>NC_143022.1:9760000-10360000 GCF_057628025.1 Oncorhynchus mykiss | reverse complement strand
TGCTATCAACAGTGATGGTACTGAACCTTTATATAGCTTACAATGATAGTACTGACCCTGTATATAGCTTACAATGATAGTACTGACCCTGTATATAGCTTACAATGATAGTACTGACCCTGTATATAGCTTACAATAATGGTACTGACCCTGTATTTAGCTTACAATGATAGTACTGACCCTGTATATAGCTTATAATGATAGTACTGACCCTGTATATAGCTTATATTCTCGTGTTTTTTTCCTTCATATGTTTTTTCTCTTACCCTGATATTTAATACTGCATTGTGGGAAAGAGCTTGCAAGTAAGCATTTTACTGTACTGTTTTATAACCCACTGTATCTTGTGAACTTGACAAAAAAAACTTGAAACGTGTTATAAATACATTGATTCTGTATTATTCCAGGTTCCAGCTCCGGGTGGCACTCTACATCGCTGCTTCTCTGGGCCACCTGGACCTGGCCGGCTGGCTGCTGGAGAGGGGGGTGCGTGTCATTGAGCCGGTGGGGGTTCACCCTTACCGTGAGTGGTGCCACCAGACGGCCCACCCCGACGTCGCCAAGTGTCCCGCTGTCGCCTCCATCGAGCTCGGCCAGCTCACCATCCTCAAACTCTGTATCGCCAGCAGCGTTCTGACCCTTGCCTGTCAGGATCCCCAGGGTCGTGACCCCCTGAGGATCGCCCTTCAGTACGGCCACAGGGAGTGTGTGAGTCACCTGGCCACCAAGCTGTGCTCTGTGGTGGTCCTCCCAGGTATGGCCCTGCCCATGCGGACATACCTCCAGATAAAGGGCTGGGTGAGGCTGGGGCAGAGGAGGGCAGCATCCAGGCACTGCATGGGCCTCAACAGGGCTCCGTTCAGGACCAGGGTGGGCGACACGGTCCTGGTGGACGGCTTCACCCTCCCCAAGATGTCTTCCAAGCCCAGGAGGAGTGAGGCCAAGGCGGGTATCAGGGTGATGTCCACAGCCTCTCAAAGTTTGACCCCCATCAACTGCCCATCTCATGTAACCTGCCAGCTCCGCGCCCTGGCATCCCAGGATAAACCTCTTCAACTACCGAAGCAACACCCTGTGGCCACGAGTGATGAAAGAGAGAAGAAGAGGGGATGTGGAGGGAAGGGATGTGAGGAGGATGAGAGTGGGGATCAGAACAGCAACCAATGGAGGAGCAGAGTCCCGCTCCCGCCCATTTCCAGAGACACCAATCTCAGACCTGTGTTTGCCTCGCCAAACTCCGCCCAGATACTCACCACCTCACTGGAGGCCTTTTCTCTCCACTGCGACCGCACACCCAGAGAAAACGCCATATACTGTTTGGCCTTGGCCAGGTTAGTCCAAGTTTAAATGACAGCTACGGTGAATATGAATATTTCTCTGGAGGTTTCTTATGAAAGGTGTGAATACTGTCAGAAGAAGCCTCCTATAATCAGTGGTGGTGGGGGGGGGGGGACACATGTAAAAGCTGTTTACACACTTTTTATTTTATTTTGTTCAAGCATTTACCCACCTTTTGTGGAAGATGCATTGAAAGTAGAGGGAGCGTTACTTCTTTAATCCTGAACGGCAATCAGCATTTACCAGTCAATGTTTTTACCACTACATCACTGCCTATGATATACCCTTATCCTCCCTGAATAGATTTCAGTACAAACAAATCATGAGCCAACCATCATGCTTAGAAGGTACATAATCAAATCAACTCAAACTTTATTTGTCACATGCGCTGAATACAACAAGTGTAGATCTTTCCGTGAAATACTTTACTTACAAGCCCTTAACAAACAGTGCAGTTCAAGAAGAGTTAAGAGAATATTTACCCAATAAACTAAAGTAACAAATAATAAAACATTTGAACTTGTCCGGTGGCCATTTGATTAATTGTTCAGCAGTCTTATGACTTTGGGTTAGAAGCTGTTATAGGTTTACCCTAACAAGTCCTGAAACAAATCATGAGCCAACTATCATGCTTAGAAGGTATATAGTGTCAGTCTTATTGGTTCACCCTAACAAGTCGTTTCAGTATGGGGAGAGGATAGGATGTAAGGGCGCTTCATTAATGTATTGAGGCCATTACATATACAGTATTTCACAATGCTAGGACACAGATTTGGTCTCCTAACCTTGTTCTGGTTGATTGACTCTCTAACAGTGCCTTCACACAGAGACCATGGTTGCAGCAGCTGAATGTAGCGCGGACTCTGTCCAGGAGGAGTGCTCAGCACATTGGGTAGACACCAGGATCCTGGTCATTAGGCAGATTAAACATACTGAAACAAGGAGGGACAACTTGGAATTGTCCAAAAAGGAACTCTTATTTGAGTTTTTATTTTTATTTTTTACAGTGAACAAGATGAGACTTTGGAACGGATGATGCCTGAAACAATGCGGACGACTTAGAATTTCGTTCCTTTGGATGAGGCTTATAGATATAGTCAGTACTGTGTTTGATTTGTGTGCAGAAAGTTTACAACGGCAGGCAGTGGATTCTCAGTCATTCCTCTCAAGTAACAAAAAACGTATCATATTTCACTGGCTATTTGTAGTAGCCAAATGTGAATGGAATTATTATTATTCTAGAATCATTCAGTTGACTGAATGTGACTGTGGTTGTGCTGTATGTGACTATGTGGTTGTACTGAATGTGACTATGTGATTGTACTGAATGTGGTTGTACTGTACGTGATTGTAAGTGTTTGACATGGGTCTAATTGAGCCCCCCCCCCCACACTTAACACTAGTTTTTATCCATAGAAATCCTCACTTGCTGATGAAGACCTATAGTGGTTGAAATCAATGTAAAATACAGTATGAACACTGCTGCCTTAAAACTCTTTTATTAAGATGTGGATCATTATTGCTCATTTAAATGAGTCTGTGCAGTGTCAAAATAATACACCTGATACATAAGGGGGGAAAAAATGCTAAAAATACCACAAGACATGAAATAATGGCATTATGGGAAAATAATACATACTGTATTTCACATAGAGTATTTGACAAACTCTTTATTTACGTTACAAAACTGACAACTACTGTGACGATGTGTTAGCACAGCATGTGTCATCATTCCCCTGCAGTGTGTGGATTTACACAGCAACATAGCAGACAGCTTAAATAGTTTATTTTTTATTTAACCTTTATTTCACTAGACAAGTCAGTTAAGAACAAATTCTTATTTACAATGATGGCCAAACCCGGACGACGCTGGGCCAATTATGCGGCACCCTATGGGACTCCCAATCACTTGGGAGTGGGAAGGATACCAAATCCAATATCACACACTTCTTCCTTAGTATTCTGAGAACTGTCAGATAGCTGTGAGAGCTATGAGTGGATCGTGGACCCATGCATAAATGATAACTTTGCTGTAACTCAGTGGGGCAAGTAGAACGTCCGGGTTAGTGTATGTGCATTATCTGGACAGTTGATTGTCTTTGTCTCAAAGCCTTTCCATTTCTGGGGTATTGAAGAAGCTTCTGATCTCAACCTTGTTGACAGGTAAGAAACACTTGGTTAGTGTATGTGTCTTATCCAATGGGTTGTCAGGTGAACGTTGAAGATGCTTCTTGGAGGTGATCTAATGATGTCATTGAATCGATGTCATTGAGTTGCTCACTGGACAAGACAATTATTCACTGAAAATTAAATCTGTCTTTCATTTCACTTATGTTGATACTTGATTGGCTATTTGCTGTCTTTTGAAAATACAAAAATAAATATAACTGTTTTATGAAGCACTTGTAGACATTCATTGTTTTCAAAATCATATTTTCAGCAAAACAGATACATACGTTTACAATATGACATCAAATCAAATAAAAATAAAGTAAGTGATATGTAAATGATTGGCAAAAGGCTCCAACCACCCAAGTCATAGACTGTTTACTCTGCTACCACACGGCAAGCGATACGAGAGCACCAATTCTGGGACAAAAGGCTCCTTAACAGCTTCTACCCCCAAGTCATTAGACTGCTGAACAGCTTCTACCTCCAAGTCATTAGACTGCTGAACAGCTTCTACCTCCAAGTCATTAGACTGCTGAACAGCTTCTACCCCCAAGTCATTAGACTGCTGAACAGCTTCTACCCCCCAAGTCATTAGACTGCTTAACAGCTTCTACCCCAAAGCCATTAGACTGCTGAACAGCTTCTACCCCCAAGCCATTAGACTGCTGAACAGCTTCTACCCCCAAGTCATTAGACTGCTGAACAGCTTCTACCTCCAAGTCATTAGACTGCTGAACAGCTTCTACCCCCAAGTCATTAGACTGCTGAACAGCTTCTACCCCAAAGCCATTAGACTGCTGAACAGCTTCTACCCCCAAGTCAGACTGCTGAACAGCTTCTACCTCCAAGTCATTAGACTGAAGAACAGCTTCTACCCTCAAGCCATCAGACTGCTGAACAGCTTCTATCCCAAAGCCATTAGACTGCTGAACAGCTTCTACCCCCAAGCCACCAGACTGCTGAACAGGTTCTACCCCCAAGCCATTAGACTGCTGAACAGTTTCTACCCCCAAGCCACCAGACTGCTGAACAGCTTCTACCCCCAAGCCATTAGACTGCTGAACAGCTTCTACCCCAAAGCCATAAGACTGCTGAACAGCTTCTACCCCCAAGTCATTAGACTGCTGAACAGCTTCTACCCCCAAGTCATTAGACTGCTGAACAGCTTCTACCCCCAAGTCATTAGACTGCTGAACAGCTTCTACCCCCAAGTCATTAGACTGCTGAACAGCTTCCACCCCCAAGTCATTAGACTGCTGAACAGCTTCTACCCCCAAGTCATCAGACTGCTGAACAGCTTCTACCCCCAAGTCATTAGACTGCTGAACAGCTTCTACCCCCAAGTCATTAGACTGCTGAACAGCTTCTACCCCCAAGCCATTAGACTGCTGAACAGCTTCTACCCCCAAGTCATTAGACTGCTGAACAGCTTCTACCCCCAAGTCATTAGACTGCTGAACAGCTTCTACCCCCAAGTCATTAGACTGCTGAACAGCTTCCACCCCCAAGTCATTAGACTGCTGAACAGCTTCTACCCCCAAGTCATCAGACTGCTGAACAGCTTCTACCCCCAAGTCATTAGACTGCTGAACAGCTTCTACCCCCAAGTCATTAGACTGCTGAACAGCTTCTACCCCCAAGCCATTAGACTGCTGAACAGCTTCTACCTCCAAGTCATTAGACTGCTGAACAGCTTCTACCCCCAAGTCATTAGACTGCTGAACAGCTTCTACCCCCAAGTCATCAGACTGCTGAACGTTAATTAAATGGCCACCTGCACTATTTGCATTGACCCCCTTAGTTATTGATGTATTTTTCTAATTGTTTTCCACTGACTCTCTTGAATTGGCTCGATGCACATTCACTACACTCTACCCACACATTCACTGACCGACTTTCACACTAGCTGCTGCTACTGTGTTTATTATCTATCCTGATTGACTAGTCACTTTTACCCTTACCTACATGTACAGTGCCTTGCGAAAGTATTCGGCCCCCTTGAACTTTGCGACCTTTTGCCACATTTCAGGCTTCAAACATTAAGATATAAAACTGTATTTTTTTGTGAAGAATCAACAACAAGTGGGACACAATCATTAAGTGGAACGACATTTATTGGATATTTCAAACTTTTTTAACAAATCAAAAACTGAAAAATTGGGCGTGCAAAATTATTCAGCCTCCTTAAGTTAATACTTTGTAGCGCCACCTTTTGCTGCGATTACAGCTGTAAGTCGCTTGGGGTATGTCTCTATCAGTTTTGCACATCGAGAGACTGAAATGTTTTCCCATTCCTCCTTGCAAAACAGCTCGAGCTCAGTGAGGTTGGATGGAGAGCATTTGTGAACAGCATTTTTCAGTTCTTTCCACAGATTCTCGATTGGATTCAGGTCTGGACTTTGACTTGGCCATTCTAACACCTGGATATGTTTATTTTTGAACCATTCCATTGTAGATTTTGCTTTATGTTTTGGATCATTGTCTTGTTGGAAGACAAATCCCCGTCCCAGTCTCAGGTCTTTTGCAGACTCTGTCAGGTTTTCTTCCAGAATGGTCCTGTATTTGGCTCCATCCATCTTCCCATCAATTTTAACCATCTTCCCTGTCCCTGCTGAAGAAAAGCAGGCCCAAACCATGATGCTGCCACCACCATGTTTGATAGTGGGGATGGTGTGTTCAGCTGTGTTGCTTTTACGCCAAACATAACGTTTTGCATTGTTGCCAAAAAGTTCAATTTTGGTTTCATCTGACCAGAGCACCTTCTTCCACATGTTTGGTGTCTCCCAGGTGGCTTGTGGCAAACTTTAACCAACACTTTTTATGGATATCTTTAAGAAATGGCTTTCTTCTTGCCACTCTTCCATAAAGGCCAGATTTGTGCAATATGCGACTGATTGTTGTCCTATGGACAGAGTCTCCCACCTCAGCTGTAGATCTCTGCAGTTCATCCAGAGTGATCATGGGCCTCTTGGCTGCATCTCTGATCAGTCTTCTCCTTGTATGAGCTGAAAGTTTAGAGGGACGGCCAGGTCTTGGTAGATTTGCAGTGGTCTGATACTCCTTCTATTTCAATATTATCGCTTGCACAGTGCTCCTTGGGATGTTTAAAGCTTGGGAAATCTTTTTGTATCCAAATCCGGCTTTAAACTTCTTCACAACAGTATCTCGGACCTGCCTGGTGTGTTCCTTGTTCTTCATGATGCTCTCTGCGCTTTTAACGGACCTCTGAGACTATCACAGTGCAGGTGCATTTATACGGAGACTTGATTACACACAAGTGGATTGTATTTATCATCATTAGTCATTTAGGTCAACATTGGATCATTCAGAGATCCTCACTGAATTTCTGGAGAGAGTTCGCTGCACTGAAATTAAAGGGGCTGAATAATTTTGCAAGCCCAATTTTTCAGTCTTTGATTTGTTAAAAAAGTTAGAAATATCCAATAAATGTCGTTCCACTTCATGATTGTGTCCCACTTGTTGTTGATTCACCACAAAAAAATACAGTTTTATATCTTTATGTTTGAAGCCTGAAATGTGGCAAAAGGTCGCAAAGTTCAAGGGGGCCGAATACTTTCGCAAGGCACTGTACATACTGTATTACCTCAACTACCTCGCACCCATGCACATTGACTCGGTACTGGTACTCCTTGTATATAGCCTTGTTATTGTTATTGTGTTACTATTTAGAAAATATTTTCTTACTTTTTAACTCTGCATTGTTGGGAATGGGCTCGTAATAAAGCATCTCACAGTTGTTTTCGGCGTATGTGACCAATACGATTAGATTCTCATCTGAACAAATGAATGCTCTCGTTGTTATAATGAGGAATTTATTTAAATAATTTGGTTTTCCTTGAAGATTTGAATGTGCTGAGAAAGCCTTTCGTGATGGATCTAGACAATCTGGTGAAAAGGGAGGGTTTGCGACTCTTCTCTTCAAGTGGGAAGGACGATGCGATATCATAAATTCCCTCTGGAGAAAAGGAGCCATGAGATATTGTCATCGTCTCTGCAACGAAAGACCATCCAGCATGCCATCAATTTACATTTTTACTCATTTATCAGACACTCTTATCCAGAGAGACTTACAAGGAGCAATTAGGATGAAGTGCCTTGCTCAAGAGCACATTGACAGATTTTGCCTCGTGAACTCAGGGATTCTGAACCAGCAACCTATTGGTTACTGGCCCAACCTCTTAACCCACTAGGCTACCACCCAGCCCACAGTACAGTATGTCATAGGTAACAACTCAGAGGAGTACAATGTCTTTCCAAATGAATTAGTGGAATGGTAAAGGGATAATGTCTCAGTCTTGACTGAGCAGCAGCCTAAACAGCAGCAGGGCTTACCTGTAAAGTACACAGTAGGGGAAATGTTCTGAGGCTGGTACTCCAGAGACTCTTGAGGACAGAGGTTCTTACTAACATTCTTGGAACCCTGGTTGGTGGGAAAAGGCACATTAAAACAAACTGAAATGTTTTCGATATCTTAAAGTACAGCATATCAACTGCAAAGAACCAGTGCAATGCCATGACACAAAGAATCATATAAAAGGTCAACAGCAGTGTTATTCATGAAAGTGTACTATACCTTTGTATTGACCTGCTCTCCAGTACTGCTGATGGTATCCCTTTCCAAATCAAACACGCCTTCTACAATGTCACTGGTGGCCACGCTGGTAGCGGACTCAAAATAACATTTAGCAGTGGCTTTGGTGATCATTTGAAGAATGACCATGCAAGTAGAAGTCTTTGGATCGTTCTGGACTGAAACATCAAAGTTTATGTTTTCATACTCATCTGACCACTGTCTCAGGAAGCACTTCACTGTCTCTTCAGCAAATATCTGGAGAAGCTGAGAGGAGAGCTCCTTGGATATGGCACATTGTTCCTTTCCCCATTTCAGCCTTGAAAGAATGGAGTCTGAAGCACTTTTGGCTGCTTCCAATGTTAAGACCTGTGGAGTGCTGTGGCTGTCCTGAATGGCTATCACTTTATCCACCAATTCATGGCTGAAAATGTGGATGGTCCAAGTGGAAATTATTTTTCTCAATTTCCTAACAGCAGATCGGAGGTCGTCAAGATGAGAAGCACCCTGTCCATTTTCCTGTGTGTTCTCAACACTTTCCACCATAATGTCCACTACCACCCCAGCAGCTTGCCTGACTTTGTCCACAAAGGTTACAGGAAGTAAGTCCTCTGTGTGAAAGAAGTCCTCAATGATTGTGTTTCTAACAATGGGAAAGTCAATCTGAGCAGGAAACTCAGTGGGGATGGGAGTCCCGGGTAAAGCAAAGTGCCATTTCGACTGCCTTAATTTTGAAGTAGGTGTTAGAGAGATGGAGGAGCGTGAAGAAGAGGTATTTCTTGTATTTTGGCTGTCAGCACTCCTACAACGGATCGTGTCAATATCCTCCAGCATGGATCCTGAGAGCTTAGTGGTTTTAGGTAGTAATTTGTGCGGAATGTCCACACAGGCATCGTTTCCACCAGGTGTAACACTGCTCTGGTTGACCTCAAGATGGCCGAGACTTGCTCTTTGTGAAGCAGGACTGCTTTGATATGTAAAGATTTGGATTGAACCAAGTGTTGTGTCTGATCTTTGAAGATCTTTTCTGAGAAACTCCGTAATCTTACTTTGCAGACTGTAGTAGATGTTACGAGCAACAGACCAGATCCTTTTCTCAGAAACCTGTCCAGTGGTGAGCAGGGAGGTTCCAGATACCATGTCAGATGATTGGGTGGTCTGGGTGAGCTCCTGCTGGTCTTTCACCATGGTTTGTATAATATCAGTAGATGTGGTGGATGTAGATACAGACTGGAGGTACTTATCTGTTGTACCTTCCTCCACAATGTTAAATGATCTAGAGAGGACCTCACTCACTCCTTTCTCAGCTTTAGTTTGGAACTCATGACTAGAGAGTTTTTGGAGGCTCTTTGTAGAAAGACTGTGGGAAGATGCAATGCCTTTGGAGGCAGCCGTGCTGCAATCTAGACTTACTGGAGAGGTTCGCTCAGGAGAACCTTGGAGACGTTCAAACATGTCTTCACATGGTGTTGGGGACCTTGACAAGGAGATGTCCTTCAGCTGAGACAGAACACCACCTACCAACATGTTGACCTCAAGGGACATATCAGATATTTTCTTTCCTACTGTGGAGAAGCAAGGTGCATTTGATGCCTGATCCTCGCATGAGGTCAAGATTGTTGAAATGACCTCTTTGGTACTATTGGTCAGTAGAGCCTCGTCTGTTTCAGTCCAGAGAAGTTTTGAACTCTCGCTGACACCCCTGTGTAGAGCCACTTCAAGGTTCAAACTGTGCAAGTGAGGCACACTCTTACTAGCTTGCCTCAAGTCCTGGCTTGCCAAACAAATGTGCTCCTTAGTCCCAAGATGTCCAGAGTCCTCTGTGGGTATATGACTAGACGTTCTGCTCAGCATGTCTGACCTCCGCTGATGAATGATGAAGTCCTTTAATGTCTTCTGAATATTGTTATATAAACTAGTGGTAGCAGACCAGATCCTGCTCTGTAGCTTTTGTGCATTTTCCTGGAGGTCAGGTTCTCTCTCCTCTACTTCTGCAGGTTGCGCCAAGCTCTGCAGGTCTTCCACAAATGTTTCAATGATGCCAAAGGCAGCAGAATCCGCACAAATATCCTTTGACCATGTGTACTGGTTTTGAATGGAACAAGACCTGGATGCTACAGAATAAGCAGGCTGTGCACTAGTTAAGCTACTGGTGGACTTTTTAACTAGGAACTCACTCACTGCTTGAGTGGCATTTCTCTTAAATTCCTCACTTGAGAGTTTTCTAATACAATCTAACAGACTGGTCAAAGAAGCTGTGGCCTTACTTCTGCTGTCCTCAATTTGACAGGGGAACTCACATACTATTGGTGATGAGGCCCTGGAATGGGCAATATCCCCAAGCTGAGCCAGAACACCCTCTACAAATTTCTCTCTCTCAATAGAGAAGCCTGATCCTTTTTCTCCAACAGTGTACAGGGCGTCCTCCTTTGACATCTCAGTGTTGTACAAGACCAGAAGCTCTGAGATGACTTCTTGGGTGCAAGTTGTCAGAAGGAGCATGCTTTCTTCTGACTCAGTTTTTGCCCAAAGAAGTTTTGAGCTCTCACTTAGGCCTCTTTGTAAAGTAACTTCACCAGTGGACTCTGGCAACTGAGGCTCACTCTTACTGGGCCTATATTTCATGTTTAAGCAAGGAAGTGGAACTGTCTCCTTAAACTCAGCATTTGTGATGTTGTCATCAGATGTGACAATGCTCTTTAAGGCACATCGCTGAAGCTTGCTGAAATAATCTTTCAAGTTGTTTTGGATGCTGTGGTAAATGTGAACAGCAGCAGACCAGGCACTCTTCTGTTGGGGACTCTCTTCAGATTCAGCCAAGGACTTCATATCTGACACGAAAGTCTTAACAACTACTGACGCTGCTGAGCCCACTGGGTGAATTGACTCTGTCTTTACAATGCCAGACAATGTTTGACCTGATACAGCACCTGTTAACTCAGACTGAATGACTGAACTAGGAAAGCTCAAACTACTGACTTTTTTGTCAAGAACTCCACTCACTGCTTGTATTGCTGATGTTTGAAACTCCCGGCTAGAGAGTTTTTGGATGCTCTTAGATGTGAGCGTGCAGGAGGAACCAGATTCACTAATATTGTAGCTGCTCTCGTATTTCCTTATCAGGGCATCAAGATCCTCAATAAAGCCAACATGCGATGCCAAAAACGTGATCTTGTCCTTCAGATCTTCCAGCAAATTCTGTTCGTTCTCGTCAACAAAAGCCACCATTGTGTCAGAGATGGTGGTCATGACTTGCCCTGTTAGACTCTTGCTCTCTTGGTCAACTTTTTCAAGTTTAACAGCCAGCTCTCTCACCATGCTCTCAGTCACCTTGGTCTGTGAGTCTCCCCTTACCGGTGTCACTAGAGAGGTGTGACTTGCGGAGGCACTCTTAACGACCACTGATAAGGCCGACTTGACATCTTTAGCCAACTCTGCCATTACAGCAGGGGTTAGCATCATAGAGCCTGCACTTCCAGATGGAGAATTGGACATGCATGCAAGTTTGGAGAGAGAACCTAGCAGGCTGTCCTGCACACAGGTGACAAGGGTGTCCTCTGAGACACCCAAGAGGACTTGTAGCGTCTCAGAGTTGGTTGTTTTCTTCTGCACATCAGACAGAGAGGTTAGAGTCCTTGGGGAAAAAAACGCAGAAATCATCAAAGTCAAACAAATAATATGTAAGGCTGTGATGCACATTCAGTGTGTCAAATACATCTGCACCATTGAAAACAATGAGGAAAACGCTGCTGTTTCTCTGAGAAAAAACCTTAGTGTGATGTCAGCCTAACTGCTTAATTTCTAAAGCCCAATAAAATGTATTTTGTATAAGTCATTTGTATTGAAACTGGCCTGTAGATATCCATCTATCCTGGCAATATCTATCCTCTACAAAAATCCAAATTGCTATAAACTTCAAATACTGTAACTTCTAATAACTTCAAGGACAATCATAAATACAAGGCAGTTTGAAGAAATGTTAAAGGGAAATTTCTAAATGTTTCAACTTCATATTCATCATCTCCAGCACCACCCCAACATCAGCATATGTGAAAAACAGGCATTTCTATGTTTTGTAGTAAAAAAGAAAGAGGAAGATAAGTGTTTTCTATGACATCATCAACCAATTAGTAGGAAATGCCTACTCATAATTGGTTAAAATCACACGATGCACACTGATGATGTCATTAGAATCTAGAGCTGAGCATTTAATCAACATTTTTGTTATTTTTCGGTTTTTAAACAACTAATTGACCGACGTCGGCTCAATTATTTGAATTCCATATAGTTAATTTTTTTCTTCTTCTGTGAGCTCGATGCTCAGTTTCTGTAGAGATAAATCAGATCAAGCACGAACTATGCAATGTAGTAGGGAGTTGTAGTTTCCAACAGGCCAATATTCTACATAGTTTAGCACAGAAAATATGGCAATTAATTCCCACAATCCATTGCACGCCCACTTGCTTGTCCACTCTGTGTGGAGCAGATACGGAAACCTCATTGACTGAGACGGAGAGACGAGAGAATGCATGAGAGAGATAAAAAGCAGTTGCGTTGCGAGGATTCTCTACCTGGAAATACATGATCTAAGTGATTGACAGTTGGTGTTCAGCGGTCATAAAAGTAGGTCTTATTTACTTAGAAGAACTA
This sequence comes from Oncorhynchus mykiss, assembly GCF_057628025.1. Taxonomy (NCBI): domain Eukaryota; kingdom Metazoa; phylum Chordata; class Actinopteri; order Salmoniformes; family Salmonidae; genus Oncorhynchus; species Oncorhynchus mykiss. The sequence continues at coordinate 10,347,249 of NC_143022.1, read as the reverse complement.
CTAAAATAGTGATTTTGTCAGACAGGATAAGCAGCAGCTCCATAGAGATGAGTTGATGACTTGGAATGAAATAATAAAGTCATCAAATAAATATTTTATATGAGAAAGTAAATGATGGTTGATAAGTCATAAACAGTAATGGACAGTCACTACCATCATGGGACTTTTATTCATTGTTTTATTATGTGTTTGAGTTTATTTTATTTATTTATTTTTACAGGGACAGTGCACATTAATCAACGTTTCAGTAAAAGTGCCGGTTTTAGCCAGCCGGCTAATTTTCAACCGCAGTCCCTGGGCAGGTTATTAAAAACAATTACAATATAGACAATAGCAGCATAGAACAAGCAAGACATAGCAACATAGGACAAGCAAGACGTAGCATACAGACAGAGCAACATAGGACAAGCAAGACGTAGCATACAGACAGAGCAACATAGGACAAGCAAGACGTAGCATACAGACATAGCAACATAGGACAAGCAAGACGTAGCATACAGACAGAGCAACATAGGACAAGCAAGACGTAGCATACAGACATAGCAACATAGGACAAGCAAGACGTAGCATACAGACAGAGCAACATAGGACAAGCAAGACGTAGCATACAGACAGAGCAACATAGGACAAGCAAGACGTAGCATACAGACAGAGCAACATAGGACAAGCAAGACGTAGCATACAGACATAGCAACATAGGACAAGCAAGACGTAGCATACAGACAGAGCAACATAGGACAAGCAAGACGTAGCATACAGACAGAGCAACATAGGACAAGCAAGACGTAGCATACAGACAGAGCAACATAGGACAAGCAAGACGTAGCATACAGACAGAGCAACATAGGACAAGCAAGACGTAGCATACAGACAGAGCAACATAGGACAAGCAAGACGTAGCATACAGACAGAGCAACATAGGACAAGCAAGACGTAGCATACAGACAGAGCAACATAGAACAAAAAGCGTCAAGACAAAATTCATAAAAGCAACAAAGTTTCCACACCTCACAAGCTACAGACAACAGACAACATGGAAAGCGGCAACACACAGCTAGGGACCATGTTCACAAATCTGATTGACCTTTAGCCATGTCTTCAAGCATTTTGTGAAAGTGTGATATGTGGTGCAGTTATGTGTGTCTGATGGCAGTGTATTCCAGACATGGGAAGCTCTCACAGAGAATGCAGATTTACTAAAGGTGCTTTTCCTTAGGGGAACTATACAGTCACCTCTCATGGCAGACCTTGTGGATCTGCTGCCATATGTCTGGGTTTTCTGTTTAACAAAAATATTGAGTGGAGGGGGAGCCAGGCCATTAAGGATCTTGAATACAAGACATGCGTCGGTGTATTGCATAAGATTTTCCCAACTCAAGAGCTCATGCTTTCTAAGGATGTGACAATGATGATGGCTATTGGGCTTCCTATCAAGCACTTTGAGAGCCTGTTTGTAGACAGACTGAATAGGTTTTAATGTTGTACAGCAAGCTTGGGCCCAACTAGTCAAGCAGTATGTTAAGTGGGGGAGTATCATAGATTTGAAGTACAGTTTTGCTACCTCTGTAGTCAAACAATTTCGTATAAATCGAAAATTAGCTAGGTTGAATTTGGTTATTTGAATTACCTTTTTTACATGCTTTTTAAAAGAGAGGTTGGAATCAAGTATGATGCCAAGGTACTTAAAATCAGATACCACCTGGAGCTTCTCCCCTGACACATAGACATCTGGCTCAGTAGCATCTGTTGTTACAGCATTCAACACACATAATCCATAGTGCATTCACTGTCTAAAAAAAGTATTGAAATCCAAAACCGTGATTATTTTTAAATATTTGAATGGAAACCAAACAAACCTCAAAAAGCACTAATTTCTCAGCACTATTGGAAACAGTTACGTCCCTCTATATTTTTTTTACTACAAAGCATGGAAATGTGTAATTTTCACATATGGTGATGCTGGAGATGAATATGAAGTTGTTAAATTTCCCTTTAAGAACATACCTCATGGCCCCCTTAGGCAGGTAGCTTCCACTGCCCAGACTGCCCTTAGTCAGGTAAATCTCCTTGAACTTAAGATGTGATTCCTGCTCTTCTTCCTCTTCCTGCTCCATACAGTTGGAGGAAGGGTAGGGAGTCGGGATGCGAAAGCTATTGTAAGACTTTCGACTGCCTGGCCTCTTAGGTACACCAGCCTCAGTAAATCTCACGCGGGACTTGGTGTTAGTCTTATCGTCTAACAGACTGGTGAGTGACGCTGTGAGAGATCTCTGTGACAATGGAGAGGAGGCAGCATCTTGGATGCCCAGTAGTTCGTAAAGACCTGGGATGATGATCTGCATCAGCTTGTCCGATAAAAACTGGACAATCCTCAGACACAAGCCGGCAAGCTGTTGTTTTGTCAGCTGTATTCCAGAAACAGAAGAAGTGTTTTAAAATGTTGCATAGTGCGTCTTTCAAAAGCTTATGAACAAGGTTAAACATTAGGCAGAGTTTTCATGGTAATCTGATTAAATTGTCAGTAACATGATCTTACCGGGTCAAACATGCCCTCACGAATCCCCCTCCATTGCCTGAAAACAATATTGTTATAAATGTTGTCATATCAGGATGCGTGGCAGAATTGTTTTTATTTAATTATTTGCCTGATCGTGAAGTTATACTTGCTTTGTGTCAGTTGTTTTGGCAAAATTGCAATGTGACAACTTTTCTAGCAATGACATTTTTTTTCCGATTGATCAGTTTCTAATTTGATCCTATTTCCTTGAAGGTGTGATAGTACCAAAGAAAACAGAACATACTTCTCAGTTAGGTTTTGAAGGAAGTCCATAAGTGTCAGATGTTCCACATTGTTGAGCTTTCCCTCTTCTGTGGTTTCCATCACTGAGGTTGCTCTGCTCCTGGTACAATTGCTCTGCTCCTGGTAGAAATGTAATTATCTTGCAAATAATCAAACTTAATAAACAACAAATATCATACTGAAATAATTATTAACTATTAAAGAGTGGAGGAGCATTGGCAACGTTGGGCCAATTAAACAACTGCAACACAACAGAGATGGTTGTGGTATGTCAACATTGCCAATGATAGCATCACTATAACATTTTATTGGATTAATGTTGTAATATGAAATGACAAGGTCAACTTACCATCTCATTGACAGCTTCAGAGGTCAGGTGGTCATCCACCACACAGACAGGCAGGTCTAGAGACTGGGACAAGGCTCTATGGTCATAAGCAGGAGAGAATGGAAACATTATCAGAGCAGTCCCAATGGCAGAATCTAACCACTGTTTTCATGTCATAGACTCACTTAGTAGTTAATACATGGCCACAAATAATGAGCGGTTCAAATAGATCGGCTGGGGACTTGACCCTACAAATGACTCCATGAATGACGCCTGACCTGCCCCATAACAAGTTCTTTCTTATTAGTCTCTCTCTCTTAATCTCCACACGAATATCTAACTGGACTGAGTGTAAGTGGCTTTACCTGACTGTCTCAGTGTCAGAAACATCATAGTCTTGTTGTTCTATGTCCTCCAGGGACATCTCAGCTACAGCAGACGGGTTAAAGCCCGGGATGATCTCTCAAACTGAAAATAATGACTGTTTATGTGAACTGAACCATTTACAGTGGCTTGCAAAAGTATTCACCCCCCTTGGCATTTTCCCTATTTTGTTGCCTTATAACCTGGAATTAAAATAGATTTTTGCACTGTCAACTGTGGGACCTTAGGTATGTGCCTTTCCAAATCATGTCCAATCAATTGAATTTACCACAGGTGGACTCCAATCATGTTGTAGAAATACCTCAAGGATGATCAAGGGAAACAGGATGCACCGGAGCTCAATTTCGAGTCTCATAGCAAAGGGTTTGAATACTTATGTAAATAAGGCATTTCTGTTTTTTTCGGTTTTAAATTGCAAAAATGTCTAAACTGTTTTTGCTTTGTCATTATGGGATATTGTGTGTAGATTGATGAGGAAAATGTTGTATGTAATCCATTTTAGAATAAGGCTGTAATGTAAAAAATGAAATGTGTAAAAAGTCAAGGGGTCTGAATACTTTCCAAATGCACTGAAGCAGTCTATAAGATATATCTTATTACAGTTTAGGCCTACCTTGTTATTTTATTCCATCTGGCAATATCATATTAATGGATTAAATCTATTTAGTTTGTTTTGTTGCTAGTATTTTTATTAATTGTTTGAAAACACAAGTATTATCTACTTTCTGAAGGACAGCCAAGTTGATAGGCAACATAGAACCTACAGACAATTATGACATCATTGGAACACATGCACGTGTCACAAACACCTTTAGCCCAAAAAAGCAGTGTAGCAGTGCTGCCCAAGCTGGGGGCGATACACTTTTATTAGGCTTTTATTCAGATTCACAAACAATGCTCTACTTGAAGTCAATGAGTAAACATGTAGCAACATGGCTGAGCTTTAACGTGTAAGTAGAAGTTGACACTAACCATATGTATATTCCTAAAATGCTTGCCCTAAATACCAGTCTAGAACCCAGGTATGTCTCCTGCTATTTATAGTATCTTTCAAGTACATCTTATTACAGTTTAGGCCTATCTTATTATTTTCTTCCATCTAGCAATATCATTTTAAGGGCAAATACACACACGTGTTGTAGGCCAATGAACTCCATAGTTTTAGTTATAGTCGTAGTTTTTCCAGGACAGCTACACCACCCGATGTTACAGGAAGGCCATAAAGATCATCAAGGACAACAACCACCTGAGCCACTGCCTGTTCACCCCGCTATCATCCAGAAGGCGAGGTCAGTACAGGTGCATCAAAGCAGGGACCGAGTGACTGAAAAACAGCTTCTATCTCAAGGCCATTAGACTGTTAAACAGCCACCACTAACATTGAGTGGCTGCTGCCAACACACTGACTCAACTCCAGCCACTTTAATAATGGGAATTGATGGGAAATGATGTAAAATATATCACTAGCCACTTTAAACAATGCTACCTAATATAATGTTTACATACCCTACATTATTCATCTCATATGTATACGTATATACTGTACTCTATATCATCTACTGCATCCTTATGTAATACATGTATCACTAGCCATTTTAACTATGCCACTTTGTTTACATACTCATCTCATATGTATATACTGTACTCGATACCATCTACTGTATCTTGCCTATGCTGCTCTGTACCATCACTCATTCATATATCTTTATGTACATATTCTTTATCCCCTTACACTGTGTATAAGACAGTAGTTTTGGAATTGTTAGTTAGATTACTTGTTGGTTATTACTGCATTGTCGGAACTAGAAGCACAAGCATTTCGCTACACTCGCATTAACATCTGCTAACCAAGTGTATGTGACAAATAAAATTTGATTTGATTTGATTAGATTTTAATCAGAGTTTATAATAAGGAAGGGGAATTCTGTAACAGTTTATGACATCAAAGGTATGGCAGCTATGGAGCATCATTTTCAAAACAATGTCCAAAGCGGGAAATCATTGGATGTGATTAATTCGGTTCTATGCAATTTCATCTTTGAGGACTGACATGGAAGCAACCATTACACAACCCTGAACTCAATAACCCCACCCCAGTTTCAGAAGAGATATCAAACCATATCTTGTCATTCTGTATTACATCCACTGTGCCTGGACAGTGATGGATGGCTATATGGAGCATCCTTGTCCATCATGTTCAGTGTGTTAGTGCTCTCACCACAGCGAGGCAGCAGAGTACCAGTTGAGGTAGGTGCAGGCAGAGCGTAGTAATTAAAGGCAGTGGTAGCCTATCCATCCCCATATCAACACCTGCAGCATCTCATGACACGCGCTCACACTCCCCCATTTACCACAACTTCCAAACTAACTGGACTTAAAACAATGTGTAACTTCGTGGCCATTCCAAGTCAGGATCACACCTAATACCAAATAGCTAAAGAGGATAAACCACAAATAAATTCATGTTTCCTAAAACAATGTGTAACTTCGTGGCCATTCCAAGTCAGGATCACACCTAATACCAAATAGCTAAAGAGGATAAACCACAAATAAATTCATGTTTTGTAGGGGGGAGTTGACGATTATGTGGTGGTTGTTTCACTATCGATGATGAAATTGCATTAAATCAAAAGAGTCAGACCCAATGATTTACTGTTCGTAAGGACAGAGTGACTAGTAATATTGAACATTATGTCGAAATGTAGCTAGGGGAGTTCAAGATCCAAGATCACATTTTCTTTCTATGGATTAGCCCATCTGTCAAGTGTTGGTTGTCCAGTAAAAAACTCAAACTTCGAATTAAGATTATCAATCCGATTCTGTGATCAATGTGAATCTGTGAACAGTCTTGTGAATCTTTACTAGAGTCCCCATTAGCTAACGCTATAACGTTAGCTAATCTTCCTGTGGTCCAACACCAATTGATAAGACATTACAAACAATTACAAATGAAGACTTTACAAACATTTAACAAGTAGACAATACAGACAGTTAAAATACCTGACATTCAACATTCAGTTGATGCTTTGTAGGTGATGCAATAGCTGTAAACTATAGAGCTCGTGGCCAAGGTGAGTTAAGTGGCTAGAGTGGTTTCCTGTATGCCCATGCTGCACATATCCCACCCCAATGCACTAGTTAGCCTAGTAAACAAGCCTATACCCCGCGGGTAAATTGCCACTATTCACTGTTACAGTGGTCAGAGATCACAGCCAGAAGCCTACCACTACCAACGGGCTACAACTGTTCAGTATTGTTGTCTAATTTATGGACATCGTCTATGTGACTTTTTTTTAATTATCAAGTAGGCCCAACACAGCTTCAGAAGATGTAGGTACATTTGACCAATATTCATGTATCCATTTTTCAGTTAGCATGGTCATGTTTCCTTTCACGTGAGAAATATTAACCAAAGCATCATTTTCCCTTGCTTATCTCCTTCAAAATACTGCAAGCTACAGAGCTATATAAATAATGACTGTATTGGCATGATTCCATACCTTATTATTGACTTCAATTGGAGGTGCAATTCACTCCTTTTGACGAGTAGGTTTGGTCCTCATTTCCAGAGCAAATGTGCAACAGTTCTACACACACATATTTAACTGTCTGTTTTCATTACATCATCAGCTACCTTTGTTACATCACAAAGCCAGCTGGCTAAATCTGGCACATTTACAGAAATACAGTAGATTGTCCCTGTCAAATACATTTGATAAAAAATAAATGTCCAAAACAAACAGTGGTGGAAAAAGTCCTCAATCAGTCAGTTGTAAACAGTATGACTCAAGTAAATGTGAAAGTTTCCCAGTAAAATACTACTTGGGAAGTATTTGGTTTGAAATATTCTCAAGTATCAAAAGTAAAAATTATTTTAAAAATTAAGCAAAGCAGACAACACAATTGTATTGCTTTTTTTGAATGTAAGAATAGCCAGGGGCACACTCCAACACTTAGACATAATTTATAAACTAAGCATTTGTGTTTATTGAGTCTGCCAGATCAGAGGTAGGGGATGTTCTCTTGATAAGTGTGTGAATTGGACCATTTTCCTGTCATACAAAGCATTCAAAATGTACTTTTGGGTATCAGGGAAAGTGGATGGAGTCAAAAGTACATTTCTGTCCTTTATGAATGTACTGAAGTTGTCAAAAATATAAATAGTTAAAGTACAGATACCCCCAAAAATATTTAAAGAATTTTTACTTAAGTACTTTGCACCACTGAAAACAAACCTTTTCTAATGTCTCTATATCACTGGCTTGCAGGGTTTTCACCATTGACCCTTCATGTAATGGTATCGAAGTTCAAGATCCATCTTGGCTTAATGTAGGTAACAAGTATTGAAGGTGTATAACTTAAACTTTTGTTAGTCAACGTTCACGTTCGTAATGATAGTTTATTACACTTGTCTGAGCAGTCAAACTGGTATGAAAAATATCCCATTCATAATAGAAAAGACAATGTTCAGAATACCTGGAGTGACAATTGATGGAAAGGGTTTACAGCATTACAAAAGTTTGATTAAAAACTGAATATTTATTCACCCACAATTTATTCTTGGCACACTCTTTCAACTTGAAAATTAAGTTATGTTCAAGGATATTTAGATTTTTGTGGCTTAAAAATAGAGTACAAACTCAGTCTGTGCATCACTTTAATATTAATAACCAATGTCAAGGCATCACGATACAGAGAAAGACATACAAATGCTACAGTCTACTAACATCAAATAAATGCTGATGACAGACATATTTATGCAAAAAACAGGGGGTAAATTAATTTAGATACAGTCACAAGCTCCAATCTGAATGGCAGCAGGGAGAATATGATGTGGACACCAAGGAACTTAATCCTCAATCCGCTCCACTACAGCCCTGTTGATGTGAATGGGGGAGTGTTCTGCCCTCCTTTTCCTGTAGTCCACGATCATCTCCTTTGTTTTGCTCATGTTGAGGGAGAGGTTGTTGTTCTGGCACCACACTGCCAGGTCTCTGACCTCCTCCCTATAGGCTGTCTCATCATTGTCGGTGATCAGGCCCACCCCTGTTGTGTCGTCAGCAAACTGAATGATGGTGTTGGAGTCGTGCTGGCCATGCAGGAGGGGACTATCCCCTGAGGGGCCCCCATGTTGAGGATCAGTGTGGCAGATGTGGTGTTGCCAAAATATAAACAAGAATAATGTTCATAAGTATGATCCCCAATCAGAGACAACGATAGATAGCTGCCTCTGATTGGGAACCATACCACTCCAAACAAAGAAATACAGTGCCTTGCGAAAGTATTCGGCCCCCTTGAACTTTGCGACCTTTTGCCACATTTCAAGCTTCTAACATAAAGATATAAAACTATTTTTTTGTGAAGAATCAACAACAAGTGGGACACAATCATGAAGTGGAACGACATTTATTGGATATTTCAAACTTTTTTAACAAATCAAAAACTGAAAAATTGGGCGTGCAAAATTATTCAGCCCCTTTACTTTCAGTGCAGCAAACTCTCTCCAGAAGTTCAGTGAGGATCTCTGAATGATCCAATGTTGACCTAAATGACTAATGATGATAAATACAATCCACCTGTGTGTGATCAAGTCTCCGTATAAATGCACCTGCACTGTGATAGTCTCAGAGGTCCGTTAAAAGCGCAGAGAGCATCATGAAGAACAAGGAACACACCAGGCAGGTCCGAGATACTGTTGTGAAGAAGTTTAAAGCCTGGATTTGGATACAAAAAGATTTCCCAAGCTTTAAACATCCCAAGGAGCACTGTGCAAGCGATAATATTGAAATGGAAGGAGTATCAGACCACTGCAAATCTACCAAGACCTGGCCGTCCCTCTAAACTTTCAGCTCATACAAGGAGAAGACTGATCAGAGATGCAGCCAAGAGGCCCATGATCACTCTGGATGAACTGCAGAGATCTACAGCTGAGGTGGGAGACTCTGTCCATAGGACAACAATCAGTCGTATATTGCACAAATCTGGCCTTTATGGAAGAGTGGCAAGAAGAAAGCCATTTCTTAAAGATATCCATAAAACACCAAACGTGGAAGAAGGTGCTCTGGTCAGATGAAACCAAAATTGAACTTTTTGGCAACAATGCAAAACGTTATGTTTGGCGTAAAAGCAACACACCATCCCCACTGTCAAACATGGTGGTGGCAGCATCATGGTTTGGGCCTGCTTTTCTTCAGCAGGGACAGGGAAGATGGTTAAAATTGATGGGAAGATGGATGGAGCCAAATACAGGACCATTCTGGAAGAAAACCTGATGGAGTCTGCAAAAGACCTGAGACTGGGACGGAGATTTGTCTTCCAACAAGACAATGATCCAAAACATAAAGCAAAATCTACAATGGAATGGTTAAAAAATAAACATATCCAGGTGTTAGAATGGCCAAGTCAAAGTCCAGACCTGAATCCAATCGAGAATCTGTGGAAAGAACTGAAAACTGCTGTTCACAAATGCTCTCCATCCAACCTCATTGATCTCGAGCTGTTTTGCAAGGAGGAATGGGAAAAAATTTCAGTCTCTCGATGTGCAAAACTGATAGACATACCCCAAGCGACTTACAGCTGTAATCGCAGCAAAAGGTGGCGCTACAAAGTATTAACTTAAGGGGGCTGAATAATTTTGCACGCCCAATTTTTCAGTTTTTGATTTGTTAAAAAAGTTTGAAATATCCAATAAATGTCGTTCCACTTCATGATTGTGTCCCACTTGTTGTTGATTCTTCACAAAAAAAATACAGTTTTATATCTTTATGTTTGAAGCCTGAAATGTGGCAAAAGGTAGCAAAGTTCAAGGGGGCCGAATACTTTCGCAAGGCACTGTATATAGCATGGTGATATATAGTATGGTTATATAGTATGGTTAAATAGTATGGTTGTATAGTATGATTATATATATATATTATGGTGATATAGAGTGTGGTAAGATATAGTATGGTTATATAGTATGATTATACAGTATGGTTATATAGTATGATTATATAGTATGGTTATATAGTATGATTAGGTGATTTAGTTAATTCAAACAGATGCCATTAATACAGGTAACGAGTGGAGGACAGAGGAGCCTCTTAAAGAAGAAGTTACAGGTCTGTGAGAGCCAAAAATCTTGCTTGTTTGTAGGTGACCAAATACTTATTTTCCACCATAATTTGCAAATAAATTCATTCAAAATCCTACAATGTGATTTTTCTGGATTCTTTTTCTCATTTTGTCTGTCATAGTTGAAGTGTACCTATGATGAAAATTACAGGCCTCTCTCATCTTTTTAAGTGGGAGAACTTGCACAATTGGTGGCTGACTAAATACTTTTTTGCCCCACTGTATAGTGTGGTGGTATATAGTATGGTGATATATAGTAAGTTGAGGTCACCCTGCTTGAGACTTAAAGTAATATTGCCCTTGCTCAACCAAGACCATGGTTATGGTAGAGTGGTTGGTTAGTAAGAACACTGCTTCGTGAGTGTGAAGTGTTGTAGTACAGAGGTCCCTGGGTACATGTCCAGAGCCAGACAGGGACAGAACTCACTCTGTTCCACAAAGTTCTGTGGAAGATTTGCTAACAGAGGAGAGTGGTTATGTATCTAAGTACAAATGTAACCATCAGAATAATGTTTATCTGTGTTCCTTGCTCCTTACTTACACATCCCATTATTGACATAGTCAAAGCCAGACCTTCTGTCTGTCTCTCCTTCTTGCTGGTTGACTAGAGTGGAAATCTATAGTATTGTATGGTTGACCTGGGATAGAGCTGAAATGTGGCCCGATGTAGTGTAGCCTTTGTACCAAACACCCTTACAGTCATAAACCTTTTCCCCATGTAATCGCCTCGACCTCAGTCTGGTGTTCGCTAACAGTATCTGAAGAGTCTGTATACCCAGTGGTATATAGTACAGTAGAGCACAGCAGAGTACAGCAGACTACAGTAGAGCACAGCAGAGTACAGCAGACAGAGTACAGCAGAGTACAGTAGAGTACAGTAGAGCACAGCAGGCTGTATAGTAGGAGAAGAAGAGGCCCTTTGGGTTCATTGAAATACATATTCATAATATTTCTGTTAACAATTTAATCTGCACCCAGATTAGTCTTCAATTTAATTTTCACCCAGATTAGTGTTCAATTTAATCTGCACCCAGATTAGTGTTCAATGTGATAGAACAAAACTCAGTACAGCACATGAATTAGAAAATGTTGTTACAAGTTTGAGCCACGAGATGGTGGTAGATTATACATTTAAATAGCATGGACCTTTGATTTGTCTCTGGATAGAAATTGCCCTTGGGCACAGATCTAGGATCAGCATACTCTCACCAAATCCTAACCTTTACCATTAGCAGTAAAAACACAAACCAGACCTGAGATCAGTGCAAAGGAGCCACTTCATCTTACCCCTGTAATTATATGACTCCTAACTTATATATACTGAGTGTACCAAACATTAGAAACACCTTCCTAATATTGAGTTGCACCCCGCCTTTTGCCATCAGAACAGCCTCAATTCGTTGGGGCATGGACTCTACAAGGTGTTTGAAAGCGTTCCCCAGGGATGCTGGCCCATGTTGACTCCAATGCTTCCAACAGTTGTGCCAAGTTGGCTGGATGTTCTTTGGGTGGTGGACCACACAGGAAACTGTTGAGTGTGAAAAACCCCAGCAGCATTGCAGTTCTTGACACAAACCGGTGCACCTGGCACCTACTACCCCGTTCAAAGGCACTTAAATATTTTGTCTTGCCCATTCACCCTCTGAATGGCACACATACACAATCCATGTCTCAATTGTGTCAAGGCTTAAAAATCCTTCTTTAACCTGTCCGCTCCCCTTCATCTACACTGAAGTGGATTTAACAAGTGACATCATTAAGGGATCATAGCTTTCACCTGGATTCACCTGGTCAGTCTTTGTCATGGAAAGAACCGGTGTTCATAATGTTTTGTTTACTCGGTGTATAAACACAACATAGGTATTTATGTAAAACAAGTGAATTTACTGAATGTCCATGGTCTTATACTTCAGCGGGAGCCGGTGGTGCGTGTGTTCAGTGCCGTGACGGGGGAGACCCTCTCAGTCTTGGGCACTGTGTTTCTCCTGAGTACGTCTGTGGCCAGGCTCATGACCCTGGTGTCCCAGCAGTGTGGGCTTCCCGTCAGCTCCTTCAGACTGAGCTCTCCCACCAGCCTGCAACTCTACGACTGCAACTGGCTGCACGACTACGCCATTGACCTGGGTATGGCCTTCCTTGTGCAGTAGATCAATGGTCCTCTGGCTCAACACCTTATGGATGTAACATAGAGACAAATGGACTGTATGGAACACATTCTTGGTTCATGGAAACCAGGAGGACAACCTGCATGTGTCTCTGTCTCCCAGGGGCTACTCTACGGTTGGACACCTGGGATGGGTGGGCGGAGTTCCTCAGAGGCTGCTTCCTGGGACACAGACTGACCGTCCAACGACACCTGTCTAGGGAGAGACCTGTGATGAGGTCAGAATACACATCTACACACTGAACTGTATGATAGACTTACTATCAACAGTGATGGTACTGAACCTTTATATAGCTTACAATGATAGTACTGACCCTGTATATAGCTTACAATGATAGTACTGACCCTGTATATAGCTTACAATGATAGTACTGACCCTGTATATAGCTTACAATAATGGTACTGACCCTGTATTTAGCTTACAATGATAGTACTGACCCTGTATATAGCTTATAATGATAGTACTGACCCTGTATATAGCTTATATTCTCGTGTTTTTTTCCTTCATATGTTTTTTCTCTTACCCTGATATTTAATACTGCATTGTGGGAAAGAGCTTGCAAGTAAGCATTTTACTGTACTGTTTTATAACCCACTGTATCTTGTGAACTTGACAAAAAAAACTTGAAACGTGTTATAAATACATTGATTCTGTATTATTCCAGGTTCCAGCTCCGGGTGGCACTCTACATCGCTGCTTCTCTGGGCCACCTGGACCTGGCCGGCTGGCTGCTGGAGAGGGGGGTGCGTGTCATTGAGCCGGTGGGGGTTCACCCTTACCGTGAGTGGTGCCACCAGACGGCCCACCCCGACGTCGCCAAGTGTCCCGCTGTCGCCTCCATCGAGCTCGGCCAGCTCACCATCCTCAAACTCTGTATCGCCAGCAGCGTTCTGACCCTTGCTTGTCAGGATCCCCAGGGTCGTGACCCCCTGAGGATCGCCCTTCAGTACGGCCACAGGGAGTGTATGAGTCACCTGGCCACCAAGCTGTGCTCTGTGGTGGTCCTCCCAGGTATGGCCCTGCCCATGCGGACATACCTCCAGATAAAGGGCTGGGTGAGGCTGGGGCAGAGGAGGGCAGCATCCAGGCACTGCATGGGCCTCAACAGGGCTCCGTTCAGGACCAGGGTGGGCGACACGGTCCTGGTGGACGGCTTCACCCTCCCCAAGATGTCTTCCAAGCCCAGGAGGAGTGAGGCCAAGGCGGGTATCAGGGTGATGTCCACAGCCTCTCAAAGTTTGACCCCCATCAACTGCCCATCTCATGTAACCTGCCAGCTCCGCGCCCTGGCATCCCAGGATAAACCTCTTCAACTACCGAAGCAACACCCTGTGGCCACGAGTGATGAAAGAGAGAAGAAGAGGGGATGTGGAGGGAAGGGATGTGAGGAGGATGAGAGTGGGGATCAGAACAGCAACCAATGGAGGAGCAGAGTCCCGCTCCTGCCCATTTCCAGAGACACCAATCTCAGACCTGTGTTTGCCTCGCCAAACTCCGCCCAGATACTCACCACCTCACTGGAGGCCTTTTCTCTCCACTGCGACCGCACACCCAGAGAAAACGCCATATACTGTTTGGCCTTGGCCAGGTTAGTCCAAGTTTAAATGGCAGCTACGGTGAATATGAATATTTCTCTGGAGGTTTCTTATGAAAGGTGTGAATACTGTCAGAAGAAGCCTCCTATATTCAGTGGTGGTGGGGGGGGGACACATGTAAAAGCTGTTTACACACTTTTTATTTTATTTTGTTCAAGCATTTACCCACCTTTTGTGGAAGATGCATTGAAAGTAGAGGGAGCGTTACTTCTTTAATCCTGAACGGCAATCAGCATTTACCAGTCAATGGTTTTACCAATACATCACTGCCTATGATATACCCTTATCCTCCCTGAATAGATTTCAGTACAAACAAATCATGAGCCAACCATCATGCTTAGAAGGTACATAATCAAATCAACTCAAACTTTATTTGTCACATGCGCTGAATACAACAAGTGTAGATCTTTCCGTGAAATACTTTACTTACAGGCCCTTAACAAACAGTGCAGTTCAAGAAGAGTTGAAGAGAATATTTACCCAATAAACTAAAGTAACAAATAATAAAACATTTGAACTTGTCCGGTGGCCATTTGATTAATTGTTCAGCAGTCTTATGACTTTGGGTTAGAAGCTGTTATAGGTTTACCCTAACAAGTCCTGAAACAAATCATGAGCCAACTATCATGCTTAGAAGGTATATAGTGTCAGTCTTATTGGTTCACCCTAACAAGTTGTTTCAGTATGGGGAGAGGATAGGATGTAAGGGCGCTTCATTAATGTATTGAGGCCATTACATATACAGTATTTCACAATGCTAGGACACAGATTTGGTCTCCTAACCTTGTTCTGGTTGATTGACTCTCTAACAGTGCCTTCACACAGAGACCATGGTTGCAGCAGCTGAATGTAGCGCGGACTCTGTCCAGGAGGAGTGCTCAGCACATTGGGTAGACACCAGGATCCTGGTCATTAGGCAGATTAAACATACTGAAACAAGGAGGGACAACCTGGAATTGTCCAAAAAGGAACTCTTATTTGAGTTTTTATTTTTATTTTTTACAGTGAACAAGATGAGACTTTGGAACGGATGATGCCTGAAACAATGCGGACGACTTAGAATTTCGTTCCTTTGGATGAGGCTTATAGATATAGTCAGTACTGTGTTTGATTTGTGTGCAAAAAGTTTACAACGGCAGGCAGTGGATTCTCAGTCATTCCTCTCAAGTAACAAAAAACGTATCATATTTCACTGGCTATTTGTAGTAGCCAAATGTGAATGGAATTATTATTATTCTAGAATCATTCAGTTGACTGAATGTGACTGTGGTTGTGCTGTATGTGACTATGTGGTTGTACTGAATGTGACTATGTGATTGTACTGAATGTGGTTGTACTGTACGTGATTGTAAGTGTTTGACATGGGTCTAATTGAGGCCCCCCCCCCCCCACACTTAACACTAGTTTTTGTCCATAGAAATCCTCACTTGCTGATGAAGACCTATAGTGGTTGAAATCAATGTAAAATACAGTATGAACACTGTTGCCTTAAAACTCTTTTATTAAGATGTGGATCATTTTTGCTCATTTAAATGAGTCTGTGCAGTGTCAAAATAATACACCTGATACATAAGGGGGGAAAAAATGCTAAAAATACCACAAGACATGAAATAATGGCATTATGTGAAAATAATACATACTGTATTTCACATAGAGTATTTGACAAACTCTTTATTTACGTTACAAAACTGACAACTACTGTGACGATGTGTTAGCACAGCATGTGTCATCATTCCCCTGCAGTGTGTGGATTTACACAGCAACATAGCAGACAGCTTAAATAGTTTATTTTTATTTAACCTTTATTTCACTAGACAAGTCTGTTAAGAACAAATTCTTATTTACAATGATGGCCAAACCCGGACGACGCTGGGAGAATTATGCGGCACCCTATGGGACTCCCAATCACTTGGGAGTGGGAAGGATACCAAATCCAATATCACACACTTCTTCCTTAGTATTCTGAGAACTGTCAGATAGCTGTGAGAGCTATGAGTGGATCGTGGACCCATGCATAAATGATAACTTTGCTGTAACTCAGTGGGGCAAGTAGAACATCCGGGTTAGTGTATGTGCATTATCTGGACAGTTGATTGTCTTTGTCTCAAAGCCTTTCCATTTCTGGGGTATTGAAGAAGCTTCTGATCTCAACCTTCTTGACAGGTAAGAAACACTTGGTTAGTGTATGTGTCTTATCCAATGGGTTGTCAGGTGAACGTTGAAGATGCTTCTTGGAGGTGATCTAATGATGTCATTGAATCGATGTCATTGAGTTGCTCACTGGACAAGACAATTATTCACTGAAAATTAAATCTGTCTTTCATTTCACTTATGTTGATACTTGATTGGCTATTTGCTGTCTTTTGAAAATACAAAAATAAATATAACTGTTTTATGAAGCACTTGTAGACATTCATTGTTTTCAAAATCATATTTTCAGCAAAACAGATACATACGTTTACAATATGACATCAAATCAAATAAAAATAAAATAAGTGGTATGTAAATGATTGGCAAAAGGCTCCAACCACCCAAGTCATAGACTGTTCACTCTGCTACCACACGGCAAGCGATACGAGAGCACCAAGTCTGGGACAAAAGGCTCCTTAACAGCTTCTACACCCAAGCCATTAGACTGCTGAACAGCTTCTACCCCCAAGTCATTAGACTGCTGAACAGCTTCCACCCCCAAGTCATTAGACTGCTGAACAGCTTCTACCCCAAAGTCATTAGACTGCTGAACAGCTTCTACCCCAAAGTCATTAGACTGCTGAACAGCTTCTACCCCCAAGTCATTAGACTGCTGAACAGCTTCTACCCCCAAGTCATTAGACTGCTGAACAGCTTCTACCCCCAAGTCATTAGACTGCTGAACAGCTTCTACCCCCAAGTCATTAGACTGCTGAACAGCTTCTACCCCCAAGTCATTAGACTGCTGAACAGCTTCTACCCCCAAGCCACCAGACTGCTGAACAGCTTCTACCCCCAAGCCACCAGACTGCTGAACAGCTTCTACCCCCAAGCCATAAGACTGCTGAACAGCTTCTACCTCCAAGCCATTAGACTGCTGAACAGCTTCTACCCCCAAGCCATTAGACTGCTGAACAGCTTTTATCCCCAAGTCATTAGACTGCTGAACAGCTTCTACCCCCAAGCCATAAGACTGCTGAACAGCTTCTACCCCCAAGCCATAAGACTGCTGAACAGCTTCTACCCCCAAGTCATAGACTGTTTACTCTGCTACCACACGGCAAGCGATACGAGAGCACCAAGTCTGGGACAAAAGGCTCCTTAACAGCTTCCACCCCCAAGCCATTAGACTGCTGAACAGCTTCTACCCCCAAGTCATTAGACTGCTGAACAGCTTCTACCCCCAAGTCATTAGACTGCTGAACAGCTTCTACCCCCAAGTCATTAGACTGCTGAACAGCTTCTACCCCCAAGTCATTAGACTGCTGAACAGCTTCTACCCCCAAGTCATTAGACTGCTGAACAGCTTCTACCCCCAAGCCATTAGACTGCTGAACAGCTTCTACCCCCAAGTCATTAGACTGCTGAACAGCTTCTACCCCCAAGTCATCAGACTGCTGAACAGCTTCTACCCCCAAGTCATTAGACTGCGAACGTTAATTAAATGGCCACCTGCACTATTTGCATTGACCCCCTTAGTTATTGATGTATTTTTCTAATTGTTTTCCACTGACTCTCTTGAATTGGCTCGATGCACACTCACTACACTCTACCCACACATTCACTGTGACACTGACCGACTTTCACACTAGCTGCTGCTACTGTGTTTATTATCTATCCTGATTGACTAGTCACTTTTACCCTTACCTACATGTACATACTGTATTACCTCAACTACCTCGCACCCATGCACATTGACTCGGTACTGGTACTCCTTGTATATAGCCTTGTTATTGTTATTGTGTTACTATTTAGAAAATATTTTCTTACTTTTTAACTCTGCATTGTTGGGAATGGGCTTGTAATAAAGCATCTCACAGTTGTTTTCGGCGTATGTGACCAATACGATTAGATTTTCATCTGAACAAATGAATGCTCTCGTTGTTATAATGAGGAATTTATTTAAATAATTTGGTTTTCCTTGAAGATTTGAATGTGCTGAGAAAGCCTTTCGTGATGGATCTAGACAATCTGGTGAAAAGGGAGGGTTTGCGACTCTTCTCTTCAAGTGGGAAGGACGATGCGATATCATAAATTCCCTCTGGAGAAAAGGAGCCATGAGATGTTGCCATCGTCTCTGCAACGAAAGACCATCCAGCATGCCATCAATTTACATTTTTACTCATGTATCAGACACTCTTATCCAGAGAGACTTACAAGGAGCAATTAGGATGAAGTGCCTTGCTCAAGAGCACATTGACAGATTTTGCCTCGTGAACTCAGGGATTCTGAACCAGCAACCTATCGGTTACTGGCCCAACCTCTTAACCCACTAGGCTACCACCCAGCCCACAGTACAGTATGTCATAGGTAACAACTCAGAGGAGTACAACGTCTTTCCAAATGAATTAGTGGAATGGGAAAGGGATAATGTCTCAGTCTTGACTGAGCAGCAGCCTAAACAGCAGCAGGGCTTACCTGTAAAGTACACAGTAGGGGAAATGTTCTGAGGCTGGTACTCCAGAGACTCTTGAGGACAGAGGTTCTTACTAACTTTCTTGGAACCCTGGTTGGTGGGAAAAGGCACATTAAAACAAACAGAAAATTTCGATATCTTAAAGTACAGCATATCAATTGCAAAGAAGCAGTGCAATGCCATGACACGAAGAATCATATATCTCATAAAAGGTCAACAGCAGTGTTATTTATGAAAGATGTATGTGTACTATACCTTTGTATTGAAGGTGAGGACCTGCTCTCCAGTACTGCTGATGGTATCCCTTTCCAAATCAAACACGCCTTCTACAATGTCACTGGTGGCCACGCTGGTAGCGGACTCAAAATAACATTTAGCAGTGGCTTTGGTGATCATTTGAAGAATGACCATGCAAGTAGAAGTCTTTGGATCGTTCTGGACTGAAACATCAAAGTTTATGTTTTCATACTCATCTGACCACTGTCTCAGGAAGCACTTCACTGTCTCTTCAGCAAATATCTGGAGAAGCTGAGAGGAGACTCCTTGGATATGGCACATTGTTCCTTTCCCCATTTCAGCCTTGAAAGAATGGAGTCTGAAGCACTTTTGGCTGCTTCCAATGTTAAGACCTGTGGAGTGCTGTGGCTGTCCTGAAGGGCTATCACTTTATCCACCAATTCATGGCTGAAAATGTGGATGGTCCAAGTGGAAATTATTTTTCTCAATTTCCTAACAGCAGATCGGAGGTCGTCACGATGTGAAGCACCCTGTCCATTTTCCTGTGTGTTCTCAACACTTTCCACCATAATGTCCAATACCACCCCAGCAGCTTGCCTGACTTTGTCCACAAAGGTTACAGGAAGTAAGTCCTCTGTGTGAAAGAAGTCCTCAATGATTGTGTTTCTAACAATGGGAAAGTCAATCTGAGCAGGAAACTCAGTGGGGATGGGAGTCCCGGGTAAAGCAAAGTGCCATTTCGACTGCCTTAATTTTGAAGTAGGTGTTAGAGAGATGGAGGAGCGTGAAGAAGAGGTATTTCTTGTATTTTGGCTGTCAGCACTCCTACAACGGATCGTGTCAATATCCTCCAGCATGGATCCTGAGAGCTTAGTGGTTTTAGGTAGTAATTTGTGCGGAATGTCCACACAGGCATCGTTTCCACCAGGTGTAACACTGCTCTGGTTGACCTCAAGATGGCCGAGACTTGCTCTTTGTGATGCAGGACTGCTTTGATACGTAAAGATTTGGATTGAACCAAGTGTTGTGTCTGATCTTTGAAGATCTTTTCTGAGAAACTCCGTAATCTTACTTTGCAGACTGTTGTAGATGTTACGAGCAACAGACCAGATTCTTTTCTCAGAAACCTGTCCAGTGGTGAGCAGGGAGGTTCCAGATACCATGTCAGATGATTGGGTGGTCTGGGTGAGCTCCTGCTGGTCTTTCACCATGGTTTGTATAATATCAGTAGATGTGGTGGATGTAGATACAGACTGGAGGTACTTATCTGTTGTACCTTCCTCCACAATGTTAAATGATCTAGAGAGGACCTCACTCACTCCTTTCTCAGCTTTGGTTTGGAACTCATGACTAGAACGTTTTTGGAGGCTCTTTGTTGAAAGACTGTGGGAAGATGCAATGCCTTTGGAGGCAGCCGTGCTGCAATCTAGACTTACTGGAGAGGTTCGCTCAGGAGAACCTTGGAGACGTTCAAACATGTCTTCACATGGTGTTGGGGACCTTGACAAGGAGATGTTCTTCAGCTGAGACAGAACACCACCTACCAACATGTTGACCTCAAGGGACATATCAGATATTTTCTTTCCTACTGTGGAGAAGCAAGGTGCATTTGATGCCTGATCCTCGCATGAGGTCAAGATTGTTGAAATGACCTCTTTGGTACTATTGGTCAGTAGAGCCTCGTCTGTTTCAGTCCAGAGAAGTTTTGAACTCTCGCTGCCACCCCTGTGTAGAGCCACTTCAAGGTTCAAACTGTGCAAGTGAGGCACACTCTTACTAGCTTGCCTCAAGTCCTGGCTTGCCAAACAAATGTGCTCCTTAGTCCCAAGATGTCCAGAGTCCTCTGTGGGTATATGACTAGACATTCTGCTCAGCATGTCTGACCTCCGCTGATGAATGATGAAGTCCTTTAATGTCTTCTGAATATTGTTATATAAACTAGTGGTAGCAGACCAGATCCTGCTCTGTAGCTTTTGTGCATTTTCCTGGAGGTCAGGTTCTCTCTCCTCTACTTCTGCAGGTTGCGCCAAGCTCTGCAGGTCTTCCACAAATGTTTCAATGATGCCAAAGGCAGCAGAATCCGCACAAATATCCTTTGACCATGTGTACTGGTTTTGAATGGAACAAGACCTGGATGCTACAGAATAAGCAGGCTGTGCACTAGTTAAGCTACTGGTGGACTTTTTAACTAGGAACTCACTCACTGCTTGAGTGGCATTTCTCTTAAATTCATCACTTGAGAGTTTTCTAATACAATCTAACAGACTGGTCAAAGAAGCTGTGGCCTTACTTCTGCTGTCCTCAATTTGACAGGGGAACTCACATACTATTGGTGATGAGGCCCTGGAATGGGCAATATCCCCAAGCTGAGCCAGAACACCCTCTACAAATGTCTCTCTCTCAATAGAGAAGCCTGATCCTTTTTCTCCAACAGTGTACAGGGCGTCCTCCTTTGATATTTCAGTCTTGTACAAGACCAGAAGCTCTGAGATGACTTCTTTGATGCAAGTTGTCAGAAGGAGCTTGCTTTCTTCTGACTCAGTTTTTGCCCAAATAAGTTTTGAGCTCTCACTTAGGCCTCTTTGTAAAGTAACTGCACCAGTGGACTCTGGCAACTGAGGCTCACTCTTACTGGGCCAATATTTCATGTTTAAGCAAGGAAGTGGAACTGTCTCCTTAAACTCAGCATTTGTGATGTTGTCATCAGATGTGACAATGCTCTTTAAGGCACATCGCTGAAGCTTGCCGAAATAATCTTTCAAGTTGTTTTGGATGCTGTGGTAAATGTGAACAGCAGCAGACCAGGCACTCTTCTGTTGGGGACTCTCTTCAGATTCAACCAAGGACTTCATATCTGACACGAAAGTCTTAACAACTACTGACGCTGTTGAGCCCACTGGGTGAATTGACTCTGTCTTTACAATGCCAGACAATGTTTGACCTGATACAGCACCTGTTAACTCAGACTGAATGACTGAACTAGGAAAGCTCAAACTACTGACTTTTTTGTCAAGAACTCCACTCACTGCTTGTATTGCTGATGTTTGAAACTCCCGGCTGGAGAGTTTTTGGATGCTCTTAGATGTGAGCGTGCAGGAGGAACCAGATTCACCAATATTGTAGCTGGTCTCGTATTTCCTTATCAGGGCATCAAGATCCTCAATGAAGCCAACATGCGATGCCAAAAACGTGATCTTGTCCTTCAGATCTTCCAGCAAATTCTGTTCGTTCTCATCAACAAAAGCCACCATTGTGTCAGAGATCATGGTCATGACTTGCCCTGTTAGACTTTTGCTCTCTTGGTCAACTTTTTCAAGTTTAGCAGCCAGCTCTCTCACCATGCTCTCAGTCACCTTGGTCTGTGAGTCTCCCCTTACCGGTGTCACTACAGAGGTTTGGCTAGCGGAGGCACTCTTAACGACCACTGATAAGGCCGACTTGACATCTTTAGCCAACTCTGCCATTACAGCAGGGGTTAGCATCATAGAGCCTGCACTTCCAGATGGAGAATTGGACATGCATGCAAGTTTGGATAGAGAACCTTGCAGGCTGTCCTGCACACAGGTGACAAGGGTGTCCTCTGAGACACCTAAGAGGACTTGTAGCGTCTCAGAGTTGGTTGTTTTCTTCTGCACATCAGACAGAGAGGTTAGAGTCCTTGGGGAAAAAAACGCAGAAATCATCAAAGTCAAACAAATAATATGTAAGGCTGTGATGCACATTCAGTGTGTCAAATACATCTGCACCATTGAAAACAATGAGGAAAACGCTGCTGTTTCTCTGAGAAAAAACCTTAGTGTGATGTCAGCCTAACTGCTTAATTTCTAAAGCCCA
Organism: Oncorhynchus mykiss; assembly: GCF_057628025.1. Taxonomy (NCBI): domain Eukaryota; kingdom Metazoa; phylum Chordata; class Actinopteri; order Salmoniformes; family Salmonidae; genus Oncorhynchus; species Oncorhynchus mykiss. Next base: position 10,324,187 of record NC_143022.1, on the reverse strand, counting down.
ATAAAGTGTATTTTGTATAAGTCATTTGTATTGAAACTGGCCTGTAGATATCTATCTATCCTGGCAATATCTATCCTCTACAAAAATCCAAATTGCTATAAACTTCAAATACTGTAACTTCTAATAACTTCAAGGACAGTTTGAAGAAATGTTAAAGGGAAATTTCTAAATGTTTCAACTTCATATTCATCATCTCCAGCACCGCCCCAACATCAGCATATGTGAAAAACGGGCATTTCTATGTTTTGTAGTAAAAAAGAAAGAGGAAGATAAGTGTTTTCTATGACATCATCAACCAATTAGCAGGCAATGCCTACTCATAATTGGTTAAAATCACACGATGCACACTGATGATGTCATTAGAATCTAGAGCTGAGCATTTAACCAACATTTTTGTTATTTTTCGGTTTTTAAACAACTAATTGACCGACGTCGGCTCAATTATTTGAATTCCATATAGTTAATTTTTTTCTTCTTCTGTGAGCTCGATGCTCAGTTTCTGTAGAGATAAATCAGATCAAGCACGAACTATGCAATGTAGTAGGGAGTTGTAGTTTCCAACAGGCCAATATTCTACATAGTTTAGCACAGAAAATATGGTAATTAATTCCCATAATCCATTGCACGCCCACTTGCTTGTCCACTCTGTGTGGAGCAGATACGGAAACCTCATTGACTGAGACGGAGAGACGAGAGAATGCATGAGAGAGATAAAAAGCAGTTGCGTTGCGAGGATTCTCTACCTGGAAATACATGATCTAAGTGATTGACAGTTGGTGTTCAGCGGTCATAAAAGTACAGTGCCTTGCGAAAGTATTCGGCCCCCTTGAACTTTGCGACCTTTCGCCACATTTCAGGCTTCAAACATAAAGATATAAAACTGTATTTTTTTGTGAAGAATCAACAACAAGTGGGACACAATCATGAAGTGGAACGACATTTATTGGATATTTCAAACTTTTTTAACAAATCAAAAACTGAAAAATTGGGCGTGCAAAATTATTCAGCCCCCTTAAGTTAATACTTTGCAGCGCCACCTTTTGCTGCGATTACAGCTGTAAGTCGCTTGGGGTATGTCTCTATCAGTTTTGCACATCTAGAGACTGACATTTTTCCCCATTCCTCCTTGCAAAACAGCTCGAGCTCAGTGAGGTTGGATGGAGAGCATTTGTGAATAGCAGTTTTCAGTTCTTTCCACAGATTATTGATTGGATTCAGGTCTGGACTTTGACTTGGCCATTCTAACACCTGGATATGTTTATTTTTGAACCATTCCATTGTAGATTTTGCTTTATGTTTTGGATCATTGTCTTGTTGGAAGACAAATCTCCGTCCCAGTCTCAGGTCTTTTGCAGACTCCATCAGGTTTTCTTCCAGAATGGTCCTGTATTTGGCTCCATCCATCTTCCCATCAATTTTAACCATCTTCCCTGTCCCTGCTGAAGAAAAGCAGGCCCAAACCATGATGCTGCCACCACCATGTTTGACAGTGGGGATGGTGTGTTCAGCTGTGTTGCTTTTACGCCAAACATAACGTTTTGCATTGTTGCCAAAAAGTTCAATTTTGGTTTCATCTGACCAGAGCACCTTCTTCCACATGTTTGGTGTGTCTCCCAGGTGGCTTGTGGCAAACTTTAAACAACACTTTTTATGGATATCTTTAAGAAATGGCTTTCTTCTTGCCACTCTTCCATAAAGGCCAGATTTGTGCAATATACGACTGATTGTTGTCCTATGGACAGAGTCTCCCACCTCAGCTGTAGATCTCTGCAGTTCATCCAGAGTGATCATGGGCCTCTTGGCTGCATCTCTGATCAGTCTTCTCCTTGTATGAGCTGAAAGTTTAGAGGGACGGCCAGGTCTTGGTAGATTTGCAGTGGTCTGATACTCCTTCCATTTCAATATTATCGCCTGCACAGTGCTCCTTGGGATGTTTAAAGCTTGGGAAATCTTTTTGTATCCAAATCCGGCTTTACACTTCTTCACAACAGTATCTCGGACCTGCCTGGTGTGTTCCTTGTTCTTCATGATGCTCTCTGCGCTTTTAACGGACCTCTGAGACTATCACAGTGCAGGTGCATTTATACAGAGACTTGATTACACACAGGTGGATTGTATTTATCATCATTAGTCATTTAGGTCAACATTGGATCATTCAGAGATCCTCACTGAACTTCTGGAGAGAATTTGCTGCACTGAAAGTAAAGGGGCTGAATAATTTTGCACGCCCAATTTTTCAGTTTTTGATTTGTTAAAAAAGTTTGAAATATCCAATAAATGTCGTTCCACTTCATGATTGTGTCCCACTTGTTGTTGATTCTTCACAAAAAAATACAGTTTTATATCTTTATGTTTGAAGCCTGAAATGTGGTAAAAGGTCGCAAAGTTCAAGGGGGCCGAATACTTTCGCAAGGCACTGTAGGTCTTATTTACTTAGAAGAACTACTAAAATAGTGATTTTGTCAGACAGGATAAGCAGCAGCTCTATAGAGATGAGTTGATGACTTGGAATGAAATAATAAAGTCATCAAATAAATATTTTATATGAGAAAGTAAATGATGGTTGATAAGTCATAAACAGTAATGGACAGTCACTACCATCATGGGACTTTTATTCATTGTTTTATTATGTGTTGTTACAGCATTCAACACACATAATCCATAGTGCATTCAATGTCTAAAAAAAGTATTGAAATCCAAAACCGTGATTATTTTTTAAATATTTGAATCGAAACCAAACCAACCTCAAAAAGCACTAATTTCTCAGCACTATTGGAAACAGTTACGTCCCTCTATATTTTTTTTACTACAAAGCATGGAAATGTGTAATTTTCACATATGGTGATGCTGGAGATGAATATGAAGTTGTTAAATTTCCCTTTAAGAACATACCTCATGGCCCCCTTGGGCAGGTAGCTTCCACTGCCCAGACTGCCCTTAGTCAGGTAAATCTCCTTGAACTTAAGTTGTGATTCCTGCTCTTCTTCATCTTCCTGCTCCATACAGTTGGAGGAAGGGTAGGGAGTCGGGATGCGAAAGCTATTGTAAGACTTTCGACTGCCTGGCCTCTTAGGTACACCAGCCTCAGTAAATCTCACGCGGGACTTGGTGTTAACCTTATCGTCTAACAGACTGGTGAGTGACGCTGTGAGAGATCTCTGTGACAATGGAGAGGAGGCAGCATCTTGGATGCCCAGTAGTTCGTAAAGACCTGGGATGATGATCTGCATCAGCTTGTCCGATAAAAACTGGACAATCCTCAGACACAAGCCGGCAAGCTGTTGTTTTGTCAGCTGTATTCCAGAAACAGAAGAAGTGTTTTAAAATGTTGCATAGTGCGTCTTTCAAAAGCTTATGAACAAGGTTAAACATTAGGCAAAGTTTTCATGGTAATCTGATTCAATTGTCAGTAACATGATCTTACCGGGTCAAACATGCCCTCACGAATCCCCCTCCATTGCCTGAAAACAATATTGTTATAAATGTTGTCATATCAGGATGCGTGGCAGAATTGTTTTTATTTAATTATTTGCCTGATCGTGAAGTTATACTTGCTTTGTGTCAGTTGTTTTGGCAAAATTGCAATGTGACAACTTTTCTAGCACTGAACATTTTTTTCCGATTGATCAGTTTCTAATTTGATCCTATTTTCTTGAAGGTGTGATAGTACCAAAGAAAACAGAACATACTTCTCAGTTAGGTTTTGAAGGAAGTCCATAAGTGTCAGATGTTCCACAATGTTGAGCTTTCCCTCTTCTGTGGTTTCCATCACTGAGGTTGCTCTGCTCCTGGTACAATTGCTCTGCTCCTGGTAGAAATGTAATTATATTGCAAATAATCAAACTTAATATACAACAAATATCATACTGAAATAATTATTAACTGTTAAAGAGTGGAGGAGCATTGGCAACGTTGGGCCAATTAAACAACTGCAACACAACAGAGATGGTTGTGGTACGTCAACATTGCCAATGATAGCATCACTATAACATTTTATTGGATTAATGTTGTAATATGAAATGACATGGTCAACTTACCATCTCATTGACAGCTTCAGAGGTCAGGTGGTCATCCACCACACAGACAGGCAGGTCTAGAGACTGGGACAAGGCTCTATGGTCATAACCAGGAGAGAATGGAAACATCAGAGCAGTCCCAATGGCAGAATCTAACCACTGTCTTCATGTCAAAGACTCACTCACTCATTTGCTTTGTCAAACCTACCCCTTAGAATGACTTCGATATTAACACTGAATATATTTTGTTATTAAGAGATCTCTCAATAATAATTCTCACAATAGCATATTGGTAGTAGTCAGTGACATATTAAAGCTAAGCAGGGCTGGGTGTAGTTAAAACCCTGGATGGGGTTCGATCCCGGGCTGAGGTGCTGCCTATTGTTTTTTTCTGAAAGTGTATATAATGTTGAAAATCTGACATGGTTTCAAAGGTACAAATTCAACCTATTTTATACAAGGTTTGGCTATGCTGAATTTAGTTTACAATGATGACATCATCCTGTGGTTGAAATGTCACCCTCAAAACAACAGTTAGGCCTATACCCCATTATATCCACTACGCCCCTCCCCCCCCACACACACACACTTTATATTTCACCAATATGTATGCAGCCCACCAGCCCTAAAGCATGAACATGTTTTTTTGCTAGAAAATGTGGATTAAGAGAAGCAAAATGATCCTTTACGCTAGTTTCATCTAAATGGAAGGGCAACATGACATTGACAAACTTTGACATATCTGCTTTTGTAGCCGGTGCTATACTACACCGCTGTAACTCTGCGTTGTGTGTGGTTGATAGAGACCATAAACGTGGACTTTGGAGATCAGGTAGTTTTAATCAAGCAGACCTGACTCTCTGCATCTTGCATCTGCATCCAAAAGGAAATAAAACATTTGTAGAGCACATCTGTTCTGAGAATCGTCGCCTCTTTCTCTCTCAGTGCATCAAAATGATTTTTGAATACAAAAATTAATACACTCTCTCCTAATTATACGTAACATATTTTACATTGATAAAACCACATACCTGCATCCAAAAGGAAATAAAACATTTGTAGAGCACATCTGTTCTGAGAATCGTCGCCTCTTTCTACAACAGATGCACAATAGGAGGGACTGGGATCATTCGAGGAGCTAGCCATCGTTCACACATACAATAGCCTGCTAATACCTTAGCTAGCTATTAACCACATGTTGAATTCAGAATATTGATATCGTCCTAAAAAGTACAATTACAAGTGCATCTTAACAATACCATCCATTTATGAGTAACCTCTAAATATACATCATTATTCATGAACAAAACATTGTGTGTATGACTTTGTACTTAAAAGAATCAAACTTTTCTGAAGACAGAAAAAGCGTGCCTACCTCTCTCAGTGCATCAAAATGATTTGAGCACGAGCACGCCGGGCAAAACGTAAGTACACACTCCCCTTCTCCCAGGATGCAGGCATGCATAACAAATCAACACAACATATTGATATATGAACCTGGTGAAATTCACATAGTACTTCAACAACTGTTACATTCACCCCTCCTGAATTTCACCAACCTTGTAAAACAACAAAATAACCTACCAAGCTCAAGGCTTAATTCTGAATTCAGCTCAAAGCTACCCATAGGGTTCAGGGCAAGCGAAAGTTGGTCAGGCCTTCAACTGCCCCTAGATGCATAGTGCCTCTTACACTATATCTACATTCTTAGCCTTAAAAAAAAATCCTGTACTAAATCATCTCTGTACTATGTTAAACTTACACCTTCTGGTGGGTTGACTCTATTAGTCTCTTTACTGGTTTAACTACCCTCCCCGCCCTTGTGCGACCTGCCACTGGGCTAGGGGCCATAGTAACTAACGGTGGCTCTGGCCTTAGATCATTGATCAGAGGTGAGTTTGAAGGAATCAGCTCCAGAATCTCAGAGGTGCTTCCCCGGTCATTTTCCTCAAGAAAACAAGGTTCTTCTGGGTCTGACTTTCCATCCGATGTCCAGAGTTCGGAGTAATCGCTTGAATCCTCCGCCAGCCAGGATGCACTTTCCTCCCCAGAGTCCTCCATGTCTTCCCTGTCCAGTCCATCGCCGGAGTGGGTGGCCTCTCCTGCATCTACATTGATTGAAGGCCCTGCAGCATCACTGTCATTGAAGTGTACTGAATCATCAATTTCAAATGGCAGGAAATTCACCTGCAGCAGTAGATTCCTGTGAACCACTTTCTCTCTGCCATAACGATCTTGGATTATGTACGTGTGAGTTTGTGGATTGACTGAAGTCACTGTGAAAATCTCAGGGTTCCACTTGTCAGCCAACTTGCGGCGGCCCCTTTCACCCTTGTTGGCGATGAGGACACGATCCCCCATGGACAAACCGATGCCTTTAACCCGCTTGTCATACTCCCGACCTTGTCGTCTCTGTTGCTTGTCAGTGTGCCTTTGGGCAACACTCATAGCTTCCTTCAGCCCAGTGATCAGAGTCTCGACATACTTGTTGCAATCCACAACACTGGAGTCATCCAAAACATTGCGGAACATAACATCCACTGGTAGCCGAGGGACTCTACCAAACATGAGAAAGAATGGAGCATAGCCCGTAGTCTCGTGAACAGTGGCATTGTAGGCAAATGTTAATGACTGGATTTGTTCAGGCCAATGTTCTTTGGTTTTCAAGGGCAGACTCCTGAGCATGCTACCTAAAGTCCTGTTGAAGCGTTCGGTTTCTCCATTCCCCATTGGGTGATATGCTGTGGTTCTGGACTTTTGGACACCGGAGAGCTTAAGCAGTTCTGCTATTAGCTCACTCTCAAAATTTGCGCCTTGATCAGTATGGATCCTTGATGCAAAGCCGTAGACACAGAAGACATGATCCCACAGTTTACGAGCTACTTGCTTGGCTGTCTGGTTTCTGCATGGCCATGCATGGGCAAGTTTAGTGAAGTGGTCAGTCACCACCAGAACATCAACTGAGTTCTTCTTACTGTCTTCCGCTGTCCAAAAATCCAAACACACCAACTCCATGGGAGAGCAAGTTTTGATGCTCTCTAACGGGGCTCTAGCCGCTGGCTCTGGTGTCTTTGCTAGAACGCATCTCTGGCAGCAGCGCACATACTCCTTGATGTCTCTCTCCATTGCCGGCCAGAAAAATCTCTGCCTGGCCAGAGCTAGAGTTCTAGCTTGGCCTTGATGTCCTGCAAGGTCGTGAATGCCAGTCATCGCTTTGAGTCTCAACACCTCTGGCAAGACATACTGGAACCTTCTCCGGTTTGTGTGACTCTCCTTAATGACACGATACAAAACTCCCTCTCTTAGGATCAAGCGATCCCACTGTTTCATCAGCAACAACACTTTAGAAGAAACACTGTATCGATCTCGTCTGGTGGGCCGTTTCTTATTGAAGACGAAAGGGATGACCTTGGAAGTCACAGAGTCTTGCAGCTGGAAATCTCGAAGTTCCTCGTGCGAGAGTTCAGGCAAGGTGTCAATACCAGGAGAAAGCAGCCGTTGGGTGTTGGAACCAAGCTGGATTGCTTGCATCTCCATTGAACATTCCCAGTCAATATGGAGCTGACATATGGCCTTCACTTCAGCAGTGGTCAAAGAGGTTATCTCCTGGGGATAAGAAGCCCAACGGAAGGCATCTTGGACATCATCATTCAGTGTCCCAACAGCCTCAGACAGAAGTGCTAGGTAGGACTCCCTCATCAGTCTCTGCGCGACAGTCACTGCAAAGGGATCGCGGCTCAGTGCATCTGCTACTGTGTTCTTGCTGCCTGGGATACGCTTCAAATCAAAGTTGTACGGTGCCAGCTTGGCAACCCATCTTTGCTCGCAAGCGTCCAGCTTGGGTTTTGTCATGATGTACGTTAACGGGTTACTATCTGTCCAGACAGTGAACTCGTGCCCCTTAAGCCAGTGACTGAATTTCTCACACACACTCCATTTCAGTGCTAGAAATTCAAGTCTGTGTGCCGGGTACCTTCTCTGCGACTTACTCAGTGTCTTGCTCGCAAATGCTATGGGCCTTGCCTTATCTTCACCTTCAGGTACTTGGCAAAGCACAGCCCCAAGACCATCCAAGGAAGCGTCAGTGAAGAGAATGAACGGCCTCTCGAAATCAGGGTGAGCTAGCATGACACAATTCAAAAGAGCATCCTTCAGCTTCTGGAATGCAACGACACACTCCTCAGTCCAATCCGATAGCGTCAGCTTCCGGAAAATCCCACTGTTGCCCTTCTTCCCATCTCTTCCTCTTCTCTTTTGACCCCCAGTGAGTGCAAACAAAGGTCTGGCTATAGCAGAACAGTCAGGAATGAAGTGCTGGTAATATAATACCATACCCAAGAAGGATTTCAGCCTCCGAGCAGAGGGAGTGCATCCATCTGCCTCCATCAGCTGAGCTTGGCTCATCTTGGCAATGGCCTCCACCTTCTCAGGATCCACTGACACACCGTCCTCTTTAATGATATGTCCGAGGAATTTCACTGTTCTTCGTAGAAAGTGGCATTTTTTGGGTGCTAGCTTGAGATTGTTGGCTCTTAGACGGCTAAACACAACTTCAAGTCGCTGTAGAGCCTGTTCCTCGGTGGGTGCAAAGACCAACAAGTCATCTAAGTAACAAAGGAGATTTGAGAAGTTTAGGTCCCCAAATATACTCAACATCATTCTCATGAAAGAGGCCGGGCTGTTACACAGACCTTGTGGCATGCGATTGTACTCATAAAGTCCCATTGGTGTGGTAAAGGCTGTGTACTTCTTGTCCTCTTCGTGAACTGGAATGTTATAAAATCCTGAGGTCAAGTCCATGGTGCTGAAAAATGCACTGCCACCAAGGGCTGCGAGGCAATCTGCTTGATGAGGAAGGGGATGAGCGTCCTTCACCGTTCGTGCATTCATCCACCTGAAGTCAGTGCATAACCTCAGACTCCCGTCTTTCTTCCATACCATGACTAAAGGGGAGGCATACTCACTAACTGACTTGCGTATAAGACCTACTTCTTCCATATCTGTCAATACCTTCCTCAGCTTCAGGTAATGAGCAGGCGGAACTCTTCTGTATGGTAGCCGGAAGGGTCTGTCATCAACCAGGTGGATACGGTGAACATAACCCCTGGCTTCTCCGCAGTCCAGATTATGTCTTGAGAAGATGTCTTCATATTTTGTGATGGTATTCACAAGCTTTTCCTTCCACTGGTCAGCTACCTGGCATCCATCAATGTCAATGTCTACTAATCCTAGATCAGACAGTCTTTGTTTCAGATTGTGGCGGCCATTGTCATCCTGCTTCTGTTCCATTGGGGTTTTCCTCACCTCATGAAGGCCCTGAAATATTGTTGCATCCTCAACAGCCAAGCATGTAGACACATCTGCCAACTTCATGTTACGTCTTAGGGTGAGATGTTTGTCAGAACAGTTTACTACCTTTAAAGGCACCCAGCCATCTCCCCACATGGGTGTAATAACTCTACCCACGAGTATGTTTCTGGGCATGACCTTTGACCTGGTAGGTTCGACTATTACAGTGCTGCCTGGAGACAATGCCACATTTTTAGGAAGTTTACCCCAAACTAAGTGTTCAGTCTTGGGAGAAAGAGTCACAGCTTGAGTGAGCTTCACTGTCCCAATCTTGCCATCGACTTGCTGTCCCTTCCATCTTGTGACACTTGTCATCATCTGCAGAAACTGCTCACCCTCTGGTGAGTGGGTCTGGCCATCCATGTTGTTGACGAGCTTCCAGTATTCATCCGTGCCTTTCATCTCATGCAATAGATGCTTAATGACATTCGATCCCAGGATGAGATCATCACGCTGTCCAGGAACAACTAGAGTGGGCACTTTAACATCAATCCCATAGATTTGCATCTCCAAATCATAGAAACACTTTGTTGAGGTCTTCTTCCCCCCACACCCCACTAATACTAACTCTGTGGGAGGCTGATAATGCTGAGGAAGGGCACCTGCTTCCAAAAGTCTCTGCTCCGCATGTTCACTTAATGTACAGGCCATAGACCCAGTGTCAAGCATGCCCTTAAGCTGCACTTTCCCATGTACAGACACAGAGGTGTAAAACAAATCTGAAAAAGCCTCAACTTCTTGTGAACCTAACATAACAATTTTCTCTCCTTCTTTCGCATCAGAGCACAAAATCTCATACGTTTTCTCAAGATCATCAAATTCTTTCTTGGGGGTAGACAGTTGAACACCCACATTTCCCCCCTTCACCTGTGGGCGTGTCAGTTTAACGGTTGCTGCTGTGGTGGTGAGTTTCTCTGCTGTTGTGGTGGGCGTCTTTCACCACCGGGATTGGCATAGCGTTCCCCCGGTTTAGGACAATTTGACTTCCAATGATCTGGGGAAAAGCACAGGAGGCACAGGTTCTCATGTCTACAGTGCATCACAGTGGAGTGATCTGTTGAGCCACAAACCCTGCATTCCCTACGCCTGAAGGGCTGGGTGGGGAAAGATGGTGCCTTGGCCTGTGTCTGTGAAACCATAACGGGTGGTATGCTCTTCTCTAAGGTACGTTCAAGCAGGTGAATGAGTCTCTCGATACTTGCACTCTGCCCATCTTGTTTGGCGCTTGATGTGAGAGAAGTGTCACTGCACGTACCAGCATTGACCCCGCCTTCACATGGAGTTATCTGGGGATGTACTGTTACTTGCTTTGAGGATACAGCGGTAGATTGACACATGGTGGCCTTCCTGCGGCGTTCATGTTCATAGATTCTCTCCTGTACTTCACTCGCAGTCCATTTCTCAGCAGACTTGTATTGGAATACTGCTGCCAGTTTGGGGTCAGGGCAGTATGTTACAAACATCCTAACGACATCAGAGTTGGAGCTGTCAATCTTCTTACCTTGTCTCTTAAGGCCCTCGTCAGCGACATCTACAGCCTTGTTCAATCGAACCCAGTACTCCATAACAGCCTCTCCGGGTACAGGTTTAGTATTGTAAAAATCAGCCAAGGGCATGCACGAATAGGCCAATTCACTGAAATTCTGTTTCAGAATGTCAAATACAATCTCTGGCTTCTCTGTAGGATCAACTGTTGTCTCATTGCGTAAATTTATCTTTACCATGTCTCTTGCTTTGCCAGATAATCGACTAATCAACTCATCTGATTGTTCCCCAACAAGACAACCCTTTCTCCTCAAGTATATTCTCATCAACTCCTCCCATTCATGAATGGAGCATTTGTCTGTACCATCTCCTCTATATGTAGGAGGTTCCTTTATGTCTGATTGCATGATGAACTTAATTTGACTGAGATCTACATATCCTACTGAGTCTGAATGATGATCACTTATCTTTTCTGTACTTACTGGTGGCTCATAAGTACTGGACCTGCCACTCTGTAGTTCTTCCCTAATGGAGCTCCCTATTTCCCGGGCTAGCTGAGTGACCAGCTCAGCTAGACCATCTACAGGGGCATTTGGATTAACACTAGATGAAGGGCTTTCATCCAATTTTTTTGTGGAGCAAAACATGGGGGAACCTCCTGCACCTACACACTTTACCGGGGTTTGATCAGAGTATGAGAAAAACCTCCCCCTCCCAGCAGTGAATTTGGGTTCATCACCATTATAAGATGCCATGCCACTAAAGTTACGTTAAAATGTCTGTTGATGAACACACTTCTATGTTGGTTAACGATAAACAGCGCTCTCAATACATCGTTGTCAGAAAAAAGAAAAGAAAAAAACTGTAGTTCCGATTTCTGCCACAAGGCGGCAAGAGTACCTCAATGATATTTTTAGTCTCTAGAGCAGCAGCGCCGCGGTGATTGAGCTGACGTCGATCAACGATGAATCCGGGTCTAGAAGGCACCAATGTAGCCGGTGCTATACTACACCGCTGTAACTCTGCGTTGTGTGTGGTTGATAGAGACCATAAACGTGGACTTTGGAGATCAGGTAGTTTTAATCAAGCAGACCTGACTCTCTGCATCTTGCATCTGCATCCAAAAGGAAATAAAACATTTGTAGAGCACATCTGTTCTGAGAATCGTCGCCTCTTTCTCTCTCAGTGCATCAAAATGATTTTTGAATACAAAAATTAATACACTCTCTCCTAATTATACGTAACATATTTTACATTGATAAAACCACATACCTGCATCCAAAAGGAAATAAAACATTTGTAGAGCACATCTGTTCTGAGAATCGTCGCCTCTTTCTACAACAGATGCACAATAGGAGGGACTGGGATCATTCGAGGAGCTAGCCATCGTTCACACATACAATAGCCTGCTAATACCTTAGCTAGCTATTAACCACATGTTGAATTCAGAATATTGATATCGTCCTAAAAAGTACAATTACAAGTGCATCTTAACAATACCATCCATTTATGAGTAACCTCTAAATATACATCATTATTCATGAACAAAACATTGTGTGTATGACTTTGTACTTAAAAGAATCAAACTTTTCTGAAGACAGAAAAAGCGTGCCTACCTCTCTCAGTGCATCAAAATGATTTGAGCACGAGCACGCCGGGCAAAACGTAAGTACACACTCCCCTTCTCCCAGGATGCAGGCATGCATAACAAATCAACACAACATATTGATATATGAACCTGGTGAAATTCACATAGTACTTCAACAACTGTTACACTTTCACCAGGATTTAAAAACCCAGGCTTTCCTAAAATGTTTACCTCAGCCAGTCTAGAACCCAGGTGTGTCTACAAAACACATGTACTCCTCCATAAGGTTCATGGCTTGCCTATTGTTTTATCCCAGTACAAGAGGGGCAACTGGATTCAGGATTAAACACAAGCAGTCTTTAAGGTATATCTTATTACAGTTTAGGCCTACCTTATTATTTTCTTCCATCTGGCAAAATCATTTTAAGGAATGAAATCTGTTTTGTTGCTAGTATTATTAGTAACTGTAGGAAAATACAGCTGTAGAGTACAAGAATCAGCTACTTTCTGAAGGGAAGCCAAGCTCATAAGCAATTTAGAACCTACAGACAATTATGACAAAATTGGAACGCATGAATGCGTCACAAACGCCTTGTGGTCACATGTTATTTTAGGGCGTGGCTCCGCATTCGTGACCGGTTCTCTTATTTCTATTTCCCGGTATCCGTTAGTGCTGGAATTTGCGATTAATACTTTTCTCATGCCGAAACCGGATAAAATACATACCGGTAGTTAAATGAAAAAAATTATGATATTCGCAATGTCATTAAGCAACAACAACATAAATAGCTACTACAATTTCTAAACATGATTTTGTCATCAGTTCAGTACCATTTGTTTGATTTTGTGGACCCACGACTAGACTTTATCCATGTTAGCTAGTTGCTAGCGATGCTAGTCAGCATAGGCTGCTACATGATAAATAGTTCGCGTTAGCGAATTAGCTACCTAGCTACCCAGCCTAACAAGCTATCAAATCCAGTGGAAACCGATGCAACCCTGCAGCCAAATAGGGGCTAGCTCGATGACCCGTGGTAACAGTGGGGTCCCCATGAGTTTCAAGGCTTTAATAAGTGCTATCGTGCAGAAAAAGCGAATAAAATACTGGTTGATGAGCTAGCTAAATTAGCTAGGAAGACGGGTATGACCGTTAACAGCGTGCATGCACAAATGCATGACGACACATTGTATCTCAGTGAAGCAGGCATGCAGAACGAGATCGCCCCACCAAGCCAGATAGTAGAGGGGTACAACAACGCCGGGACACAGAGGCATAGCTCATACAATTCTATTTTGTTCCAGTCAATGACAATACATGTTGAAAAATAAATACCTGCGTCAAATATATGGCATCGCATGCTAGTGCAAAGATAGCTTGCATGGATTTTTTTTTAAATCCGGTGACCACTAGATGGACTCGTATACCCACATTTAGATCAACTGTACTTGATTTTTCATCAGTACTGTGAATGACAAGCCCACTGAATCTAGTTTAATAATCTTTATACTCAGCAGGTAGAGGCCTAGGTACTTCAAATCAGTGCTTAATTTGAGCAGGATCATGCCAGAACAGGATCCGGAACCGTTCCGTTCTGGACTGTTTTGTTCCGGAACCTACTTGGCCGAATCCGGTACCTCTCGTGCCATGAAAAATAATTTTCACATTTTGCTATGTAACAATTGTAATAAAAGTGATCAAAGTTAATTCGAGTTGCCTCTTCGTCAATTATCCTGCCCCCTCATCTCTCCAGAGTTGCACTTCATCATTTGTTTCCTTATAGAATCATAGCTGCATGAAGGGTTCTGGAGGAATTTTCTAAAGTTACGGAATTACTGCTGTCTGTTCAGAAATAAATTAAATCATTCAGAATAGCCTAATACGTCATGAGAAACCCTATAATTTAGCTACAGAGGACCAATAGCTTTTTTTTAAAAATAGCCTAGCTGCGGATTGTAGCCCAATAACAAAGAATAGCCTACAGTCGGGAACGCGAGGCAAATCTGTCAGTGAAAAAACAGCAGGCAGACAAAACAGGCCTTTTGCAATATTTCAAATACAATCGAGGGAAAACACAGGTTGAAAAGCAATGACTCTTGCTGAAAGATAAGACTGTGCTGTAGACTACCAAAATATTTGATCAACTCCCAAACATTGTTTTACAAAACAGAGAGAGGGAGAGATAGGCTTTTGACACGAGCGCATCGACAATCTCCAGCGAGTGAGCTGCGCATCATTGGGTGAGTCAGTGAAACTGGAAAGCATTTTTAGGACTAATTTCCTCCTCATATTGTAGCCTACTATATGTTTCTCCACAAACCTAGGCCTATAGGCTATTGATGGATTCAAGACAAGGTCGTTTTTATTGATCTCAGATACTAAGTTTGTCAGTGTCAAAGTAGCCTGCCATTTCGATCATTTGTGCGGATTAAAAAAAGATATTGCCAAAGTCTCCAGCCATGTAAAAGAATGTAGAATTGCACGAAGTGCGGTTTTAAAAAGGCCAACACTTTCCCGGACCCTAGGCTACTAAAAATGTTCCCCATGTGTTTACCTACTGTAAATGGCTCTACTCTACTGCTCTACCCAAATGTGATGATATGCGTTCAATGCTCTATTATAATAGGTGATCTTTTTTCTCATGAGTTCTGGTACCACAGAACCCCCCCTCTGGCACTTCCCAATTTACAAATTAAGCTCTGCTTCGAATTTTTATTTTACAAGGCAAGTCAGTTAAAAACAAATTCTTATTTTCAATAAAGGCCTAGGAACAGTGGGTTTTCTGCCTGTTCAAGGGCAAAACGACAGATTTGTACCTTGTCAGTTCAGGGATTTGAACTTGCAACCTTTCGGTTACTAGTCTAACACTAACCACTAGGCTACTTGTCTTCATGAAGGGTTTCATGTGAGCCTGGTTGCATCCCTCCCAGCTGCCCACTGCACTGAGGCTAGGTAACACAGTCACCACCGATAAATCCATGATAACCAAAAACTTCAACAAGCATTTCTCAATTTCTCAACGGCTGGCCATGCCTTCCTCCTGGCTACTCCAACCTCGGCCAACAGCTCCGCCACCCCCCGCAGCTACTCGCCCAAGCCTCCCCAGCTTCTCCTTTACCCAAATCCAGATAGGAGATGTTCTGAAAGAGCTTCAAAACCTGGACCCGTACAAATCAGCTGGGCTTGACAATCTGGACCCTCTATTTCTGAAACTATCCGCCGCCATTGTCGCAACCCCTATTACCAGTCTGTTCAACCGCTCTTTCATATCGTCTGAGATCCCCAAGGATTGGAAAGCTGCCGCAGTCATCCCCCTCTTCAAAGGGGATGACACCCTGGACCCAAACTGTTAGGCAGGGCAGGATGGATATAGATCTAAGGTCTTCGAAAGCCAATTCAACAAACAGATCACTGACCATCTCGAATCCCACCGTACCTTCTCCGCTGTGCAATCTGGTTTCCGAGCCGGTCACGGGTGCACCTCAGCCACGCTCAAGGTACTAAACGATATCATAACCGCCATCGATAAAAGACAGTACTGTGCAGCCGTCTTCATCGACCTGGCCAAGGCTTTCGACTCTGTCAATCACCATATTCTTATCGGCAGACTCAGTAGCCTCGGTTTTTCGAATGACTGCCTTGCCTGGTTCACCAACTACTTTGCAGACAGAGTTCAGTGTGTCAAATCGGAGGGCATGTTGTCCGGTCCTCTGGCAGTCTCTATGGGGGTGCCACAGGGTTCAATTCTTGGGCCAACGACACCATTCTGTATACTTCTGGCCCTTCTATGCCACCCCCCCCCCCCCCTCGCCTCTTCCCCCTTGCAGAGAGGCTTCCTTAGATCCACCAAACGTCCCAGTCTCCCTTCCCTCCCTTCCCTCCCTGGCACTTCCTTAGACACACCAAATGCCACCCTGTCTCCTTTCTCTCCCTGGCCCTCCCCAGAATGGTCTCCTCAGACAAACCCTAGATACAAACTTCAACACGACACACACACTGCACTCTGTGGTTAGAGTGGTGGAGAGGGGCATCTTGCCATGAGGGTCTTCATCGCCTTCGATGGTTCCTGTGAGCCTTTTGACGTCTCTCCTGACCAGACCGTGGGGAGCGTAAAACTGATGGTCAAGGTAATTAAACCTCTTGTTAAGTACTGTAGTAATCTGGTAATATAGCAGTGTTACTCCCCTCTCTCTGTTTGTACAGCTATGGGAAAGGAAGATGATTCTAAGAAGCAATTTGTTCATTTGGCTGGTGTCAAGTAAAGTATGTGACTAGTGCTTACAATATGTGATGGGGCGATAGTACTTACAATAGGAGACATGTGATGGGGTGATAGTACCTACAGTAGGAGACATGGTTATGTGATGGGTCGATAGTACTTACAATAGGAGACATGGTTATGTGATGGGATTGAAATTATGATAATCAACAATGTTTATGTAGATTTTGTTGTCTATTTTACTATTATAAACTGGGTGGTTCGAGCCCCGAATGCTAATTGGCTGACAGCCGTGGTATTTCACTGGTATGACAAAACATACATTTTTACTGCTCTAATTACATTGGTAATAGCAAGTTTATAATAGGCACCTCGGCACCTCGGGCTTCCCGAGTGGCGCAGTGGTCTAAGGCACTGCGTAGTACTAGCTGTGCCACTAGAGATCCTGGTTCAAGTCCAGGCTCTGTCGCAGCCGGCCGTGACTGGGAGACCCATGGGGCGGCGCACAATTGGCCCAGCGTCATCCGGGTTAGTGGAGGGTTTGGCCGACAGGGGTGTTCTTGTCCCATCACGCACTAGTGACTCCTGTGGCGGGCCAGGCGCAGTGCACCCAGCAGTGCACGCTGACACGGTCGACACGGCTGGTTAAGCGGGCATGGTGTCATGAAGCAGTGTGGCTTGGCTTGGCTGGGTTGTGTTTCGGAGGACGCACGCATGGCTCTCGCCTCTCCCAAGTCCATATGGGAGTTGTAGCAATGGGACAAGACTGTAACTACCAATTGGATACCACTAAATTGGAGAAGAAAAAAAAAGAAGTCACCTTGGGGGTTTGTGGTATATGGCCAATATACCTCCGCGTTGCGTTGTGCCTAAGAACAGCCCTTGGCCGTGGTATATTGGCCATATACCACACCTCCTTGGGCCTTATTTCTTAATTGTACACATTTGGACACTTTTACAATTATTGTATGGTAAACATTGACATCTGTCTTGGTGGAACACCCTCCATAATGGGTGTGTGGGACACCCTCCATTACGGCTCCATCAGTGTTGAGCCCTCTCACTCTGATTGTATGGGACACTCAATTACGTCTCCTTGTGTTTCCAATCTTCTTCCTCTGGCAGGATTACTTCCACTTGCAACTGTCAGACGACAAGCAGGTGAGGCACTTCCTGGAGCTGAGCTATGCTGGTGCCATCCTTCGGGACAACTGGGTCCTGACAGACGTTGGCATCACCCCTAGCAGTGCCATCTGCTGCCTGCTGAAGGTACCAGCCGACCACCTAGCTGTTTCTACCCGTGCTTGAAAATGCATATCAAAGTGAGCTGGCTATTGCTTGAAACAGCTTCATACTATCATTAACATAAAGTGTTTCAGATATAGTGTGGTGATATATAGTATGGTTATATAGTATGGTTAAATAGTATGGTTATGTAGTATGATTATATAGTATGATTATATATAGTATGATTATATAGTATGGTGATATATAGTATGGTGATATATAGTATGGTGATATATAGTGTGGTGATATATAGTATGGTGATATATATAGTATGGTGATATATAGTGTGGTGATATATAGTATGGTGATATATATAGTATGGTGATATATAGTGTGGTGATATATAGTGTGGTGATATATAGTATGGTTATATAGTATGGTTATATAGTATGGTGATATATAGTATGGTTAAATAGTATGTTATATAGAGTGTGGTAATATATAGCATGGTGATATAGTATGGTGATATAGTATGGTGATATAGTATGGTTATATAGTATGGTTATATAGTATGATTATATAGTATGGTGATATAGTATGATTATATAGTATGGTGATATAGTATGATTATATAGTATGGTTATATAGTATGATTATATATAGTATGATTATATAGTATGGTGATATATAGTATGGTGATATATAGTATGATTATATAGTATGGTGATATAGTATGATTATATAGTATGGTTATATGGTATGATTATATATAGTATGATTATATAGTATGGTGATATATAGTATGGTGATATATAGTGTGGTGATATATAGTATGGTGATATATATAGTATGGTGATATATAGTATGGTGATATATAGTATGGTGATATATAGTGTGGTGATATATAGTATGGTGATATATATAGTATGGTGATATATAGTGTGGTGATATATAGTGTGGTGATATATAGTATGGTTATATAGTATGGTTATATAGTATGGTGATATATAGTATGGTGATATATAGTATGGTTATATAGTATGGTTATATAGTATGGTGATATATAGTATGGTTAAATAGTATGGTTATATAGAGTGTGGTAATATATAGCATGGTGATATAGTATGGTGATATAGTATGGTGATATAGTATGGTTATATAGTATGATTATATAGTATGGTTAAATAGTATGGTTATATAGTATGATTATATATATTATGGTGATATAGAGTGTGGTAATATATAGTATGGTGATATAGTATGGTTATATAGTATGATTATATAGTATGGTTATTTAGTATGATTATATAGTATGGTTATATAGTATGATTATATAGTATGGTTATATTGTATGATTAGGTGATTTAGTTAATTCAAACAGGTGCCATTAATACAGGTAACGAGTGGAGGACAGAGGAGCCTCTTAAAGAAGTTACAGGTCTGTGAGAGCCAGAAATGTTGCTTGTTTGTAGGTGACCAAATACTTATTTTCCACCATAATTTGCAAATAAATTCATTAAAAATCCTACAATGTGATTTTTCTGGATTGTTTTCTCTCATTTTGTCTGTCATAGTTGAAGTGTACCTATGATGAAAATTACAGGCCTCTCTCATCTTTTTAAGTGGGAGAACTTGCACAATTGGTGGCTGACTAAATACTTTTTTGCCCCACTGTATAGTGTGGTGGTATATAGTAAATTCACCCTGCTTGAGACTTAAAGTAATGTTGCCCTTGCTCAACCAAGACCATGGTTATGGTAGAGTGATTGGTTAGTAAGGACACTGCTTTATACTGAGACCATGGTTATGGTAGAGTGATTGGTTAGTAAGAACACTGCTTCGTGAGTGTGAAGTGTTGTTGTACAGAGGTCCCTGGGTACATGTCCAGAGCCAGACAGGGACAGAACTCACTCTGTTCCACAAAGTTCAGTGGAAGATTTGCTAACAGAGGAGAGTGGTTATGTATCTAAGTACAAATGTAACCATCAGAATAATGTTTATTTGTGTTCCTTACTCCTTACTTACACATCCCATCATTGACATAGTCAAAGCCAGACCTTCTGTCTGTCTCTCCTTCTTGCTGGTTGACTAGAGTGGAAATCTATAGTATTGTATGGTTGACCTGGGATAGAGCTGAAATGTGGCCCGATGTAGTGTTGCCTTTGTACCAAACACCCTTACAGTCATAAACCTTTTCCCCATGTAATCGCCTCGACCTCAGTCTGGTGTTCGCTAACAGTATCTGAAGAGTCTGTATACACAGTGGTGTATAGTACAGTAGAGCACAGCAGAGTACAGCAGACTACAGTAGAGCACAGCAGACTACAGCAGACTACAGCAGACTACAGTAGAGTACAGCAGACAGAGTACAGTAGAGTACAGTAGAGCACAGCAGAGTACAGTAGAGTAAAGTAGAGCACAGCAGGCCATATAGTAGGAGAAGAAGAGGCCCTTGGAAATACATATTCATAATATTTCTGTTAACAATTTAATCTGCACCCAGATTAGTGTTCAATTTAATCTGCACCCAGATTAGTCTTCAATTTAATCTGCACCCAGATTAGTGTTCAATTTAATCTGCACCCAGATTAGTGTTCAATTTAATTTTCACCCAGATTAGTCTTCAATTTAATTTTCACCCAGATTAGTGTTCAATTTAATCTGCATCCAGATTAGTCTTCAATTTAATCTGCACCCAGATTAGTGTTCAATTTAATCTGCACCCAGATTAGTGTTCAATTTAATTTTCACCCAGATTAGTGTTCAATTTAATCTGCACCCAGATTAGTGTTCAATTTAATCTGCACCCAGATTAGTGTTCAATTTAATTTTCACCCAGATTAGTCTTCAATTTAATTTTCACCCAGATTAGTGTTCAATTTAATCTGCACCCAGATTAGTGTTCAATGTGATAGAACAAAACTCAGTACAGCACATGAATTAGAAAATGTTGTTACAAATTTGAGCCACGAGATGGTGGTAGATTATAAATTTAAATAGCATGGACCTTTGATTTGTCTCTGGATAGAAATTGCCCTTGGGCACAGATCTAGGATCAGCTTACTCTCACCAAATCCTAACCTTGACCATTAGCAGTAAAAACACAAACCAGACCTAAGATCAGTGCAAAGGAGCCAGTTCATCTTACCCCTGTAATTATATGACTCCTAACTTATATATACTGAGTGTACCAAACATTAGAAACACCTTCCTAATATTGAGTTGCACCCCGCCTTTTGCCATCAGAACAGCCTCAATTTGTTGGGGCATGGACTCTACAAGGTGTTTGAAAGCGTTCCCCAGGGATGCTGGCCCATGTTGACTCCAATGCTTCCAACAGTTGTGCCAAGTTGGCTGGATGTTCTTTGGGTGGTGGACCATTCATGATACACACAGGAAACTGTTGAGTGTGAAAAACCCCAGCAGCATTGCAGTTCTTGACACAAACCGGTGCACCTGGCACCTACTACCCCGTTCAAAGGCACTTAAATATTTTGCCTTTTGCCATCAATTCTTTAACCTGTCCACTCCCCTTCATCTACACTGAATTGGATTTAACAAGTGACATCATTAAGGGATCATAGCTTTCACCTGGATTCACCTGGTCAGTCTTTGTCATGGAAAGAACAGGTGTTCATAATGTTTTGTTTACTCGGTGTATAAACACAACATAGGTATTTATGTAAAACAAGTGAATTTACTGTATGTCCATGGTCTTATACTTCAGCGGGAGCCGGTGGTGCGTGTGTTCAGTGCCGTGACGGGGGAGACCCTCTCAGTCTTGGGCACTGTGTTTCTCCTGAGTACGTCTGTGGCCAGGCTCATGACCCTGGTGTCCCAGCAGTGTGGGCTTCCCGTCAGCTCCTTCAGACTGAGCTCTCCCACCGGCCTGCAACTCTACGACTGCAACCGGCTGCACGACTACGCCATTGACCTGGGTATGGTCTTCCTTGTGCAGTAGATCAATGGTCCTCTGGCTCAACACCTTATGGATGTAACACAGAGACAAATGGACTGTATGGAACACATTCTTGGTTCATGGAAACCAGGAGGACAACCTGCATGTGTCTGTCTCCCAGGGCTACTCTACGGTTGGACACCTGGGATGGGTGGGCGGAGTTCCTCAGAGGCTGCTTCCTGGGACACAGACTGACCGTCCAACGACACCTGTCTAGGGAGAGACCTGTGATGAGGTCAGAATACACATCTACACACTGAACTGTATGATAGACTTACTATCAACAGTGATGGTACTGAACCTTTATATAGCTTACAATAATGGTACTGACCCTGTATATAGCTTACAATGATAGTACTGACCCTGTATATAGCTTACAATGATAGTACTGACCCTGTATATAGTTTACAATGATAGTACTGACCCTGTATATAGCTTACAATGATAGTACTGACCCTGTATATAGCTTACAATGATAGTACTGACCCTGTATATAGCTTACAATAATGGTACTGACCCTGTATATAGCTTACAATAATGGTACTGACCCTGTATATAGCTTATATTCTCGTGTTTTTTTCCTTCATACGTTTTTTCTCTTACCCTGATATTTAATACTGCATTGTGGGAAAGAGCTTGCAAGTAAGCATTTTACTGTACTGTTTTATAACCCACTGTATCTTGTGAACTTGACAAAAAAAACTTGAAACGTGTTATAAATACATTGATTCTGTATTATTCCAGGTTCCAGCTCCGGGTGGCACTCTACATCGCTGCTTCTCTGGGCCACCTGGACCTGGCCGGCTGGCTGCTGGAGAGGGGGGTGCGTGTCATTGAGCCGGTGGGGGTTCACCCTTACCGTGAGTGGTGCCACCAGACGGCCCACCCCGACATCGCCAAGTGTCCCGCTGTCGCCTCCATCGAGCGCGGCCAGCTCACCATCCTCAAACTCTTTATCGCCAGCAGCGTTCTGACCCTTGCCTGTCGGGATCCCCAGGGTCGTGACCCCCTGAGGATCGCCCTTCAGTACGGCCACAGGGAGTGTGTGAGTCACCTGGCCACCAAGCTGTGCTCTGTGGTGGTCCTCCCAGGTATGGCCCTGCCCATGCGGACATACCTCCAGATAAAGGGCTGGGTGAGGCTGGGGCAGAGGAGGGCAGCATCCAGGCACTGCATGGGCCTCAACAGGGCTCCGTTCAGGACCAGGGTGGGCGACACGGTCCTGGTGGACGGCTTCACCCTCCCCAAGATGTCCTCCAAGCCCAGGAGGAGTGAGGCCAAGGCGGGTATCAGGGTGATGTCCACAGCCTCTCGACGTTTGACCCCCATCAACTGCCCATCTCATGTATCCTGCCCGTTCCGCGCCCTGGCATCCCAGGATAAACCTCTTCAACTACCGAAGCTACACCCTGTGGCCACGAGGGATGAAAGAGAGAAGAAGAGGGGATGTGGAGGGAAGGGATGTGATGAGGATGAGAGTGGGGATCAGAACAGCAACCAATGGAGGAGCAGAGTCCCGCTCCCGCCCATTTCCAGAGACACCAATCTCAGACCTGTGTTTGCCTCGCCAAACTCCGCCCAGATACTCACCACCTCACTGGAGGCCTTTTCTCTCCACTGCGACCGCACACCCAGAGAAAACGCCATATACCGTTTGGCCTTGGCCAGGTTAGTCCAAGTTTAAATGACAGCTACGGTGAATAATATTTCTCTGGAGGTTTCTTATGAAAGGTGTGAATACTGTCAGAAGAAGCCTCCTATAATCAGTGGTGGTGGGGGGGGGGGACACATGTAAAAGCTGTTTACACACTTTTTATTTTATTTTGTTCAAGCATTTACCCACCTTTTGTGGAAGATGCATTGAAAGTAGAGGGAGCGTTACTTCTTTAATCCTGAACGGCAATCAGCATTTACCAGTCAATGTTTTTACCACTTCATCACTGCCTATGATATACCCTTATCCTCCCTGAATAGATTTTAGTACAAACAAATCATGAGCCAACCATCATGCTTAGAAGGTACATAGTCAAATCAAATCAAACTTTATTTGTCACATGCGCTGAATACAACAAGTGTAGATCTTTCCGTGAAATACTTTACTTACAAGCCCTTAACAAACAGTGCAGTTCAAGAAGAGTTAAGAGAATATTTACCCAATAAACTAAAGTAACAAATAATAAAACATTTGAACTTGTCCAGTGGCCATTTGATTAATTGTTCAGCAGTCTTATGACTTGGGGTTAGAAGCTGTTATAGGTTTACCCTAACAAGTCCTGAAACAAATCACGAGCCAACCATTATGCTTAGAAGGTACAGTGCCTTGCGAAAGTATTCGGCCCCCTTGAACTTTGCGACCTTTTGCCACATTTCAGGCTTCAAACATAAAGATATAAAACTGTATTTTTTTGTGAAGAATCAACAACAAGTGGGACACAATCATGAAGTGGAACAACATTTATTGGATATTTCAAACTTTTTTAACAAATAAAAAACTGAAAAATTGGGCGTGCAAAATTATTCAGCCCCTTTACTTTCAGTGCAGCAAACTCTCTCCAGAAGTTCAGTGAGGATCTCTGGATGATCCAATGTTGACCTAAATGACTAATGATGATAAATACAATCCACCTGTGTGTAATCAAGTCTCCGTATAAATGCACCTGCACTGTGATAGTCTCAGAGGTCCGTTAAAAGCGCAGAGAGCATCATGAAGAACAAGGAACACACCAGGCAGGTCCGAGATACTGTTGTTAAGAAGTTTAAAGCCGGATTTGGATACAAAAATATTTCCCAAGCTTTAAACATCCCAAGGAGCACTGTGCAAGCGATAATATTGAAATGGAAGGAGTATCAGACCACTGCAAATCTACCAAGACCTGGCCGTCCCTCTAAACTTTCAGCTCATACAAGGAGAAGACTGATCAGAGTTGCAGCCAAGAGGCCCATGATCACTCTGGATGAACTGCAGAGATCTACAGCTGAGGTGGGAGACTCTGTCCATAGGACAACAATCAGTCGTATATTGCACAAATCTGGCCTTTATGGAAGAGTGGCAAGAAAGCCATTTCTTAAAGATATCCATAAAAAGTGTTGTTTAAAGTTTGCCACAAGCCACCTGGGAGACACACCAAACATGTGGAAGAAGGTGCTCTGGTCAGATGAAACCAAAATTGAACTTTTTGATAACAATGTAAAACGTTATGTTTGGCGTAAAAGCAACACAGCTGAACACACCATCCCCACTGTCAAACATGGTGGTGGCAGCATCATGGTTTGGGCCTGCTTTTCTTCAGCAGGGACAGGGAAGATGGTTAAAATTGATGGGAAGATGGATGGAGCCAAATACAGGACCATTCTGGAAGAAAACCTGATGGAGTCTGCAAAAGACCTGAGACTGGGACGGAGATTTGTCTTCCAACAAGACAATGATCCAAAACATAAAGCAAAATCTACAATGGAATGGTTCAAAAATAAACATATCCAGGTGTTAGAATGGCCAAGTCAAAGTCCAGACCTGAATCCAATCAATAATCTGTGGAAAGAACTGAAAACTGCTGTTCACAAATGTTCTCCATCCAACCCCACTGAGCTCGAGCTGTTTTGCAAGGAGGAATGGGAAAAAATGTCATTACATATACAGTATTTCACAATGCTAGGACACAGATTTGGTCTCCTAACCTTGTTCTGGTTGATTGACTCTCTAACAGTGCCTTCACACAGAGACCATGGTTGCAGCAGCTGAATGTAGCGCGGACTCTGTCCAGGAGGAGTGCTCAGCACATTGGGTAGACACCAGGATCCTGGTCATTAGGCAGATTAAACATACTGAAACAAGGAGGGACAACCTGGAATTGTCCAAAAAGGAACTCTTATTTTATTTATTTTTTTACAGTGAACAAGATGAGACTTTGGAACGGATGATGCCTGAAACAATGCGGACGACTTAGAATTTCGTTCCTTTGGATGAGGCTTATAGATATAGTCAGTACTGTGTTTGATTTGTGTGCAGAAAGTTTACAACGGCAGGCAGTGGATTCTCAGTCATTCCTCTCAAGGAACAAAAAACGTATCATATTTCACTGGCTATTTGTAGTAGCCAAATGTGAATGGAATTATTATTATTCTAGAATCATTCAGTTGACTGAATGTGACTGTGGTTGTGCTGTATGTGATTGTACTGAATGTGACTATGTGATTGTACTGAATGTGGTTGTACTATACGTGATTGTAAGTGTTTGACATGGGTCTAATTGAGGCCCCCCCCCCCCCCCCCCCCCCACACTTAACACTAGTTTTTATCCATAGAAATCCTCACTTGCTGATGAAGACCTATAGTGGTTGAAATCAATGTAAAATACAGTATGAACACTGCTGCCTTAAAACTCTTTTATTAAGATGTGGATCATTATTGCTCATTTAAATGAGTCTGTGCAGTGTCAAAATAATACACCTGATACATAAGGGGGGAAAAAATGCTAAAAATACCACAAGACATGAAATAATGGCATTATGGGAAAATAATACATACTGTATTTCACATAGAGTATTTGACAAACTCTTTATTTACGTTACAAAACTGACAACTACTGTGACGATGTGTTAGCACAGCATGTGTCATCATTCCCCTGCAGTGTGTGGATTTACACAGCAACATAGCAGACAGCTTAAATAGTTTATTTTTATTTAACCTTTATTTCACTAGACAAGTCAGTTAAGAACAAATTCTTATTTACAATGATGGCCAAACCCGGACGACGCTGGGCCAATTATGCGGCACAATATGGGACTCCCAATCACTTGGGAGTGGGAAGGATACCAAATCCAATATCACACACTTCTTCCTTAGTATTCTGAGAACTGTCAGATAGCTGTGAGAGCTATGAGTGGATCGTGGACCCATGCATAAATGATAACTTTACTGTAACTCAGTGGGGCAAGTAGAACATCCGGGTTAGTGTATGTGCATTATCTGGACAGTTGATTGTCTTTGTCTCAAAGCCTTTCCATTTCTGGGGTATTGAAGAAGCTTCTGATCTCAACCTTGTTGACAGGTAAGAAACACTTGGTTAGTGTATGTGTCTTATCCAATGGGTTGTCAGGTGAACGTTGAAGATGCTTCTTGGAGGTGATCTAATGATGTCATTGAATCGATGTCATTGAGTTGCTCACTGGACAAGACAATTATTCACTGAAAATTAAATCTGTCTTTCATTTCACTTATGTTGATACTTGATTGGCTATTTGCTGTCTTTTGAAAATACAAAAATAAATATAACTGTTTTATGAAGCACTTGTAGACATTCATTGTTTTCAAAATCATATTTTCAGCAAAACAGATACATACGTTTACAATATGACATCAAATCAAATAAAAATAAAGTAAGTGATATGTAAATGATTGGCAAAAGGCTCCAACCACCCAAGTCATAGACTGTTCACTCTGCTACCGCACGGCAAGCGATACGAGAGCACCAAGTCTGGGACAAAAGGCTCCTTAACAGCTTCTACCCCCAAGTCATTAGACTGCTGAACAGCTTCTACCCCCAAGTCATTAGACTGCTGAACAGCTTCTACCCCCAAGTCATTAGACTGCTGAACAGCTTCTACCTCCAAGTCATTAGACTGCTGAACAGCTTCTACCCCCAAGTCATTAGACTGCTGAACAGCTTCCACCCTCAAGTCATTAGACTGCTGAACAGCTTCTACCCCCAAGTCATTAGACTGCTGAACAGCTTCTACTCCCAAGTCATTAGACTGCTGAACAGCTTCCACCCCCAACTCATTAGACTGCTGAACAGCTTCTACCCCCAAGTCATTAGACTGTTGAACAGCTTCTACCCCCAAGTCATTAGACTGCTGAACAGCTTCTACCCTCAAGTCATTAGACTGCTGAACAGCTTCTACCCCCAAGTCATTAGACTGCTGAACAGCTTCTACCCCCAAGTCATTAGACTGCTGAACAGCTTCTACCCCCAAGTCATTAGACTGCTGAACAGCTTCCACCCCCAACTCATTAGACTGCTGAACAGCTTCTACCCCCAAGTCATTAGACTGCTGAACAGCTTCTACCCCCAAGCCATAAGACTGCTGAACAGCTTCTACCCCCAAGCCATTAGACTGCTGAACAGCTTCTACCCCCAAGCCATCAGACTGATGAACGTTAATTAAATGGCCACCTGCACTATTTGCATTGACCCCCTTTGTTATTGATGTATTTTTCTAATTGTTTTCCACTGACTCTCTTGAATTGGCTCGATGCACATTCACTACACTCTACCCACACATTCACTGTGACACTGACCGACTTTCACACTAGCTGCTGCTACTGTGTTTATTTTCTATCCTGATTGCCTAGTCACTTTTACCCTTACCTACATGTACATACTGTATTACCTCAACTACCTCGCACCCATGCACATTGACTCGGTACTGGTACTCCTTGTATATAGCCTTGTTATTGTTATTGTGTTACTATTTAGAAAACATTTTCTTACTTTTTAACTCTGCATTGTTGGGAATGGGCTCGTAATAAAGCATCTCACAGTTGTTTTCGGTGTATGTGACCAATACGATTAGATTCTCATCCGAACAAATGAATGCTCTCGTTGTTATAATGAGGAATTTATTTAAATAAATGTGGTTTTCCTTGAAGATTTGAATGGGCTGAGAAAGCCTTTCGTGATGGATCTAGACAATCTGGTGAAAAGGGAGGGTTTGCGACTCTTCTCTTCAAGTGGGAAGGACGATGCGATATCATAAATTCCCTCTGGAGAAAAGGAGCCATGAGATTTTGTCATCGTCTCTGCAACGAAAGACCATCCAGCATGCCATCAATTTACATTTTTTCTCATTTATCAGACATCAGACAGACTTATCCAGAGAGACTTACAAGGAGCAATTAGGATTAAGTGCCTTGCTCAAGAGCACATTGACAGATTTTGCCTCGTGAACTCAGGGATTCTGAACCAGCAACCTATCAGTTACTGGCCCAACCTCTTAACCCACTAGGCTACCACCCAGCCCCCAGGACAGTATGTCATAGGTAACAACTCAGAGGAGTACAACGTCTTTCCAAATGAATTAGTGGAATGGTAAAGGGATAATGTCTCAGTCTTGACTGAGCAGCAGCCTAAACAGCAGCAGGGCTTACCTGTAAAGTACACAGTAGGGGAAATGTTCTGAGGCTGGTACTCCAGAGACTCTTGAGGACAGAGGTTCTTACTAACATTCTTGGAACCCTGGTTGGTGGGAAAAGGCACATTAAAACAAACTGAAATGTTTTCGATATCTTAAAAGTACAGCATATCAACTGCAAAGAAGCAGTGCAATGCCATGACACAAAGAATCATATAAAAGGTCAACAGCAGTGTTATTCATGAAAGATGTATGTGTACTATACCTTTGTATTGAAGGTGAGGACCTGCTCTCCAGTACTGCTGATGGTATCCCTTTCCAAATCAAACACGCCTTCTACAATGTCACTGGTGGCCACGCTGGTAGCGGACTCAAAATAACATTTAGCAGTGGCTTTGGTGATCATTTGAAGAATGACCATGCAAGTAGAAGTCTTTGGATCGTTCTGGACTGAAACATCAAAGTTTAGGTTTTCATACTCATCTGACCACTGTCTCAGGAAGCACTTCACTGTCTCTTCAGCAAATATCTGGAGAAGCTGAGAGGAGAGCTCCTTGGATATGGCACATTGTTCATTTCCCCATTTCAGCCTTGAAAGAATGGAGTCTGAAGCACTTTTGGCTGCTTCCAATGTTAAGACCTGTGGAGTGCTGTGGCTGTCCTGAAGGGCTATCACTTTATCCACCAATTCATGACTGAAAATGTGGATGGTCCAAGTGGAAATTATTTTTCTCAATTTCCTAACAGCAGATCGGAGGTCGTCAGGATGAGAAGCACCCTGTCCATCTTCCTGTGTGTTCTCAACACTTTCCACCATAATGTCCACTACCACCCCAGCAGCTTGCCTGACTTTGTCCACAAAGGTTACAGGAAGTAAGTCCTCTGTGTGAAAGAAGTCCTCAATGATTGTGTTTCTAACAATGGGAAAGTCAATCTGAGCAGGAAACTCAGTGGGGATGGGAGTCTCGGGTAAAGCAAAGTGCCATTTCGACTGCCTTAATTTTGAAGTAGGTGTTAGAGAGATAGAAGAGCGTGAAGAAGAGGTATTTCTTGTATTTTGGCCGTCAGCACTCCTACAACGGATCGTGTCAATATCCTCCAGCATGGATCCTGAGAGCTCAGTGGTTTTAGGTAGTAATTTGTGCGGAATGTCCACACAGGCATCGTTTCCACCAGGTGTAACACTGCTCTGGTTGACCTCAAGATGGCCGAGACTTGCTCTTTGTGATGCAGGACTGCTTTGATATGTAAAGATTTGGATTGAACCAAGTGTTGTGTCTGATCTTTGAAGATCTTTTCTGAGAAACTCCGTAATCTTACTTTGCAGACTGTAGTAGATTTTACGAGCAACAGACCAGATTCTTTTCTCAGAAACCTGTCCAGTGGTGAGCAGGGAGGTTCCAGATACCATGTCAGATGATTGGGTGGTCTGGGTGAGCTCCTGCTGGTCTTTCACCATGGTTTGTATAATATCAGTAGATGTGGTGGATGTAGATACAGACTGGAGGTACTTATCTGTTGTACCTTCCTCCACAATGTTAAATGATCTAGAGAGGACCTCACTCACTCCTTTCTCAGCTTTGGTTTGGAACTCATGACTAGAACGTTTTTGGAGGCTCTTTGTTGAAAGACTGTGGGAAGATGCAATGCCTTTGGAGGCAGCAGTGCTGCAATCTAGACTTACTGGAGAGGTTCGCTCAGGAGAACCTTGGAGACGTTCAAACATGTCTTCACATGGTGTTGGGGACCTTGACAAGGAGATGTCCTTCAGCTGAGACAGAACACCACCTACCAACATGTTGACCTCAAGGGACATATCAGATATTTTCTTTCCTACTGTGGAGAAGCAAGGTGCATTTGATGCCTGATCCTCGCATGAGGTCAAGATTGTTGAAATGACCTCTTTGGTACTATTGGTCAGTAGAGCCTCGTCTGTTTCAGTCCAGAGAAGTTTTGAACTCTCGCTGACACCCCTGTGTAGAGCCACTTCAAGGTTCAAACTGTGCAAGTGAGGCACACTCTTACTAGCTTGCCTCAAGTCCTGGCTTGCCAAACAAATGTGCTCCTTAGTCTCAAGATGTCCAGAGTCCTCTGTGGGTATATGACTAGACATTCTGCTCAGCATGTCTGACCTCCGCTGATGAATGATGAAGTCCTTTAATGTCTTCTGAATATTGTTATATAAACTAGAGGTAGCAGACCAGATCCTGCTCTGTAGCTTTTGTGCATTTTCCTGGAGGTCAGGTTCTCTCTCCTCTACTTCTACAGGTTGCGCCAAGCTCTGCAGGTCTTCCACAAATGTTTCAATGATGCCAAAGGCAGCAGAATCCGCACAAATATCCTTTGACCATGTGTACTGGTTTTGTATGGAACAAGACCTGGATGCTACAGAATAAGCAGGCTGTGCACTAGTTAAGCTACTGGTGGACTTTTTAACTAGGAACTCACTCACTGCTTGAGTGGCATTTCTCTTAAATTCCTCACTTGAGAGTTTTCTAATACAATCTAACAGACTGGTCAAAGAAGCTGTGGCCTTACTTCTGCTGTCCTCAATTTGACAGGGGAACTCACATACTATTGGTGATGAGGCCCTGGAATGGGCAATATCCCCAAGCTGAACCAGAACACCCTCTACAAATTTCTCTCTCTCAATAGAGAAGCCTGATCCTTTTTCTCCAACAGTGTACAGGGGGTCCTCCTTTGACATCTCAGTGTTGTACAAGACCAGAAGCTCTGAGATGACTTCTTTGGTGCAAGTTGTCAGAAGGAGCTTGCTTTCTTCTGACTCTGTTTTTGCCCAAAGAAGTTTTGAGCTCTCACTTAGGCCTCTTTGTAAAGTAACTGCACCAGTGGACTCTGGCAACTGAGGCTCACTCTTACTGGGCCTATATTTCATGTCTAAGCAAGGAAGTGGAACTGTCTCCTTAAACTCAGCATTTGTGATGTTATCATCAGATGTGACAATGCTCTTTAAGGCACATCGCTGAAGCTTGCCGAAATAATCTTTCAAGTTGTTTTGGATGCTGTGGTAAATGTGAACAGCAGCAGACCAGGCACTCTTCTGTTGGGGACTCTCTTCAGATTCAGCCAAGGACTTCATATCTGACACGAAAGTCTTAACAACTACTGACGCTGCTGAGCCCACTGGGTGAATTGACTCTGTCTTTACAATGCCAGACAATGTTTGACCTGACACAGCACCTGTTAACTCAGACTGAACGACTGAACTAGGAAAGCTCAAACTACTGACTTTTTTGTGAAGAACTCCACTCACTGCTTGTATTGCTGATGTTTGAAACTCCCGGCTAGAGAGTTTTTGGATGCTCTTAGATGTGAGCGTGCAGGAGGAACCAGATTCACTAATATTGTAGCTGCTCTTGTATTTCCTTATCAGGGCATCAAGATCCTCAATGAAGCCAACATGCGATGCCAAAAACGTGATCTTGTCCTTCAGATCTTCCAGCAAATTCTGTTCGTTCTCGTCAACAAAAGCCACCATTGTGTCAGAGATGGTGGTCATGACTTGCCCTGTTAGACTCTTGCTCTCCTGGTCAACTTTTTCAAGTTTAGCAGCCAGCTCTCTCACCATGCTCTCAGTCATCTTGGTCTGTGAGTCTCCCCTTACCGGTGTCACTAGAGAGGTTTGACTTGCGGAGGCACTCTTAACGACCACTGATAAGGCCGACTTGACATCTTTAGCCAACTCTGCCATTACAGCAGGGGTTAGCATCATAGAGCCTGCACTTCCAGATGGAGAATTGGACATGCATGCAAGTTTAGAGAGAGAACCTTGCAGGCTGTCCTGCACACAGGTGACGAGGGTGTCCTCTGAGACACCTAAGAGGACTTGTAGCAAGTCAGAGTTGGTTGTCTTCTTCTGCACATCAGACAGAGAGGTTCTTGAAAAAAAAAACAGAAATCATCACAGTCAAACAAATAATATGTAATGCTGTGAGGAACGTTGCTCTGGTGGAGGTGTGTCAACCACATCTAATGATAAAAAATAATAATTTATTCAACTTCTATAGTTCTTTTCATTACAGAAAGATAAATGAGAAAAGCCTTTAAAGCCTTTAAACAGCTTGGAAAATTCCAGAAAAGGATGTCATGGCTTTAGAAGCTTATGTTAGGCTAATTGACATCATTTGGGTCTGTGGATGTATTTCAAGGCCAACCTTCAAACTCAGTGCCTCTTCACTTGACATCATGAGAAAATCAAAAGAAATCCGCCAAGACCTCAGAAAAAGAATTGGTTCATCCTTGGGAGCAATTTCCAAATGGCTGAAGGTACCACGTTCATCTGTACAAACAATAGTACGCAAGTATAAACACCATGGGACCACGCAGCCGTCATACCACTCAGGAAGGAGACGCGTTTTGTCTCCTAGAGATGAACGTACTTGGGTGCGAAAAGTGCAAATCAATCCAGCAATGGACCGTGTGAAGATGCTGGAGGAAACAGGTACAAAAGTATCTATATCCACAGTAAAACGAGTCCTATATCGACATTACCTGAAAGGCCGCTCAGCAGGGAAGAAGCCACTGCTCCGGAAGCCGCCATAAAAAACCCAGACTACGGTTTGCAACTGCACATGGGGACAAAGATCGTACTTTTTGGAGAAATGTCCTCTGGTCTGATGAAACCAAAATAGAACTGTTTGGGCATAATGACCATCATTATGTTTGGAGGAAAAAGGGTGACGCTTGCAAGCTAAAGAACACCATCCCAAACGTGAAGCACGGGGGTGGCAGCATCATGCTGTGGGGGTGCTTTGCTGCAGGAGGGTCTAGTGCACTTCACAAAATAGATAGCATCATGAGGCTGGAAAATTATGTGGATATATTGAAGCAACATCTCAAGACTTCAGTCAGGAAGTTAAAGCTTGGTCGCAAATGGGTCTTCCAAATGGACATGACCCCAAGCATACTTCCAAAGTTGTGGCAAAATGACTTAAGAACAACAAAGTCAAGGTATTGGAGTGTCCAACACAAAGCCCTGACCTCAATCCTATAGAACATTTGTGGGCAGAACTGAAAAAGCTTGTGCAAGCAAGGAGGCCTACAAACCTGACTCAGTCATACCAGCTCTGTCAGGAGGAATGGGCGAAAATTCTCCCAACTTATTGTGGGAAGCTTGTGGAAGGCTACCCAAAACATTTGACCCAAGTTAAACAATTTAAAGGCAATGCTACCAAATACTATTTGAGTGTATGTAAACTTCTGACCCACTGGGAATGTGAAGAAAGAAATAAAAGCTGAAATAAATTATTCTTTCTTCTTCTATTATTCTGACATTTCACATTCTTAAAATAAAGTGGTGATTTTAACTGACCTAAAACAGGGACATTTTACTAGGATTAAATGTCAGGAATTGTGAAAAACTGAGTTTAAATGTACTTGGCTAAGGTGTATGTAAACCATGAATTCAACTTTATATGGCCATATCTATCCTCTAAAAAAAAAAGTGAAATTGCTATAAACATCAAATACTGTTTCAGGACAATCATAAATAAAAGGCAGTATTGAAGAATGGTTACAGACATACCTCATGGCTGGCTTGGGCAATGGTTTTGGGCAGTAGCTTCCACTGCCCAGACTGCCCATCTCCTTAGTCAGGTACATCTCCTTGAACTTAGGTTGTTGTGATTCCTGCTCTTCTTCCTCTTCCTGATCCATACAGTTGGAGGAAGGGTAGGGAGTCGGGATGCGAAAGCTATTGTAAGACTTTCGACTGCCTGGCCTCTTAGGTACACCAGCCTCAGTAAATCTCACGCGGGACTTGGTGTTAACCTTATCGTCTAACAGACTGGTGAGTGATGCTGTGAGAGATCTCTGTGACAATGGAGAGGAGGCAGCATCTTGGATGCCCAGTAGTTCGTAAAGACCTGGGATGATGATCTGCATCAGCTTGTCCGATAAAAACTGGACAATCCTCAGACACAAGCCGACAAGCTGTTGTTTTGTCAGCTGTATTCCAGAAACAGAAGAAGTGTTTTAAAATGTTGCATAGTGCGTCTTTCAAAAGCTTATGAACAAGGCTAAACATTCAGTGATCATTGTATTCTAAATAAGCTTTCAGATCTTACCGGGTCAGAAATGCCATTACGAATCCTACTCCATTGCCTGAAAATGATTCATATGAATTATTCATATTAATAGTATTAATATTGTCAGAAATGTCGGTCAGTAGAGTCATCAGATTAAACAGTATTTTACACATGCTTTGTAGCAATTGTTTTGACAACATTGTGGTGTGATGTAACTTTTTCCGCAATGGAAATGTAGTTGATGAATCTGCTTTCATACAATCCTTTACAGGTTTGATAGTAGTACTGTACCAAAGAAAATAGAACATACTCCTCAGTTAGGTTCTGCAGGAAGTTGATAATCAGTGAAAAAGACTCAAGATTTTTCGCACTGTTGAGGCTCTCTTCTTCTGTGGTTTCCACAGTGCTGCTTTGCTTCTGGTAGAAATAAACATTATGAGTCTCAAATAATGGCACCAACAGAGTCAAACTTAACATATACAACAAATATCATACTGAAAGAACTTATGAACCGTTAGAGTGTGGAGGAGCATTGGCAACGTTGGACAAATTTAAACAACTGAAACACAACAGAGATGGTTGTGGTACGTCAACATTGCCAACGATAGCATCACTATAACATTTTATTGGATTAATGTTGTAATATGAAATGACAAGGTCAATTTACCATCTCATTGACAGCTTCAGAGGTCAGGTGGTCATCCATCACACAGACAGGCAGGTCTAGAGACTGGGACAAGGCTCTATGGTCATAACCAGGAGAGAATGGAAACATCAGAGCAGTCCCAATGGCAGAATCTAACCACTGTCTTCATGTCAAAGACTTGACCCTACAAATGACTCCATGAATGACGCCTGACCTGCCCCATAACAAGTTCTTTCTTATTAGTCTGTCTCTCTTAATCTCCACACAAGTATCTAACTGGACAGAGTGTAAGTGGCCTTACCTGACTGTCTCAGTGTCAGAAACATCATAGTCTTGTTGTTCTATGTCCTCCAGGGACATCTCAGCTACAGCAGACGGGGCAAAGCCTGGGATGATCTCTCAAACTGAAAATAATGACTGTTTATGTGAACTGAACCATTTACAGTGGCTTGCGAAAGTATTCACCCCCCTTGGCATTTTCCCTATTTTGTTGCCTTATAACCTGGAATTAAAATAGATTTTTGCACTGTCAACTGTGGGACTTTAGGTATGTGCCTTTCCAAATCATGTCCAATCAATTGAATTTACCACAGGTGGACTCCAATCATGTTGTAGAAATACCTCAAGGATGATCAAGGGAAACAGGATGCACCGGTGCTCAATTTCGAGTCTCATAGCAAAGGGTTTGTGTTTGGGTTCAGGGTTCTGTTTTTTTCCGTTTTAAATTGCAAAAATGTCTAAAAAACTGTTTTTGCTTTGTCATTATAGGATATTGTGTGTAGATTGATGAGGAAAATGTTGTATGTAATCCATTTTAGAATAAGGCTGTAATGTAAAAAATGAAATGTGTAAAAAGTCAAGGGGTCTGAATACTTTCCAAATGCACTGAAGCAGTCTATAAGATATATCTTATTACAGTTTAGGCCTACCTTGTTATTTTCTTCCATCTGGCAATATCATATTAATGGATTAAATCTATTTAGTTTGTTTTGTTGCTAGTATTTTTATTAATTGTTTGAAAATACAAGTATTATCTACTTTCTGAAGGACAGCCAAGTTGATAGGCAACATAGAACCTACAAACAATTATGACATCATTGGAACACATGCACGTGTCACAAACACCTTTAGCCCAAAAAAGCAGTGTAGCAGTGCTGCCCAAGCTGGGGGCAATACACTTTTATTAGGCTTTTATTCAGATTCACAAACAATGCTCTACTTGAAGTCAATGAGTAAACATGTAGCAACATGGCTGAGCTTTAACGTGTAAGTAGAAGTTGACACTAACCATATGTATAATCCTAAAATGCTTGCCCTAAATACCAGTCTAGAACCCAGGTATGTCTCCTGCTATTTATAGTATCTTTCAAGTACATCTTATTACAGTTTAGGCCTATCTTATTATTTTCTTCCATCTAGCAATATCATTTTAAGGGCAAATACGTACACACATGTGTTGTAGGCCAATGAACTCCATAGTTTTAATCAGAGTTTATAATAAGGAAGGGGAATTCTGTAACAGTTTATGACATCAAAGGTATGGCAGCTATGGAGAATCATTTTCAAAACAATGTCCAAAACGGGAAATCATTGGATGTGATTCATTCGATTCTATGCAATTTCATCTTTGAGGACTGACATGGAAGCAACCATTACACAACCCTGAACTCAATAACCCCACCCCAGTTTCAGAAGAGATATCAAACCATATCTGGTCATATTGTATTACATACACCCAGGCTGTGCCTGGACACTGATGGATGGCTATATGGAGCATCCTTGTCCATCATGTTCAGTGTGTTAGTGCTCTCACCACAGCGAGGCAGCAGAGTACCAGTTGAGGTAGGTGCAGGCAGAGCGTAGTAATTAAAGGCAGTGGTAGCCTATCCATCCCCATATCAACACCTGCAGCATCTCATGACACGCGCTCACACTCCCCCATTTACCACAACTTCCAAGCTAACTGGACCTAAAACAATGTGTAACTTCGTGGCCATTCCAAGTCAGGATCACACCTAATACCAAATAGCTAAAGAGGATAAACCTCAAATAAATGCATGTTTCCTAAAACAATGTGTAACTTCGTGGCCATTCCAAGTCAGGATCACACCTAATACCAAATAGCTAGAGGATAAACCACAAATAAATTCATGTTTTGTAGGGGGGAGTTGACGATTATGTGGTGGTTGTTTCACTATCGATGATGAAATTGCATTAAATCAAAAGAGTCAGACCCAATGATTTACTGTTCGTAAGGACAGAGTGACTAGTAATATTGAACATTAAGTTGAAATGTAGCTAGGGGAGTTCAAGATCCAAGATCACATTTTCTTTCTATGGATTAGCCCATCTGTCAAGTGTTGGTTGTGCAGTAAAAAACTCAAACTTCGAATTAAGATTATCAATCAGATTCTGTGATCAATGTGAATCTGTGAACAGTCTTGTGAATCTTTACTAGAGTCCCCATTAGCTAACGCTATAACGTTAGCTAATCTTCCTGTGGTCCAACACCAATTGATAAGACATTACAAACAATTACAAATGAAGACTTTACAAACATTTAACAAGTAGACAATACAGACAATTAAAATACCTGACATTCAACATTCAGTTGATGCTTTGTAGGTGATGCAATAGCTGTAAACTATAGAGCTCGTGGCCAAGGTGAGTTAAGAGGCTAGAGTGGTTTCCTGTATGCCCATGCTGCACATAGCCCACCCCAATGCACTAGTTAGCCTAGTAAACAAGCCTATACACCGCGGGTAAATTGCCACTATTCACTGTTACAGTGGTCAGAGATCACAGCCAGAAGCCTACCACTACCAACGGGCTACAACTGTTCAGTATTGTTGTCTAATTTATGGACATCGTCTATGTGACTTTTTTTTAAATTATCAAGTAGGCCCAACACAGTTTCAGAAGATGTAGGTACATTTGACCAATATTCATGTATCCATTTTTCAGTTAGCATGGTCATGTTTCCTTTCACGTGAGAAATATTAACCAAAGAATCATTTTCCCTTGCTTATCTCCTTCAAAATACTGCAAGCAACAGAGCTATATAAATAATGACTGTATTGGCATGAGTCCATACCTTATTATTGACTTCAATTGGAGGTGCAATTCACTCCTTTTGACGAGTAGGTTTGGTCCTCATTTCCAGAGCAAATGTGCAACAGTTCTACACACACATATTTAACTGTCTGTTTTCATTACATCATCAGCTACCTTTGTTACATCACAAAGCCAGCTGGCTAAATCTGGCACATTTACAGAAATACAGTAGATTGTCCCTGTCAAATACATTTGATAAAAAATAAATGTCCAAAACAAACAGTGGTGGAAAAAGTCCTCAATCAGTCAGTTGTAAACAGTATGACTCAAGTAAATGTGAAAGTTGCCCAGTAAAATACTACTTGGGAAGTATTTGGTTTGAAATATTCTCAAGTATCAAAAGTAAAAATAATTTTAAAAATTAAGCAAAGCAGACAACACAATTGTATTGCTTTTTTTGAATGTAAGAATAGCCAGGGGCACACTCCAACACTTAGACATAATTTATAAACTAAGCATTTGTGTTTATTGAGTCTGCCAGATCAGGGGTAGGGGATGTTCTCTTGATAAATGTGTGAATTGGACCATTTTCCTGTCATACAAAGCATTCAAAATGTACTTTTGGGTATCAGGGAAAGTGGATGGAGTCAAAAGTACATTTCTGTCCTTTATGAATGTACTGAAGTTGTCAAAAATATAAATAGTTAAAGTACAGATACCCCCAAAACGATTTAAATCATTTTTACTTAAGTACTTTGCACCACTGAAAACAAACCTTTTCTAATGTCTCTATATCACTGGCTTGCAGGGTTTTCACCATTGACCCTTCATGTAATGGTATCGAAGTTCAAGATCCATCTTGGCTTAATGTAGGTAACAAGTATTGAAGGTGTATAACTTAAACTTTTGTTAGTCAACGTTCACGTTCGTAATGATAGTTTATTACACTTGTCTGAGCAGTCAAACTGGTATGAAAAATATCCCATTCATAATAGAAAAGACAATGTTCAGAATACCTGGAGTGACAATTGATGGAAAGGGTTTACAGCATTACAAAAGTTTGATTAAAAACGGAATATTTATTCACCCACAATTTATTCTTGGCGCACTCTTTCAACTTGAAAATTAAGTTATGTTCAAGGATATTTAGATTTTTGTGGCTTAAAAATAGAGTACAAACTCAGTCTGTACATCACTTTAATATTAATGACCAATGTCAAGGCATCATGATACAGAGAAAGACATACAAATGCTACAGTCTACCAACATCAAATAAATGCTGATGACAGACATATTTATGCAAAAAACAGGGGGTAAATTAATTTAGATACAGTCACAAGCTCCAATCTGAATGGCAGCAGGGAGAATATGATGTGGACACCAAGGAACTTAATTCTCAATCCGCTCCACTACAGCCCTGTTGATGTGAATGGGGGAGTGTTCTGCCCTCCTTTTCCTGTAGTCCACGATCATCTCCTTTGTTTTGCTCATGTTGAGGGAGAGGTTGTTGTTCTGGCACCACACTGCCAGGTCTCTGACCTCCTCCCTATAGGCTGTCTCATCATTGTCGGTGATCAGGCCCACCCCTGTTGTGTTGTCAGCAAACTGAATGATGGTGTTGGAGTCGTGCTGGCCATGCAGGAGGGGACTATCCCCTGAGGGGCCCCCATGTTGAGGATCAGTGTGGCAGATGTGGTGTTGCCAAAATATAAACAAGAATAATGTTCATAAGTATGATCCCCAATCAGAGACAACAATAGATAACTGCCTCTGATTGGGAACCATACCACTCCAAACAAAGAAATACAGTGCCTTGCGAAAGTATTCGGCCCCCTTGAACTTTGCGACCTTTTGCCACATTTCAAGCTTCTAACATAAAGATATAAAACTATTTTTTGTTAAGAATCAACAACAAGTGGGACACAATCATGAAGTGGAACGACATTTATTGGATATTTCAAACTTTTTTAACAAATCAAAAACTGAAAAATTGGGCATGCAAAATTATTCAGCCCCTTTACTTTCAGTGCAGCAAACTCTCTCCAGAAGTTCAGTGAGGATCTCTGAATGATCCAATGTTGACCTAAATGACTAATGATGATAAATACAATCCACCTGTGTGTAATCAAGTCTCCGTATAAATGCACCTGCACTGTGATAGTCTCAGAGGTCCATTAAAAGCGCAGAGAGCATCATGAAGAACAAGGAACACACCAGGCAGGTCCGAGATACTGTTGTGAAGAAGTTTAAAGCCTGGATTTGGATACGAAAAGATTTCCCAAGCTTTAAACATCCCAAGGAGCACTGTGCAAGCGATAATATTGAAATGGAAGGAGTATCAGACCACTGCAAATCTACCAAGACCTGGCCGTCCCTCTAAACTTTCAGCTCATACAAGGAGAAGACTGATCAGAGATGCAGCCAAGAGGCCCATGATCACTCTGGATGAACTGCAGAGATCTACAGCTGAGGTGGGAGACTCTGTCCATAGGACAACAATCAGTCGTATATTGCACAAATCTGGCCTTTATGGAAGAGTGGCAAGAAGAAAGCCATTTCTTAAAGATATCCATAAAACACCAAACGTGGAAGAAGGTGCTCTGGTCAGATGAAACCAAAATTGAACTTTTTGGCAACAATGCAAAACGTTATGTTTGGCGTAAAAGTAACACACCATCCCCACTGTCAAACATGGTGGTGGCAGCATCATGGTTTGGGCCTGCTTTTCTTCAGCAGGGACAGGGAAGATGGTTAAAATTGATGGGAAGATGGATGGAGCCAAATACAGGACCATTCTGGAAGAAAACCTGATGGAGTCTGCAAAAGACCTGAGACTGGGACGGAGATTTGTCTTCCAACAAGACAATGATACAAAACATAAAGCAAAATCTACAATGGAATGGTTAAAAAATAAACATATCCAGGTGTTAGAATGGCCAAGTCAAAGTCCAGACCTGAATCCAATCGAGAATCTGTGGAAAGAACTGAAAACTGCTGTTCACAAATGCTCTCCATCCAACCTCATTGATCTCGAGCTGTTTTGCAAGGAGGAATGGGAAAAAATTTCAGTCTCTCGATGTGCAAAACTGATAGACATACCCCAAGCGACTTACAGCTGTAATCGCAGCAAAAGGTGGCGCTACAAAGTATTAACTTAAGGGGGCTGAATAATTTTGCACGCCCAATTTTTCAGTTTTTGATTTGTTAAAAAAGTTTGAAATATCCAATAAATGTCGTTCCACTTCATGATTGTGTCCCACTTGTTGTTGATTCTTCACAAAAAAATACAGTTTTATATCTTTATGTTTGAAGCCTGAAATGTGGCAAAAGGTAGCAAAGTTCAAGGGGGCCGAATACTTTCGCAAGGCACTGTATATAGCATGGTGATATATAGTATGGTTATATAGTATGGTTAAATAGTATGGTTGTATAGTATGATTATATATATATTATGGTGATATAGAGTGTGGTAAGATATAGTATGGTTATATAGTATGATTATACAGTATGGTTATATAGTATGATTATATAGTATGGTTATATAGTATGATTAGGTGATTTAGTTAATTCAAACAGATGCCATTAATACAGGTAACGAGTGGAGGACAGAGGAGCCTCTTAAAGAAGAAGTTACAGGTCTGTGAGAGCCAGAAATCTTGCTTGTTTGTAGGTGACCAAATACTTATTTTCCACCATAATTTGCAAATAAATTCATTCAAAATCCTACAATGTGATTTTTCTGGATTTTTTTTCTCATTTTGTCTGTTACAGGCCTCTCTCATCTTTTTAAGTGGGAGAACTTGCACAATTGGTGGCTGACTAAATACTTTTTTGCCCCACTGTATAGTGTGGTGGTATATAGTATGGTGATATATAGAATGTTGAGGTCACCCTGCTTGAGACTTAAAGTAATATTGCCCTTGCTCAACCAAGACCATGGTTATGGTAGAGTGGTTGGTTAGTAAGAACACTGCTTCGTGAGTGTGAAGTGTTGTTGTACAGAGGTCCCTGGGTACATGTCCAGAGCCAGACAGGGACAGAACTCACTCTGTTCCACTAAGTTCTGTGGAAGATTTGCTAACAGAGGAGAGTGGTTGTGTATCTAAGTACAAATGTAACCATCAGAATAATGTTTATCTGTGTTCCTTGCTCCTTACTTACACATCCCATTATTGACATAGTCAAAGCCAGACCTTCTGTCTGTCTCTCCTTCTTGCTGGTTGACTAGAGTGGAAATCTATAGTATTGTATGGTTGACCTGGGATAGAGCTGAAATGTGGCCCGATGTAGTGTTGCCTTTGTACCAAACACCCTTACAGTCATAAACCTTTTCCCCATGTAATCGCCTCGACCTCAGTCTGGTGTTCGCTAACAGTATCTGAAGAGTCTGTATACCCAGTGGTATATAGTACAGTAGAGCACAGCAGAGTACAGCAGACTACAGTAGAGCACAGCAGAGTACAGCAGACAGAGTACAGCAGAGTACAGTAGAGTACAGTAGAGCACAGCAGGCTGTATAGTAGGAGAAGAAGAGGCCCTTTGGGTTCATTGAAATACATATTCATAATATTTCTGTTAACAATTTAATCTGCACCCAGATTAGTCTTCAATTTAATTTTCACCCAGATTAGTGTTCAATTTAATCTGCACCCAGATTAGTGTTCAATGTGATAGAACAAAACTCAGTACAGCACATGAATTAGAAAATGTTGTTACAAATTTGTGCCACGAGATGGTGGTAGATTATAAGTTTAAATAGCATGGACCTTTGATTTGTCTCTGGATAGAAATTGCCCTTGGGCACAGATCTAGGATCAGTTTACTCTCACCAAATCCTAACCTTTACCATTAGCAGTAAAAACACAAACCAGACCTAAGATCAGTGCAAAGGAGCCACTTCATCTTACCCCTGTAATTATATGACTCCTAACTTATATATACTGAGTGTACCAAACATTAGAAACACCTTCCTAATATTGAGTTGCACCCCGCCTTTTGCCATCAGAACAGCCTCAATTCGTTGGGGCATGGACTCTACAAGGTGTTTGAAAGCGTTCCCCAGGGTTGCTGGCCCATGTTGACTCAGTGCCGTGACGGGGGGAGACCCTCTCAGTCTTGGGCACTGTGTTTCTCCTGAGTACGTCTGTGGCCAGGCTCATGACCCTGGTGTCCCAGCAGTGTGGGCTTCCCGTCAGCTCCTTCAGACTGAGCTCTCCCACCGGCCTGCAACTCTACGACTGCAACCGGCTGCACGACTACACCATTGACCTGGGTATGGCCTTCCTTGTGCAGTAGATCAATCAGCTGTAATCGCAGCAAAAGGTGGCGCTACAAAGTATTAACTTAAGGGGGCTGAATAATTTTGCACGCTCAATTTTTCAGTTTTTGATTTGTTAAAAAAGTTTGAAATATCCAATAAATGTCGTTCCACTTCACGATTGTGTCCCACTTGTTGATTCTTCACATAAAAAATAAAAATAGTTTTATATCTTTATGTTTGAAGCCTGAAATGTGGCAAAATGTCGCAAAGTTCAAGGGGGCCGAATACTTTCGCAAGGCACTGTAGATCACCTAGATTGCCCACCCTAGTCACACCCTGACCTAACCAA
This sequence comes from Oncorhynchus mykiss, assembly GCF_057628025.1. Lineage (NCBI taxonomy): Eukaryota > Metazoa > Chordata > Actinopteri > Salmoniformes > Salmonidae > Oncorhynchus > Oncorhynchus mykiss. The sequence goes on along the minus strand of NC_143022.1, from coordinate 10,279,860 downwards.
CCACTTTGCCTATTTGATGGTTAGTCTGAGGGCATAGCAGGATTTCATATAAGTGTCTAGATTAGTGTCCCGCTCCTTGAAAGAAGCAGCTCTAGCCTTTAGCGCGGTGTGGATGTTGCCTGTAATCCATGGCTTCTGTCGGGGATATACGGTCACTGTGGGCACGACGTTGTCGATCCACTTATTGATGTAGCCTGTGACTGAGGTGGTATACTCCTCAATGCATGTGGATGAATCGCAGAACATATTACAGTCTGTGCTAGCAAAACAGTCAACATATGACAACAAATGAATGCAATCTCATTTAATGAGGAAAATTATCTTGGGTTGGAGAAGCTTCTAGTGATGGCTCTATACATTCTGGTGAAAAGGGAGGGTTTGCGAGTCTTCTCTTCAGGTGGGAAGGAATATGCGATGTCATTTCCCTCTGGAGCAAAGGAGCCATGAGAATTTGTCCTCGACTCTGCAAAGAAAGACCATCCAGTATGTCATGGGTAACAATTCAGAGCAGAGTGCAATGTCTTTCCAAATGAATTAGTTGAACGCTAAAGTAATAATATCTTAGTCTTGAATGAGCAGCAGCAGGGCTTACCTGTAAAGTACACAGTAGGGGAAGTGTTCTGAGGCTGGTACTCCATAGACTTTTGAGGACAGTGGTTCTTTCTAACTTTCTTGGAACCCTGTTTGGTGGGAAAAGGCACATTAAAACAAACTGTTATATATCTTAAAGTACAGTATATCAACTGGAAAAAGGCAATACAATGCTAAAATACTGAATTATATAAACAAATAATATCTCATACATTCAAAAGCAGTGGTATTCATGAAAAATCTGTACTTATACCTTTATGTTAAAGCATATCTTGCTGAACATGGTTTTCTTGCTTTTCTTGGACTTGAAGATGGGGATCTGCTCTCCAGTACTGCTGGTGCTATCCCTTACCAAATCCAACATCCCTTCTACAATGTCTCTGGTGGCCATGCTGGTACCGGACTCAAAAGAACATTTGGCATTGGCTTTGGTGATCATTTGATGACTTGAGCCAACTGATAAGGCATCCATCATTTTGTTGACCATGACCTTCGTGAGCTGATTCATTGTGTCACTATCCTCTGGCTTGCTCTGATTGAGCTGGATAGGAAAGACCATGCAAGTAGAGGTGCTTGGTTCATTCTGGACTGAAACATCAATGTTGATATTTTCATACTCATCTAACCACTGTTTTAGGAAGCCCTTCACTGTCTCTTCAGCAAATATCTGGAGAAGCTGAGAGGAGAGCTTCCTGGATATGGCACATTGTTCCTTTCCCCATTTCAGCCTTGAAAGAATGGAGTCTGAAGCACTTCTGGCTGCTGCCAATGTTAAGACCTGTGGAGTGCTGTGGCTGTCCTGAAGGGCTATCACTTTATCCACAAATTCATGACTGAACATGTGGATGGTCCCAGTGGAAATTATTTTTCTCAATTTCCTAACAGCAGATCGGAGGTTGTCAGGATGAAAAGCACCCTGTCCATCTTCCTGTGTGTTCTCAACACTTTCCACCATTTCGTCCACTACCACCCCAGCAGCTTGCCTGACTTTGTCCACAAAGGATGGGGGAAATAAGTTCTCTGTGTGAAACAAGTCCTGAATGATCATGTTTCTTACAATGGGGAAGTCACTCTGAGCAGATAATTCAGTGGGGATGGGAGTACCGGGCAAGGTGAAGTCCCATTCTGACTGCTTTGATTTTGAAGTAGGTGTTAGAGAGATGGAGGAGCGTGAAGAAGAGGTATTTCTTGTATTTTGGCTGTCAGCACTCCTACAACGGATCGTGCCAATATCCTCCAGCATGGATCCTGAGAGCTTAGTGGTTTTAGGTAGTAATTTGTGCGGAATGTCCACACAGGCATCGTTTCCACCAGGTCTAACACTGCTCTGGTTGACCTCAAGATGGCAGAGACTTGCTCTTTGTGAAGCAGGACTGCTTTGATATGTAAATATTGGGATTGAACCAAGTGTTGTGTCTGACATTTGAAGATCTTTTCTGAGAAACTCCGTAATCTTACTTTGCAGACTGTAGTAGATGTTACGAGCAACAGACCAGATCCTTTTCTCAGAAACCTGTCCAGTGGTGAGCAGGGAGGTTCCAGATACCATGTCAGATGATTGGGTGGTCTGGGTGAGCTCCTGCAGATCTTTCACTATGGTTTGTATAATATCAGTAGATGTGGTGGATGTAGATACAGACTGGAGGTACTTATCTGTTGTACCTTCCTCCACAACGTTAAATGATCTAGAGAGGACTTCACTCACTCCTTTCTCAGCTTTGGTTTGGAACTCATGACTAGAAAGTTTTTGGAGGCTCTTTGTTGAAAGACTGTGGGAAGATGCAATGCCTTTGGAGGCAGCCGTGCTGCAATCTAGACTTACTGGAGAGGTTCGCTCAGGAGAACCTTGGAGACGTTCAAACATGTCTTCACATGGTGTTGGGGACCTTGACAAGGAGATGTCCTTCAGCTGAGACAGAACACCACCTACCAATATGTTGACCTCAAGGGACATATCAGATATTTTCTTTCCTACTGTGGAGAAGCAAGGTGCATTTGATGTCTGATCCTCGCATGAGGTCAAGATTGTTGAAATGACCTGTTTGGTACTATTGTTCATTAGACCCTCGTCTGTTTCAGTCCAGAGAAGTTTTGAACTCTCGCTGACACCCATGTGTAGAGTCACTTCCTGGTTCAAACTGGGCAAGTGAGGCACACTCTTACTAGCTTGCGTCAAGTTCTGGCTTGCCAAACCAAGGTACTCCTTAGTCACAAGATGTCCAGAGTCGTCTGTGGGTGTATGGCTAGACATTCTTCTCTGTACGTCTGACCTCCGCCGGTGAATGGTGAAGCCCTTTAATGTCTTCTTAATATTTTTATATAAACTAGTAGTAGCAGACCAGATCCTGTTCTTTCGCTTTTGTGCATTTTCCTGGAGGTCAGGTTCTCTCTCCTCTACTTCTGCAGGTTGCGCCGAGCTCTGCAGGTCTTCCACAAATGTGTCAATGATGCCAAAGGCAGCAGAATCCGCACAAATATCCTTTGACAAGGTTCTCTGGTTTTGAATGGAACAAGACCTGGATGCTACAGAATAAGCAGGCTGTGCACTAGTTAAGCTACTGGTGGACTTTTTAACTAGGAACTCACTCACTGCTTGAGTGGCATTTCTCTTAAATTCCTCACTTGAGAGTTTTCTAATACAATCTAACAGACTGGTCAAAGAAGCTGTGGCCTTACTTCTGCTGTCCTCAATTTGACAGGGGAACTCACATACTATTGGTGATGAGGCCCTGGAATGGGCAATATCCCCAAGCTGAGCCAGAACACCCTCTACAAATTTCTCTCTCTCAATAGAGAAGCCTGATCCTTTTTCTCCAACAGTGTACAGGGGGTCCTCCTTTGACATTTCAGTGTTGTACAAGACCAGAAGCTCTGAGATGACTTCTTTGGTGCAAGTTGTCAGAAGTAGCTTGCTTTCTTCTGACTCTGTTTTTGCCCAAATAAGTTTTGAGCACTCACTTAGGCCTCTTTGTAAAGTAACTTCACCAGTGGACTCTGGCAACTGAGGCTCACTCTTACTGGGCCTATATTTCATGTCTAAGCAAGGAAGTGGAACTGTCTCCTTGAACTCAGCATTTGTGATGTTGTCATCAGATGTGACAATGCTCTTTAGGGCAAATCTCTGAAGCTTGTCGAAATAATCTTTCAAGTTGTTTTGGATGCTGTGGTAAATGTGAACAGCAGCAGACCAGGCACTCTTCTGTTGGGGACTCTCTTCAGATTCAGCCAAGGACTTCATATCTGACACGAAAGTCTTAACAACTACTGACGCTGCTGAGCCCACTGGGTGAATTGACTCTGTCTTTACAATGCCAGACAATGTTTGACCTGATACAGCACCTGTTAACTCAGACTGAATGACTGAACTAGGAAAGCTCAAACTACTGACTTTTTTGTCAAGAACTCCACTCACTGCTTGTATTGCTGATGTTTGAAACTCCCGGCTAGAGAGTTTTTGGATGCTCTTAGATGTGAGCGTGCAGGAGGAACCAGATTCACTAATATTGTAGCTGCTCTCGTATTTCCTTATCAGGGCATCAAGATCCTCAATGAAGCCAACATGCGATGCCAAAAACGTGATCTTGTCCTTCAGATCTTCCAGCAAATTCTGTTTGTTCTCGTCAACAAAAGCCACCATTGTGTCAGAGATGGTGGTCATGACTTGCCCTGTTAGACTCTTGCTCTCTTGGTCAACTTTTTCAAGTTTAAAAGCCAGCTCTCTCACCATGCTCTCAGTCACCTTGGTCTGTGAGTCTCCCCTTACCGGTGTCACTAGAGAGGTTTGACTTGCGGAGGCACTCTTAACGACCACTGATAAGGCCGACTTGACATCTTTAGCCAACTCTGCCATTACAGCAGGGGTTAGCATCATAGAGCCTGCACTTCCAGATGGAGAATTGGACATGCATGCAAGTTTGGAGAGAGAACATTGCAGGCTGTCCTGCACACAGGTGACAAGGGTGTCCTCTGAGACACCTAAGAGGACTTGTAGCGTCTCAGAGTTGGTTGTTTTCTTCTGCACATCAGACAGAGAGGTTAGAGTCCTTGGGAAAAAAACCCGCAGAAATCATCAAAGTCAAACAAATAATATGTAAGGCTGTGATGCACATTCAGTGTGTCAAATACATCTGCACCATTGAAAACAATGAGGAAAACGCTGCTGTTTCTCTGAGAAAAAACCTTAGTGTGATGTCAGCCTAACTGCTTAATTTCTAAAGCCCAATAAAATGTATTTTGTATAAGTCATTTGTATTGAAACTGGCGTGTAGATATCTATCTATCCTGGCAACATCTATCCTCTACAAAAATCCAAATTGCTATAAACTTCAAATACTGTAACTTCTAATAACTTCAAGGACAATCATAAATACAAGGCAGTTTGAAGAAATGTTAAAGGGAAATTTCTAAATGTTTCAACTTCATATTCATCATGTCCAGCACCACCCCTACATCAGCATATGTGAAAAACGGTAATTTCTATGTTTTGTAGTAAAAAAAGAAAGAGGAAGATAAGTGTTTTCTATGACATCATCAACCAATTAGTAGGAAATGCCTACTCATAATTGGTTAAAATCACACGATGCACACTGATGATGTCATTAGAATCTAGAGCTGAGCATTTAACCAACATTTTTGTTATTTTTCGGTTTTTAAACAATTAATTGACCGACATCGGCTCAATTATTTGAATTCCATATAGTTAATTTTTTTCTTCTTCTGTGAGCTCGATGCTCAGTTTCTGTAGAGATAAATCAGATCAAGCACGAACTATGCAATGTAGTAGGGAGTTGTAGTTTCCAACAGGCCAATATTCTACATAGTTTAGCACAGAAAATACGGCAATTAATTCCCATAATCCATTGCACGCCCACTTGCTTGTCCACTCTGTGTGGAGCAGATACGGAAACCTCATTGACTGAGACGGAGAGACGAGAGAATGCATGAGAGAGATAAAAAGCAGTTGCGTTGCGAGGATTCTCTACCTGGAAATACATGATCTAAGTGATTGACAGTTGGTGTTCAGCGGTCATAAAAGTAGGTCTTATTTACTTAGAAGAACTACTAAAATAGTGATTTTGTCAGACAGGATAAGCAGCAGCTCTATAGAGATGAGTTGATGACTTGGAATTAAATAATAAAGTCATCAAATAAATATTTTATATGAGAAAGTAAATGATGGTTGATATGTCATAAACAGTAATGGACAGTCACTACCATCATGGGACTTTTATTCATTGTTTTATTATGTGTTGTTACAGCATTCAACACACATAATCCATAGTGCATTCAAAGTCTAAAAAAAGTATTGAAATCCAAAACCGTGATTATTTTTTAAATATTTGATTCGAAACCAAACCAACCTCAAAAAGCACTAATTTCTCAGCACTATTGGAAACAGTTACGTCCCTCTATATTTTTTTTACTACAAAGCATGGAAATGTGTAATTTTCACATATGGTGATGCTGGAGATGAATATGAAGTTGTTAAATTTCCCTTTAAGAACATACCTCATGGCCCCCTTGGGCAGGTAGCTTCCACTGCCCAGACTGCCCTTAGTCAGGTAAATCTCCTTGAACTTAAGTTGTGATTCCTGTTCTTCTTCCTCTTCCTGCTCCATACAGTTGGAGGAAGGGTAGGGAGTCGGGATGCGAAAGCTATTGTAAGACTTTCGACTGCCTGGCCTCTTAGGTACACCAGCCTCAGTAAATCTCACGCGGGACTTGGTGTTAGTCTTATCGTCTAACAGACTGGTGAGTGACGCTGTGAGAGATCTCTGTGACAATGGAGAGGAGGCAGCATCTTGGATGCCCAGTAGTTCGTAAAGACCTGGGATGATGATCTGCATCAGCTTGTCCGATAAAAACTGGACAATCCTCAGACACAAGCCGGCAAGCTGTTGTTTTGTCAGCTGTATTCCAGAAACAGAAGAAGTGTTTTAAAATGTTGCATAGTGCGTCTTTTTAAAGCTTATGAACAAGGTTAAACATTAGGCAGAGTTTTCATGGTAATCTAATTAAATTGTCAGTAACATGATCTTACCGGGTCAAACATGCCCTCACGAATCCCCTTCCATTGCCTGAAAACAATATTGTTATAAATGTTGTCATATCAGGATGCGTGACAGAATTGTTTTTATTTAATTATTTGCCTGATCGTGAAGTTATACTTGCTTTGTGTCAGTTGTTTTGGCAAAATTGCAATGTGACAACTTTTCTAGCACTGAACATTTTTTTCAGATTGATCAGTTTCTAATTTGATCCTATTTCCTTGAAGGTGTGATAGTACCAAAGAAAACAGAACATACTTCTCAGTTAGGTTTTGAAGGAAGTCCATAAGTGTCAGATGTTCCACATTGTTGAGCTTTCCCTCTTCTGTGGTTTCCATCACTGAGGTTGCTCTGCTCCTGGTACAATTGCTCTGCTCCTGGTAGAAATGTAATTATATTGCAAATAATCAAACTTAATAAACAACAAATATCATACTGAAATAATTATTAACTGTTAAAGAGTGGAGGAGCATTGGCAACGTTGGGCCAATTAAACAACTGCAACACAACAGAGATGGTTGTGGTACGTCAACATTGCCAATGATAGCATCACTATAACATTTTATTGGATTAATGTTGTAATATGAAATGACAAGGTCAATTTACCATCTCATTGACAGCTTCAGAGGTCAGGTGGTCATCCATCACACAGACAGGCAGGTCTAGAGACTGGGACAAGGCTCTATGGTCATAACCAGGAGAGAATGGAAACATCAGAGCAGTCCCAATGGCAGAATCTAACCACTGTCTTCATGTCAAAGACTCACTCACTCATTTGCTTTGTCAAACCTACCCCTTAGAATGACTTTGATATTAAAAACCCAGGCTTTCCTAAAATGTTTACCTCAGCCAGTCTAGAACCCAGGTGTGTCTGCAAAACACATGTACTCCTCCATAAGGTTCATGGCTTGCCTATTGTTTTATCCCAGTACAAGAGGGGCAACTGGATTCAGGATTAAACACAAGCAGTCTTTAAGGTATATCTTATTACAGTTTAGGCCTACCTTATTATTTTCTTCCATCTGGCAATATCATTTTAAGGAATGAAATCTGTTTTGTTGCTAGTATTATTAGTAACTGTAGGAAAATACAGCTGTAGAGTACAAGAATCAGCTACTTTCTGAAGGGCAGCCAAGCTCATAAGCAATTTAGAACCTACAGACAATTATGACAAAGTTGGAACGCATGATTGCGTCACAAACGCCTTGTGGTCACATGTTATTTTAGGGCGTGGCTCCGCATTCGTGACCGGTTCTCTTATTTCTATTTCCCGGTATCCGATAGTGCTGGATTTTGCCATTAATACTTTTCTCATGCCGAAACCGGATTAAATACATACCGGTAGTTAAATGACAAAAATTATTATATTCGCAATGTCATTAAACAACAACAACATAAATAGCTACTACAGTACCATTTGTTTGATTTTTGTGGACCCACGACTAGACTTTATCCATGTTAGCTAGTTGCTAGCGATGCTATTCAGCATAGGCTGCTACGTGATAAACAGTTCGCGTTAGCGAATTAGCTACCTAGCTAGCCAGCCTAACAAGCTGTCACATCCAGTGGAAACCGATGCAACCCTGCTGCCAAATAAGGGCTAGCTCGATGACCCGTGGTAACAGTGAGGTCCCCATGAGTTTCAAGGCTTTAATAAGTGCTATCGTGCAGAAAAAGCGAATAAAATACTGGTTGATGAGCTAGCTAAGTTAGCAAGACGGGTATGACCGTTAACAGCGTGCATGCACAAATGCATGACGACACATTGTATCTCAGTGAAGCAGGCATGCAGAACGAGATCGCCCCACCAAGCCAGATAGTAGAGGGGTGCAACAACGCCGGGACACAGAGGCATAGCTCATACAATTATATTTTGTCCGGGTCAATGACTATCATTGTTGAATAATAAATACCTGCGTCAAATATATGGCATCGCATGCTAGTGCAAAGATAGCTTGCATGAGTTTTAAAAAATCAGGTGACCACTAGATGTCCTCGTATATCCACATTTAGATCAACTGTACTTGGTTTTTCATCAGCACTGTGAATGACAAGCCCACTGAATCTAGTTTAATAATCTTTATACTCAGCAGGTAGAGGCATAGGTACTTCAAATCAGTGCTTAATTTGAGCCGGATCATGCCAGAACAGGATCCGGCACCTTTCCGTTCTGGACTGCTTTGTTCCGGAACCTATTTGGCCGAATCCGGTACCTCTCGTGCCATGAAAAATAATGTTCACTTTTTGCTATGTAACAATTATAATAAAAGCGATCAAAGTTCATTCGAGTTGCCTCTTCGTCAATTATCCTGCCCCCTCATCTCTCCAGAGTTGCACTTCATCATTTGTTTCCTTATAGAATCATAGCTGCATGAAGGGTTCTGGAGGAATTTTCTAAAGTTACGGAATTACTGCTGTCTGTTCAGAAATAAATTAAATCATTCAGAATAGCCTAATACGTCATGAGAAGCCCTATAATTTAGCTACAGAGGACCAATAGCTTCTTTTTTAAATAGCCTAGCTGCGGATTGTAGCCCAATAACAAAGAATAGCCTACAGTCGGGAACGCGAGGCAAATCTGTCAGTGAAAAAACAGCAGGCAGACAAAACAGGCCTTTTGCAATATTTCAAATACAATCGAGGGAAAACACAGGTTGAAAAGCAATGACTCTTGCTGAAAAGATAAGACTATGCTGTAGACTACCAACATATTTGATCAACTCCCAAACATTGTTTTACAAAACAGAGAGAGGGAGAGATAGGCTTTTGACACGAGCGCATCGACAATCTCCAGCGAGTGAGCTGCGCATCATTGGGTGAGTCAGTGAAACTGGAAAGCATTTTTAGGACTAATTTCCTCCTCATATTGTAGCCTACTATATGTTTCTCCACAAACCTAGGCCTATAGGCTATTGATGGATTCAAGACAAGGTCGTTTTTATTGATCTCAGATACTAAGTTTGTCAGTGTCAAAGTAGCCTGCCATTTCGATCATTTGTGCGGATTAAAAAAAGATAATGCCAAAGTCTCCAGCCATGTAAAAGGATGTAGAATTGCACGAAATGTGGTTTTAAAAAGGCCAACACTTTCCCGGACCCTAGGCTACTAAAAATGTTCCCCATGTGTTCACCTACTTTAAATGGCTCTACTCTACTGCTCTACCCAAATGTGATGATATGCGTTCAATGCTCTATTATAATAGGTGATATTTTTTCTCATGAGTTCTGGTACCACAGAGCCCCCCCTCTGGCACCTCCCAATTTACAAATTAAGCTCTGCTTCAAATTTTTATTTTACAAGGCAAGTCAGTTAAAAACAAATTCTTATTTTCATTAAAGGCCTAGGAACAGTAACTGCCTGTTCAGGGGCAGAATGACAGATTTGTACCTTGTCAGTTCAGGGATTTGAACTTGCAACCTTTCGGTTACCAGTCCAACACTCTAACCACTAGGCTACTTGTCTTCTTGAAGGGTTTCATGTGAGCCTGTTTGCATCCCTCCCAGCTGCCCACTGCATTGAGGCTAGGTAAAACAGTCACCACAGATAAATCCATGATAACCAAAAACTTCAACAAGCATTTCTCAACGGCTGGCCATGCCTTCCTCCTGGCTTCTCCAACCTCGGCCAACAGCTCCATGGGAAAGGAAGATGATTCTAAGAAGCAATTTGTTCATTTGGCTGGTGTCAAGTAAAGTATGTGACTAGTACTTACAATAGGAGACATGGTTATGTGATGGGGTGATAGTACTTACAGTAGGAGACGTGATGGGGCGATCGTACTTACAGTAGGAGACGTGATGGGGCGATGGTACTTACAGTAGGAGACATGTGATGGGGCGATAGTACTTACAGTAGGAGACATGGTTATGTGATGGGGTGATAGTACCTACAGTAGGAGATATGGTTATGTGATGGGGCGATAGTACTTACAGTAGGAGACGTGATGGGGCGATAGTACTTACAGTAGGAGACATGTGATGGGGCGATAGTACTTACAGTAGGAGACGTGATGGGGCGATAGTACTTACAGTAGGAGACATGTGATGGGGCGATAGTACTTACAGTAGGAGACATGGTTATGTGATGGGGCGATAGTACTTACAGTAGGAGACATGTGATGGGGCGATAGTACTTACAGTAGGAGACATGTTATAGGGCGATAGTACTTACAGTAGGAGACAGCCACGCCAGCAGTGCTTTGTCAACATTGTCCCATCACGCACTAGTGACTCCTGTGGCGGGCCAGGCGCAGTGCACGCAGCAGTGCACGCTGACACGGTCGACACGGCTGGCTTCCAGGTTAAGCGGGCATGGTGTCATGAAGCAGTGTGGCTTGGCTGGGTTGTGTTTCGGAGGACGCACGGCTCTTGGCTCTCGCCTCTCCCAAGTCCATATGGGAGTTGTAGCAATGGGACAAGACTGTAACTACCAATTGGATACCACTAAATTGGAGAAGAAAAAAAAGAAGTCACCTTGGGGGTTTGTGGTATATGGCCAATATACCTCCACGTTGCGTTGTGCCTAAGAACAGCCCTTGGCCGTGGTATATTGGCCATATACCACACCTCCTTGGGCCTTATTTCTTAATTGTACACATTTGGACACTTTTACAATTATTGTATGGTAAACATTGACATCTGCCTGGGTGGAACACCCTCCATAATGGGTGTCTGTGTGGGACACCCTCCATTACGGCTCCATCAGTGTTGAGCCCTCTCACTCTGATTGTATGGGACACTCAATTACGGCTCCTTGTGTTTCCAATCTTCTTCCTCTGGCAGGATTACTTCCACGTGCAACTGTCAGACGACAAGCAGGTGAGGTACTTCCTGGAGCTGAGCTATGCTGGTGCCATCCTTCGGGACAGCTGGGTCCTGACAGACGTTGGCATCACCCCTAGCAGTGCCATCTGCTGCCTGCTGAAGGTACCAGCCAAACACCTAGCTGTTTCTACCCGTGCTTGAAAATGCATATCAAAGTGAGCTGGCTATTGCTTGAAACAGCTTCATACTATCATTAGCATAAAGTGTTTCAGATATAGTGTGGTAATATATAGTATGGTTATATAGTATGGTTATATAGTATGATTATATAGTATGATTATATAGTATGATTAGGTATGATTAGGTGATTTAGTTCATTCAAACAGGTGCCATTAATACAGGTAACGAGTGGAGGACAGAGGAGCCTCTTAAAGAAGAAGTTACAGGTCTGTGAGAGCCAGAAATGTTGCTTGTTTGTAGGTGACCAAATACTTATTTTCCACCATAATTTGCAAATAAATTCATTAAAAATCCTACAATGTGATTTTTCTGGATTTTTTTTCTTTCTCATTTTGTCTGTCATAGTTGAAGTGTACCTATGATAAAAATTACAGGCCTCTCTCATCTTTTTAAGTGGGAGAACTTGCACAATTGGTGGCTGACTAAATACTTTTTTGCCCCACTGTATAGTGTGGTGGTATATAGTATGGCGATATATAGTATGTTGAGGTCACCCTGCTTGAGACTTAAAGTAATATTGCCCTTGCTCAACCAAGACCATGGTTATGGTAGAGTATTTGGTTAGTAAGGACACTGCTTTATACCGAGACCATGGTTATGGTAGAGTGATTGATTAGTAAGAACACTGCTTCGTGAGTGTGAAGTGTTGTTGTACAGAGGTCCCTGGGTACATGTCCAGAGCCAGACAGGGACAGAACTCACTCTGTTCCACAAAGTTCTGTGGAAGATTTGCTAACAGAGGAGAGTGGTTATGTATCTAAGTACAAATTTAACCATCAGAATAATGTTTATTTGTGTTCCTTACTCCTTACTTACACATCCCATCATTGACATAGTCAAAGCCAGACCTTCTGTCTGTCTCTCCTTCTTGCTGGTTGACTAGAGTGGAAATCTATAGTATTGTATGGTTGACCTGGGATAGAGCTGAAATGTGGCCCGATGTAGTGTTGCCTTTGTACCAAACACCCTTACAGTCATAAACCTTTTCCCCATGTAATCGCCTCGACCTCAGTCTGGTGTTCGCTAACAGTATCTGAAGAGTCTGTATACCCAGTGGTGTATAGTACAGTAGAGCACAGCAGACTACAGTAAAGTACAGTAGACAGAGTACAGCAGACTACAGTAGAGTACAGTAGAGCACAGCAGAGTACAGTAGAGTACAGTAGAGCACAGCAGAGTACAGCAGACTACAGTAAAGTACAGCAGACAGAGTACAGTAGAGTACAGTAGAGTACAGTAGAGCACAGCAGAGTACAGTAGAGTACAGTAGAGCACAGCAGACTACAGTAGAGTACAGTAGAGCACAGCAGAGTACAGTAGAGTACAGTAGAGCACAGCAGAGTACAGCAGAGTACAGCAGACAGAGTACAGCAGAGTACAGTAGAGCACAGCAGAGTACAGCAGACAGAGTACAGTAGAGTACAGTAGAGCACAGCAGAGTACAGCAGACAGAGTGCAGTAGAGTACAGTAGAGCACAGCAGAGTACAGCAGACAGAGCACAGCAGAGAACAGTAGAGTACAGCAGAGTACAGCAGAGTACAGTAGAGCACAGCAGGCCGTATAGTAGGAGAAGAAGAGGCCCTTTGGGTTCATTGAAATACATATTCATATATTTATATATTCTTGACCCAGAAAATATAAAAAACTATCGGCCTATATCGAATCTTCCATTCCTCTCAAACATTTTAGAAAAGGCTGTTGCGCAACAACTCACTGCCTTCCTGAAGACAAACAATGTATACGAAATGCTTCAGTCTGGTTTTAGACCCCATCATAGCACTGAGACGGCACTTGTGAACGTGGTAAATGACATTTTAATGGCATCGGACCGAGGCTCTGCATCTGTCCTCGTGCTCCTAGACCTTAGTGCTGCTTTTGATACCATCGATCACCACATTCTTTTGGAGAGATTGGAAACCCAAATTGGTCTACACGGACAAGTTCTGGCCTGGTTTAGATCTTATCTGTCGGAAAGATATCAGTTTGTCTCTGTGAATGGTTTGTCCTCTGACAAATCAACTGTAAATTTCGGTGTTCCTCAAGGTTCTGTTTTAGGACCACTATTGTTTTCACTATATATTTTACCTCTTGGGGATGTTATTCGAAAACATAATGTTAACTTTCACTGCTATGCGGATGACACACAGCTGTACATTTCAATTAAACATGGTGAAGCCCCAAAATTACCCTTGCTAGAAGAATGTGTTTCAAAGATAAGGAAGTGGATGGCTGCAAACTTTCTACTTTTAAACTCGGACAAAACAGAGATGCTTGTTCTAGGTCCCAAGAAACAAAGAGATCTTCTGTTGAATCTGACAATTAATCTTAATGGTTGTACAGTCGTCTCAAATAAAACTGTGAAGGACCTCGGCGTTACTCTGGACCCTGATCTCTCTTTTGAAGAACATATCAAGACCATTTCAAGGACAGCTTTTTTCCATCTACGTAACATTGCAAAAATCAGAAACTTTCTGTCCAAAAGTGATGCAGAAAAATTAATCCATGCTTTTGTCACTTCTAGGTTAGACTACTGCAATGCTCTACTTTCCGGCTACCCGGATAAAGCACTAAATAAACTTCAGTTAGTGCTAAATACGGCTGCTAGAATCCTGACTAGAACCAAAAAAAAAAAAAAATGTGATCATATTACTCCAGTGCTAGCCTCTCTACACTGGCTTCCTGTCAAAGCAAGGGCTGATTTCAAGGTTTTACTGCTAACCTACAAAGCATTACATGGGCTTGCTCCTACCTATCTCTCTGATTTGGTCCTGCCGTACATACCTACACGTACGCTACGGTCACAAGACGCAGGCCTCCTAATTGTCCCTAGAATTTTTAAGCAAACAGCTGGAGGCAGGGCTTTCTCCTATAGAGCTCCATTTTTATGGAACGGTCTGCCTACCCATGTCAGAGACGCAAACTCGGTCTCAACCTTTAAGTCTCTACTGAAGACTAATCTCTTCAGTGGGTCATATGATTGAGTGTAGTCTGGCCCAGGTGTGGGAGGGTGAACGGAAAGGCTCTGGAGCAACGAACCGCCCTTGCTGTCTCTGCCTGGCCGGTTCCCCTCTTTCCACTGGGATTCTCTGCCTCTAACCCTATTACAGGGGCTGAGTCACTGGCTTTACTGGGGCTCTCTGGGTTGAGTCACTGATGTGGTCATCCTGTCTGGGTTGGCGCCCCCCCCCCCCCCCCCCCTTGGGTTGTGCCGTGGCGGAGGTCTTTGTGGGCTATACTCAGCCTTGTCTCAGGATGGTAAGTTGGTGGTTGAAGATATCCCTCTAGTGGTGTGGGGGCTGTGCTTTGGCAACGTGGGTGGGGTTATATCCCTCCTGTTTGGCCCTGTCCGGGGGTGTCCTCGGAATGGGCCACAGTGTCTCCTGACCCCTCCTGTCTCAGCCTCCAGTATTTATGCTGCAGTAGTTTATGTGTCGGGGGGCTAGGGTCAGTTTGTTATATCTGGAGTACTTCTCCTGTCCTATTCGGTGTCCTGTGTGAATCTAAGTGTGCGTTCTCTAATTCTCTCCTTCTCTCTTTCTCTCTCTCGGAGGACCTGAGCCCTAGGACCATGCCCCAGGACTACCTGACATGATGACTCCTTGCTGTCCCCAGTCCACCTGGCTGTGCTGCTGCTCCAGTTTCAACTGTTCTGCCTTATTATTATTCGACCATGCTGGTCATTTATGAACATTTGAACATCTTGGCCATGTTCTGTTATAATCTCCACCCGGCACAGCCAGAAGAGGACTGGCCATCCCACATATGCTCTCTCTAATTCTCTCTTTCTTTCTCTCTCTCGGAGGACCTGAGCCCTAGGACCATGCCTCAGGAATACCTGACATGATGACTCCTTGCTGTCCCCAGTCCACCTGACTGTGCTGCTGCTCCAGTTTCAACTATTCTGCCTTATTATTATTCGACCATGCTGGTCATTTATGAACATTTGAACATCTTGACCATGTTTTGTTATAATCTCCACCCGGCACAGCCAGAAGAGGACTGGCCACCCCACATAGCCTGGTTCCTCTCTAGGTTTCTTCCTAGGTTTTGGCCTTTCTAGGGAGTTTTTCCTAGCCACCGTGCTTCTACACCTGCATTGCTTGCTGTTTGGGGTTTTAGGCTGGGTTTCTGTACAGCACTTTGAGATATCAGCTGATGTACGAAGGGCTATATAAATACATTTGATTTGATTTGATTTGATATTCATAATATTTCAGTTAACAATTTAATCAGCACCCAGATTAGTCTTCAATTTAATTTTCACCCAGATTAGTGTTTAATTTAATCTGCACCCAGATTAGTGTTCAATGTGATAGAACAAAACTCAGTACAGCACATGAATTAGAAAATGTTGTTACAAATTTGAGCCACGAGATGGTGGTAGATTATACATTTAAATAGCATGGACCTTTGATTTGTCTCTGGATAGAAATGACCCTTGGGCACAGATCTAGGATCAGTTTACTCTCACCAAATCCTAACCTTTACCATTAGCAGTAAAAACACAAACCAGACCTAAGATCAGTGCAAAGGAGCCACTTCATCTTACCCCTGTAATTATATGACTCCTAACTTATATATACTGAGTATACCACGCCATTGACCTGGGTATGGCCTTCCTTGTGCAGTAGATCAATGGTCCTCTGGCTCAACACCTTATGGATGTAACATAGAGACAAATGGACTGTATGGAACACATTCTTGGTTCATGGAAACCAGGAGGACAACCTGCATGTGTCTCTGTCTCCCAGGGGCTACTCTACGGTTGGACACCTGGGATGGGTGGGCGGAGTTCCTCAGAGGCTGCTTCCTGGGACACAGACTGACCGTCCAACGACACCTGTCTAGGGAGAGACCTGTGATGAGGTCAGAATACACATCTACACACTGAACTGTATGATAGACTTACTATCAACAGTGATGGTACTGAACCTTTATCTAGCTTACAATGATAGTACTGACCCTGTATATAGCTTACAATGATAGTACTGACCCTGTATATAGCTTACAATGATAGTACTGACCCTGTATATAGCTTACAATAATGGTACTGACCCTGTATTTAGCTTACAATGATAGTACTGACCCTGTATATAGCTTATATTCTCGTGTTTTTTTCCTTCATATGTTTTTTCTCTTACCCTGATATTTAATACTGCATTGTGGGAAAGAGCTTGCAAGTAAGCATTTTACTGTACTGTTTTATAACCCACTGTATCTTGTGAACTTGACAAAAAAAACTTGAAATAAATACATTGATTCTGTATTATTCCAGGTTCCAGCTCCGGGTGGCACTCTACATCGCTGCTTCTCTGGGCCACCTGGACCTGGCCGGCTGGCTGCTGGAGAGGGGGGTGCGTGTCATTGAGCCGGTGGGGGTTCACCCTTACCGTGAGTGGTGCCACCAGACGGCCCACCCCGACGTCGCCAAGTGTCCCGCTGTCGCCTCCATCGAGCGCGGCCAGCTCACCATCCTCAAACTCTGTATCGCCAGCAGCGTTCTGACCCTTGCCTGTCAGGATCCCCAGGGTCGTGACCCCCTGAGGATCGCCCTTCAGTACGGCCACAGGGAGCATGTGAGTCACCTGGCCACCAAGCTGTGCTCTGTGGTGGTCCTCCCAGGTATGGCCCTGCCCATGCGGACATACCTCCAGATAAAGGGCTGGGTGAGGCTGGGGCAGAGGAGGGCAGCATCCAGGCACTGCATGGGCCTCAACAGGGCTCCGTTCAGGACCAGGGTGGGCGACACGGTCCTGGTGGACGGCTTCACCCTCCCCAAGATGTCCTCCAAGCCCAGGAGGAGTGAGGCCAAGGCGGGTATCAGGGTGATGTCCACAGCCTCTTGACGTTTGACCCCCATCAACTGCCCATCTCATGTATCCTGCCCGCTCCGCGCCCTGGCATCCCAGGATAAACCTCTTCAACTACCGAAGCTACACCCTGTGGCCACAAGGGATGAAAGAGAGAAGAAGAGGGGATGTGGAGGGAAGGGATGTGAGGAGGATGAGAGTGGGGATCAGAACAGCAACCAATGGAGGAGCAGAGTCCCGCTCCTGCCCATTTCCAGAGACACCAATCTCAGACCTGTGTTTGCCTCACCAAACTCCGCCCAGATCCTCACCACCTCACTGGAGGCCTTTTCTCTCCACTGCGACCGCACACCCAGAGAAAACGCCATATACTGTTTGGCCTTGGCCAGGTTAGTCCAAGTTTAAATGACAGCTACGGTGAATATGAATATTTCTCTGGAGGTTTCTTATGAAAGGTGTGAATACTGTCAGAAGAAGCCTCCTATAATCAGTGGGGGGGGGGGGGGGGGGGAACACATGTAAAAGCTGTTTACACACTTTTTATTTTATTTTGTGCAAGCATTTACCCACCTTTTGTGGAAGATGCATTGAAAGTAGAGGGAGCGTTACTTCTTTAATCCTGAACGGCAATCAGCATTTACCAGTCAATGTTTTTACCACTACATCACTGCCTATGATATACCCTTATCCTCCCTGAATAGATTTCAGTACAAACAAATCATGAGCCAACCATCATGCTTAGAAGGTACATAGTCAAATCAAATCAAACTTTATTTGTCACATGCGCTGAATACAACAAGTGTAGATCTTTCCGTGAAATACTTTACTTACAAGCCCTTAACAAACAGTGCAGTTCAAGAAGAGTTAAGAGAATATTTACCCAATAAACTAAAGTAACAAATAATAAAACATTTGAACTTTTCCGGTGGCCATTTGATTAATTGTTCAGCAGTCTTATGACTTGGGGTTAGAAGCTGTTATAGGTTTACCCTAACAAGTCCTGAAACAAATCATGAGCCAACTATCATGCTTAGAAGGTATATAGTGTCAGTCTTCTTGGTTCACCCTAACAAGTTGTTTCAGTATGGGGAGAGGATAGAATGTAAGGGTGCTTCATTAATGTATTGAGGCCATTACATATACAGTATTTCACAATGCTAGGACACAGATTTGGTCTCCTAACCTTGTTCTGGTTGATTGACTCTCTAACAGTGCCTTCACACAGAGACCATGGTTGCAGCAGCTGAATGTAGCGCGGACTCTGTCCAGGAGGAGTGCTCAGCACATTGGGTAGACACCAGGATCCTGGTCTTTAGGCAGATTAAACATACTGAAACAAGGAGGGACAACTTGGAATTGTCCAAAAAGGAACTCTTATTTGAGTTTTTATTTTTATTTTTTACAGTGAACAA
Source organism: Oncorhynchus mykiss (assembly GCF_057628025.1). Classification (NCBI taxonomy): domain Eukaryota; kingdom Metazoa; phylum Chordata; class Actinopteri; order Salmoniformes; family Salmonidae; genus Oncorhynchus; species Oncorhynchus mykiss. Next base: position 10,260,996 of record NC_143022.1, on the reverse strand, counting down.
GATGAGACTTTGGAACGGATGATGCCTGAAACAATGCGGACGACTTAGAATTTCGTTCCTTTGGATGAGGCTTATAGATATAGTCAGTACTGTGTTTGATTTGTGTGCAGAAAGTTTACAACGGCAGGCAGTGGATTCTCAGTCATTCCTCTCAAGGAACAAAAAACGTATCATATTTCACTGGCTATTTGTAGTAGCCAAATGTGAATGGAATTATTATTATTCTAGAATCATTCAGTTGACTGAATGTGACTGTGGTTGTGCTGTATGTGACTATGTGGTTGTACTGAATGTGACTATGTGGTTGTGCTGTATGTGATTGTACTGAATGTGACTATGTGATTGTACTGAATGTGACTATGTGGTTGTGCTGTATGTGATTGTATTGTACGTAATTGTAAGTGTTTGACATGGGTCTAATTGAGGCTCCAACCCCCTGCCTTAAAACTCTTTTATTAAGATGTGGATCATTATTGCTCATATGAGTCTGTGCAGTGTCAAAATAATAAATTCTTATTTACAATGATGGCCAAACCCGGACGACGCTGGGCCAATTATGCAGCACCCTATGAAACTCCCAATCACTTGGGAGTGGGAAGGATACCAAATCCAATATCACACACTTCTTCCTTAGTATTCTGAGAACTGTCAGATAGCTGTGAGAGCTATGAGTGGATCGTGGACCCATGCATAAATGATAACTTTACTGTAACTCAGTGGGGCAAGTAGAACATCCGGGTTAGTGTATGTGCATTATCTGGACAGTTGATTGTCTTTGTCTCAAAGCCTTTCCATTTCTGGGGTATTGAAGAAGCTTCTGATCTCAACCTTCTTGACAGGTAAGAAACACTTGGTTAGTGTATGTGTCTTATCCAATGGGTTGTCAGGTGAACGTTGAAGATGCTTCTTGGAGGTGATCTAATGATGTCATTGAATCGATGTCATTGAGTTGCTCACTGGACAAGACAATTATTCACTGAAAATTAAATCTGTCTTTCATTTCACTTATGTTGATACTTGATTGGCTATTTGCTGTCTTTTGAAAATACAAAAATAAATATAACTGTTTTATGAAACACTTGTAGACATTCATTGTTTTCAAAATCATATTTTCAGCAAAACAGATACATACGTTTACAATATGACATCAAATCAAATAAAAATAAAGTAAGTGATATGTAAATGATTGGCAAAAGGCTCCAACCACCCAAGTCATAGACTGTTCACTCTGCTACCACACGGCAAGCGATACGAGAGCACCAAGTCTGGGACAAAAGGCTCCTTAACAGCTTCTACCCCCAAGTCATTAGACTGCTGAACAGCTTCTACCCCCAAGTCATTAGACTGCTGAACAGCTTCTACCCCCAAGTCATTAGACTGCTGAACAGCTTCTACCTCCAAGTCATTAGACTGCTGAACAGCTTCCACCCTCAAGTCATTAGACTGCTGAACAGCTTCTACCCCCAAGTCATTAGACTGCTGAACAGCTTCTACCCCCAAGTCATTAGACTGCTGAACAGCTTCCACCCCAACTCATTAGACTGCTGAACAGCTTCTACCCCCAAGTCATTAGACTGCTGAACAGCTTCTACCCCCAAGTCATTAGACTGCTGAACAGCTTCTACCCTCAAGTCATTAGACTGCAGAACAGCTTCTACCCCCAAGTCATTAGACTGCTGAACAGCTTCCACCCTCAAGTCATTAGACTGCTGAACAGCTTCTACCCCCAAGTCATTAGACTGCTGAACAGCTTCTACCCCCAAGTCATTAGACTGCTGAACAGCTTCCACCCCCAACTCATTAGACTGCTGAACAGCTTCTACCCCCAAGTCATTAGACTGTTGAACAGCTTCTACCCCCAAGTCATTAGACTGCTGAACAGCTTCTACCCTCAAGTCATTAGACTGCTGAACAGCTTCTACCCCCAAGTCATTAGACTGCTGAACAGCTTCTACCCCCAAGTCATTAGACTGCTGAACAGCTTCTACCCCCAAGTCATTAGACTGCTGAACAGCTTCCACCCCCAACTCATTAGACTGCTGAACAGCTTCTACCCCCAAGTCATTAGACTGCTGAACAGCTTCTACCCCCAAGTCATTAGACTGCTGAACAGCTTCTACCCCCAAGTCATTAGACTGCTGAACAGCTTCTACCCCCAAGCCATAAGACTGCTGAACAGCTTCTACCCCCAAGCCATTAGACTGCTGAACAGCTTCTACCCCCAAGCCATCAGACTGATGAACGTTAATTAAATGGCCACCTGCACTATTTGCATTGACCCCCTTTGTTATTGATGTATTTTTCTAATTGTTTTCCACTGACTCTCTTGAATTGGCTCGATGCACACTCACTACACTCTACCCACACATTCACTGTGACACTGACCGACTTTCACACTAGCTGCTGCTACTGTGTTTATTATCTATCCTGATTGCCTAGTCACTTTTACCCTTACCTACATGTACATACTGTATTACCTCAACTACCTCGCACCCATGCACATTGACTCGGAACTGGTACTCCTTGTATATAGCCTTGTTATTGTTATTGTGTTACTATTTAGAAAACATTTTCTTACTTTTTAACTCTGCATTGTTGGGAATGGGCTCGTAATAAAGCATCTCACAGTTGTTTTCGGCGTATGTGACCAATACGATTAGATTCTCATCTGAACAAATGAATGCTCTCGTTGTTATAATGAGGAATTTATTTAAATAAATGTGGTTTTCCTTGAAGATTTGAATGGGCTGAGAAAGCCTTTCGTGATGGATCTAGACAATCTGGTGAAAAGGGAGGGTTTGCGACTCTTCTCTTCAAGTGGGAAGGACGATGCGATATCATAAATTCCCTCTGGAGAAAAGGAGCCATGAGATTTTGTCATCGTCTCTGCAACGAAAGACCATCCAGCATGCCATCAATTTACATTTTTTCTCATTTATCAGACATCAGACAGACTTATCCAGAGAGACTTACAAGGAGCAATTAGGATTTGCTCAAGAGCACATTGACAGATTTTGCCTCGTGAACTCAGGGATTCTGAACCAGCAACCTATCGGTTACTGGCCCAACCTCTTAACCCACTAGGCTACCACCCAGCCCACAGTACAGTATGTCATAGGTAACAACTCAGAGGAGTACAACGTCTTTCCAAATGAATTAGTGGAATGGTAAAGGGATAATGTCTCAGTCTTGACTGAGCAGCAGCCTAAACAGCAGCAGGGCTTACCTGTAAAGTACACAGTAGGGGAAATGTTCTGAGGCTGGTACTCCAGAGACTCTTGAGGACAGAGGTTCTTACTAACATTCTTGGAACCCTGGTTGGTGGGAAAAGGCACATTAAAACAAACTGAAATGTTTTCGATATCTTAAAAGTACAGCATATCAACTGCAAAGAAGCAGTGCAATGCCATGACACAAAGAATCATATAAAAGGTCAACAGCAGTGTTATTCATGAAAGATGTATGTGTACTATACCTTTGTATTGAAGGTGAGGACCTGCTCTCCAGTACTGCTGATGGTATCCCTTTCCAAATCAAACACGCCTTCTACAATGTCACTGGTGGCCACGCTGGTAGCGGACTCAAAATAACATTTAGCAGTGGCTTTGGTGATCATTTGAAGAATGACCATGCAAGTAGAAGTCTTTGGATCGTTCTGGACTGAAACATCAAAGTTTATGTTTTCATACTCATCTGACCACTGTCTCAGGAAGCACTTCACTGTCTCTTCAGCAAATATCTGGAAAAGCTGAGAGGAGAGCTCCTTGGATATGGCACATTGTTCATTTCCCCATTTCAGCCTTGAAAGAATGGAGTCTGAAGCACTTTTGGCTGCTTCCAATGTTAAGACCTGTGGAGTGCTGTGGCTGTCCTGAAGGGCTATCACTTTATCCACCAATTCATGACTGAAAATGTGGATGGTCCAAGTGGAAATGATTTTTCTCAATTTCCTAACAGCAGATCGGAGGTCGTCAGGATGAGAAGCACCCTGTCCATCTTCCTGTGTGTTCTCAACACTTTCCACCATAATGTCCACTACCACCCCAGCAGCTTGCCTGACTTTGTCCACAAAGGTTACAGGAAGTAAGTCCTCTGTGTGAAAGAAGTCCTCAATGATTGTGTTTCTAACAATGGGAAAGTCAATCTGAGCAGGAAACTCAGTGGGGATGGGAGTCCCGGGTAAAGCAAAGTGCCATTTCGACTGCCTTAATTTTGAAGTAGGTGTTAGAGAGATAGAAGAGCGTGAAGAAGAGGTATTTCTTGTATTTTGGCCGTCAGCACTCCTACAACGGATCGTGTCAATATCCTCCAGCATGGATCCTGAGAGCTCAGTGGTTTTAGGTAGTAATTTGTGCGGAATGTCCACACAGGCATCGTTTCCACCAGGTGTAACACTGCTCTGGTTGACCTCAAGATGGCCGAGACTTGCTCTTTGTGATGCAGGACTGCTTTGATATGTAAAGATTTGGATTGAACCAAGTGTTGTGTCTGATCTTTGAAGATCTTTTCTGAGAAACTCCGTAATCTTACTTTGCAGACTGTAGTAGATTTTACGAGCAACAGACCAGATTCTTTTCTCAGAAACCTGTCCAGTGGTGAGCAGGGAGGTTCCAGATACCATGTCAGATGATTGGGTGGTCTGGGTGAGCTCCTGCTGGTCTTTCACCATGGTTTGTATAATATCAGTAGATGTGGTGGATGTAGATACAGACTGAAGGTACTGTTCTGTTGTACCTTCCTCCACAATGTTAAATGATCTAGAGAGGACCTCACTCACTCCTTTCTCAGCTTTGGTTTGGAACTCATGACTAGAACGTTTTTGGAGGCTCTTTGTTGAAAGACTGTGGGAAGATGCAATGCCTTTGGAGGCAGCCGTGCTGCAATCTAGACTTACTGGAGAGGTTCGCTCAGGAGAACCTTGGAGACGTTCAAACATGTCTTCACATGGTGTTGGGGACCTTGACAAGGAGATGTCCTTCAGCTGAGACAGAACACCACCTACCAACATGTTGACCTCAAGGGACATATCAGATATTTTCTTTCCTACTGTGGAGAAGCAAGGTGCATTTGATGCCTGATCCTCGCATGAGGTCAAGATTGTTGAAATGACCTCTTTGGTACTATTGGTCAGTAGAGCCTCGTCTGTTTCAGTCCAGAGAAGTTTTGAACTCTCGCTGACACCCCTGTGTAGAGCCACTTCAAGGTTCAAACTGTGCAAGTGAGGCACACTCTTACTAGCTTGCCTCAAGTCCTGGCTTGCCAAACAAATGTGCTCCTTAGTCTCAAGATGTCCAGAGTCCTCTGTGGGTATATGACTAGACATTCTGCTCAGCATGTCTGACCTCCGCTGATGAATGATGAAGTCCTTTAATGTCTTCTGAATATTGTTATATAAACTAGAGGTAGCAGACCAGATCCTGCTCTGTAGCTTTTGTGCATTTTCCTGGAGGTCAGGTTCTCTCTCCTCTACTTCTACAGGTTGCGCCAAGCTCTGCAGGTCTTCCACAAATGTTTCAATGATGCCAAAGGCAGCAGAATCCGCACAAATATCCTTTGACCATGTGTACTGGTTTTGTATGGAACAAGACCTGGATGCTACAGAATAAGCAGGCTGTGCACTAGTTAAGCTACTGGTGGACTTTTTAACTAGGAACTCACTCACTGCTTGAGTGGCATTTCTCTTAAATTCCTCACTTGAGAGTTTTCTAATACAATCTAACAGACTGGTCAAAGAAGCTGTGGCCTTACTTCTGCTGTCCTCAATTTGACAGGGGAACTCACATACTATTGGTGATGAGGCCCTGGAATGGGCAATATCCCCAAGCTGAGCCAGAACACCCTCTACAAATTTCTCTCTCTCAATAGAGAAGCCTGATCCTTTTTCTCCAACAGTGTACAGGGGGTCCTCCTTTGACATCTCAGTGTTGTACAAGACCAGAAGCTCTGAGATGACTTCTTTGGTGCAAGTTGTCAGAAGGAGCTTGCTTTCTTCTGACTCTGTTTTTGCCCAAAGAAGTTTTGAGCTCTCACTTAGGCCTCTTTGTAAAGTAACTGCACCAGTGGACTCTGGCAACTGAGGCTCACTCTTACTGGGCCTATATTTCATGTCTAAGCAAGGAAGTGGAACTGTCTCCTTAAACTCAGCATTTGTGATGTTATCATCAGATGTGACAATGCTCTTTAAGGCACATCGCTGAAGCTTGCCGAAATAATCTTTCAAGTTGTTTTGGATGCTGTGGTAAATGTGAACAGCAGCAGACCAGGCACTCTTCTGTTGGGGACTCTCTTCAGATTCAGCCAAGGACTTCATATCTGACACGAAAGTCTTAACAACTACTGACGCTGCTGAGCCCACTGGGTGAATTGACTCTGTCTTTACAATGCCAGACAATGTTTGACCTGACACAGCACCTGTTAACTCAGACTGAACGACTGAACTAGGAAAGCTCAAACTACTGACTTTTTTGTGAAGAACTCCACTCACTGCTTGTATTGCTGATGTTTGAAACTCCCGGCTAGAGAGTTTTTGGATGCTCTTAGATGTGAGCGTGCAGGAGGAACCAGATTCACTAATATTGTAGCTGCTCTCGTATTTCCTTATCAGGGCATCAAGATCCTCAATGAAGCCAACATGCGATGCCAAAAACGTGATCTTGTCCTTCAGATCTTCCAGCAAATTCTGTTCGTTCTCGTCAACAAAAGCCACCATTGTGTCAGAGATGGTGGTCATGACTTGCCCTGTTAGACTCTTGCTCTCCTGGTCAACTTTTTCAAGTTTAGCAGCCAGCTCTCTCACCATGCTCTCAGTCATCTTGGTCTGTGAGTCTCCCCTTACCGGTGTCACTAGAGAGGTTTGACTTGCGGAGGCACTCTTAACGACCACTGATAAGGCAGACTTGACATCTTTAGCCAACTCTGCCATTACAGCAGGGGTTAGCATCATAGAGCCTGCACTTCCAGATGGAGAATTGGACATGCATGCAAGTTTGGAGAGAGAACCTTGCAGGCTGTCCTGCACACAGGTGACGAGGGTGTCCTCTGAGACACCTAAGAGGACTTGTAGCAAGTCAGAGTTGGTTGTCTTCTTCTGCACATCAGACAGAGAGGTTCTTGAAAAAAAAAAAAAGAAATCATCACAGTCAAACAAATAATATGTAATGCTGTGAGGAACGTTGCTCTGGTGGAGGTGTGTCAACCACATCTAATGATAAAAAATAATAATTTATTCAACTTCTATAGTTCTTTTCATTACAGAAAGATAAATGAGAAAAGCCTTTAAAGCCTTTAAACAGCTTGGAAAATTCCAGAAAAGGATGTCATGGCTTTAGAAGCTTATGTTAGGCTAATTGACATCATTTGGGTCTGTGGATGTATTTCAAGGCCAACCTTCAAACTCAGTGCCTCTTCACTTGACATCATGAGAAAATCAAAAGAAATCCGCCAAGACCTCAGAAAAAGAATTGGTTCATCCTTGGGAGCAATTTCCAAATGGCTGAAGGTACCACGTTCATCTGTACAAACAATAGTACGCAAGTATAAACACCATGGGACCACGCAGCCGTCATACCACTCAGGAAGGAGACGCGTTTTGTCTCCTAGAGATGAACGTACTTGGGTGCGAAAAGTGCAAATCAATCCAGCAATGGACCGTGTGAAGATGCTGGAGGAAACAGGTACAAAAGTATCTATATCCACAGTAAAACGAGTCCTATATCGACATTACCTGAAAGGCCGCTCAGCAGGGAAGAAGCCACTGCTCCGGAAGCCGCCATAAAAAACCCAGACTACGGTTTGCAACTGCACATGGGGACAAAGATCGTACTTTTTGGAGAAATGTCCTCTGGTCTGATGAAACCAAAATAGAACTGTTTGGGCATAATGACCATCATTATGTTTGGAGGAAAAAGGGTGACGCTTGCAAGCTAAAGAACACCTCCCAACCGTGAAGCACGGGGGTAGCAGAATCATGTTGTGGGGGTGCTTTGCTGCAGGAGGGTCTAGTGCACTTCACAAAATAGATAGCATCATGAGGCTGGAAAATTATGTGGATATATTGAAGCAACATCTCAAGACTTCAGTCAGGAAGTTAAAGCTTGGTCGCAAATGGGTCTTCCAAATGGACATGACCCCAAGCATACTTCCAAAGTTGTGGCAAAATGACTTAAGAACAACAAAGTCAAGGTATTGGAGTGGCCAACACAAAGCCCTGACCTCAATCCTATAGAACATTTGTGGGCAGAACTGAAAAAGCTTGTGCAAGCAAGGAGGCCTACAAACCTGACTCAGTCATACCAGCTCTGTCAGGAGGAATGGGCGAAAATTCTCCCAACTTATTGTGGGAAGCTTGTGGAAGGCTACCCAAAACATTTGACCCAAGTTAAACAATTTATAGGCAATGCTACCAAATACTATTTGAGTGTATGTAAACTTCTGACCCACTGGGAATGTGAAGAAAGAAATAAAAGCTGAAATAAATTATTCTTTCTTCTTCTATTATTCTGACATTTCACATTCTTAAAATAAAGTGGTGATTTTAACTGACCTAAAACAGGGACATTTTACTAGGATTAAATGTCAGGAATTGTGAAAAACTGAGTTTAAATGTACTTGGCTAAGGTGTATGTAAACTCCGAATTCAACTTTATATGGCCATATCTATCCTCTAAAAAAAAAAGTGAAATTGCTATAAACATCAAATACTGTTGAAGGACAATCATAAATAAAAGGCAGTATTGAAGAATGGTTACAGACATACCTCATGGCTGGCTTGGGCAATGGTTTTGGGCAGTAGCTTCCACTGCCCAGACTGCCCATCTCCTTAGTCAGGTACATCTCCTTGAACTTAGGTTGTTGTGATTCCTGCTCTTCTTCCTCTTCCTGATCCATACAGTTGGAGGAAGGGTAGGGAGTCGGGATGCGAAAGCTATTGTAAGACTTTCGACTGCCTGGCCTCTTAGGTACACCAGCCTCAGTAAATCTCACGCGGGACTTGGTGTTAACCTTATCGTCTAACAGACTGGTGAGTGACGCTGTGAGAGATCTCTGTGACAATGGAGAGGAGGCAGCATCTTGGATGCCCAGTAGTTCGTAAAGACCTGGGATGATGATCTGCATCAGCTTGTCCGATAAAAACTGGACAATCCTCAGACACAAGCCGGCAAGCTGTTGTTTTGTCAGCTGTATTCCAGAAACAGAAGAAGTGTTTTAAAATGTTGCATAGTGCGTCTTTCAAAAGCTTATGAACAAGGCTAAACATTCAGTGATCATTGTATTCTAAATAAGCTTTCAGATCTTACCGGGTCAGAAATGCCATTACGAATCCTACTCCATTGCCTGAAAATGATTAATATGAATTATTCATATTAATAGTATTAATATTGTCAGAAATGTCGGTCAGTAGAGTCATCAGATTAAACAGTATTTTACACATGCTTTGTAGCAATTGTTTTGACAACATTGTAGTGTGATGTAACTTTTTCCGCAATGGAAATGTAGTTGATGAATCTGCTTTCATACAATCCTTTACAGGTTTGATAGTAGTACTGTACCAAAGAAAATAGAACATACTCCTCAGTTAGGTTCTGCAGGAAGTTGATAATCAGTGAAAAAGACTCAAGATGTGTCGCACTGTTGAGGCTCTCTTCTTCTGTGGTTTCCACAGTGCTGCTTTGCTTCTGGTAGAAATAAACATTATGAGTCTAAAATAATGGCACCAACAGAGTCAAACTTAACATATATCATACTGAAAGAACTTATGAACCGTTAGAGAGTGGAGGAGCATTGGCAACGTTGGACAAATTTAAACAACTGAAACACAACAGAGATGGTTGTGGTACGTCAACATTGCCAACGATAGCATCACTATAACATTTTATTGGATTAATGTTGTAATATGAAATGACAAGGTCAATTTACCATCTCATTGACAGCTTCAGAGGTCAGGTGGTCATCCATCACACAGACAGGCAGGTCTAGAGACTGGGACAAGGCTCTATGGTCATAAGCAGGAGAGAATGGAAACAACATCAGAGCAGTCCCAATGGCAGAATCTAACCACTGTCTTCATGTCAAAGACTCACTTAGTAGTTAATACATGGCCACAAATAATGAGCGGTTCAAATAGATCGGCTGGGGAGTTGACACTACAAATGACTCCATGAATGACGCCTGACCTGCCCCATAACAAGTTCTTTCTTAGTAGTCTCTCTCTCTTAATCTCCACACAAATATCTAACTGGACAGAGTGTAAGTGGCCTTACCTGACTCTCTCAGTGTCAGAAACATCATAGTCTTGTTGTTCTATGTCCTCCAGGGACATCTCAGCTACAGCAGACGGGGCAAAGCCCGGGATGATCTCTCAAACTGAAAATAATGACTGTTTATGTGAACTGAACCATTTACAGTGGCTTGCGAAAGTATTCACCCCCCTTGGCATTTTCCCTATTTTGTTGCCTTATAACCTGGAATTAAAATAGATTTTTGCACTGTCAACTGTGGGACCTTAGGTATGTGCCTTTCCAAATCATGTCCAATCAATTGAATTTACCACAGGTGGACTCCAATCATGTTGTAGAAATACCTCAAGGATGATCAAGGGAAACAGGATGCACCGGAGCTCAATTTCGAGTCTCATAGCAAAGGGTTTGAATACTTATGTAAATAAGGTATTTCTGTTTTTTTCCGTTTTAAATTGCAAAAACGTCTAAAAAACTGTTTTTGCTTTGTCATTATAGGATATTGTGTGTAGATTGATGAGGAAAATGTTGTATGTAATCCATTTTAGAATAAGGCTGTAATGTAAAAAATGAAATGTGTAAAAAAGTCAAGGGGTCTGAATACTTTCCAAATGCACTGAAGCAGTCTATAAGATATATCTTATTACAGTTTAGGCCTACCTTGTTATTTTATTCCATCTGGCAATATCATATTAATGGATTAAATCTATTTAGTTTGTTTTGTTGCTAGTATTTTTATTAATTGTTTGAAAACACAAGTATTATCTACTTTCTGAAGGACAGCCAAGTTGATAGGCAACATAGAACCTACAGACAATTATGACATCATTGGAACACATGCACGTGTCACAAACACCTTTAGCCCAAAAAAGCAGTGTAGCAGTGCTGCCCAAGCTGGGGGCAATACACTTTTATTAGGCTTTTATTCAGATTCACAAACAATGCTCTACTTGAAGTCAATGAGTAAACATGTAGCAACATGGCTGAGCTTTAACGTGTAAGTAGAAGTTGACACTAACCATATGTATAATCCTAAAATGCTTGCCCTGATAACCAGTCTAGAACCCAGGTATGTCTCCTGCTATTTATAGTATCTTTAAAGTACATCTTATTATTATTATTATTATTACACACGTGTTATAGGCCAATGAACTCCATAGTTTTAATCAGAGTTTATAATAAGGAAGGGGAATTCTGTAACAGGTTATGACATCAAAGGTATGGCAGCTATGGAGAATCATTTTCAAAACAATGCCCAAAACGGGAAATCATTGGATGTGATTCATTCGATTCTATGCAATTTCATCTTTGAGGACTGACATGGAAGCAACCATTACACAACCCTGAACTCAATAACCCCACCCCAGTTTCAGAAGAGATATCAAACCATATCTGGTCATATTGTATTACATACACCCAGGCTGTGCCTGGACAGTGATGGATGGCTATATATAGCATCCTTGTCCATCATGTTCAGTGTGTTAGTGCTCTCACCACAGAGAGGCAGCAGCCTCCACTGAGCAGCTCAGCAGCCTCAGCAGCCTCCATTGATATATACTTATACTGTATTGCAATGCTTCTGGTCTCTTGCACACTATGATTTGTCTATTTGTTTTGGGATTTGTGTGTTGGCCTGTTTTGAAATAGTTTGATAATAACCTACTACTTTGACCTAATGCACTTCATCAATGATGGTGGTTGTATTGTTTGGGATTTGTACTGATAAGCATCATGTTGTCTTACTCTAGGGAACTTTCCAGCAAATGTGGATCTCAAAACAGGAGTACGAAGAGGGCGGGAAGCAGTGCGTAGACAGGAAGTGCCCTTGATCGACCACCAACAGCATCTGCTCCCTCCAGAACTCACAATAACATGTCTTTACTGTGAGCTCAGGAACACCCAAGGACGGTAGTTCTGTCGATTAAAAAAAACGTTTTTTTATAAACTGGATAATCGAATCTGCCTTTATCATTCTTTGTAGAAAACATGAACTATAACGAACCGTGTCACATATTCCATTGCTATGAAAAGGGTGAAAGGCTGAGTTCCTTTTGACTCCATCTTCAGTATGCCATTTTCAGTTTGTTTATGGACCTTATATTCTGATCTCAACCTTGTTGACAGGTAAGAAACACTTGGTTAGTGTATGTGTCTTATCCAATGGGTTGTCAGGTGAACGTTGAAGATGCTTCTTGGAGGTGATCTAATGATGTCATTGAATCGCTGTCATTGAGTTGCTCACTGGACAAGACAATTATTCACTGAAAATTAAATCTGTCTTTCATTTCACTTATGTTGATACTTGATTGGCTATTTGCTGTCTTTTGAAAATACAAAAATAAATATAACTGTTTTATGAAGCACTTGTAGACATTCATTGTTTTCAAAATCATATTTTCAGCAAAACAGATACATACGTTTACAATATGACATCAAATCAAAATAAAATAAAGTAAGTGATATGTAAATGATTGGCAAAAGGCTCCAACCACCCAAGTCATAGACTGTTCACTCTGCTACCACACGGCAAGCGATATGAGAACACCAAGTCTGGGACAAAAGGCTCCTTAACAGCTTCTACCCCCAAGTCATAAGACTGCTGAACAGCTTCCACCCCCAAGTCATTAGACTGCTGAACAGCTTCTACCCCCAAGTCATTAGACTGCTGAACAGCTTCTACCTCCAAGCCATTAGACTGCTGAACAGCTTCCACCCCCAAGTCATTAGACTGCTGAACAGCTTCTACCCCCAAGTCATTAGACTGCTGAACAGCTTCTACCCCCAAGGCATTAGACTGCTGAACAGCTTCTACCCCCAAGTCATTAGACTGCTGAACAGCTTCCACCCCCAACTCGTTAGACTGCTGAACAGCTTCTACCCCCAAGTCATTAGACTGCTGAACAGCTTCTACCCCCAAGTCATTAGACTGCTGAACAGCTTCTACCTCCAAGTCATTAGACTGCTGAACAGCTTCCACCCCCAACTCATTAGACTGCTGAACAGCTTCTACCCCCAAGTCATTAGACTGCTGAACAGCTTCTACCCCCAAGTCATTAGACTGCTGAACAGCTTCTACCCCCAAGCCATTAGACTGCTGAACAGCTTCTACCCCCAAGTCATTAGACTGCTGAACAGCTTCTACCCCCAAGCCATCAGACTGATGAACGTTAATTAAATGGCCACCTGCACTATTTGCATTGACCCCCTTGGTTATTGATGTATTTTTCTAATTGTTTTCCACTGACTCTCTTGAATTGGCTCGATGCACACTCACTACACTCTACCCACACATTCACTGTGACACTGACCGACTTTCACACTAGCTGCTGCTACTGTGTTTATTATCTATCCTGATTGCCTAGTCACTTTTACCCTTACCTACATGTACATACTGTATTACCTCAACTACCTCCCACCCATGCACATTGACTCGGTACTGGTACTCCTTGTATATAGCCTTGTTATTGTTATTGTGTTACTATTTAGAAAATATTTTCTTACTTTTTAACTCTGCATTGTTGGGAATGGGCTCGTAATAAAGCATCTCACAGTTGTTTTCGGCGTATGTGACCAATACGATTAGATTCTCATCTGAACAAATGAATGCTCTCGTTGTTTATCATGAGGAATTTAATTAAATAAATTTGGTTTTCCTTGAAGATTTGAATGGGCTGAGAAAGCCTTTCGTGATGGATCTAGACAATCTGGTGAAAAGGGAGGGTTTGCGACTCTTCTCTTCAAGTGGGAAGGACGATGCGATATCATAAATTCCCTCTGGAGAAAAGGAGCCATGCGATGTTGTCATCGTTTCTGCAACGAAAGACCATCCAGCATGCCATCAATTTACATTTTTACTCATTTATCAGACACTCTTATCCAGAGAGACTACAAGGAGCAATTAGGATTTGGTGCCTTGCTCAAGAGCACATTGACAGATTTTGCCTCGTGAACTCAGGGATTCTGAACCAGCAACCTATCGGTTACTGGCCCAACCTCTTAACCCACTAGGCTACCACCCAGCCCACAGTACAGTATGTCATAGGTAACAACTCAGAGGAGTACAATGTCTTTCTAAATGAATTAGTGGAATGGTAAAGGGATAATGTCTCAGTCTTGACTGAGCAGCAGCCTAAACAGCAGCAGGGCTTACCTGTAAAGTACACAGTAGGGGAAATGTTCTGAGGCTGGTACTCCAGAGACTCTTGAGGACAGAGGTTCTTACTAACTTTCTTGGAACCCTGGTTGGTGGGAAAAGGCACATTAAAACAAACAGAAATGTTTTCGATATCTTAAAGTACAGCATATCAACTGCAAAGAAGCAGTGCAATGCCATGACACAAAGAATCATATAAAAGGTCAACAGCAGTGTTATTCATGAAAGATGTATGTGTACTATACCTTTGTATTGAAGGTGAGGACCTGCTCTCCAGTACTGCTGATGGTATCCCTTTCCAAATCAAACACGCCTTCTACAATGTCACTGGTGGCCACGCTGGTAGCGGACTCAAAATAACATTTAGCAGTGGCTTTGGTGATCATTTGAAGAATGACCATGCAAGTAGAAGTCTTTGGATCGTTCTGGACTGAAACATCAAAGTTTATGTTTTCATACTCATCTGACCACTGTCTCAGGAAGCACTTCACTGTCTCTTCAGCAAATATCTGGAGAAGCTGAGAGGAGAGCTCCTTGGATATGGCACATTGTTCATTTCCCCATTTCAGCCTTGAAAGAATGGAGTCTGAAGCACTTTTGGCTGCTTCCAATGTTAAGACCTGTGGAGTGCTGTGGCTGTCCTGAAGGGCTATCACTTTATCCACCAATTCATGACTGAAAATGTGGATGGTCCAAGTGGAAATGATTTTTTTCAATTTCCTAACAGCAGATCGGAGGTCGTCAAGATGTGAAGCACCCTGTCCATTTTCCTGTGTGTTCTCAACACTTTCCACCATAATGTCCACAACCACCCCAGCAGCTTGCCTGACTTTGTCCACAAAGGTTACAGGAAGTAAGTCCTCTGTGTGAAAGAAGTCCTCAATGATTGTGTTTCTAACAATGGGAAAGTCAATCTGAGCAGGAAACTCAGTGGGGATGGGAGTCCCGGGTAAAGCAAAGTGCCATTTCGACTGCCTTAATTTTGAAGTAGGTGTTAGAGAGATAGAAGAGCGTGAAGAAGAGGTATTTCTTGTATTTTGGCTGTCAGCACTCCTACAACGGATCGTGCCAATATCCTCCAGCATGGATCCTGAGAGCTCAGTGGTTTTAGGTAGTAATTTGTGCGGAATGTCCACACAGGCATTGTTTCCACCAGGTGTAACACTGCTCTGGTTGACCTCAAGATGGCAGAGACTTGCTCTTTGTGAAGCAGGACTGCTTTGATATGTAAATATTTGGATTGAACCAAGTGTTGTGTCTGATCTTTGAAGATCTTTTCTGAGAAACTCCGTAATCTTACTTTGCAGACTGTAGTAGATGTTACGAGCAACAGACCAGATTCTTTTCTCAGAAACCTGTCCAGTGGTGAGCAGGGAGGTTCCAGATACCATGTCAGATGATTGGGTGGTCTGGGTGAGCTCCTGCTGGTCTTTCACCATGGTTTGTATAATATCAGTAGATGTGGTGGATGTAGATACAGACTGGATGTACTTATCTGTTGTACCTTCCTCCGCAATGTTAAATGATCTAGAGATTACCTCACTCACTCCTTTCTCAGCTTTGGTTTGGAACTCATGACTAGAACGTTTTTGGAGGTTCTTTGTTGAAAGACTGTGGGAAGATGCAATGCCTTTGGAGGCAGCCGTGCTGCAATCTAGACTTACTGGAGAGGTTCGCTCAGAAGAACCTTGGAGACGTTCAAACATGTCTTCACATGGTGTTGGGGACCTTGACAAGGAGATGTCCTTCAGCTGAGACAGAACACCACCTACCAATATGTTGACCTCAAGGGACATATCAGATATTTTCTTTCCTACTGTGGAGAAGCAAGGTGCATTTGATGCCTGATCCTCGCATGAGGTCAAGATTGTTGAAATGACCTCTTTGGTACTATTGGTCAGTAGAGCCTCGTCTGTTTCAGTCCAGAGAAGTTTTGAACTCTCGCTGACACCCCTGTGTAGAGCCACTTCAAGGTTCAAACTGTGCAAGTGAGGCACACTCTTACTAGCTTGCCTCAAGTCCTGGCTTGCCAAACAAATGTGCTCCTTAGTCCCAAGATGTCCAGAGTCCTCTGTGGGTATATGACTAGACATTCTGCTCAGCATGTCTGACCTCCGCTGATGAATGATGAAGTCCTTTAATGTCTTCTGAATATTGTTATATAAACTAGTGGTAGCAGACCAGATCCTGCTCTGTAGCTTTTGTGCATTTTCCTGGAGGTCAGGTTCTCTCTCCTCTACTTCTGCAGGTTGCGCCGAGCTCTGCAGGTCTTCCACAAATGTTTCAATGATGCCAAAGGCAGCAGAATCCGCACAAATATCCTTTGACCATGTGTACTGGTTTTGAATGGAACAAGACCTGGATGCTACAGAATAAGCAGGCTTTGCACTAGTTAAGCTACTGGTGGACTTTTTAACTAGGAACTCACTCACTGCTTGAGTGGCATTTCTCTTAAATTCCTCACTTGAGAGTTTTCTAATACAATCTAACAGACTGGTCAAAGAAGCTGTGGCCTTACTTCTGCTGTCCTCAATTTGACAGGGGAACTCACATACTATTGGTGATGAGGCCCTGGAATGGGCAATATCCCCAAGCTGAGCCAGAACACCCTCTACAAATTTCTCTCTCTCAATAGAGAAGCCTGATCCTTTTTCTCCAACAGTGTACAGGGGGTCCTCCTTTGACATCTCAGTGTTGTACAAGACCAGAAGCTCTGAGATTACTTCTTTAGTGCAAGTTGTCAGAAGGAGCTTGCTTTCTTCTGACTCAGTTTTTGCCCAAAGAAGTTTTGAGCTCTCACTTAGGCCTCTTTGTAAAGTAACTTCACCAGTGGACTCTGGCAACTGAGGCTCACTCTTACTGGGCCTATATTTCATGTCTAAGCAAGGAAGTGGAACTGTCTCCTTAAACTCAGAATTTGTGATGTTGTCATCAGATGTGACAATGCTCTTTAGGGCAAATCTCTGAAGCTTGTCGAAATAATCTTTCAAGTTGTTTTGGATGCTGTGGTAAATGTGAACAGCAGCAGACCAGGCACTCTTCTGTTGGGGACTCTCTTCAGATTCAGCCAAGGACTTCATATCTGACACGAAAGTCTTAACAACTACTGACGCTGCTGAGCCCACTGGGTGAATTGACTCTGTCTTTACAATGCCAGACAATGTTTGACCTGATACAGCACCTGTTAACTCAGACTGAATGACTGAACTAGGAAAGCTCAAACTACTGACTTTTTTGTCAAGAACTCCACTCACTGCTTGTATTGCTGATGTTTGAAACTCCCGGCTAGAGAGTTTTTGGATGCTCTTAGATGTGAGCGTGCAGGAGGAACCAGATTCACTAATATTGTAGCTGCTCTCGTATTTCCTAATCAGGGCATCAAGATCCTCAATGAAGCCAACATGCGATGCCAAAAACGTGATCTTGTCCTTCAGATCTTCCAGCAAATTCTGTTCGTTCTCGTCAACAAAAGCCACCATTGTGTCAGAGATGGTGGTCATGACTTGCCCTGTTAGACTCTTGCTCTCTTGGTCAACTTTTTCAAGTTTAAAAGCCAGCTCTCTCACCATGCTGTCAGTCACCTTGGTCTGTGAGTCTCCCCTTACCGGTGTCACTAGAGAGGTTTGACTTGCGGAGGCACTCTTAACGACCACTGATAAGGCCGACTTGACATCTTTAGCCAACTCTGCCATTACAGCAGGGGTTAGCATCATAGAGCCTGCACTTCCAGATGGAGAATTGGACATGCATGCAAGTTTGGAGAGAGAACATTGCAGGCTGTCCTGCACACAGGTGACAAGGGTGTCCTCTGAGACACCTAAGAGGACTTGTAGCGTCTCAGAATTGGTTGTTTTCTTCTGCACATCAGACAGAGAGGTTAGAGTCCTTGGGAAAAAAACCCGCAGAAATCATCAAAGTCAAACAAATAATATGTAAGGCTGTGATGCACATTCAGTGTGTCAAATACATCTGCACCATTGAAAACAATGAGGAAAACGCTGCTGTTTCTCTGAGAAAAAACCTTAGTGTGATGTCAGCCTAACTGCTTAATTTCTAAAGCCCAATAAAATGTATTTTGTATAAGTCATTTGCATTGAAACTGGCCTGTAGATATCTATCTATCCTGGCAACATCTATCCTCTACAAAAATCAAAATTGCTATAAACTTCAAGTACTGTAACTTCTAATAACTTCAAGGACAGTTTGAAGAAATGTTAAAGGGAAATTTCTAAATGTTTCAACTTCATATTCATCATCTCCAGCACCACCCCAACATCAGCATATGTGAAAAACGGGCATTTCTATGTTTTGTAGTAAAAAAAGAAAGAGGAAGATAAGTGTTTTCTATGACATCATCAACCAATTAGTAGGCAATGCCTACTCATAATTGGTTAAAATCACACGATGCACACTGATGATGTCATTATAATCTACAGCTGAGCATTTAACCAACATTTTTGTTATTTTTCGGTTTTTAAACAATTAATTGACCGACGTCGTCTCAATTATTTGAATTCCATATAGTTAATTTTTTTCTTCTTCTGTGAGCTCGATGCTCAGTTTCTGTAGAGATAAATCAGATCAAGCACGAACTATGCAATGTAGTAGGGAGTTGTAGTTTCCAACAGGCCAATATTCTACATAGTTTAGCACAGAAAATATGGCAATTAATTCCCATAATCCATTGCACGCCCACTTGCTTGTCCACTCTGTGTGGAGCAGATACGGAAACCTCATTGACTGAGACGGAGAGACGAGAGAATGCATGAGAGAGATAAAAAGCAGTTGCGTTGCGAGGATTCTCTACCTGGAAATACATGACCTAAGTGATTGACAGTTGGTGTTCAGCGGTCATAAAAGTAGGTCTTATTTACTTAGAAGAACTACTAAAATAGTGATTTTGTCAGACAGGATAAGCAGCAGCTCTATAGAGATGAGTTGATGACTTGGAATGAAATAATAAAGTCATCAAATAAATATTTTATATGAGAAAGTAAATGATGGTTGATAAGTCATAAACACTAATGGACAGTCACTACCATCATGGGACTTTTATTCATTGTTTTATTATGTGTTGTTACAGCATTCAACACACATAATCCATAGTGCATTCAATGTCTAAAAAAAGTATTGAAATCCAAAACCGTGATTATTTTTTAAATATTTGAATCGAAACCAAACCAACCTCAAAAAGCACTAATTTCTCAGCACTATTGGAAACAGTTACGTCCCTCTATATTTTTTTTACTACAAAGCATGGAAATGTGTAATTTTCACATATGGTGATGCTGGAGATGAATACGAAGTTGTTAAATTTCCCTTTAAGAACATACCTCATGGCCCCCTTGGGCAGGTAGCTTCCACTGCCCAGACTGCCCTTAGTCAGGTAAATCTCCTTGAACTTAAGTTGTGATTCCTGTTCTTCTTCCTCTTCCTCCTCCATACAGTTGGAGGAAGGGTAGGGAGTCGGGATACGAAAGCTATTGTAAGACTTTCGACTGCCTGGCCTCTTAGGTACACCAGCCTCAGTAAATCTCACGCGGGACTTGGTGTTAGTCTTATCGTCTAACAGACTGGTGAGTGACGCTGTGAGAGACCTCTGTGACAATGGAGAAGAGGCAGCATCTTGGATGCCCAGTAGTTCGTAAAGACCTGGGATGATGATCTGCATCAGCTTGTCCGATAAAAACTGGACAATCCTCAGACACAAGCCGGCAAGCTGTTGTTTTGTCAGCTGTATTCCAGAAACAGAAGAAGTGTTTTAAAATGTTGCATAGTGCGTCTTTCAAAAGCTTATGAACAAGGTTAAACATTAGGCAGAGTTTTCATGGTAATCTGATTAAATTGTCAGTAACATGATCTTACCGGGTCAAACATGCCCTCACGAATCCCCCTCCATTGCCTGAAAACAATATTGTTATAAATGTTGTCATATCAGGATGCGTGACAGAATTGTTTTTATTTAATTATTTGCCTGATCGTGAAGTTATACTTGCTTTGTGTCAGTTGTTTTGGCAAAATTGCAATGTGACAACTTTTCTAGCACTGAACATTTTTTTCAGATTGATCAGTTTCTAATTTGATCCTATTTCCTTGAAGGTGTGATAGTACCAAAGAAAACAGAACATACTTCTCAGTTAGGTTTTGAAGGAAGTCCATAAGTGTCAGATGTTCCACATTGTTGAGCTTTCCCTCTTCTGTGGTTTCCATCACTGAGGTTGCTCTGCTCCTGGTAGAATTGCTCTGCTCCTGGTAGAAATGTAATTATATTGCAAATAATCAAACTTAATTAACAACAAATATCATACTGAAATAATTATTAACTGTTAAAGAGGGGAGGAGCATTGGCAACGTTGGGCCAATTAAACAACTGCAACACAACAGAGATGGTTGTGGTACGTCAACATTGCCAATGATAGCATCACTGAAATGACAAGGTCAACTTACCATCTCATTGACAGCTTCAGAGGTCAGGTGGTCATCCATCACAGACAGGCAGGTCTAGAGACTGGGACAAGGCTCTATGGTCATAACCAGGAGAGAATGGAAACATCAGAGCAGTCCCAATGGCAGAATCTAACCACTGTCTTCATGTCAAAGACTCACTCACTCATTTGCTTTGTCAAACCTACCCCTTAGAATGACTTCGATATTAAAAACCCAGGCTTTCCTAAAATGTTTACCTCAGCCAGTCTAGAACCCAGGTGTGTCTACAAAACACATGTACTCCTCCATAAGGTTCATGGCTTGCCTTTTGTTTTATCCCAGTACAAGAGGGGCAACTGGATTCAGGATTAAACACAAGCAGTCTTTAAGGTATATCTTATTACAGTTTAGGCCTACCTTATTATTTTCTTCCATCTGGCAATATCATTTTAAGGAATGAAATCTGTTTTGTTGCTAGTATTATTAGTAACTGTAGGAAAATACAGCTGTAAAGTACAAGAATCAGCTACTTTCTGAAGGGCAGCCAAGCTCATAAGCAATTTAGAACCTACAGACAATTATGACAAAATTGGAACGCATAAATGCGTCAAACGCCTTGTGGTCACATGTTATTTTAGGGCGTGGCTCCGCATTCGTGAATTTGCGATTAATACTTTTCTCATGCCGAAACCGGATTAAATACATACCGGTAGTTAAATGACAAAAAATATGATATTCGCAATGTCATTAAGCAACAACAACAACAAAAACATAAATAGCTACTACAATTTCTAAACATGATTTTGTGGACCCACGACTAGACTTTATCTATGTTAGCTAGTTGCTAGCGATGCTAGTCAGCATAGGCTGCTACGTGATATACAGTTCGCGTTAGCGAATTAGCTACCTAGCTAGCCAGCCTAACAAACTGTCAAATCCAATGGAAACCGATGCAACCCTGCTGCCAAATAAGGGCTAGCTCGATGACTCGATGACACTCTAACCACTAGGCTACTTGTCTTCATGAAGGGTTTCATGTGAGCCTGTTTGCATCCCTCCCAGCTGCCCACTGCATTGAGGCTAGGTAACACAGTGAGGTCCCCATGAGTTTCAACGCTTTAATAAGTGCTATCGTGCAGAAAAAGCGAATAAAATACTGGTTGATGAGCTAGCTAAGTTAGCAAGACGGGTATGACTGTTAACAGCGTGCATGCACAAATGCATGACGACACATTGTATCTCAGTGAAGCAGGCATGCAGAACGAGATCGCCCCACCAAGCCAGATAGTAGAGGGGTACAACAACGCCGGGACACAGAGGCATAGCTCATACAATTATATTTTGTTCCAGTCAATGACAATACATGTTGAAAAATAAATACCTGCGTGAAATATATGGCATCGCATGCTAGTGCAAAGATAGCTTGCATGAATTTTTTTTTAAATCCGGTGACCACTAGATGTCCTCGTATATCCACATTTAGATCAACTGTACTTGATTTTTCATCAGTGCTGTGAATGACAAGCCCACTGAATCTAGTTTAATAATCTTTAGACTCAGCAGGTAGAGGCATAGGTACTTCAAATCAGTGCTTAATTTGAGCAGGATCATGCCAGAACAGGATCCGGCACCGTTCCGTTCTGGACTGTTTTGTTCCGGAACCTACTTGGCCGAATCCGGTACCTCTCGTGCCATGAAAAATAATTTTCACTTTTTGCTATGTAACAATTATAATAAAAGCGATCAAAGTTCATTCGAGTTGCCTCTTCGTCAATTATCCTGCCCCCTCATCTCTCCAGAGTTGCACTTCATCATTTGTTTCCTTATAGAATCATAGCTGCATGAAGGGTTCTGGAGGAATTTTCTAAAGTTACGGAATTACTGCTGTCTGTTCAGAAATAAATTAAATCATTCAGAATAGCCTAATACGTCATGAGAAGCCCTATAATTTAGCTACAGAGGACCAATGGCCCCTGTTTTTAAATAGCCTAGCTGCGGATTGTAGCCCAATAACAAAGAATAGCCTACAGTCGGGAACGCGAGGCAAATCTGTCAGTGAAAAAACAGCAGGCAGACAAAACAGGCCTTTTGCAATATTTCAAATACAATCGAGGGAAAACACAGATTGAAAAGCAATGACTCTTGCTGAAAAGATAAGACTATGCTGTAGACTACCAAAATATTTGATCAAAACCCAAACATTGTTTTACAAAACAGAGAGAGGGAGAGATAGCCTTTTGACACGAGCGCATCGACAATCTCCAGCGAGTGAGCTGCGCATCATTGGGTGAGTCAGTGAAACTGGAAAGCATTTTTAGGACTAATTTCCTCCTCATATTGTAGCCTACTATATGTTTCTCCACAAACCTAGGCCTATAGGCTATTGATGGATTCAAGACAAGGTCGTTTTTATTGATCTCAGATACTAAGTTTGTCAGTGTCAAAGTAGCCTGCCATTTCGATCATTTGTGCGGATTAAAAAAAGATAATGCCAAAGTCTCCAGTCATGTAAAAGGATGTAGAATTGCACGAAATGCGGTTTTAAAAAGGCCAACACTTTCCCGGACCCTAGGCTACTAAAAATGTTCCCCATGTGTTCACCTACTGTAAATGGCTCTACTCTACTGCTCTACCCAAATGTGATGATATGCGTTCAATGCTCTATTATAATAGGTGATCTTTTTTCTCATGAGTTCTGGTACCACAGAGCCCCCCCTCTGGCACCTCCCAATTTACAAATCAAGCTCTGCTTCAAATTTTTATTTTACAAGGCAAGTCAGTTAAAAACAAATTCTTATTTTCATTAGGAAAAGGAACAGTGGGTTAACTGCCTGTTCAGGGGCAGAATGACAGATTTGTACCTTGTCAGTTCAGGGATTTGAACTTGCAACCTTTCGGTTACCAGTCCAACACTCTAACCACTAGGCTACTTGTCTTCATGAAGGGTTTATGTGAGCCTGTTTGCATCCCTCCCAGCTGCCCACTGCATTGAGGCTAGGTAACACAGTCACCACAGATAAATCCATGATAACCAAAAACTTCAACAAGCATTTCTCAACGGCTGGCCATGCCTTCCTCCTGGCTTCTCCAACCTCGGCCAACAGCTCCATGGGAAAGGAAGATGATTCTAAGAAGCAATTTGTTCATTTGGCTGGTGTCAAGTAAAGTATGTGACTAGTACTTACAATAGGAGACATGGTTATGTGATGGGGTGATAGTACTTACAGTAGGAGACGTGATGGGGCGATCGTACTTACAGTAGGAGACGTGATGGGGCGATGGTACTTACAGTAGGAGACATGGTTATGTGATGGGGTGATAGTACCTACAGTAGGAGATATGGTTATGTGATGGGGCGATAGTACTTACAGTAGGAGACATGTGATGGGGCGATAGTACTTACAGTAGGAGACATGGTTATGTGATGGGGCGATAGTACTTACAGTAGGAGACGTGTGATGGGGCGATAGTACTTACAGTAGGAGACATGTGATGGGGCGATAGTACTTACAGTAGGAGACATGTGATAGGGCGATAGTACTTACAGTAGGAGACAGCCACGCCAGCAGTGCTTTGTCAACATTGTCCCATCACGCACTAGTGACTCCTGTGGCGGGCCAGGCGCAGTGCACGCAGCAGTGCCCGCTGACATGGTCGACACGGCTGGCTTCCAGGTTAAGCGGGCATGGTGTCATGAAGCAGTGTGGCTTGGCTGGGTTGTGTTTCGGAGGACGCACGGCTCTTGGCTCTCGCCTCTCCCAAGTCCATATGGGAGTTGTAGCAATGGGACAAGACTGTAACTACCAATTGGATACCACTAAATTGGAGAAGAAAAAAAAAGAAGTCACCTTGGGGGTTTGTGGTATATGGCCAATATACCTCCACGTTGCGTTGTGCCTAAGAACAGCCCTTGGCCGTGGTATATTGGCCATATACCACACCTCCTTGGGCCTTATTTCTTAATTGTACACATTTGGACACTTTTACAATTATTGTATGGTAAACATTGACATCTGCCTGGGTGGAACACCCTCCATAATGGGTGTCTGTGTGGGACACCCTCCATTACGGCTCCATCAGTGCTGAGCCCTCTCACTCTGATTGTATGGGACACTCAATTACGGCTCCTTGTGTTTCCAATCTTCTTCCTCTGGCAGGATTACTTCCACGTGCAACTGTCAGACGACAAGCAGGTGAGGCACTTCCTGGAGCTGAGCTATGCTGGTGCCATCCTTCGGGACAGCTGGGTCCTGACAGACGTTGGCATCACCCCTAGCAGTGCCATCTGCTGCCTGCTGAAGGTACCAGCCGAACACCTAGCTGTTTCTACCCGTGCTTGAAAATGCATATCAAAGTGAGCTGGCTATTGCTTGAAACAGCTTCATACTATCATTAGCATAAAGTGTTTAGTGTGGTAATATATAGTGTGGTAATATATAGTATTGGTTATATAGTATGGTTAAATAGTATGGTTATATAGTATGATTATATATATTATGGTGATATAGAGTGTGGTAATATATAGTATGGTTATATAGTATGGTTAAATAGTATGGTTATATAGTATGATTATATATATTATGGTGATATAGAGTGTGGTAATATATAGTATGGTTATATAGTATGGTTAAATAGTATGGTTATATAGTATGATTATATATATTATGGTGATATAGAGTGTGGTAATATATAGTATGGTTATATAGTATGGTTATATAGTATGATTATATATATTATGGTGATATAGAGTGTGGTAATATATAGTATGGTTATATAGTATGATTATATAGTATGATTATATAGTATGATTAGGTATGATTAGGTGATTTAGTTCATTCAAACAGGTGCCATTAATACAGGTAACGAGTGGAGGACAGAGGAGCCTCTTAAAGAAGAAGTTACAGGTCTGTGAGAGCCAGAAATGTTGCTTGTTTGTAGGTGACCAAATACTTATTTTCCACCATAATTTGCAAATAAATTCATTAAAAATCCTACAATGTGATTTTTCTGGATTTTTTTTCTTTCTCATTTTGTCTGTCATAGTTGAAGTGTACCTATGATGAAAATTACAGGCCTCTCTCATCTTTTTAAGTGGGAGAACTTGCACAATTGGTGGCTGACTAAATACCTTTTTGCCCCACTGTATAGTGTGGTGGTATATAGTATGGCGATATATAGTATGTTGAGGTCACCCTGCTTGAGACTTAAAGTAATATTGCCCTTGCTCACCCAAGACCATGGTCATGGTAGAGTATTTGGTTAGTAAGGACACTGCTTTATACCGAGACCATGGTTATGGTAGAGTGATTGATTAGTAAGAACACTGCTTCGTGAGTGTGAAGTGTTGTTGTACAGAGGTCCCTGGGTACATGTCCAGAGCCAGACAGGGACAGAACTCACTCTGTTCCACAAAGTTCTGTGGAAGATTTGCTAACAGAGGAGAGTGGTTATGTATCTAAGTACAAATTTAACCATCAGAATAATGTTTATTTGTGTTCCTTACTCCTTACTTACACATCCCATCATTGACATAGTCAAAGCCAGACCTTCTGTCTGTCTCTCCTTCTTGCTGGTTGACTAGAGTGGAAATCTATAGTATTGTATGGTTGACCTGGGATAGAGCTGAAATGTGGCCCGATGTAGTGTTGCCTTTGTACCAAACACCCTTACAGTCATAAACCTTTTCCCCATGTAATCGCCTCGACCTCAGTCTGGTGTTCGCTAACAGTATCTGAAGAGTCTGTATACCCAGTGGTGTATAGTACAGTAGAGCACAGCAGAGTACAGCAGACTACAGTAGAGCACAGCAGACTACAGTAGAGCACAGCAGAGTACAGTAAAGTACAGCAGACAGAGTACAGCAGAGTACAGTAGAGTACAGTAGAGCACAGCAGACTACAGTAAAGTACAGCAGACAGAGTACAGCAGAGTACAGTAGAGTACAGTAGAGCACAGCAGACTACAGTAGAGTACAGTAGAGCACAGCAGAGTACAGTAGAGTACAGTAGAGCACAGCAGAGTACAGCAGAGTACAGCAGACAGAGTACAGCAGAGTACAGTAGAGCACAGCAGAGTACAGCAGACAGAGTACAGTAGAGTACAGTAGAGCACAGCAGAGTACAGCAGACAGAGTGCAGTAGAGTACAGTAGAGCACAGCAGAGTACAGCAGACAGAGCACAGCAGAGTACAGCAGAGTACAGCAGAGTACAGTAGAGCACAGCAGGCCGTATAGTAGGAGAAGAAGAGGCCCTTTGGGTTCATTGAAATACATATTCATATATTTATATATTCTTGACCCAGAAAATATAAAAAACTATCGGCCTATATCGAATCTTCCATTCCTCTCAAACATTTTAGAAAAGGCTGTTGCGCAACAACTCACTGCCTTCCTGAAGACAAACAATGTATACGAAATGCTTCAGTCTGGTTTTAGACTCCATCATAGCACTGAGACGGCACTTGTGAAGGTGGTAAATGACATTTTAATGGCATCGGACCGAGGCGCTGCATCTGTCCTCGTGCTCCTAGACCTTAGTGCTGCTTTTGATACCATCGATCACCACATTCTTTTGGAGAGATTGGAAACCCAAATTGGTCTACACGGACAAGTTCTGGCCTGGTTTAGATCTTATCTGTCGGAAAGATATCAGTTTGTCTCTGTGAATGGTTTGTCCTCTGACAAATCAACTGTAAATGTCGGTGTTCCTCAAGGTTCCGTTTTAGGACCACTATTGTTTTCACTATATATTTTACCTCTTGGGGATGTTATTCGAAAACATAATGTTAACTTTCACTGCTATGCGGATGACACACAGCTGTACATTTCAATTAAACATGGTGAAGCCCCAAAATTGCCCTTGCTAGAAGAATGTGTTTCAGACATAAGGAAGTGGATGGCTGCAAACTTTCTACTTTTAAACTCGGACAAAACAGAGATACTTGTTCTAGGTCCCAAGAAACAAAGAGATCTTCTGTTGAATCTGACAATTAATCTTAATGGTTGTACAGTCGTCTCAAATAAAACTGTGAAGGACCTCGGCGTTACTCTGGACCCTGATCTCTCTTTTGAAGAACATATCAAGACCATTTCAAGGACAGCTTTTTTCCATCTACGTAACATTGCAAAAATCAGAAACTTTCTGTCCAAAAATGATGCAGAAAAATTAATCCATGCTTTTGTCACTTCTAGGTTAGACTACTGCAATGCTCTACTTTCCGGCTACCCGGATAAAGCACTAAATAAACTTCAGTTAGTGCTAAATACGGCTGCTAGAATCCTGACTAGAACCAAAAAAAAAAAAAAATGTGATCATATTACTCCAGTGCTAGCCTCTCTACACTGGCTTCCTGTCAAAGCAAGGGCTGATTTCAAGGTTTTACTGCTAACCTACAAAGCATTACATGGGCTTGCTCCTACCTATCTCTCTGATTTGGTCCTGCCGTACATACCTACACGTACGCTACGGTCACAAGACGCAGGCCTCCTAATTGTCCCTAGAATTTTTAAGCAAACAGCTGGAGGCAGGGCTTTCTCCTATAGAGCTCCATTTTTATGGAACGGTCTGCCTACCCATGTCAGAGACGCAAACTCGGTCTCAACCTTTAAGTCTCTACTGAAGACTCATCTCTTCAGTGGGTCATATGATTGAGTGTAGTCTGGCCCAGGAGTGGGAGGGTGAACGGAAAGGCTCTGGAGCAACGAACCGCCCTTGCTGTCTCTGCCTGGCCGGTTCCCCTCTTTCCACTGGGATTCTCTGCCTCTAACCCTATTACAGGGGCTGAGTCACTGGCTTTACTGGGGCTCTCTCATGCCGTCCCTGGAGGGGGTGCGTCACCTGAGTGGGTTGAGTCACTGATGTGGTCATCCTGTCTGGGTTGGCGCCCCCCCCCCCCCCTTGGGTTGTGCCGTGGCGGAGGTCTTTGTGGGCTATACTCAGCCTTGTCTCAGGATGGTAAGTTGGTGGTTGAAGATATCCCTCTAGTGGTGTGGGGGCTGTGCTTTGGCAACGTGGGTGGGGTTATATCCTTCCTGTTTGGCCCTGTCCGGGGGTGTCCTCGGAATGGGCCACAGTGTCTCCTGACCCCTCCTGTCTCAGCCTCCAGTATTTATGCTGCAGTAGTTTCTGTGTCGGGGGGCTAGGGTCAGTTTGTTATATCTGGAGTACTTCTCCTGTCCTATTCAGTGTCCTGTGTGAATCTAAGTGTGCGTTCTCTAATTCTCTCCTTCTCTCTTTCTCTCTCTCGGAGGACCTGAGCCCTAGGACCATGCCCCAGGACTACCTGACATGATGACTCCTTGATGTCCCTAGTCCACCTGGCCGTGCTGCTGCTCCAGTTTCAACTGTTCTGCCTTATTATTATTCGACCATGCTGGTCATTTATGAACATTTGAACATCTTGGCCATGTTCTGTTATAATCTCCACCCGGCACAGCCAGAAGAGGACTGGCCATCCCACATATGCTCTCTCTAATTCTCTCTTTCTTTCTCTCTCTCGGAGGACCTGAGCCCTAGGACCATGCCCCAGGAATACCTGACATGATGACTCCTTGCTGTCCCCAGTCCACCTGACTGTGCTGCTGCTCCAGTTTCAACTATTCTGCCTTATTATTATTCGACCATGCTGGTCATTTATGAACATTTGAACATCTTGACCATGTTTTGTTATAATCTCCACCCGGCACAGCCAGAAGAGGACTGGCCACCCCACATAGCCTGGTTCCTCTCTAGGTTTCTTCCTAGGTTTTGGCCTTTCTAGGGAGTTTTTCCTAGCCACCGTGCTTCTACACCTGCATTGCTTGCTGTTTGGGGTTTTACGCTGGGTTTCTGTACAGCACTTTGAGATATCAGCTGATGTACGAAGGGCTATATAAATACATTTGATTTGATTTGATTTGATATTCATAATATTTCAGTTAACAATTTAATCAGCACCCAGATTAGTCTTCAATTTAATTTTCACCCAGATTAGTGTTTAATTTAATCTGCACCCAGATTAGTGTTCAATGTGATCGAACAAAACTCAGTACAGCACATGAATTAGAAAATGTTGTTACAAATTTGAGCCACGAGATGGTGGTAGATTATAAATTTAAATAGCATGGACCTTTGATTTGTCTCTGGATAGAAATGACCCTTGGGCACAGATCTAGGATCAGTTTACTCTCACCAAATCCTAACCTTTACCATTAGCAGTAAAAACACAAACCAGACCTAAGATCAGTGCAAAGGAGCCACTTCATCTTACCCCTGTAATTATATGACTCCTAACTTATATATACTGAGTGTACCACGCCATTGACCTGGGTATGGCCTTCCTTGTGCAGCAGAGTACAGCAGACAGAGTACAGCAGAGTACAGTAGAGCACAGCAGAGTACAGCAGACAGAGTACAGTAGAGTACAGTAGAGCACAGCAGAGTACAGCAGACAGAGTACAGCAGAGTACAGTAGAGCACAGCAGAGTACAGCAGACAGAGTACAGTAGAGTACAGTAGAGCACAGCAGAGTACAGCAGACAGAGTGCAGTAGAGTACAGTAGAGCACAGCAGAGTACAGCAGACAGAGCACAGCAGAGTACAGCAGAGTACAGCAGAGTACAGTAGAGCACAGCAGGCCGTATAGTAGGAGAAGAAGAGGCCCTTTGGGTTCATTGAAATACATATTCATATATTTATATATTCTTGACCCAGAAAATATAAAAAACTATCGGCCTATATCGAATCTTCCATTCCTCTCAAACATTTTAGAAAAGGCTGTTGCGCAACAACTCACTGCCTTCCTGAAGACAAACAATGTATACGAAATGCTTCAGTCTGGTTTTAGACTCCATCATAGCACTGAGACGGTACTTGTGAAGGTGGTAAATGACATTTTAATGGCATCGGACCGAGGCTCTGCATCTGTCCTCGTGCTCCTAGACCTTAGTGCTGCTTTTGATACCATCGATCACCACATTCTTTTGGAGAGATTGGAAACCCAAATTGGTCTACACGGACAAGTTCTGGCCTGGTTTAGATCTTATCTGTCGGAAAGATATCAGTTTGTCTCTGTGAATGGTTTGTCCTCTGACAAATCAACTGTAAATGTCGGTGTTCCTCAAGGTTCCGTTTTAGGACCACTATTGTTTTCACTATATATTTTACCTCTTGGGGATGTTATTCGAAAACATAATGTTAACTTTCACTGCTATGCGGATGACACACAGCTGTACATTTCAATTAAACATGGTGAAGCCCCAAAATTGCCCTTGCTAGAAGAATGTGTTTCAGACATAAGGAAGTGGATGGCTGCAAACTTTCTACTTTTAAACTCGGACAAAACAGAGATACTTGTTCTAGGTCCCAAGAAACAAAGAGATCTTCTGTTGAATCTGACAATTAATCTTAATGGTTGTACAGTCGTCTCAAATAAAACTGTGAAGGACCTCGGCGTTACTCTGGACCCTGATCTCTCTTTTGAAGAACATATCAAGACCATTTCAAGGACAGCTTTTTTCCATCTACGTAACATTGCAAAAATCAGAAACTTTCTGTCCAAAAATGATGCAGAAAAATTAATCCATGCTTTTGTCACTTCTAGGTTAGACTACTGCAATGCTCTACTTTCCGGCTACCCGGATAAAGCACTAAATAAACTTCAGTTAGTGCTAAATACGGCTGCTAGAATCCTGACTAGAACCAAAAAAAAAAAAAAATGTGATCATATTACTCCAGTGCTAGCCTCTCTACACTGGCTTCCTGTCAAAGCAAGGGCTGATTTCAAGGTTTTACTGCTAACCTACAAAGCATTACATGGGCTTGCTCCTACCTATCTCTCTGATTTGGTCCTGCCGTACATACCTACACGTACGCTACGGTCACAAGACGCAGGCCTCCTAATTGTCCCTAGAAATTTTAAGCAAACAGCTGGAGGCAGGGCTTTCTCCTATAGAGCTCCATTTTTATGGAACGGTCTGCCTACCCATGTCAGAGACGCAAACTCGGTCTCAACCTTTAAGTCTCTACTGAAGACTCATCTCTTCAGTGGGTCATATGATTGAGTGTAGTCTGGCCCAGGAGTGGGAGGGTGAACGGAAAGGCTCTGGAGCAACGAACCGCCCTTGCTGTCTCTGCCTGGCCGGTTCCCCTCTTTCCACTGGGATTCTCTGCCTCTAACCCTATTACAGGGGCTGAGTCACTGGCTTTACTGGGGCTCTCTCATGCCGTCCCTGGAGGGGGTGCGTCACCTGAGTGGGTTGAGTCACTGATGTGGTCATCCTGTCTGGGTTGGCGCCCCCCCCCCCCCCCTTGGGTTGTGCCGTGGCGGAGGTCTTTGTGGGCTATACTCAGCCTTGTCTCAGGATGGTAAGTTGGTGGTTGAAGATATCCCTCTAGTGGTGTGGGGGCTGTGCTTTGGCAACGTGGGTGGGGTTATATCCTTCCTGTTTGGCCCTGTCCGGGGGTGTCCTCGGAATGGGCCACAGTGTCTCCTGACCCCTCCTGTCTCAGCCTCCAGTATTTATGCTGCAGTAGTTTCTGTGTCGGGGGGCTAGGGTCAGTTTGTTATATCTGGAGTACTTCTCCTGTCCTATTCAGTGTCCTGTGTGAATCTAAGTGTGCGTTCTCTAATTCTCTCCTTCTCTCTTTCTCTCTCTCGGAGGACCTGAGCCCTAGGACCATGCCCCAGGACTACCTGACATGATGACTCCTTGATGTCCCTAGTCCACCTGGCCGTGCTGCTGCTCCAGTTTCAACTGTTCTGCCTTATTATTATTCGACCATGCTGGTCATTTATGAACATTTGAACATCTTGGCCATGTTCTGTTATAATCTCCACCCGGCACAGCCAGAAGAGGACTGGCCATCCCACATATGCTCTCTCTAATTCTCTCTTTCTTTCTCTCTCTCGGAGGACCTGAGCCCTAGGACCATGCCCCAGGAATACCTGACATGATGACTCCTTGCTGTCCCCAGTCCACCTGACTGTGCTGCTGCTCCAGTTTCAACTATTCTGCCTTATTATTATTCGACCATGCTGGTCATTTATGAACATTTGAACATCTTGACCATGTTTTGTTATAATCTCCACCCGGCACAGCCAGAAGAGGACTGGCCACCCCACATAGCCTGGTTCCTCTCTAGGTTTCTTCCTAGGTTTTGGCCTTTCTAGGGAGTTTTTCCTAGCCACCGTGCTTCTACACCTGCATTGCTTGCTGTTTGGGGTTTTACGCTGGGTTTCTGTACAGCACTTTGAGATATCAGCTGATGTACGAAGGGCTATATAAATACATTTGATTTGATTTGATTTGATATTCATAATATTTCAGTTAACAATTTAATCAGCACCCAGATTAGTCTTCAATTTAATTTTCACCCAGATTAGTGTTTAATTTAATCTGCACCCAGATTAGTGTTCAATGTGATAGAACAAAACTCAGTACAGCACATGAATTAGAAAATGTTGTTACAAATTTGAGCCACGAGATGGTGGTAGATTATAAATTTAAATAGCATGGACCTTTGATTTGTCTCTGGATAGAAATGACCCTTGGGCACAGATCTAGGATCAGTTTACTCTCACCAAATCCTAACCTTTACCATTAGCAGTAAAAACACAAACCAGACCTAAGATCAGTGCAAAGGAGCCACTTCATCTTACCCCTGTAATTATATGACTCCTAACTTATATATACTGAGTGTACCACGCCATTGACCTGGGTATGGCCTTCCTTGTGCAGCAGAGTACAGCAGACAGAGTACAGCAGAGTACAGTAGAGCACAGCAGAGTACAGCAGACAGAGTACAGTAGAGTACAGTAGAGCACAGCAGAGTACAGCAGACAGAGTACAGCAGAGTACAGTAGAGCACAGCAGAGTACAGCAGACAGAGTACAGTAGAGTACAGTAGAGCACAGCAGAGTACAGCAGACAGAGTGCAGTAGAGTACAGTAGAGCACAGCAGAGTACAGCAGACAGAGCACAGCAGAGTACAGCAGAGTACAGCAGAGTACAGTAGAGCACAGCAGGCCGTATAGTAGGAGAAGAAGAGGCCCTTTGGGTTCATTGAAATACATATTCATATATTTATATATTCTTGACCCAGAAAATATAAAAAACTATCGGCCTATATCGAATCTTCCATTCCTCTCAAACATTTTAGAAAAGGCTGTTGCGCAACAACTCACTGCCTTCCTGAAGACAAACAATGTATACGAAATGCTTCAGTCTGGTTTTAGACTCCATCATAGCACTGAGACGGCACTTGTGAAGGTGGTAAATGACATTTTAATGGCATCGGACCGAGGCTCTGCATCTGTCCTCGTGCTCCTAGACCTTAGTGCTGCTTTTGATACCATCGATCACCACATTCTTTTGGAGAGATTGGAAACCCAAATTGGTCTACACGGACAAGTTCTGGCCTGGTTTAGATCTTATCTGTCGGAAAGATATCAGTTTGTCTCTGTGAATGGTTTGTCCTCTGACAAATCAACTGTAAATGTCGGTGTTCCTCAAGGTTCCGTTTTAGGACCACTATTGTTTTCACTATATATTTTACCTCTTGGGGATGTTATTCGAAAACATAATGTTAACTTTCACTGCTATGCGGATGACACACAGCTGTACATTTCAATTAAACATGGTGAAGCCCCAAAATTGCCCTTGCTAGAAGAATGTGTTTCAGACATAAGGAAGTGGATGGCTGCAAACTTTCTACTTTTAAACTCGGACAAAACAGAGATACTTGTTCTAGGTCCCAAGAAACAAAGAGATCTTCTGTTGAATCTGACAATTAATCTTAATGGTTGTACAGTCGTCTCAAATAAAACTGTGAAGGACCTCGGCGTTACTCTGGACCCTGATCTCTCTTTTGAAGAACATATCAAGACCATTTCAAGGACAGCTTTTTTCCATCTACGTAACATTGCAAAAATCAGAAACTTTCTGTCCAAAAATGATGCAGAAAAATTAATCCATGCTTTTGTCACTTCTAGGTTAGACTACTGCAATGCTCTACTTTCCGGCTACCCGGATAAAGCACTAAATAAACTTCAGTTAGTGCTAAATACGGCTGCTAGAATCCTGACTAGAACCAAAAAAAAAAAAAAAATGTGATCATATTACTCCAGTGCTAGCCTCTCTACACTGGCTTCCTGTCAAAGCAAGGGCTGATTTCAAGGTTTTACTGCTAACCTACAAAGCATTACATGGGCTTGCTCCTACCTATCTCTCTGATTTGGTCCTGCCGTACATACCTACACGTACGCTACGGTCACAAGACGCAGGCCTCCTAATTGTCCCTAGAATTTTTAAGCAAACAGCTGGAGGCAGGGCTTTCTCCTATAGAGCTCCATTTTTATGGAACGGTCTGCCTACCCATGTCAGAGACGCAAACTCGGTCTCAACCTTTAAGTCTCTACTGAAGACTCATCTCTTCAGTGGGTCATATGATTGAGTGTAGTCTGGCCCAGGAGTGGGAGGGTGAACGGAAAGGCTCTGGAGCAACGAACCGCCCTTGCTGTCTCTGCCTGGCCGGTTCCCCTCTTTCCACTGGGATTCTCTGCCTCTAACCCTATTACAGGGGCTGAGTCACTGGCTTTACTGGGGCTCTCTCATGCCGTCCCTGGAGGGGGTGCGTCACCTGAGTGGGTTGAGTCACTGATGTGGTCATCCTGTCTGGGTTGGCGCCCCCCCCCCCCCCCCCTTGGGTTGTGCCGTGGCGGAGGTCTTTGTGGGCTATACTCAGCCTTGTCTCAGGATGGTAAGTTGGTGGTTGAAGATATCCCTCTAGTGGTGTGGGGGCTGTGCTTTGGCAACGTGGGTGGGGTTATATCCTTCCTGTTTGGCCCTGTCCGGGGGTGTCCTCGGAATGGGCCACAGTGTCTCCTGACCCCTCCTGTCTCAGCCTCCAGTATTTATGCTGCAGTAGTTTCTGTGTCGGGGGGCTAGGGTCAGTTTGTTATATCTGGAGTACTTCTCCTGTCCTATTCAGTGTCCTGTGTGAATCTAAGTGTGCGTTCTCTAATTCTCTCCTTCTCTCTTTCTCTCTCTCGGAGGACCTGAGCCCTAGGACCATGCCCCAGGACTACCTGACATGATGACTCCTTGATGTCCCTAGTCCACCTGGCCGTGCTGCTGCTCCAGTTTCAACTGTTCTGCCTTATTATTATTCGACCATGCTGGTCATTTATGAACATTTGAACATCTTGGCCATGTTCTGTTATAATCTCCACCCGGCACAGCCAGAAGAGGACTGGCCATCCCACATATGCTCTCTCTAATTCTCTCTTTCTTTCTCTCTCTCGGAGGACCTGAGCCCTAGGACCATGCCCCAGGAATACCTGACATGATGACTCCTTGCTGTCCCCAGTCCACCTGACTGTGCTGCTGCTCCAGTTTCAACTATTCTGCCTTATTATTATTCGACCATGCTGGTAATTTATGAACATTTGAACATCTTGATGTTCAAATCAAATGTTCAAATGTTCATAAAGAGGAAGAGGACTGGCCACCCCACATAGCCTGGTTCCTCTCTAGGTTTCTTCCTAGGTTTTGGCCTTTCTAGGGAGTTTTTCCTAGCCACCATGCTTCTACACCTGCATTGCTTGCTGTTTGGGGTTTTACGCTGGGTTTCTGTACAGCACTTTGAGATATCAGCTGATGTACGAAGGGCTATATAAATACATTTGATTTGATTTGATATTCATAATATTTCAGTTAACAATTTAATCAGCACCCAGATTAGTCTTCAATTTAATTTTCACCCAGATTAGTGTTTAATTTAATCTGCACCCAGATTAGTGTTCAATGTGATAGAACAAAACTCAGTACAGCACATGAATTAGAAAATGTTGTTACAAATTTGAGCCACGAGATGGTGGTAGATTATAAATTTAAATAGCATGGACCTTTGATTTGTCTCTGGATAGAAATGACCCTTGGGCACAGATCTAGGATCAGTTTACTCTCACCAAATCCTAACCTTTACCATTAGCAGTAAAAACACAAACCAGACCTAAGATCAGTGCAAAGGAGCCACTTCATCTTACCCCTGTAATTATATGACTCCTAACTTATATATACTGAGTGTACCACGCCATTGACCTGGGTATGGCCTTCCTTGTGCAGTAGATCAATGGTCCTCTGGCTCAACACCTTATGGATGTAACATAGAGACAAATGGACTGTATGGAACACATTCTTGGTTCATGGAAACCAGGAGGACAACCTGCATGTGTCTCTGTCTCCCAGGGGCTACTCTACGGTTGGACACCTGGGATGGGTGGGCGGAGTTCCTCAGAGGCTGCTTCCTGGGACACAGACTGACCGTCCAACGACACCTGTCTAGGGAGAGACCTGTGATGAGGTCAGAATACACATCTACACACTGAACTGTATGATAGACTTACTATCAACAGTGATGGTACTGAACCTTTATATAGCTTACAATGATAGTACTGACCCTGTATATAGCTTACAATGATAGTACTGACCCTGTATATAGCTTACAATGATAGTACTGACCCTGTATATAGCTTACAATAATGGTACTGACCCTGTATTTAGCTTACAATGATAGTATTATAGCTTATAATGATAGTACTGACCCTGTATATAGCTTATATTCTCGTGTTTTTTTCCTTCATATGTTTTTTCTCTTACCCTGATATTTGATACTGCATTGTGGGAAAGAGCTTGCAAGTAAGCATTTTACTGTACTGTTTTATAACCCACTGTATCTTGTGAACTTGACAAAAAAAACTTGAAACGTGTTATAAATACATTGATTCTGTATTATTCCAGGTTCCAGCTCCGGGTGGCACTCTACATCGCTGCTTCTCTGGGCCACCTGGACCTGGCCGGCTGGCTGCTGGAGAGGGGGGTGCGTGTCATTGAGCCGGTGGGGGTTCACCCTTACCGTGAGTGGTGCCACCAGACGGCCCACCCCGACGTCGCCAAGTGTCCCGCTGTCGCCTCCATCGAGCGAGGCCAGCTCACCATCCTCAAACTCTGTATCGCCAGCAGCGTTCTGACCCTTGCCTGTCAGGATCCCCTGAGGATCGCCCTTCAGTACGGCCACAGGGAGCGTGTGAGTCACCTGGCCACCAAGCTGTGCTCTGTGGTGGTCCTCCCAGGTATGGCCCTGCCCATGCGGACATACCTCCAGATAAAGGGCTGGGTGAGGCTGGGGCAGAGGAGGGCAGCATCCAGGCACTACATGGGCCTCAACAGGGCTCCGTTCAGGACCAGGGTGGGCGACACGGTCCTGGTGGACGGCTTCACCCTCCCCAAGATGTCCTCCAAGCCCAGGAGGAGTGAGGCCAAGGCAGGTATCAGGGTGATGTCCACAGCCTCTCGACGTTTGACCCCCATCAACTGCCCATCTCATGCAACCTGCCCGCTCCGCGCCCTGGCATCCCAGGATAAACCTCTTCAACTACCGAAGCAACACCCTGTGGCCACGAGGGATGAAAGAGAGAAGAAGAGGGGATGTGGAGGGAAGGGATGTGAGGAGGATGAGAGTGGGGATCAGAACAGCAACCAATGGAGGAGCAGAGTCCCGCTCCCGCCCATTTCCAGAGACACCAATCTCAGACCTGTGTTTGCCTCGCCAAACTCCGCCCAGATCCTCACCACCTCACTGGAGGCCTTTTCTCTCCACTGCGACCGCACACCCAGAGAAAACGCCATATACTGTTTGGCCTTGGCCAGGTTAGTCCAAGTTTAAATGACAGCTACGGTGAATATGAATATTTCTCTGGAGGTTTCTTATGAAAGGTGTGAATACTGTCAGAAGAAGCCTCCTATAATCAGTGGGGGGGGGGGGGGGACACATGTAAA
This sequence comes from Oncorhynchus mykiss, assembly GCF_057628025.1. Lineage (NCBI taxonomy): Eukaryota > Metazoa > Chordata > Actinopteri > Salmoniformes > Salmonidae > Oncorhynchus > Oncorhynchus mykiss. The sequence goes on along the minus strand of NC_143022.1, from coordinate 10,222,366 downwards.
AGCTGTTTACACACTTTTTATTTTATTTTGTTCAAGCATTTACCCACCTTTTGTGGAAGATGCATTGAAAGTAGAGGGAGCGTTACTTCTTTAATCCTGAACGGCAATCAGCATTTACCAGTCAATGGTTTTACCACTACATCACTGCCTATGATATACCCTTATCCTCCCTGAATAGATTTCAGTACAAACAAATCATGAGCCAACCATCATGCTTAGAAGGTACATAGTCAAATCAAATCAAATCAAACTTTATTTGTCACATGCGCTGAATACAACAAGTGTAGATCTTTCCGTGAAATACTTTACTTACAAGCCCTTAACAAACAGTGCAGTTCAAGAAGAGTTAAGAGAATATTTACCCAATAAACTAAAGTAACAAATAATAAAACAGTTGAACTTGTCCGGTGGCCATTTGATTAATTGTTCAGCAGTCTTATGACTTGGGGTTAGAAGCTGTTATAGGTTTACCCTAACAAGTCCTGAAACAAATCATGAGCCAACTATCATGCTTAGAAGGTATATAGTGTCAGTCTTATTGGTTCACCCTAACAAGTTGTTTCAGTATGGGGAGAGGATAGAATGTAAGGGCACTTCATTAATGTATTGAGGCCATTACATATACAGTATTTCACAATGCTAGGACACAGATTTGGTCTCCTAACCTTGTTCTGGTTGATTGACTCTCTAACAGTGCCTTCACACAGAGACCATGGTTGCAGCAGCTGAATGTAGCGCGGACTCTGTCCAGGAGGAGTGCTCAGCACATTGGGTAGACACCAGGATCCTGGTCATTAGACCCCCAAGCCATTAGACTAGATTGTACTGAATGTGACTATGTGATTGTACTGAATGTGGTTGTACTGTACGTGATTGTAAGTGTTTGACATGGGTCTAATTTAGGCTCCAACCCCCCCCCACACTTAACACTAGTTTTTATCCATAGAAATCCTCACTTGCTGATGAAGACCTATAGTGGTTGAAATCAATGTAAAATACTGTATGAACACTGCTGCCTTAAAACTATTGTGTGTCAAACTGCAGTGTCAAAATAATACACCTGATACATAAGGGGGGGAAAAAATGCTAAAAATACCACAAGACATGAAATAATGGCATTATGGGAAAATACATACTGTATTTCACAGAGTATTTGACAAACTCTTTATTTACGTTACAAAACTGACAACTACTGTAACGATGTGTTAGCACAGCATGTGTCATCATTCCCCTGCAGTGTGTGGATTTACACAGCAATATAGCAGACAGCTTAAATAGTTTATTTTTATTTAACCTTTATTTCACTAGACAAGTCAGTTAAGAACAAATTCTTATTTACAATGATGGCCAAACCCGGACGACGCTGGGCCAATTATGCGGCACCCTATGGGACTCCCAATCACTTGGGAGTGGGAAGGATACCAAATCCAATATCACACACTTCTTCCTTAGTATTCTGAGAACTGTCAGATAGCTGTGAGAGCTATGAGTGGATCGTGGACCCATGCATAAATGATAACTTTGCTGTAACTCAGTGGGGCAAGTAGAACGTCCGGGTTAGTGTATGTGCATTATCTGGACAGTTGATTGTCTTTGTCTCAAAGCCTTTCCATTTCTGGGGTATTGAAGAAGCTTCTGATCTCAACCTTCTTGACAGGTAAGAAACACTTGGTTAGTGTATGTGTCTTATCCAATGGGTTGTCAGGTGAACGTTGAAGATGCTTCTTGGAGGTGATCTAATGATGTCATTGAATCGCTGTCATTGAGTTGCTCACTGGACAAGACAATTATTCACTGAAAATTAAATCTGTCTTTCATTACACTTATGTTGATACTTGATTGGCTATTTGCTGTCTTTTGAAAATACTTAAATAAATATACCTGTTTTATGAAGCACTTGTAGACATTCATTGTTTTCAAAATCAAAATTTTCAGCAAAACAGATACATACGTTTACAATATGACATCAAATCAAATAAAAATAAAGCAAGTGGTATGTAAATGATTGGTAAAAGGCTCGAACCACCAAAGTCATAGACTGTTCACTCTGCTACCACGCGGCAAGCGATACGAGAGCACAAAGTCTGGGACAAAAGCCTCCTTAACAGCTTCTACCCCCAAGTCATTAGACTGCTGAACAGCTTCTACCCCCAAGTCATTAGACTGCTGAACAGCTTCTACCCCCAAGTCATTAGACTGCTGAACAGCTTCTACCCCCAAGTCATTAGACTGCTGAACAGCTTCTACCTCCAAGTCATTAGACTGCTGAACAGCTTCCACCCTCAAGTCATTAGACTGCTGAACAGCTTCTACCCCCAAGTCATTAGACTGCTGAACAGCTTCTACCCCCAAGTCATTAGACTGCTGAACAGCTTCCACCCCCAACTCATTAGACTGCTGAACAGCTTCTACCCCCAAGTCATTAGACCGCTGAACAGCTTCTACCCCCAAGTCATTAGACTGCTGAACAGCTTCTACCCTCAAGTCATTAGACTGCTGAACAGCTTCTACCCCCAAGTCATTAGACTGCTGAACAGCTTCCACCCTCAAGTCATTAGACTGCTGAACAGCTTCTACCCCCAAGTCATTAGACTGCTGAACAGCTTCTACCCCCAAGTCATTAGACTGCTGAACAGCTTCCACCCCCAACTCATTAGACTGCTGAACAGCTTCTACCCCCAAGTCATTAGACTGCTGAACAGCTTCTACCCCCAAGTCATTAGACTGCTGAACAGCTTTTACCCTCAAGTCATTAGACTGCTGAACAGCTTCTACCCCCAAGTCATTAGACTGCTGAACAGCTTCTACCCCCAAGTCATTAGACTGCTGAACAGCTTCTACCCCCAAGTCATTAATTAGACTGCTGAACAGCTTCCACCCCCAACTCATTAGACTGCTGAACAGCTTCTACCCCCAAGTCATTAGACTGCTGAACAGCTTCTACCCCCAAGTCATTAGACTGCTGAACAGCTTCTACCCCCAAGCCATAAGACTGCTGAACAGCTTCTACCCCCAAGCCATTAGACTGCTGAACAGCTTCTACCCCCAAGCCATTAGACTGCTGAACAGCTTCTACCCCCAAGCCATCAGACTGCTGAACGTTAATTAAATGGCCACCTGCACTATTTGCATTGACCCCCTTTGTTATTGATGTATTTTTCTAATTGTTTTCCACTGACTCTCTTGAATTGGCTCGATGCACACTCACTACACTCTACCCACACATTCACTGTGACACTGACCGACTTTCACACTAGCTGCTGCTACTGTGTTTATTATCTATCCTGATTGCCTAGTCACTTTTACCCTTACCTACATGTACATACTGTATTACCTCAACTACCTCGCACCCATGCACATTGACTCGGTACTGGTACTCCTTGTATATAGCCTTGTTATTGTTATTGTGTTACTATTTAGAAAATATTTTCTTAATTTTTAACTCTGCATTGTTGGGAATGGGCTCGTAATAAAGCATCTCACAGTTGTTTTCGGCGTATGTGACCAATACGATTAGATTTTCATCTGAACAAATGAATGCTCTCGTTGTTATAATGAGGAATTTATTTAAATAATTTGGTTTTCCTTGAAGATTTGAATGTGCTGAGAAAGCCTTTCGTGATGGATCTAGACAATCTGGTGAAAAGGGAGGGTTTGCGACTCTTCTCTTCAAGTGGGAAGGACGATGCGATATCATAAATTCCCTCTGGAGAAAAGGAGCCATGAGATGTTGTCATCGTCTCTGCAACGAAAGACCATCCAGCATGCCATCAATTTACATTTTTACTCATTTATCAGACACTCTTATCCAGAGAGACTTACAAGGAGCAATTAGGATTAAGTGCCTTGCTCAAGAGCACATTGACAGATTTTGCCTCGTGAACTCAGGGATTCTGAACCAGCAACCAATCGGTTACTGGCCCAACCTCTTAACCCACTAGGCTACCACCCAGCCCACAGTACAGTATGTCATAGGTAACAACTCAGAGGAGTACAACGTCTTTCCAAATGAATTAGTGGAATGGTAAAGGGATAATGTCTCAGTCTTGACTGAGCAGCAGTCTAAACAGCAGCAGGGCTTACCTGTAAAGTACACAGTAGGGGAAATGTTCTGAGGCTGGTACTCCAGAGACTCTTGAGGACAGAGGTTCTTACTAACTTTCTTGGAACCCTGGTTGGTAGGAAAAGGCACATTAAAACAAACTGAAATGTTTTCGATATCTTAAAGTACAGCATATCAACTGCAAAGAAGCAGTGCAATGCCATGACACAAAGAATCATATAAAAGGTCAACAGCAGTGTTATTTATGAAAGATGTATGTGTACTATACCTTTGTATTGAAGGTGAGGACCTGCTCTCCAGTACTGCTGATGGTATCCCTTTCCAAATCAAACACGCCTTCTACAATGTCACTGGTGGCCACGCTGGTAGCGGACTCAAAATAACATTTAGCAGTGGCTTTGGTGATCATTTGAAGAATGACCATGCAAGTAGAAGTCTTTGGATCGTTCTGGACTGAAACATCAAAGTTTATGTTTTCATACTCATCTGACCACTGTCTCAGGAAGCACTTCACTGTCTCTTCAGCAAATATCTGGAGAAGCTGAGAGGAGAGCTCCTTGGATATGGCACATTGTTCCTTTCCCCATTTCAGCCTTGAAAGAATGGAGTCTGAAGCACTTTTGGCTGCTTCCAATGTTAAGACCTGTGGAGTGCTGTGGCTGTCCTGAAGGGCTATCACTTTATCCACCAATTCATGGCTGAAAATGTGGATGGTCCAAGTGGAAATGATTTTTCTCAATTTCCTAACAGCAGATCCATATGGGAGTTGTAGCAATGGGACAAGACTGTAACTACCAATTGGATACAACTAAATTGAAAAAAAAAAAAAGTCACATGATGGGTTTGTGGTATATGGCCAATATACCTCCGCGTTGCGGAGAACAGCCCTTTGCCGTGGTATATTGGCCATATATTGACCACACCGCCTTATTTCTTAATTGTACACAATTGGACACTTTTACAATTATTGTGTGGGACACCCTCCATTACAGCTCCATCAGTTTTGAGCCCTCTCACTCTGATTGTATAGGACACTCGCAGGATTACTTCCTGCTGTCAGACGACAAGCAGGTGAGGCACTTCCTGGAGCTGAGCTATGCTGGTGCCATCCTTCGGGACAGCTGGGTCCTGACAGACGTTGGCATCACCCCTAGCAGTGCCATCTGCTGCCTGCTGAAGGTACCAGCCGAACACCTAGCTGTTTCTACCCGTGCTTGAAAATGCATATCAAAGTGAGCTGGCTATTGCTTGAAACAGCTTCATACTATCATTAACATAAAGTGTTTCAGATATAGTGTGGTAATATATAGTATGGTGATATATATATAGTGTGGTGATATATAGTATGGTTAAATAGTATGGTTATATAGTATGATTATATATGTAATGGTGATATAGAGTGTGGTAATATATAGTATGGTGATATAGTATGGTTATATAGTATGGTGATATATATAGTATGTTTAAATAGTATGATTATATATATTGTGGTAATATATAGTATGGTGATATAGTATGATTATATAGTATGATTATATAGTATGGTTATATAGTATGATTATATAGTATGGTTATATAGTATGATTATATAGTATGGTTATATAGTATGATTATATAGTATGGTTATATTGTATGATTATGTAGTATGGTTAAATTGTATGATTATATAGTATGGTTATAATAGTATATATATAGTATGATTATATATATTATGGTTATATATAGTAAGGTGATATATAGTGTGGTGATAAATAGTATGGTTATATAGTATGGTTAAATAGTATGATTATATATATTATGGTGATATAGAGTGTGGTAATATATAGTATGGTGATATAGTATGGTGATATAGTATGGTGATATAGTATGGTTATATAATATGGTTATATAGTATGGTTATATAGTATGATTATATAGTATGGTTATATATATAGCATGGTGATATATAGTATGGTGATATAGTATGGTGATATAGTATGGTTATATAGTATGGTTATATAGTATGGTTATATATATAGCATGGTGATATATAGTATGGTGATATAGTATGGTGATATAGTGTGATTATATAGTATGGTGATATGATTATATAGCATGGTGATATATAGTATGGTAATATATAGTATGGTGATATAGTATGATTATATAGTATGGTGATATATAGAATGGTAATATATAGTATGGTGATATAGTATGATTATATAGCATGGTGATATATAGAATGGTAATATATAGTATGGTGATATAGTATGATTATATAGTATGGTGATATAGAGTGTGGTAATATATAGTATGGTGATATATAGTATGGTTAAATAGTATGATTATATAGTATGGTGATATAGTATGGTGATATAGTATGATTATATATATTATGGTTATATATAGCATGGTGATATATAGTATGGTGATATAGTATGGTGATATAGTATGGTTATATAGTATGGTTATATAGTGTGGTGATATAGTGTGGTGATATAGTATGGTTATATAGTATGGTGATATAGTGTGGTGATATAGTATGGTGATATAGTATGGTTATATAGTATGGTGATATATAGCATGGTGATATATAGTATGGTTATATAGTATGGTGATATATAGCATGGTGATATATAGTATGGTGATATATAGTATGGTAATATATAGTATGGTGATATATAGAATGGTGATATATAGTATGGTAATATATAGTATGGTGATAAATATAATGGTAATATATAGTATGGTAATATATAGTATGGTGATATATAGAATGGTAATATATAGTATGGTAATATATAGTATGGTGATATATAGTATGATTATATAGTATGGTGATATAGTATGGTGATATAGTGTGGTGATATATAGTATAGTGTGATATATAGTATGGTTATATATAGTATGGTTATATATAGTGTGGTAATATATAGTATGGTTAAATTGTATGATTATATAGTATGGTTAAATTGTATGATTATATAGTATGGTTATATAGTATGATTATATATATTATGGTTATATATAGCATGGTTATATATAGTATGGTAATCTATAGAATGGTGATATATAGTGTGGTGATATATAGTGTGGTAATATATAGTATGGTGATATAGTATGATTATATAGTATGCTTATATAGTATGGTTATATAGTATGATTATATATATATTATGGTTATATATAGTATGGTGATATATAGTATGGTGATTTATAGTGTGGTAATATATAGTATGGTAATATAGTATGGTGATAAAGTATGGTTATATATATAGCATGGTGATATTTAGTATGGTGATATAGTATGATTATATAGTATGGTGATATAGTATGGTGATATATAGTGTGGTAATATATAGTATAGTGATATATAGTATGGTGATATAGTATGGTGATATAGTATGGTGATATATAGTATGGTGATATAGTATGGTGATATATAGTGTGGTAATATATAGTATGGTGATATAGTATGGTGATATAGTATGGTGATATATAGTATGGTGATATATAGTATGGTGATATATAGTGTGGTGATATATAGTATGGTGATATAGTATGGTGATATATAGTATGGTGATATATAGTATGGTGATATAGTATGGTGATATATAGTGTGGTAATATATAGTATGGTGATATAGTATGGTGATATAGTATGGTGATATATAGTATGGTGATATATAGTATGGTGATATATAGTGTGGTGATATATAGTATGGTGATATAGTATGGTGATATATAGTGTGGTAATATATAGTATAGTGATATATAGTATGGTGATATATAGTATGGTTATATATAGTATGGTTATATATAGTATGGTGTTATATAGTATGATTATATATGTATTATGGTGATATATAGTATGGTGATATATAGTATGGTTATATATAGTATGGTTAAATAGTATGATTATATAGTATGGTTATATAGTATGATTATATATATTATGGTTATATATAGCATGGTTATATATAGTATGGTGATATATAGCATGGTGATATATAGTGTGGTGATATATAGTATGGTGATATATAGCATGGTGATATATAGTATGATTATATATAGTATGGTTATATATAGTATGGTTATATATAGTATGGTAATATAGTATGATTATATATGTATTATGGTGATATATAGTGTGGTGATATATAGTATGGTGATATATAGTATGGTGATATATAGTATGGTGATATAGTATGTTTATATAGTATGATTATATAGTATGGTGATATATAGCGTGGTGATATGTAGTATGGTTATATAGTATGGTGATATATAGTATGGTGATATAGTATGATTATATAGTATGGTTATATTGTATGATTATATAGTATGGTTATATATATAGTATGGTGATATAGAGTGTGGTAATATATAGTATGGTGATATAGTATGGTTATATAGTATGATTATATATATTATGGTGATATATAGTATGGTGATATAGTATGGTGATATATAGTATGGTGATATAGAGTGTGGTGATATAGAGTGTGGTAATATATAGTATGGTGATATAGTATGGTTATATAGTATGATTATATAGTATGGTTATATATAGTATGATTAGGTGATTTAGTTCATTCAAACAGGTGCCATTAATACAGGTAACGAGTGGAGGACAGAGGAGCCTCTTAAAGAAGAAGTTACAGGTCTGTGAGAGCCAGAAATCTTGCTTGTTTGTAGGTGACCAAATACTTATTTTCCACCATAATTTGCAAATAAATTCATTAAAAATCCTACAATGTGATTTTTCTGGATTTTTTTTCTTTCTCATTTTGTCTGTCATAGTTGAAGTGTACCTATGATGAAAATTACAGGCCTCTCTCATCTTTTTAAGTGGGAGAACTTGCACAATTGGTGGCTGACTAAATACCTTTTTGCCCCACTGTATAGTGTGGTGGTATATAGTATGGCGATATATAGTATGTTGAGGTCACCCTGCTTGAGACTTAAAGTAATATTGCCCTTGCTCACCCAAGACCATGGTCATGGTAGAGTATTTGGTTAGTAAGGACACTGCTTTATACCGAGACCATGGTTATGGTAGAGTGATTGATTAGTAAGAACACTGCTTCGTGAGTGTGAAGTGTTGTTGTACAGAGGTCCCTGGGTACATGTCCAGAGCCAGACAGGGACAGAACTCACTCTGTTCCACAAAGTTCTGTGGAAGATTTGCTAACAGAGGAGAGTGGTTATGTATCTAAGTACAAATTTAACCATCAGAATAATGTTTATTTGTGTTCCTTACTCCTTACTTACACATCCCATCATTGACATAGTCAAAGCCAGACCTTCTGTCTGTCTCTCCTTCTTGCTGGTTGACTAGAGTGGAAATCTATAGTATTGTATGGTTGACCTGGGATAGAGCTGAAATGTGGCCCGATGTAGTGTTGCCTTTGTACCAAACACCCGTACAGTCATAAACCTTTTCCCCATGTAATCGCCTCGACCTCAGTCTGGTGTTCGCTAACAGTATCTGAAGAGTCTGTATACCCAGTGGTTTATAGTACAGTAGAGCACAGCAGAGTACAGTAGAGCACAGCAGAGTACAGCAGAGTACAGTAGAGCACAGCAGAGTACAGTAGAGTACAGCAGACAGAGTACAGCAAAGTACAGCAGAGTACAGTAGAGCACAGCAGGCCGTATAGTAGGAGAAGAAGAGGCCCTTAGGGTTCATTGAAATACATATTCATAATATTTCTGTTAACAATTTAATCTGCACCCAGATTAGTGTTCAATGTGATAGAACAAAACTCAGTACAGCACATGAATTAGAAAATGTTGTTACAAGTTTGAGCCACGAGATGGTGGTAGATTATAAGTTTAAATAGCATGGACCTTTGATTTGTCTCTGGATAGAAATTGCCCTTGGGCACAGATCTAGGATCAGCATACTCTCACCAAATCCTAACCTTTACCATTAACAGTAAAAACACAAACCAGACCTAAGAGCAGTGCAAAGGAGCCAGTTCATCTTAACCCTGTAATTATATGACTCCTAACTTATATATACTGAGTGTACCAAACATTAGAAACACCTTCCTAATATTGAGTTGCACCCCGCCTTTTGCCATCAGAACAGCCTCAATTCGTTGGGGCATGGACTCTACAAGGTGTTTGAAAGCGTTCCACAGGGATGCTGGCCCATGTTGACTCCAATGCTTCCAACAGTTGTGCCAAGTTGGCTGGATGTTCTTTGGGTGGTGGACCACACAGGAAACTGTTGAGTGTGAAAAACCCCAGCAGCATTGCAGTTCTTGACACAAACCGGTGCATCTGGCACCTACTACCCCGTTCAAAGGCACTTAAATATTTTGTCTTGCCCATTCACCCTCTGAATGGCACACATACACAATCCATGTCTCAATTGTCTCAAGGCTTAAAAATCCTTCTTTAACCTGTCCGCTCCCCTTCATCTACACTGAAGTGGATTTAACAAGTGACATCATTAAGGGATCATAGCTTTCACCTGGATTCACCTGGTCAGTCTTTGTCATGGAAAGAACCGGTGTTCATAATGTTTTGTTTACTCGGTGTATAAACACAACATAGGTATTTATGTAAAACAAGTGAATTTACTGAATGTCCATGGTCTTATACTTCAGCGGGAGCCGGTGGTGCGTGTGTTCAGTGCCGTGACGGGGGAGACCCTCTCAGTCTTGGGCACTGTGTTTCTCCTGAGTACGTCTGTGGCCAGGCTCATGACCCTGGTGTCCCAGCAGTGTGGGCTTCCCGTCAGCTCCTTCAGACTGAGCTCTCCCACCAGCCTGCAACTCTACGACTGCAACTGGCTGCACGACTACGCCATTGACCTGGGTATGGCCTTCCTTGTGCAGTAGATCAATGGTCCTCTGGCTCAACACCTTATGGATGTAACACAGAGACAAATGGACTGTATGGAACACATTCTTGGTTCATGGAAACCAGGAGGACAACCTGCATGTGTCTCTGTCTCTCAGGGGCTACTCTACGGTTGGACACCTGGGATGGGTGGGCGGAGTTCCTCAGAGGCTGCTTCCTGGGACACAGACTGACAGTCCAACGACACCTGTCTAGGGAGAGACCTGTGATGAGGTCAGAATACACATCTACACACTGAACTGTATGATAGACTTACTATCAACAGTGATGGTACTGAACCTTTATATAGCTTACAATAATAGTACTGACCCTGTATATAGCTTACAATGATAGTACTGACCCTGTATATAGCTTACAATGATAGTACTGACCCTGTATATAGCTTACAATAATGGTACTGACCCTGTATTTAGCTTACAATGATAGTACTGACCCTGTATATAGCTTATAATGATAGTACTGACCCTGTATATAGCTTATATTCTCGTGTTTTTTTCCTTCATATGTTTTTTCTCTTACCCTGATATTTAATACTGCATTGTGGGAAAGAGCTTGCAAGTAAGCATTTTACTGTACTGTTTTATAACCCACTGTATCTTGTGAACTTGACAAAAAAAACTTGAAACGTGTTATAAATACATTGATTCTGTATTATTCCAGGTTCCAGCTCCGGGTGGCACTCTACATCGCTGCTTCTCTGGGCCACCTGGACCTGGCCGGCTGGCTGCTGGAGAGGGGGGTGCGTGTCATTGAGCCGGTGGGGGTTCACCCTTACCGTGAGTGGTGCCACCAGACGGCCCACCCCGACGTCGCCAAGTGTCCCGCTGTCGCCTCCATCGAGCTCGGCCAGCTCACCATCCTCAAACTCTGTATCGCCAGCAGCGTTCTGACCCTTGCCTGTCAGGATCCCCAGGGTCGTGACCCCCTGAGGATCGCCCTTCAGTACGGCCACAGGGAGTGTGTGAGTCACCTGGCCACCAAGCTGTGCTCTGTGGTGGTCCTCCCAGGTATGGCCCTGCCCATGCGGACATACCTCCAGATAAAGGGCTGGGTGAGGCTGGGGCAGAGGAGGGCAGCATCCAGGCACTGCATGGGCCTCAACAGGGCTCCGTTCAGGACCAGGGTGGGCGACACGGTCCTGGTGGACGGCTTCACCCTCCCCAAGATGTCTTCCAAGCCCAGGAGGAGTGAGGCCAAGGCGGGTATCAGGGTGATGTCCACAGCCTCTCAAAGTTTGACCCCCATCAACTGCCCATCTCATGTAACCTGCCAGCTCCGCGCCCTGGCATCCCAGGATAAACCTCTTCAACTACCGAAGCAACACCCTGTGGCCACGAGTGATGAAAGAGAGAAGAAGAGGGGATGTGGAGGGAAGGGATGTGAGGAGGATGAGAGTGGGGATCAGAACAGCAACCAATGGAGGAGCAGAGTCCCGCTCCCGCCCATTTCCAGAGACACCAATCTCAGACCTGTGTTTGCCTCGCCAAACTCCGCCCAGATACTCACCACCTCACTGGAGGCCTTTTCTCTCCACTGCGACCGCACACCCAGAGAAAACGCCATATACTGTTTGGCCTTGGCCAGGTTAGTCCAAGTTTAAATGACAGCTACGGTGAATATGAATATTTCTCTGGAGGTTTCTTATGAAAGGTGTGAATACTGTCAGAAGAAGCCTCCTATAATCAGTGGGGGGGGGGGGGGGAACACATGTAAAAGCTGTTTACACACTTTTTATTTTATTTTGTGCAAGCATTTACCCACCTTTTGTGGAAGATGCATTGAAAGTAGAGGGAGCGTTACTTCTTTAATCCTGAACGGCAATCAGCATTTACCAGTCAATGGTTTTACCACTACATCACTGCCTATGATATACCCTTATCCTCCCTGAATAGATTTCAGTACAAACAAATCATGAGCCAACCATCATGCTTAGAAGGTACATAATCAAATCAACTCAAACTTTATTTGTCACATGCGCTGAATACAACAAGTGTAGATCTTTCCGTGAAATACTTTACTTACAGGCCCTTAACAAACAGTGCAGTTCAAGAAGAGTTGAAGAGAATATTTACCCAATAAACTAAAGTAACAAATAATAAAACATTTGAACTTGTCCGGTGGCCATTTGATTAATTGTTCAGCAGTCTTATGACTTGGGGTTAGAAGCTGTTATAGGTTTACCCTAACAAGTCCTGAAACAAATCATGAGCCAACTATCATGCTTAGAAGGTATATAGTGTCAGTCTTATTGGTTCACCCTAACAAGTTGTTTCAGTATGGGGAGAGGATAGGATGTAAGGGCGCTTCATTAATGTATTGAGGCCATTACATATACAGTATTTCACAATGCTAGGACACAGATTTGGTCTCCTAACCTTGTTCTGGTTGATTGACTCTCTAACAGTGCCTTCACACAGAGACCATGGTTGCAGCAGCTGAATGTAGCGCGGACTCTGTCCAGGAGGAGTGCTCAGCACATTGGGTAGACACCAGGATCCTGGTCATTAGGCAGATTAAACATACTGAAACAAGGAGGGACAACTTGGAATTGTCCAAAAAGGAACTCTTATTTGAGTTTTTATTTTTATTTTTTACAGTGAACAAGATGAGACTTTGGAACGGATGATGCCTGAAACAATGCGGACAACTTAGAATTTCGTTCCTTTGGATGAGGCTTATAGATATAGTCAGTACTGTGTTTGATTTGTGTGCAGAAAGTTTACAACGGCAGGCAGTGGATTCTCAGTCATTCCTCTCAAGGAACAAAAAACGTATCATATTTCACTGGCTATTTGTAGTAGCCAAATGTGAATGGAATTATTATTATTCTAGAATCATTCAGTTGACTGAATGTGACTGTGGTTGTGCTGTATGTGACTATGTGGTTGTGCTGTATGTGACTATGTGGTTGTACTGAATGTGACTATGTGGTTGTGCTGTATGTGATTGTACTGAATGTGACTATGTGATTGTACTGAATGTGGTTGTACTATACGTGATTGTAAGTGTTTGACATGGGTCTAATTGAGGCCCCCCCCCACACTTAACACTAGTTTTTATCCATAGAAATCCTCACTTGCTGATGAAGACCTATAGTGGTTGAAATCAATGTAAAATACAGTATGAACACTGCTGCCTTAAAACTCTTTTATTAAGATGTGGATCATTATTGCTCATTTAAATGAGTCTGTGCAGTGTCAAAATAATACACCTGATACATAAGGGGGGAAAAAATGCTAAAAATACCACAAGACATGAAATAATGGCATTATGGGAAAATAATACATACTGTATTTCACATAGAGTATTTGACAAACTCTTTATTTACGTTACAAAACTGACAACTACTGTGACGATGTGTTAGCACAGCATGTGTCATCATTCCCCTGCAGTGTGTGGATTTACACAGCAACATAGCAGACAGCTTAAATAGTTTATTTTTATTTAACCTTTATTTCACTAGACAAGTCAGTTAAGAACAAATTCTTATTTACAATGATGGCCAAACCCGGACGACGCTGGGCCAATTATGCGGCACAATATGGGACTCCCAATCACTTGGGAGTGGGAAGGATACCAAATCCAATATCACACACTTCTTCCTTAGTATTCTGAGAACTGTCAGATAGCTGTGAGAGCTATGAGTGGATCGTGGACCCATGCATAAATGATAACTTTACTGTAACTCAGTGGGGCAAGTAGAACGTCCGGGTTAGTGTATGTGCATTATCTGGACAGTTGATTGTCTTTGTCTCAAAGCCTTTCCATTTCTGGGGTATTGAAGAAGCTTCTGATCTCAACCTTCTTGACAGGTAAGAAACACTTGGTTAGTGTATGTGTCTTATCCAATGGGTTGTCAGGTGAACGTTGAAAATGCTTCTTGGAGGTGATCTAATGATGTCATTGAATCGCTGTCATTGAGTTGCTCACTGGACAAGACAATTATTCACTGAAAATTAAATCTGTCTTTCATTTCACTTATGTTGATACTTGATTGGCTATTTGCTGTCTTTTGAAAATACAAAAATAAATATAACTGTTTTATGAAGCACTTGTAGACATTCATTGTTTTCAAAATCATATTTTCAGCAAAACAGATACATACGTTTACAATATGACATCAAATCAAATAAAAATAAAATAAGTGATATGTAAATGATTGGCAAAAGGCTACAACCACCCAAATCATAGACTGTTCACTCTGCTACCACATGGCAAGCGATACGAGAGCACGAAGTCTGGGACAAAAGGCTCCTCAACAGCTTCTACACCCAAGCCATTAGACTGCTGAACAGCTTCTACCTCCAAGCCATTAGACTGCTGAACAGCTTCTACCCCCAAGCCACCAGACTGATGAACAGCTTCTACCCCCAAGTCATTAGACTGCTGAACAGCTTCTACCCCAAAGCCATAAGACTGCTGAACAGCTTCTACCCCCAAGTCATTAGACTGCTGAACAGCTTCCACCCAAGTCATTAGACTGCTGAACAGCTTTTACCCCCAAGTCATTAGACTGCTGAACAGCTTTTACCCCAAAGTCATTAGACTGCTGAACAGCTTCTACCCCCAAGTCATTAGACTGCTGAACAGCTTCTACCCCCAAGTCATTAGACTGCTGAACAGCTTCTACCCCAAGTCATTAGACTGCTGAACAGCTTCTACCCTCAAGTCATTAGACTGCTGAACAGCTTCTACCCCCAAGTCATTAGACTGCTGAACAGCTTCTACCCCCAAGTCATTAGACTGCTGAACAGCTTCTACCCCCAAGTCATTAGACTGCTGAACAGCTTCCACCCCCAACTCATTAGACTGCTGAACAGCTTCTACCCCCAAGTCATTAGACTGCTGAACAGCTTCTACCCCCAAGTCATTAGACTGCTGAACAGCTTCTACCCCCAAGTCATTAGACTGCTGAACAGCTTCTACCCCCAAGTCATTAGACTGCTGAACAGCTTCTACCCCCAAGTCATTAGACTGCTGAACAGCTTCTACCCCCAAGTCATTAGACTGCTGAACAGCTTCTACCCCCAAGTCATCAGACTGATGAACGTTAATTAAATGGCCACCTGCACTATTTGCATTGACCCCCTTTGTTATTGATGTATTTTTCTAATTGTTTTCCACTGACTCTCTTGAATTGGCTCGATGCACACTCACTACACTCTACCCACACATTCACTGTGACACTGACCGACTTTCACACTAGCTGCTGCTACTGTGTTTATTATCTATCCTGATTGCCTAGTCACTTTTACCCTTACCTAGATGTACATACTGTATTACCTCAACTACCTCGCACCCATGCACATTGACTCGGTACTGGTACTCCTTGTATATAGCCTTGTTATTGTTATTGTGTTACTATTTAGAAAATATTTTCTTAATTTTTAACTCTGCATTGTTGGGAATGGGCTCGTAATAAAGCATCTCACAGTTGTTTTCGGCGTATGTGACCAATACGATTAGATTCTCAACTGAACAAATGAATGCTCTCGTTGTTATAATGAGGAATTTATTTAAATAATTTGGTTTTCCTTGAAGATTTGAATGGGCTGAGAAAGCCTTTCGTGATGGATCTAGACAATCTGGTGAAAAGGGAGGGTTTGCGACTCTTCTCTTCAAGTGGGAAGGACGATGCGATATCATAAATTCCCTCTGGAGAAAAGGAGCCATGAGATGTTGTCATCGTCTCTGCAACGAAAGACCATCCAGCATGCCATCAATTTACATTTTAACTCATTTATCAGACACTCTTATCCAGAGAGACTTACAAGGAGCAATTAGGATGAAGTGCCTAGCTCAAGAGCACATTGACAGATTTTGCCTCGTGAACTCAGGGATTCTGAACCAGCAACCTATCGGTTACTGGCCCAACCTCTTAACCCACTAGGCTACCACCCAGCCCACAGTACAGTATGTCATAGGTAACAACTCAGAGGAGTACAACATCTTTCCAAATGAATTAGTGGAATGGTAAAGGGATAATGTCTCAGTCTTGACTGAGCAGCAGCCTAAACAGCAGCAGGGCTTACCTGTAAAGTACACAGTAGGGGAAATGTTCTGAGGCTGGTACTCCAGAGACTCTTGAGGACAGAGGTTCTTACTAACATTCTTGGAACCCTGGTTGGTGGGAAAAGGCACATTAAAGCAAACTGAAATGTTTTCGATATCTTAAAGTACAGCATATCAACTGCAAAGAAGCAGTGCAATGCCATGACACAAAGAATCATATAAAAGGTCAACAGCAGTGTTATTCATGAAAGATGTATGTGTACTATACCTTTGTATTGAAGGTGAGGACCTGCTCTCCAGTACTGCTGATGGTATCCCTTTCCAAATCAAACACGCCTTCTACAATGTCACTGGTGGCCACGCTGGTAGCGGACTCAAAATAACATTTAGCAGTGGCTTTGGTGATCATTTGAAGAATGACCATGCAAGTAGAAGTCTTTGGATCGTTCTGGACTGAAACATCAAAGTTTATGTTTTCATACTCATCTGACCACTGTCTCAGGAAGCCCTTCACTGTCTCTTCAGCAAATATCTGGAGAAGCTGAGAGGAGAGCTCCTTGGATATGGCACATTGTTCCTTTCCCCATTTCAGCCTTGAAAGAATGGAGTCTGAAGCACTTCTGGCTGCTGCCAATGTTAAGACCTGTGGAGTGCTGTGGCTGTCCTGAAGGGCTATCACTTTATCCACCAATTCATGGCTGAAAATGTGGATGGTCCAAGTGGAAATGATTTTTCTCAATTTCCTAACAGCAGATCGGAGGTCGTCAAGATGTGAAGCACCCTGTCCATCTTCCTGTGTGTTCTCAACACTTTCCACCATAATGTCCACTACCACCCCAGCAGCTTGCCTGACTTTGTCCACAAAGGTTACAGGAAGTAAGTCCTCTGTGTGAAAGAAGTCCTCAATGATTGTGTTTCTAACAATGGGAAAGTCAATCTGAGCAGGAAACTCAGTGGGGATGGGAGTCCCGGGTAAAGCAAAGTGCCATTTCGACTGCCTTAATTTTGAAGTAGGTGTTAGAGAGATGGAGGAGCGTGAAGAAGAGGTATTTCTTGTATTTTGGCTGTCAGCACTCCTACAACGGATCGTGTCAGTATCCTCCAGCATGGATCCTGAGAGCTCAGTGGTTTTAGGTAGTAATTTGTGAGGAATGTCCACACAGGCATCGTTTCCACCAGGTGTAACACTGCTCTGGTTGACCTCAAGATGGCCGAGACTTGCTCTTTGTGAAGCAGGACTGCTTTGATATGTAAATATTTGGATTGAACCAAGTGTTGTGTCTGATCTTTGAAGATCTTTTCTGAGAAACTCCATAATCTTACTTTGCAGACTGTTGTAGATGTTACGAGCAACAGACCAGATTCTTTTCTCAGAAACCTGTCCAGTGGTGAGCAGGGAGGTTCCAGATACCATGTCAGATGATTGGGTGGTCTGGGTGAGCTCCTGCTGGTCTTTCACCATGGTTTGTATAATATCAGTAGATGTGGTGGATGTAGATACAGACTGGAGGTACTTATCTGTTGTACCTTCCTCCACAATGTTAAATGATCTAGAGAGGACCTCACTCACTCCTTTCTCAGCTTTGGTTTGGAACTCATGACTAGAGCGTTTTTGGAGGCTCTTTGTTGAAAGACTGTGGGAAGATGCAATGCCTTTGGAGGCAGCCGTGCTGCAATCTAGACTTACTGGAGAGGTTCGCTCAGGAGAACCTTGGAGACGTTCAAACATGTCTTCACATGGTGTTGGGGACCTTGACAAGGAGATGTCCTTCAGCTGAGACAGAACACCACCTACCAACATGTTGACCTCAAGGGACATATCAGATATTTTCTTTCCTACTGTGGAGAAGCAAGGTGCATTTGATGCCTGATCCTCGCATGAGGTCAAGATTGTTGAAATGACCTCTTTGGTACTATTGGTCAGTAGAGCCTCGTCTGTTTCAGTCCAGAGAAGTTTTGAACTCTCGCTGACACCCCTGTGTAGAGCCACTTCAAGGTTCAAACTGTGCAAGTGAGGCACACTCTTACTAGCTTGCCTCAAGTCCTGGCTTGCCAAACAAATGTGCTCCTTAGTCCCAAGATGTCCAGAGTCCTCTGTGGGTATATGACTAGACATTCTGCTCAGCATGTCTGACCTCCGCTGATGAATAATGAAGTCCTTTAATGTCTTCTGAATATTGTTATATAAACTAGTGGTAGCAGACCAGATCCTGCTCTGTAGCTTTTGTGCATTTTCCTGGAGGTCAGGTTCTCTCTCCTCTACTTCTGCAGGTTGCGCCAAGCTCTGCAGGTCTTCCACAAATGTTTCAATGATGCCAAAGGCAGCAGAATCCGCACAAATATCCTTTGACCATGTGTACTGGTTTTGAATGGAACAAGACCTGGATGCTACAGAATAAGCAGGCTGTGCACTAGTTAAGCTACTGGTGGACTTTTTAACTAGGAACTCACTCACTGCTTGAGTGGCATTTCTCTTAAATTCCTCACTTGAGAGTTTTCTAATACAATCTAACAGACTGGTCAAAGAAGCTGTGGCCTTACTTCTGCTGTCCTCA
The DNA here is from genome assembly GCF_057628025.1 of Oncorhynchus mykiss. Classification (NCBI taxonomy): domain Eukaryota; kingdom Metazoa; phylum Chordata; class Actinopteri; order Salmoniformes; family Salmonidae; genus Oncorhynchus; species Oncorhynchus mykiss. The sequence continues at coordinate 10,202,882 of NC_143022.1, read as the reverse complement.
ATTTGACAGGGGAACTCACATACTATTGGTGATGAGGCCCTGGAATGGGCAATATCCCCAAGCTGAGCCAGAACACCCTCTACAAATTTCTCTCTCTCAATAGAGAAGCCTGATCCTTTTTCTCCAACAGTGTACAGGGCGTCCTCCTTTGACATTTCAGTCTTGTACAAGACCAGAAGCTCTGAGATGACTTCTTTGGTGCAAGTTGTCAGAAGGAGCTTGCTTTCTTCTGACTCAGTTTTTGCCCAAATAAGTTTTGAGCTCTCACTTAGGCCTCTTTGTAAAGTAACTGCACCAGTGGACTCTGGCAACTGAGGCTCACTCTTACTGGGCCTATATTTCATGTTTAAGCAAGGAAGTGGAACTGTCTCCTTAAACTCAGCATTTGTGATGTTGTCATCAGATGTGACAATGCTCTTTAAGGCACATCGCTGAAGCTTGCTGAAATAATCTTTCAAGTTGTTTTGGATGCTGTGGTAAATGTGAACAGCAGCAGACCAGGCACTCTTCTGTTGGGGACTCTCTTCAGATTCAGCCAAGGACTTCATATCTGACACGAAAGTCTTAACAACTACTGACGCTGCTGAGCCCACTGGGTGAATTGACTCTGTCTTTACAATGCCAGACAATGTTTGACCTGATACAGCACCTGTTAACTCAGACTGAATGACTGAACTAGGAAAGCTCAAACTACTGACTTTTTTGTCAAGAACTCCACTCACTGCTTGTATTGCTGATGTTTGAAACTCCCGGCTAGAGAGTTTTTGGATGCTCTTAGATGTGAGCGTGCAGGAGGAACCAGATTGACTAATATTGTAGCTGCTCTCGTATTTGCTTATCAGGGCATCAAGATCTTCAATGAAGCCAACATGCGATGCCAAAAACGTGATCTTGTCCTTCAGATCTTCCAGCAAATTCTGTTTGTTCTCGTCAACAAAAGCCACCATTGTGTCAGAGATCATGGTCATGACTTGCCCTGTTAGACTCTTGCTCTCTTGGTCAACTTTTTCAAGTTTAGCAGCCAGCTCTCTCACCATGCTCTCAGTCACCTTGGTCTGTGAGTCTCCCCTTACCGGTGTCACTACAGAGGTTTGGCTAGCGGAGGCACTCTTAACGACCACTGATAAGGCCGACTTGACATCTTTAGCCAACTCTGCCATTACAGCAGGGGTTAGCATCATAGAGCCTGCACTTCCAGATGGAGAATTGGACATGCATGCAAGTTTGGAGAGAGAACCTTGCAGGCTGTCCTGTACACAGGTGACAAGGGTGTCCTCTGAGACACCTAAGAGGACTTGTAGCGTCTCAGAGTTGGTTGTTTTCTTCTGCACATCAGACAGAGAGGTTAGAGTCCTTGGGGAAAAAAACGCAGAAATCATCAAAGTCAAACAAATAATATGTAAGGCTGTGATGCACATTCAGTGTGTCAAATACATCTGCACCATTGAAAACAATGAGGAAAACGCTGCTGTTTCTCTGAGAAAAAACCTTAGTGTGATGTCAGCCTAACTGCTTAATTTCTAAAGCCCAATAAAGTGTATTTTGTATAAGTCATTTGTATTGAAACTGGCCTGTAGATATCTATCTATCCTGGCAATATCTATCCTCTACAAAAATCCAAATTGCTATAAACTTCAAATACTGTAACTTCTAATAACTTCAAGGACAATCATAAATACAAGGCAGTTTGAAGAAATGTTAAAGGGAAATTTCTAAATGTTTCAACTTCATATTCATCATCTCCAGCACCACCCCAACATCAGCATATGTGAAAAATTGTAATTTCTATGTTTTGTAGTAAAAAAAGAAAGAGGAAGATAAGTGTTTTCTATGACATCATCAACCAATTAGTAGGCAATGCCTACTCATAATTGGTTAAAATCACACGATGCACACTGATGATGTCATTAGAATCTAGAGCTGAGCATTTAACTAGACCGACGTCGGCTCAATTATTTGAATTCCATATAGTTAATTTTTTTCTTCTTCTGTGAGCTCGATGCTCAGTTTCTGTAGAGATAAATCAGATCAAGCACGAACTATGCAATGTAGTAGGGAGTTGTAGTTTCCAACAGGCCAATATTCTACATAGTTTAGCACAGAAAATACGGCAATTAATTCCCATAATCCATTGCACGCCCACTTGCTTGTCCACTCTGTGTGGAGCAGATACGGAAACCTCATTGACTGAGACGGAGAGACAAGAGAATGCATGAGAGAGATAAAAAGCAGTTGCGTTGCGAGGATCCTCTACCTGGAAATACATGATCTAAGTGATTGACAGTTGGTGTTCAGCGGTCATAAAAGTAGGTCTTATTTACTTAGAAGAACTACTAAAATAGTGATTTTGTCAGACAGGATAAGCAGCAGCTCTATAGAGATGAGTTGATGACTTGGAATGAAATAATAAAGTCATCAAATAAATATTTTATATGAGAAAGTAAATGATGGTTGATAAGTCATAAACAGTAATGGACAGTCACTACCATCATGGGACTTTTATTCATTGTTTTATTATGTGTTGTTACAGCATTCAACACACATAATCCATAGTGCATTCAATGTCTAAAAAAAGTATTGAAATCCAAAACCGTGATTATTTTTTAAATATTTGAATGGAAACCAAACCAACCTCAAAAAGCACTAATTTCTCAGCACTATTGAAAACAGTTACGTCCCTCTATATTTTTTTTACTACAAAGCATGGAAATGTGTAATTTTCACATATGGTGATGCTGGAGATGAATATGAAGTGGTTAAATTTCCCTTTAAGAACATACCTCATGGCCCCCTTGGGCAGGTAGCTTCCACTGCCCAGACTGCCCTTAGTCAGGTAAATCTCCTTGAACTTAAGTTGTGATTCCTGCTCTTCTTCCTCTTCCTGCTCCATACAGTTGGAGGAAGGGTAGGGAGTCGGGATGCGAAAGCTATTGTAAGACTTTCGACTGCCTGGCCTCTTAGGTACACCAGCCTCAGTGAATCTCACGCGGGACTTGGTGTTAGTCTTATCGTCTAACAGACTGGTGAGTGACGCTGTGAGAGATCTCTGTGACAATGGAGAAGAGGCAGCATCTTGGATGCCCAGTAGTTCGTAAAGACCTGGGATGATGATCTGCATCAGCTTGTCCGATAAAAACTGGACAATCCTCAGACACAAGCCGGCAAGCTGTTGTTTTGTCAGCTGTATTCCAGAAACAGAAGAAGTGTTTTAAAATGTTGCATAGTGCGTCTTTCAAAAGCTTATGAACAAGGTTAAACATTAGGCAGAGTTTTCATGGTAATCTGATTAAATTGTCAGTAACATGATCTTACCGGGTCAAACATGCCCTCACGAATCCCCCTCCATTGCCTGAAAACAATATTGTTATAAATGTTGTCATATCAGGATGCGTGGCAGAATTGTTTTTATTTAATTATTTGCCTGATCGTGAAGTTATACCTGCTTTGTGTCAGTTGTTTTGGCAAAATTGCAATGTGACAACTTTTCTAGCACTGAACATTTTTTTCAGATTGATCAGTTTCTAATTTGATCCTATTTTCTTGAAGGTGTGATAGTACCAAAGAAAACAGAACATACTTCTCAGTTAGGTTTTGAAGGAAGTCCATAAGTGTCAGATGTTCCACATTGTTGAGCTTTCCCTCTTCTGTGGTTTCCATCACTGAGGTTGCTCTGCTCCTGGTACAATTGCTCTGCTCCTGGTAGAGATGTAATTATATTGCAAATAATCAAACTTAATAAACAACAAATATCATACTGAAATAATTATTAACTGTTAAAGAGTGGAGGAGCATTGGCAACGTTGGGCCAATTAAACAACTGCAACACAACAGAGATGGTTGTGGTACGTCAACATTGCCAATGATAGCATCACTATAACATTTTATTGGATTAATGTTGTAATATGAAATGACAAGGTCAACTTACCATCTCATTGACAGCTTCAGAGGTTAGGTGGTCATCCATCACACAGACAGGCAGGTCTAGAGACTGGGACAAGGCTCTATGGTCATAACCAGGAGAGAATGGAAACATCAGAGCAGTCCCAATGGCAGAATCTAACCACTGTCTTCATGTAGAAAAAGCGAATAAAATACTGGTTGATGAGCTAGCTAAATTAGCTAGCAAGACGGGTATGACCGTTAACAGCGTGCATGCACAAATGCATGACGACACTTTGTATCTCAGTGAAGCAGGCATGCAGAACGAGATCGCCCCACCAAGCCAGATAGTAGAGGGGTGCAACAACGCCGGGACACAGAGGCATAGCTCATACAATTATATTTTGTTCCAGTCAATGACAATACATGTTGAAAAATAAATACCTGTGTCAAATATATGGCATCGCATGCTAGTGCAAAGATAGCTTGCATGGATTTTTAAAAAATCCGGTGACCACTAGATGTCCTCGTATATCCACATTTAGATCAACTGTACTTGATTTTTCATCAGTACTGTGAATGACAAGCCCACTGAATCTAGTTTAATAATCTTTATACTCAGCAGGTAGAGGCCTAGGTACTTCAAATCAGTGCTTAATTTGAGCAGGATCATGCCAGAACAGGATCCGGCACCGTTCCGTTCTGGACTGTTTTGTTCCGGAACCTATTTGGCCGAATCCGGTACCTCTCGTGCCATGAAAAATCATTTTCACTTTTTGCTATTTAACAATTATAATAAAAGCGATCAATGTTCATTCGAGTTGCCTCTGTAACAGGGTTATATTGGTGATTCCCCTTGCCACTTTATTGTTAAGCCAATGGGTTTTTGGTTTGAGTTTGTCTTGCCTTCACCTACTCAACGTGGCATCTTATTGGCTGGTTTGAATAGCTGCTTACGAGGGGTGATGTTCCAGTTAAAATCGTCCCAGTGAACAAGCACCAAACCAGCGGTAAGTTGTTGGTTGCAAAGCACTGTACATCAAAAGTGATTTTTATACTTTCAGGTGATTTAAATGTTAAATTTATATCAAATTGTTTGTAAATGTTATTCGAACATCACACATAAGATGCAGCGGTTTTTGGAGAATATTTGTTGTGCATTTTGTTGTAGAGAATTCCCGCCAGTACTAGCTAGCAATTTACTGAGTCAAGTTAAGGAAATACTGCTGTCTGTTCAGAAATAAATTAAATCATTCAGAATAGCCTAATACGTCATGAGAAACCCTATAATTTAGCTACAGAGGACCAATAGCTTCTTTTTTAAATAGCCTAGCTGCGGATTGTAGCCCAATAACAAAGAATAGCCTACAGTCGGGAACGCGAGGCAAATCTGTCAGTGAAAAAACAGCAGGCAGACAAAACAGGCCTTTTGCAATATTTCAAATACAATCGAGGGAAAACACAGGTTGAAAAGCAATGACTCTTGCTGAAAAGATAAGACTATGCTGTAGACTACCAAAATATTTGATCAACTCCCAAACATTGTTTTACAAAACAGAGAGAGGGAGAGATAGGCTTTTGACACGAGCGCATCGACAATCTCCAGCGAGTGAGCTGCGCATCATTGGGTGAGTCAGTGAAACTGGAAAGCATTTTTAGGACTAATTTCCTCCTCATATTGTAGCCTACTATATGTTTCTCCACAAACCTAGGCCTATAGGCTATTGATGGATTCAAGACAAGGTCGTTTTTATTGATCTCAGATACTAAGTTTGTCAGTGTCAAAGTAGCCTGCCATTTCGATCATTTGTGCGGATTAAAAAAAGATAATGCCAAAGTCTCCAGTCATGTAAAAGGATGTAGAATTGCACGAAATGCGGTTTTAAAAAGGCCAACACTTTCCCGGACCCTAGGCTACTAAAAATGTTCCCCATGTGTGCACCTTCTATATGTGTGCACCCAAGTCCATATGGGAGTTGTAGCAATGGGACAAGACTGTAACTACCAATTGGATACCACTAAATTGGAGAAGAAGAAAAAAGAAGTCACCTTGGGGGTTTGTGGTATATGGCCAATATACCTCCGCGTTGCGTTGTGCCTAAGAACAGCCCTTGGCCGTGGTATATTGGCCATATACCACACCTCCTTGGGCCTATTTTCTTAATTGTACACAATTGGACACTTACAATTATTGTATGGTAAACATTGACATCTGTCTGGGTGGAACACCTTCCATAATGGGTGTCTGTGTGGGACACCCTCCATTACGGCTCCATCAGTGTTGAGCCCTCTCATTCTTATTGTATGGGACACTCAATTACGGCTCCTTGTGTTTCCAATTTTCTTCCTCTGGCAGGATTACTTCCACGTGCAACTGTCAGACGACAAGCAGGTGAGGCACTTCCTGGAGCTGAGCTATGCTGGTGCCATCCTTCGGGACAGCTGGGTCCTGACAGACGTTGGCATCACCCCTAGCAGTGCCATCTGCTGCCTGCTGAAGGTACCAGCCGAACACCTAGCTGTTTCTACCCGTGCTTGAAAATGCATATCAAAGTGAGCTGGCTATTGCTTGAAACAGCTTCATACTATCATTAACATAAAGTGTTTCAGATATAGTGTGGTAATATATAGTATGGTTATATAGTATGGTTAAATAGTATGGTTATATAGTATGATTATATAGTATGATTATATATATTATGGTGATATAGAGTGTGGTAATATATAGTATGGTTATATAGTATGATTATATAGTATGGTTATATGGGGCGGCAGGGTAGCCTAGTGGTTAGAGCGGTGGACTAGTAACCGGAAGGTTGCAAGTTCAAATCCCTGAACAGACAAGGTCGTTCTGTCGTTCTGCCCCTGAACAGGCCCACTGTTCCTTGGCCGTCATTGAAAATAAGAATTTGTTCTTAACTGACTTGCCGAAAGGTAAAATAAAATAGTTGTAGGTGACCAAATACTTATTTTCCACCATAATTTGCAAATAAATTCATTAAAAATCCTACAATGTGATTTTTCTGGATTTTTTTTTCTAATTTTGTCTGTCATAGTTGAAGTGTACCTATGATGAAAATTACAGGCCTCTCTCATCTTTTTAAGTAGGAGAACTTGCACAATTGGTGGCTGACTAAATACTTTTTTGCCCCACTGTATAGTGTGGTGGTATATAGTATGGTGATATATAGTATGTTGAGGTCACCCTGCTTGAGACTTAAAGTAATATTGCCCTTGCTCAACCAAGACCATGGTTATGGTAGTGATTGGTTAGTAAGGACACTGCTTTGTGAGTGTGAAGTGTTGTTGTACAGAGCTCCCTGGGTACATGTCCAGAGCCAGACAGGGACAGAACTCACTCTGTTCCACAAAGTTCTGTGGAAGATTTGCTAACAGAGGAGAGTGGTTATGTATCTAAGTACAAATGTAACCATCAGAATAATGTTTATTTGTGTTCCTTACTCCTTACTTACACATTCCATCATTGACATAGTCAAAGCCAGACCTTCTGTCTGTCTCTCCTTCTTGCTGGTTGACTAGAGTGGAAATCTATAGTATTGTATGGTTGACCTGGGATAGAGCTGAAATGTGGCCCGATGTAGTGTTGCCTTTGTACCAAACACCCTTACAGTCATAAACCTTTTCCCCATGTAATCGCCTCGACCTCAGTCTGGTGTTCGCTAACAGTATCTGAAGAGTCTGTTTACCCAGTGGTGTATAGTACAGCAGAGTACAGCAGAGCACAGTATAGTACAGTAGAGCACAGCAGACTACAGTAGAGCACAGCAGACTACAGCAGAGTACAGCAGAGTACAGCAGAGTACAGTAGAGCACAGCAGAGTACAGCAGACTACAGAGCACAGCAGGCCGTATAGTAGGAGAAGAAGAGGCCCTTTGGGTTCATTGAAATACATATTCATAATATTTCTGTTAACAATTTAATCTGCACCCAGATTAGTCTTCAATTTAATTTTCACCCAGATTAGTGTTCAATTTAATTTACACCCAGATTAGTGTTCAATTTAATCTGCACCCAGATTAGTGTTCAATTTAATCTGCACCCAGATTAGTGTTCAATTTAATTTTCACCCAGATTAGTGTTCAATTTAATTTACACCCAGATTAGTGTTCAATTTAATCTGCACCCAGATTAGTGTTCAATTTAATTTTCACCCAGATTAGTGTTCAATTTAATTTTCACCCAGATTAGTGTTCAATTAAATTTTCACCCAGATTAGTGTTCAATTAAATTTTCACCCAGATTAGTGTTCAATTTAATTTTCACCCAGATTAGTGTTCAATTTAATTTTCACCCAGATTAGTGTTCAATTTAATTTTCACCCAGATTAGTGTTCAATTTAATTTTCACCCAGATTAGTGTTCAATTTAATTTTCACCCAGATTAGTGTTCAATTTCATTTTCACCCAGATTAGTGTTCAATTTCATTTTCACCCAGATTAGTGTTCAATTTAATTTTCACCCAGATTAGTGTTCAATTTCATTTTCACCCAGATTAGTGTTCAATTTAATCTGCACCCAGATTAGTGTTCAATTTCATTTTCACCCAGATTAGTGTTCAATTTAATCTGCACCCAGATTAGTGTTCGATGTGATAGAACAAAACTCAGTACAGCACATTAATTAGAAAATGTTGTTACAAGTTTGAGCCACGAGATGGTGGTAGATTATAAATTTAAATAGCATGGACCTTTGATTTGTCTCTGGATAGAAATTGCCCTTGGGCACAGATCTAGGATCAGTTTACTCTCACCAAATCCTAACCTTTACCATTAGCAGTAAAAACACAAACCAGACCTAAGATTAGTGCAAAGGAGCCACTTCATCTTACCCCTGTAATTATATGACTCCTAACTTATATATACTGAGTGTACCAAACATTAGAAACACCTTCCTAATATTGAGTTGCACCCCGCCTTCTGCCATCAGAACAGCCTCAATTTGTTGGGGCATGGACTCTACAAGGTGTTTGAAAGCGTTCCCCAGGGATGCTGGCCCATGTTGACTCCAATGCTTCGAACAGTTGTGCCGAGTTGGCTGGATGTTCTTTGGGTGGTGGACCATTCATGATACACACAGGAAACTGTTGAGTGTGAAAAACCCCAGCAGCATTGCAGGTCTTGACACAAACCGGTGCACCTGGCAACTACTACCCCGTTCAAAGGCACTTAAATATTTTGTCTTGCCCATTCACCCTCTGAATGGCACACATACACAATCTATGCCTCAATTGTCTCAAGGCTTAAAAATTATTCTTTAACCTGTCTGCTCCCCTTCATCTACACTGAAGTGGATTTAACAAGTGACATCATTAAGGGATCATAGCTTTCACCTGGATTCACCTGGTCAGTCTTTGTCATGGAAAGAACAGGTGTTCATAATGTTTTGTTTACTCGGTGTATAAACACAACATAGGTATTTATGTAAAACAAGTGAATTTACTGAATGTCCATGGTCTTATACTTCAGCGGGAGCCGGTGGTGCGTGTGTTCAGTGCCGTGACGGGGGAGACCCTCTCAGTCTTGGGCACTGTGTTTCTCCTGAGTACGTCTGTGGCCAGGCTCATGACCCTGGTGTCCCAGCAGTGTGGGCTTCCCGTCAGCTCCTTCAGACTGAGCTCTCCCACCGGCCTGCAACTCTACGACTGCAACCGGCTGCACGACTACGCCATTGACCTGGGTATGGCCTTCCTTGTGCAGTAGATCAATGGTCCTCTGGCTCAACACCTTATGGATGTAACATAGAGACAAATGGACTGTATGGAACACATTCTTGGTTCATGGAAACCAGGAGGACAACCTGCATGTGTCTCTGTCTCCCAGGGGCTACTCTACGGTTGGACACCTGGGATGGGTGGGCGGAGTTCCTCAGAGGCTGCTTCCTTGGACACAGACTGACCGTCCAACGACACCTGTCTAGGGAGAGACCTGTGATGAGATCAGAATACACATCTACACACTGAACTGTATGATAGACTTACTATCAACAGTGATGGTACTGAACCTTTATATAGCTTACAATGATAGTACTGACCCTGTATATAGCTTACAATGATAGTACTGACCTTGTATTTAGCTTACAATGATAGTATGATAGCTTATAATGATAGTACTGACCCTGTATATAGCTTATATTCTCGTGTTTTTTTCCTTCATACAATTTTTCTCTTACCCTGATATTTAAAACTGCATTGTGGGAAAGAGCTTGCAAGAAAGCATTTTACTGTACTGTTTTATAACCCACTGTATCTTGTGAACTTGACAAAAAAAACTTGAAACGTGTTATAAATACATTGATTCTGTATTATTCCAGGTTCCAGCTCCGGGTGGCACTCTACATCGCTGCTTCTCTGGGCCACTTGGACCTGGCCGGCTGGCTGCTGGAGAGGGGGGTGCGTGTCATTGAGCCGGTGGGGGTTCACCCTTACCGTGAGTGGTGCCACCAGACGGCCCACCCCGACGTCGCCAAGTGTCCCGCTGTTGCCTCCATCGAGCGCGGCCAGCTCACCATCCTCAAACTCTTTTTCGCCATCAGCGTTCTGACCCTTGCCTGTCGGGGAAGTGTGTGCGTCACCTGGCCACCAAGCTGTGCTCTGTGGTGGTCCTCCCAGGTATGGCCCTGCCCATGCGGACATACCTCCAGATAAAGGTATCAGGGTGATGTCCAAAGCCTCTCGACGTTTGACCCCCATCAACTGCCCATCTCATGTATCCTGCCCGCTCCGCGCCCTGGCATCCCAGGATAAACCTCTTCAACTACCGAAGTTACACCCTGTGGCCACGAGGGATGAAAGAGAGAAGAGGGGATGGGAAGGGATGTGAGGAGGATGAGAGTGGGGATCAGAACAGCAACCAATGGAGGAGCAGAGTCCCGCTCCCGCCCATTTCCAGAGACACCAATCTCAGACCTGTGTTTGCCTCGCCAAATTCCGCCCAGATACTCACCACCTCACTGGAGGCCTTTTCTCCCCACTGCGACCGCACACCCAGAGAAAACGCCATATACTGTTTGGCCTTGGCCAGGTTAGTCCAAGTTTAAATGACAGCTACGGTGAATATGAATATTTCTCTGGAGGTTTCTTATGAAAGGTGTGAATACTGTCAGAAGAAGCCTCCTATAATCAGTGGTGGTGGGGGGGGGGAACACATGTAAAAGCTGTTTACACACTTTTTATTTTATTTTGTTCAAGCATTTACCCACCTTTTGTGGAAGATGCATTGAAAGTAGAGGGAGCGTTACTTCTTTAATCCTGAACGGCAATCAGCATTTACCAGTCAATGGTTTTACCACTACATCACTGCCTATGATATACCCTTATCCTCCCTGAATAGATTTCAGTACAAACAAATCATGAGCCAACCATCATGCTTCGAAGGTATATAGTCAAATCAAATCAAATCAAACATTATTTGTCACATGCGCTGAATACAACAAGTGTAGATCTTTCCGTGAAATACTTTACTTACAAGCCCTTAACAAACAGTGCAGTTCAAGAGGAGTTGAAGAGAATATTTACCCAATAAACTAAAGTAACAAATAATAAAACAGTTGAACTTGTCCAGTGGCCATTTGATTAATTGTTCAGCAGTCTTATGACTTGGGGTTAGAAGCTGTTATAGGTTTACCCTAACAAGTCCTGAAACAAATCATGAGCCAACTATCATGCTTAGAAGGTATATAGTGTCAGTCTTATGACTTGGGGGTAGAAGCTGTTCAGCAGTCTTATGACTTGGGGTTAGAAGCTGTTATAGGTTTACCCTAACAAGTCCTGAAACAAATCATGGGGCGGCAGGGTTAGAGCGTTGGACTAGTAACCGGAAGGTTGCAAGTTCAAATCCCGAGCTGACAAGGTACAAATCTGTCGTTCTGCCCCTGAACAGGCAGTTAACCCACTGTTCCTAGGCTGTCATTGAAAATAAGAATTTGTTCTTAACTGACTTGCCTAGTTAAATAAAATAAAAATAAATAAAAAAATGAGCCAACTATCATGCTTAGAAGGTATATAGTGTCAGTCTTATTGGTTCACCCTAACAAGTTGTTTCAGTATGGGGAGAGGATAGAATGTAAGGGCGCTTCATTAATGTATTGAGGCCATTACATATACAGTATTTCACAATGCTAGGACACAGATTTGGTCTCCTAACCTTGTTCTGGTTGATTGACTCTCTAACAGTGCCTTCACACAGAGACCATGGTTGCAGCAGCTGAATGTAGCGCGGACTCTGTCCAGGAGGAGTGCTCAGCACATTGGGTAGACACCAGGATCCTGGTCATTAGGCAGATTAAACATACTGAAACAAGGAGGGACAACCTGGAATTGTCCAAAAAGGAACTCTTATTTGAGTTTTTATTTTTTACAGTGAACAAGATGAGACTTTGGAACGGATGATGCCTGAAACAATGCGGACGACTTAGAATTTTGTTCCTTTGGATGAGGCTTATAGATATAGTCAGTACTGTGTTTGATTTGTGTGCAGAAAGTTTACAACGGCAGGCAGTGGATTCTCAGTCATTCCTCTCAAGTAACAAAAAATGTATCATATTTCACTGGCTATTTGTAGTAGCCAAATGTGAATGGAATTATTATTATTCTAGAATCATTCAGTTGACTGAATGTGACTGTGGTTGTGCTGTATGTGACTGTGGTTGTACTGAATGTGACTGTGGTTGTACTGAATGTGACTATGTGGTTGTGCTGTATGTGATTGTACTGTACGTAATTGTAAGTGTTTGACATGGGTCTAATTGAGGCTCCAACCCCCTGCCTTAAAACTCTTTTATTAAGATGTGGATCATTATTGCTCATATGAGTCTGTGCTGTGTCAAAATAATAAATTCTTATTTACAATGATGGCCAAACCCGGACGACGCTGGGCCAATTATGCAGCACCCTATGAAACTCCCATTTCTGGGGTATTGAAGAAGCTTCTGATCTCAACCTTGTTGACAGGTAAGAAACACTTGGTTAGTGTATGTGTCTTATCCAATGGGTTGTCAGGTGAACGTTGAAGATGCTTCTTGGAGGTGATCTAATGATGTCATTGAATCGATGTCATTGAGTTGCTCACTGGACAAGACAATTATTCACTGAAAATTAAATCTGTCTTTCATTTCACTTATGTTGATACTTGATTGGCTATTTGCTGTCTTTTGAAAATACAAAAATAAATATAACTGTTTTATGAAGCACTTGTAGACATTCATTGTTTTCAAAATCATATTTTCAGCAAAACAGATACATACGTTTACAATATGACATCAAATCAAATAAAAATAAAGTAAGTGATATGTAAATGATTGGCAAAAGGCTCCAACCACCCAAGTCATAGACTGTTCACTCTGCTACCACACGGCAAGCGATACGAGAGCACCAAGTCTGGGACAAAAGGCTCCTTAACAGCTTCCACCCCCAAGTCATTAGACTGCTGAACAGCTTCTACCCTCAAGTCATTAGACTGCTGAACAGCTTCCACCCCCAAGCCATTAGACTGCTGAACAGCTTCTACCCCCAAGCCATAAGACTGCTGAACAGCTTCTACCCCCAAGTCATTAGACTGCTGAACAGCTTCCACCCCCAAGTCATTAGACTGCTGAACAGCTTCTAACCCCAAGTCATTAGACTGCTGAACAGCTTCTACCCCCAAGCCATTAGACTGCTGAACAGCTTCTACCCCCAAGTCATTAGACTGCTGAACAGCTTCCACCCCCAAGTCATTAGACTGCTGAACAGCTTCTACCCCCAAGTCATTAGACTGCTGAACAGCTTCTACCCCCAAGTCATTAGACTGCTGAACAGCTTCTACCCCCAAGTCATTAGACTGCTGAACAGCTTCCACCCCCAAGCCATAAGACTGCTGAACAGCTTCCACCCCCAAGCCATAAGACTGCTGAACAGCTTCTACCCCCAAGCCATAAGACTGCTGAACAGCTTCTACCCCCAAGTCATTAGACTGCTGAACAGCTTCTATCCCCAAGTCATTAGACTGCTGAACAGCTTCTACCCCCAAGCCATTAGACTGCTGAACAGCTTCTACCCCCAAGCCATAAGACTGCTGAACAGCTTCTACCCCCAAGTCATTAGACTGCTGAACAGCTTCCACCCCCAAGTCATTAGACTGCTGAACAGCTTCTAACCCCAAGTCATTAGACTGCTGAACAGCTTCTACCCCCAAGCCATTAGACTGCTGAACAGCTTCTACCCCCAAGTCATTAGACTGCTGAACAGCTTCCACCCCCAAGTCATTAGACTGCTGAACAGCTTCTACCCCCAAGTCATTAGACTGCTGAACAGCTTCTACCCCCAAGTCATTAGACTGCTGAACAGCTTCTACCCCCAAGTCATTAGACTGCTGAACAGCTTCCACCCCCAAGCCATAAGACTGCTGAACAGCTTCCACCCCCAAGCCATAAGACTGCTGAACAGCTTCTACCCCCAAGCCATAAGACTGCTGAACAGCTTCTACCCCCAAGTCATTAGACTGCTGAACAGCTTCTATCCCCAAGTCATTAGACTGCTGAACAGCTTCTACCCCCAAGCCATAAGACTGCTGAACAGCTTCTACCCCCAAGCCATAAGACTGCTGAACAGCTTCTACCCCCAAGTCATAGACTGTTCACTCTGCTACCACACGGCAAGCGATACGAGAGCACCAAGTCTGGGACAAAAGGCTCCTTAACAGCTTCCACCCCCAAGCCATTAGACTGCTGAACAGCTTCTACCCCCAAGTCATTAGACTGCTGAACAGCTTCTACCCCCAAGTCATTAGACTGCTGAACAGCTTCTACCCCCAAGTCATTAGACTGCTGAACAGCTTCTACCCCCAAGTCATTAGACTGCTGAACAGCTTCTACCCCCAAGTCATTAGACTGCTGAACAGCTTTTACCCCCAAGCCATCAGACTGCTGAACAGCTTCTACCCCCAAGCCATTAGACTGATGAACAGCTTCTACCCCCAAGCCATTAGACTGATGAATGTTAATTAAATGGCCACCTGCACTATTTGCATTGACCCCCTTTGTTATTGATGTATTTTTCTAATTGTTTTCCACTGACTCTCTTGAATTGGCTCGATGCACACTCACTACACTCTACCCACACATTCACTGTGACACTGACCGACTTTCACACTAGCGGCTGCTACTGTGTTTATTATCTATCCTGATTGACTAGTCACTTTTACCCTTACCTACATGTACAGTGCCTTGCGAAAGTATTCGGCCCCCTTGAACTTTGCGACCTTTTGCCACATTTCAGGCTTCAAACATAAAGATATAAAACTGTATTTTTTTGTGAAGAATCAACAACAAGTGGGACACAATCATTAAGTGGAACGACATTTATTGGATATTTCAAACTTTTTTAACAAATCAAAAACTGAAAAATTGGGCGTGCAAAATTATTCAGCCTCCTTAAGTTAATACTTTGTAGCGCCACCTTTTGCTGCGATTACAGCTGTAAGTCGCTTGGGGTATGTCTCTATCAGTTTTGCACATCGAGAGACTGAAATGTTTTCCCATTCCTCCTTGCAAAACAGCTCGAGCTCAGTGAGGTTGGATGGAGAGCATTTGTGAACAGCATTTTTCAGTTCTTTCCACAGATTCTCGATTGGATTCAGGTCTGGACTTTGACTTGGCCATTCTAACACCTGGATATGTTTATTTTTGAACCATTCCATTGTAGATTTTGCTTTATGTTTTGGATCATTGTCTTGTTGGAAGACAAATCTCCGTCCCAGTCTCAGGTCTTTTGCAGACTCCATCAGGTTTTCTTCCAGAATGGTCCTGTATTTGGCTCCATCCATCTTCCCATCAATTTTAACCATCTTCCCTGTCCCTGCTGAAGAAAAGCAGGCCCAAACCATGATGCTGCCACCACCATGTTTGATAGTGGGGATGGTGTGTTCAGCTGTGTTGCTTTTACGCCAAACATAACGTTTTGCATTGTTGCCAAAAAGTTCAATTTTGGTTTCATCTGACCAGAGCACCTTCTTCCACATGTTTGGTGTGTCTCCCAGGTGGCTTGTGGCAAACTTTAACCAACACTTTTTATGGATATCTTTAAGAAATGGCTTTCTTCTTGCCACTCTTCCATAAAGGCCAGATTTGTGCAATATACGACTGATTGTTGTCCTATGGACAGAGTCTCCCACCTCAGCTGTAGATCTCTGCAGTTCATCCAGAGTGATCATGGGCCTCTTGGCTGCATCTCTGATCAGTCTTCTCCTTGTATGAGCTGAAAGTTTAGAGGGACGGCCAGGTCTTGGTAGATTTGCAGTGGTCTGATACTCCTTCTATTTCAATATTATCGCTTGCACAGTGCTCCTTGGGATGTTTAAAGCTTGGGAAATCTTTTTGTATCCAAATCCGGCTTTAAACTTCTTCACAACAGTATCTCGGACCTGCCTGGTGTGTTCCTTGTTCTTCATGATGCTCTCTGCGCTTTTAACGGACCTCTGAGACTATCACAGTGCAGGTGCATTTATACGGAGACTTGATTACACACAAGTGGATTGTATTTATCATCATTAGTCATTTAGGTCAACATTGGATCATTCAGAGATCCTCACTGAATTTCTGGAGAGAGTTCGCTGCACTGAAATTAAAGGGGCTGAATAATTTTGCAAGCCCAATTTTTCAGTCTTTGATTTGTTAAAAAAGTTAGAAATATCCAATAAATGTCGTTCCACTTCATGATTGTGTCCCACTTGTTGTTGATTCACCACAAAAAAATACAGTTTTATATCTTTATGTTTGAAGCCTGAAATGTGGCAAAAGGTCGCAAAGTTCAAGGGGGCCGAATACTTTCGCAAGGCACTGTACATACTGTATTACCTCAACTACCTCGCACCCATGCACATTGACTCGGTACTGGTACTCCTTGTATATAGCCTTGTTATTGTTATTGTGTTACTATTTAGAAAATATTTTCTTACTTTTTAACTCTGCATTGTTGGGAATGGGCTCGTAATAAAGCATCTCACAGTTGTTTTCGGCGTATGTGACCAATACGATTAGATTCTCATCTGAACAAATGAATGCTCTCGTTGTTATAATGAGGAATTTATTTAAATAATTTGGTTTTCCTTGAAGATTTGAATGTGCTGAGAAAGCCTTTCGTGATGGATCTAGACAATCTGGTGAAAAGGGAGGGTTTGCGACTCTTCTCTTCAAGTGGGAAGGACGATGCGATATCATAAATTCCCTCTGGAGAAAAGGAGCCATGAGATGTTGTCATCGTCTCTGCAACGAAAGACCATCCAGCATGCCATCAATTTACATTTTTACTCATTTATCAGACACTCTTATCCAGAGAGACTTACAAGGAGCAATTAGGATGAAGTGCCTTGCTCAAGAGCACATTGACAGATTTTGCCTCGTGAACTCAGGGATTCTGAACCAGCAACCTATCGGTTACTGGCCCAACCTCTTAACCCACTAGGCTACCACCCAGCCCACAGTACAGTATGTCATAGGTAACAACTCAGAGGAGTACAATGTCTTTCCAAATGAATTAGTGGAATGGTAAAGGGATAATGTCTCAGTCTTGACTGAGCAGCAGCCTAAACAGCAGCAGGGCTTACCTGTAAAGTACACAGTAGGGGAAATGTTCTGAGGCTGGTACTCCAGAGACTCTTGAGGACAGAGGTTCTTACTAACATTCTTGGAACCCTGGTTGGTGGGAAAAGGCACATTAAAACAAACTGAAATGTTTTCGATATCTTACAGTACAGCATATCAACTGCAAAGAACCAGTGCAATGCCATGACACAAAGAATCATATTAAAAGGTCAACAGCAGTGTTATTCATGAAAGATGTATGTGTACTATACCTTTGTATTGAAGGTGAGGACCTGCTCTCCAGTACTGCTGATGGTATCCCTTTCCAAATCAAACACGCCTTCTACAATGTCACTGGTGGCCACGCTGGTAGCGGACTCAAAATAACATTTAGCAGTGGCTTTGGTGATCATTTGAAGAATGACCATGCAAGTAGAAGTCTTTGGATCGTTCTGGACTGAAACATCAAAGTTTATGTTTTCATACTCATCTGACCACTGTCTCAGGAAGCACTTCACTGTCTCTTCAGCAAATATCTGGAGAAGCTGAGAGGAGAGCTCCTTGGATATGGCACATTGTTCCTTTCCCCATTTCAGCCTTGAAAGAATGGAGTCTGAAGCACTTTTGGCTGCTTCCAATGTTAAGACCTGTGGAGTGCTGTGGCTGTCCTGAATGGCTATCACTTTATCCACCAATTCATGGCTGAAAATGTGGATGGTCCAAGTGGAAATTATTTTTCTCAATTTCCTAACAGCAGATCGGAGGTCGTCAAGATGAGAAGCACCCTGTCCATTTTCCTGTGTGTTCTCAACACTTTCCACCATAATGTCCACTACCACCCCAGCAGCTTGCCTGACTTTGTCCACAAAGGTTACAGGAAGTAAGTCCTCTGTGTGAAAGAAGTCCTCAATGATTGTGTTTCTAACAATTGGAAAGTCAATCTGAGCAGGAAACTCAGTGGGGATGGGAGTCCCGGGTAAAGCAAAGTGCCATTTCGACTGCCTTAATTTTGAAGTAGGTGTTAGAGAGATGGAGGAGCGTGAAGAAGAGGTATTTCTTGTATTTTGGCTGTCAGCACTCCTACAACGGATCGTGTCAATATCCTCCAGCATGGATCCTGAGAGCTTAGTGGTTTTAGGTAGTAATTTGTGCAGAATGTTCACACAGGCATCGTTTCCACCAGGTGTAACACTGCTCTGGTTGACCTCAAGATGGCCGAGACTTGCTCTTTGTGATGCAGGACTGCTTTGATATGTAAAGATTTGGATTGAACCAAGTGTTGTGTCTGATCTTTGAAGATCTTTTCGGAGAAACTCCGTAATCTTACTTTGCAGACTGTAGTAGATGTTACGAGCAACAGACCAGATTATTTTCTCAGAAACCTGTCCAGTGGTGAGCAGGGAGGTTCCAGATACCATGTCAGATGATTGGGTGGTCTGGGTGAGCTCCTGCTGGTCTTTCACCATGGTTTGTATAATATCAGTAGATGTGGTGGATGTAGATACAGACTGGAGGTACTTATCTGTTGTACCTTCCTCCACAATGTTAAATGATCTAGAGAGGACCTCACTCACTCCTTTCTCAGCTTTGGTTTGGAACTCATGACTAGAGAGTTTTTGGAGGCTCTTTGTTGAAAGACTGTGGGAAGATGCAATGCCTTTGGAGGCAGCCGTGCTGCAATCTAGACTTACTGGAGAGGTTCGCTCAGGAGAACCTTGGAGACGTTCAAACATGTCTTCACATGGTGTTGGGGACCTTGACAAGGAGATGTCCTTCAGCTGAGACAGAACACCACCTACCAATATGTTGACCTCAAGGGACATATCAGATATTTTCTTTCCTACTGTGGAGAAGCAAGGTGCATTTGATGCCTGATCCTCGCATGAGGTCAAGATTGTTGAAATGACCTCTTTGGTACTATTGGTCAGTAGAGCCTCGTCTGTTTCAGTCCAGAGAAGTTTTGAACTCTCGCTGACACCCCTGTGTAGAGCCACTTCAAGGTTCAAACTGTGCAAGTGAGGCACACTCTTACTAGCTTGCCTCAAGTCCTGGCTTGCCAAACAAATGTGCTCCTTAGTCCCAAGATGTCCAGAGTCCTCTGTGGGTATATGACTAGACGTTCTGCTCAGCATGTCTGACCTCCGCTGATGAATGATGAAGTCCTTTAATGTCTTCTGAATATTGTTATATAAACTAGTGGTAGCAGACCAGATCCTGCTCTGTAGCTTTTGTGCATTTTCCTGGAGGTCAGGTTCTCTCTCCTCTACTTCTGCAGGTTGCGCCAAGCTCTGCAGGTCTTCCACAAATGTTTCAATGATGCCAAAGGCAGCAGAATCCGCACAAATATCCTTTGACCATGTGTACTGGTTTTGAATGGAACAAGACCTGGATGCTACAGAATAAGCAGGCTGTGCACTAGTTAAGCTACTGGTGGACTTTTTAACTAGGAACTCACTCACTGCTTGAGTGGCATTTCTCTTAAATTCCTCACTTGAGAGTTTTCTAATACAATCTAACAGACTGGTCAAAGAAGCTGTGGCCTTACTTCTGCTGTCCTCAATTTGACAGGGGAACTCACATACTATTGGTGATGAGGCCCTGGAATGGGCAATATCCCCAAGCTGAGCCAGAACACCCTCTACAAATTTCTCTCTCTCAATAGAGAAGCCTGATCCTTTTTCTCCAACAGTGTACAGGGCGTCCTCCTTTGACATCTCAGTGTTGTACAAGACCAGAAGCTCTGAGATGACTTCTTGGGTGCAAGTTGTCAGAAGGAGCATGCTTTCTTCTGACTCAGTTTTTGCCCAAAGAAGTTTTGAGCTCTCACTTAGGCCTCTTTGTAAAGTAACTGCACCAGTGGACTCTGGCAACTGAGGCTCACTCTTACTGGGCCTATATTTCATGTTTAAGCAAGGAAGTGGAACTGTCTCCTTAAACTCAGCATTTGTGATGTTGTCATCAGATGTGACAATGCTCTTTAAGGCACATCGCTGAAGCTTGCTGAAATAATCTTTCAAGTTGTTTTGGATGCTGTGGTAAATGTGAACAGCAGCAGACCAGGCACTCTTCTGTTGGGGACTCTCTTCAGATTCAGCCAAGGACTTCATATCTGACACGAAAGTCTTAACAACTACTGACGCTGCTGAGCCCACTGGGTGAATTGACTCTGTCTTTACAATGCCAGACAATGTTTGACCTGATACAGCACCTGTTAACTCAGACTGAATGACTGAACTAGGAAAGCTCAAACTACTGACTTTTTTGTCAAGAACTCCACTCACTGCTTGTATTGCTGATGTTTGAAACTCCCGGCTAGAGAGTTTTTGGATGCTCTTAGATGTGAGCGTGCAGGAGGAACCAGATTCACTAATATTGTAGCTGCTCTCGTATTTCCTTATCAGGGCATCAAGATCCTCAATAAAGCCAACATGCGATGCCAAAAACGTGATCTTGTCCTTCAGATCTTCCAGCAAATTCTGTTCGTTCTCGTCAACAAAAGCCACCATTGTGTCAGAGATGGTGGTCATGACTTGCCCTGTTAGACTCTTGCTCTCTTGGTCAACTTTTTCAAGTTTAACAGCCAGCTCTCTCACCATGCTCTCAGTCACCTTGGTCTGTGAGTCTCCCCTTACCGGTGTCACTAGAGAGGTGTGACTTGCGGAGGCACTCTTAACGACCACTGATAAGGCCGACTTGACATCTTTAGCCAACTCTGCCATTACAGCAGGGGTTAGCATCATAGAGCCTGCACTTCCAGATGGAGAATTGGACATGCATGCAAGTTTGGAGAGAGAACCTTGCAGGCTGTCCTGCACACAGGTGACAAGGGTGTCCTCTGAGACACCCAAGAGGACTTGTAGCGTCTCAGAGTTGGTTGTTTTCTTCTGCACATCAGACAGAGAGGTTAGAGTCCTTGGGGAAAAAAACGCAGAAATCATCAAAGTCAAACAAATAATATGTAAGGCTGTGATGCACATTCAGTGTGTCAAATACATCTGCACCATTGAAAACAATGAGGAAAACGCTGCTGTTTCTCTGAGAAAAAACCTTAGTGTGATGTCAGCCTAACTGCTTAATTTCTAAAGCCCAATAAAGTGTATTTTGTATAAGTCATTTGTATTGAAACTGGCCTGTAGATATTTTTCTATCCTGGCAATATCTATCCTCTACAAAAATCCAAATTGCTATAAACTTCAAATACTGTAACTTCTAATAACTTCAAGGACAATCATAAATACAAGGCAGTTTGAAGAAATGTTAAAGGGAAATTTCTAAATGTTTCAACTTCATATTCATCATCTCCAGCACCACCCCAACATCAGCATATGTGAAAAACAGGCATTTCTATGTTTTGTAGTAAAAAAGAAAGAGGAAGATAAGTGTTTTCTATGACATCATCAACCAATTAGTAGGAAATGCCTACTCATAATTGGTTAAAATCACACGATGCACACTGATGATGTCATTAGAATCTAGAGCTGAGCATTTAATCAACATTTTTGTTATTTTTCGGTTTTTAAAAAACTAATTGACCGACGTCGGCTCAATTATTTGAATTCCATATAGTTAAATTTTTTCTTCTTCTGTGAGCTCGATGCTCAGTTTCTGTAGAGATAAATCAGATCAAGCACGAACTATGCAATGTAGTAGGGAGTTGTAGTTTCCAACAGGCCAATATTCTACATAGTTTAGCACAGAAAATATGGCAATTAATTCCCACAATCCATTGCACGCCCACTTGCTTGTCCACTCTGTGTGGAGCAGATACGGAAACCTCATTGACTGAGACGGAGAGACGAGAGAATGCATGAGAGAGATAAAAAGCAGTTGCGTTGCGAGGATTCTCTACCTGGAAATACATGACCTAAGTGATTGACAGTTGGTGTTCAGCGGTCATAAAAGTAGGTCTTATTTACTTAGAAGAACTACTAAAATAGTGATTTTGTCAGACAGGATAAGCAGCAGCTCTATAGAGATGAGTTGATGACTTGGAATGAAATAATAAAGTCATCAAATAAATATTTTATATGAGAAAGTAAATTATGGTTGATAAGTCATTAACAGTAATGGACAGTCACTACCATCATGGGACTTTTATTCATTGTTTTATTATGTGTTTGAGTTGATTTTATTTATTTATTTTTTATTTTTACAGGGACAGTGCACATTAATCAACGTTTCAGTAAAAGTGCCGGTTTTAGCCAGCCGGCTAATTTTCAACCGCAGTCCCTGGGCAGGTTATTAAAAACAATTACAATATAGACAATAGCAGCATAGAACAAGCAAGACATAGCAACATAGGACAAGCAAGACGTAGCATACAGACAGAGCAACATAGGACAAGCAAGACGTAGCATACAGACATAGCAACATAGGACAAGCAAGACGTAGCATACAGACAGAGCAACATAGGACAAGCAAGACGTAGCATACAGACAGAGCAACATAGGACAAGCAAGACGTAGCATACAGACATAGCAACATAGGACAAGCAAGACGTAGCATACAGACAGAGCAACATAGGACAAGCAAGACGTAGCATACAGACAGAGCAACATAGGACAAGCAAGACGTAGCATACAGACAGAGCAACATAGGACAAGCAAGACGTAGCATACAGACAGAGCAACATAAAACAAAAAGCGTCAAGACAAAATTCATAAAAGCAACAAAGTTTCCACACCTCACAAGCTACAGACAACAGACAACATGGAAAGCGGCAACACACAGCTAGGGACCATGTTCACAAATCTGATTGACCTTTAGCCATGTCTTCAAGCATTTTGTGAAAGTGTGATATGTGGTGCAGTTATGTGTGTCTGATGGCAGTGTATTCCAGACATGGGAAGCTCTCACAGAGAATGCAGATTTACTAAAGGTGCTTTTCCTTAGGGGAACTATACAGTCACCTCTCATGGCAGACCTTGTGGATCTGCTGCCATATGTCTGGGTTTTCTGTTTAACAAAAATATTGAGTGGAGGGGGAGCCAGGCCATTAAGGATCTTGAATACAAGACATGCGTCGGTGTATTGCACAAGATTTTCCCAACTCAAGAGCTCATGCTTTCTAAGGATGTGACAATGATGATGGCTATTGGGCTTCCTATCAAGCACTTTGAGAGCCTGTTTGTAGACAGACTGAATAGGTTTTAATGTTGTACAGCAAGCTTGGGCCCAACTAGTCAAGCAGTATGTTAAGTGGGGGAGTATCATAGATTTGAAGTACAGTTTTGCTACCTCTGTAGTCAAACAATTTCGTATAAATCGAAAATTAGCTAGGTTGAATTTGGTTATTTGAATGACCTTTTTTACATGCTTTTTAAAAGAGAGGTTGGAATCAAGTATGATGCCAAGGTACTTAAAATCGGATACCACCTGGAGCTTCTCCCCTGACACATAGACATCTGGCTCAGTAGCATCTGTTGTTACAGCATTCAACACACATAATCCATAGTGCATTCAATGTCTAAAAAAAGTATTGAAATCCAAAACCGTGATTATTTTTTAAATATTTGAATCGAAACCAAACCAACCTCAAAAAGCACTAATTTCTCAGCACTATTGGAAACAGTTACGTCCCTCTATATTTTTTTTACTACAATGCATGGAAATGTGTAATTTTCACATATGGTGATGCTGGAGATGAATATGAAGTTGTTAAATTTCCCTTTAAGAACATACCTCATGGCCCCCTTGGGCAGGTAGCTTCCACTGCCCAGACTGCCCTTAGTCAGGTCCTTGAACTTAAGTTGTGATTCCTGCTCTTCTTCATCTTCCTGCTCCATACAGTTGGAGGAAGGGTAGGGAGTCGGGATGCGAAAGCTATTGTAAGACTTTCGACTGCCTGGCCTCTTAGGTACACCAGCCTCAGTAAATCTCACGCGGGACTTGGTGTTAGTCTTATCGTCTAACAGACTGGTGAGTGACGCTGTGAGAGATCTCTGTGACAATGGAGAGGAGGCAGCATCTTGGATGCCCAGTAGTTCGTAAAGACCTGGGATGATGATCTGCATCAGCTTGTCCGATAAAAACTGGACAATCCTCAGACACAAGCCGGCAAGCTGTTGTTTTGTCAGCTGTATTCCAGAAACAGAAGAAGTGTTTTAAAATGTTGCATAGTGCGTCTTTCAAAAGCTTATGAACAAGGTTAAACATTAGGCAGAGTTTTCATGGTAATCTGATTAAATTGTCAGTAACATGATCTTACCGGGTCAAACATGCCCTCACGAATCCCCTTCCATTGCCTGAAAACAATATTGTTATAAATGTTGTCATATCAGGATGCGTGGCAGAATAGTTTTTATTTAATTATTTGCCTGATCGTGAAGTTATACTTGCTTTGTGTCAGTTGTTTTGGCAAAATTGCAATGTGACAACTTTTCTAGCACTGAACATTTTTTTCCGATTGATCAGTTTCTAATTTGATCCTTTTTCCTTGAAGGTGTGATAGTACCAAAGAAAACAGAACATACTTCTCAGTTAGGTTTTGAAGGAAGTCCATAAGTGTCAGATGTTCCACATTGTTGAGCTTCCCCTCTTCTGTGGTTTCCATCACTGAGGTTGCTCTGCTCCTGGTAGAATTGCTCTGCTCCTGGTAGAAATGTAATTATATTGCAAATAATCAAACTTAATAAACAACAAATATCATACTGAAATAATTATTAACTGTTAAAGAGGGGAGTAGCATTGGCAACGTTGGGCCAATTAAACAACTGCAACACAACAGAGATGGTTGTGGTACGTCAACATTGCCAATGATAGCATCACTATAACATTTTATTGGATTAATGTTGTAATATGAAATGACATGGTCAACTTACCATCTCATTGACAGCTTCAGAGGTCAGGTGGTCATCCACCACACAGACAGGCAGGTCTAGAGACTGGGACAAGGCTCTATGGTCATAACCAGGAGAGAATGGAAACATCAGAGCAGTCCCAATGGCAGAATCTAACCACTGTCTTCATGTCAAAGACTCACTCACTCATTTGCTTTGTCAAACCTACCCCTTAGAATAACTTCGATATTAACACTGAATATATTTTGTTATTAAGAGATCTCTCAATAATAATTTTCACAATAGCATATTGGTAGTAGTCAGTGACATATTAAAGCTAAGCAGGGCTGGGTGTAGTTAAAACCCTGGATGGGGTTCGATCCCGGGCTGAGGTGCTGCCTATAGTTTTTTTCTGAAAGTGTATATAATGTTGAAAATCTGACATGGTTTCAAAGGTACAAATTCAACCTATTTTATACAAGGTTTGGCTATGCTGAATTTAGTTTACAATGATGACATCCTGTGGTTGAAATTTCACCCTCAAAACAACAGTTAGGCCTATACCCCATTATATCCACTACACCCCTCCCCTCCCCCCCCCCCACACACACACACTTTATATTTTACCAATATATATGCAGCCCACCAGCCCTAAAGCATGAACATGTTTTTTTGCTAGAAAAAGTGGATTAAGAGAAGCAAAATGATCCTTTACGCTAGTTTCATCTAAATGGAAGGGCAACATGACATTGACAAACTTTGACATATCTGCTTTCACCGGGATTTAAAAACCCAGGCTTTCCTAAAATGTTTACCTCAGCCAGTCTAGAACCCAGGTGTGTCTGCAAAACACATGTACTCCTCCATAAGGTTTATGGGTTCCCTATTGTTTTATCCCAGTACAAGAGGGGCAACTGGATTCAGGATTAAACACAAGCAGTCTTTAAGGTATATCTTATTACAGTTTAGGCCTACCTTATTATTTTCTTCCATCTGGCAATATCATTTTAAGGAATGAAATCTGTTTTGTTGCTAGTATTATTAGTAACTGTAGGAAAATACAGCTGTAGAGTACAAGAATCAGCTACTTTCTGAAGGGAAGCCAAGCTCATAAGCAATTTAGAACCTACAGACAATTATGACAAAGTTGGAACGCATAAATGCGTCACAAACGCCTTGTGGTCACATGTTATTTTAGGGCGTGGCTCCGCATTCGTGACCGGTTCTCTTATTTCTATTTCCCGGTATCCGTTAGTGCTGGAATTTGCGATTAATACTTTTCTCATGCCGAAACCGGATTAAATACATACCGGTAGTTAAATGACAAAAATGATTATATTCGCAATGTCATTAAACAACAACAACATAAATAGCTACTACAGTACCATTTGTTTGATTTTTGTGGACCCACGACTAGACTTTATCCATGTTAGCTAGTTGCTAGCGATGCTAGTCAGCATAGGCTGCTACGTGATAAACAGTTCGCGTTAGCGAATTAGCTACCTAGCTAGCCAGCCTAACAAGCTGTCAAATCCAATGGAAACCCTGCTGCCAAATAAGGGCTAGCTCGATGACCCGTGGTAACAGTGAGGTCCCCATGAGTTTCAAGGCTTTAATAAGTGCTATCGTGCAGAAAAAGCGAATAAAATACTGGTTGATGAGCTAGCTAAGTTAGCTAGCAAGACGGATATGACCGTTAACAGCGTGCATGCACAAATGCATGACGACACTTTGAATATAAGTGAAGCAGGCATGCAGAACGAGATCGCCCCACCAAGCCAGATGGTAGAGGGGTACAACAACGCCGGGACACAGAGGCATAGCTCATACAATTATATTTTGTCCGGGTCAATGACTATCCTTGTTGAATAATAAATACCTGCGTCAAATATATGGCATCGCATGCTAGTGCAAAGATAGCTTGCATGAGTTTTAAAAAATCAGGTGACCACTAGATGTCCTCGTATATCCACATTTAGATCAAATATACTTGGTTTTTCATCAGCACTGTGAATGACAAGCCCACTGAATCTAGTTTAATAATCTTTATACTCAGCAGGTAGAGGCATAGGTACTTCAAATCAGTGCTTAATTTGAGCCGGATCATGCCAGAACAGGATCTGGCACCTTTCCGTTCTGGACTGCTTTGTTCCGGAACCTATTTGGCCGAATCCGGTACCTCTCGTGCCATGAAAAATAATGTTCACTTTTTGCTATGTAACAATTATAATAAAAGCGATCAAAGTTCATTCGAGTTGCCTCTTCGTCAATTATCCTACCCACTCATCTCTCCAGAGTTGCACTTCATCATTTGTTTCCTTATAGAATCATAGCTGCATGAAGGGTTCTGGGGGAATTTTCTAAAGTTACGGAATTACTGCTGTCTGTTCAGAAATAAATTAAATCATTCAGAATAGCCTAATACGTCATGAGAAACCCTATAATTTAGCTACAGAGGACCAATAGCTTATTTTTTAAATAGCCTAGCTGCGGATTGTAGCCCAATAACAAAGAATAGCCTACAGTCGGGAACGCGAGGCAAATCTGTCAGTGAAAAAACAGCAGGCATACAAAACAGGCCTTTTGCAATATTTCAAATACAATCGAGGGAAAACACAGGTTGAAAAGCAATGACTCTTGCTGAAAAGATAATACTATGCTGTAGACTACTAAAATATTTGATCAACTCCCAAACATTGTTTTACAAAACAGAGAGAGGGAGAGATAGGCTTTTGACACGAGCGCATCGACAATCTCCAGCGAGTGAGCTGCGCATCATTGGGTGAGTCAGTGAAACTGGAAAGCATTTTTAGGACTAATTTCCTCCTCATATTGTAGCCTACTATATGTTTCTCCATAAACCTAGGCCTATAGGCTATTGATGGATTCAAGACAAGGTCGTTTTTATTGATCTCAGATACTAAGTTTGTCAGTGTCAAAGTAGCCTGCCATTTCGATCATTTGTGCTGATTAAAAAAGATAATGCCAAAGTCTCCAGTCATGTAAAATTATGTAGAATTGCAGGAAATGCGGTTTTAAAAAGGCCAACACTTTCCCGGACCCTAGGCTACTAAAAATGTTCCCCATGTGTGCACCTTCTGTAAATGGCTCTACCCAAATGTGATGATATGCGTGAGTTCTCATATCTCATGAGTGCTGGTACCACAGAACCCCCCTCTAGCACCCATCCATCCTTCGGGACAGCTGGGTCCTGACAGACGTTGGCATCACCCCTAGCAGTGCCATCTGCTGCCTGCTGAAGGTACCAGCCGAACACCTAGCTGTTTCTACCCGTGCTTGAAAATGCATATCAAAGTGAGCTGGCTATTGCTTGAAACAGCTTCATACTATCATTAACATAAAGTGTTTCAGATATAGTGTGGTGATATATAGTATGGTTATATAGTATGGTTAAATAGTATGGTTATATAGTATGATTATATATATTATGGTGATATAGAGTGTGGTAATATATAGTATGGTGATATAGTATGATTATATAGTATAATAGTATGATTATAGTATGATTATATAGTATGGTTATATAGTATGATTAGGTGATTTAGTTAATTCAAACAGGTGCCATTAATACAGGTAACGAGTGGAGGACAGAGGAGCCTCTTAAAGAAGAAGTTACAGGTCTGTGAGAGCCAGAAATCTTGCTTGTTTGTAGGTGACCAAATACTTATTTTCCACCATAATTTGCAAATAAATTCATTAAAAATCCTACAATGTGATTTTTCTGGATTTTTTTTTGTCATTTTGTCTGTTACAGGCCTCTTTCATCTTTTTAAGTGGGAGAACTTGCACAATTGGTGGCTGACTAAATACTTTTTTGCCCCACTGTATAGTGTGGTGGTATATAGTATGGTGATATATATAGTATGTTGAGGTCACCCTGCTTGAGACTTAAAGTAATATTGCCCTTGCTCAACCAAGACCATGGTTATGGTAGAGTGATTGGTTAGTAAGAACACTGCTTCGTGAGTGTGAAGTGTTGTTGTACAGAGGTCCCTGGGTACATGTCCAGAGCCAGACAGGGACAGAACTCACTCTGTTCCACAAAGTTCTGTGGAAGATTTGCTAACAGAGGAGAGTGGTTATGTATCTAAGTACAAATTTAACCATCAGAATAATGTTTATTTGTGTTCCTTACTCCTTACTTACACATCCCATCATTGACATAGTCAAAGCCAGACCTTCTGTCTGTCTCTCCTTCTTGCTGGTTGACTAGAGTGGAACTCTATAGTATTGAATGGTTGACCTGGGATAGAGCTGAAATGTGGCCCGATATAGTGTTGCCTTTGTACCAAACACCCTTACAGTCATAAACCTTTTCCCCATGTAATCGCCTCGACCTCAGTCTGGTGTTCGCTAACAGTATCTGAAGAGTCTGTATACCCAGTGGTGTATAGTACAGTAGAGCACAGCAGACTACAGCAGACTACAGTAGAGTACAGTAGAGCACAGCAGACTACAGTAGAGCACAGCAGAGTACAGCAGACAATACAGCAGAGTACAGTAGAGCACAGCAGAGTACAGCAGACAGAGCACAGTAGAGTACAGTAGAGCACAGCAGGCCATGTAGTAGGAGAAGAAGAGGCCCTTTGGGTTCATTGAAATACATATTCATAATATTTCTGTTAACAATTTAATCTGCACCCAGATAAGTGTTCAATTTAATTTTCACCCAGATTAGTGTTCAATTTAATTTTCACCCAGATTAGTGTTCAATTTAATCTGCACCCAGATTAGTGTTCAATTTAATCTGCACCCAGATTAGTGTTCAATTTAATTTTCACCCAGATTAGTGTTCAATTTAATCTGCACCCAGATTAGTGTTCAATTTAATTTTCACCCAGATTAGTGTTCAATTTAATCTGCACCCAGATTAGTCTTCAATTTAATTTTCACCCAGATTAGTGTTCAATTTAATCTGCACCCAGATTAGTGTTCAATTTAATTTTCACCCAGATTAGTGTTCAATTTAATCTGCACCCAGATTAGTCTTCAATTTAATTTTCACCCAGATTAGTGTTCAATTTAATCTGCACCCAGATTAGTCTTCAATTTAATTTTCACCCAGATTAGTGTTCAATTTAATTTTCACCCAGATTAGTGTTCAATTTAATCTGCACCCAGATTAGTGTTCAATGTGATAGAACAAAACTCAGTACAGCACATGAATTAGAAAATGTTGTTACAAGTTTCAGCCACGAGATGGTGGTAGATTATAAGTTTAAATAGCATGGACCTTTGATTTGTCTCTGGATAGAAATTGCCCTTGGGCACAGATCTAGGATCAGTTTACTCTCACCAAATCCTAACCTTTACCATTAGCAGTAAAAACACAAACCAGACCTAAGATCAGTGCAAAGGAGCCACTTCATCTTACCCCTGTAATTATATGACTCCTAACTTATATATACTGAGTGTACCAAACATTAGAAACACCTTCCTAATATTGAGTTGCACCCCGCCTTTTGCCATCAGAACAGCCTCAATTCGTTGGGGCATGGACTCTACAAGGTGTTTGAAAGCGTTCCCCAGGGATGCTGGCCCATGTTGACTCCAATGCTTCCAACAGTTGTGCCAAGTTGGCTGGATGTTCTTTGGGTGGTGGACCATTCATGATACACACAGGAAACTGTTGAGTGTGAAAAACCCCAGCAGCATTGCAGTTCTTGACACAAACCGGTGCACCTGGCACCTACTACCCCGTTCAAAGACACTTAAATATTTTGTCTTGCCCATTCACCCTCTGAATGGCACACATACACAATCTTCCTTAAATCTCTTAAAACTCTTCCTTAAATCTGCGTATTCCTTCAAAGCTCAGTTGTCCTGAGTCTGCACAACTCTGCCAGGACCTAGGATCAAGAGAGACACTCAAGTGTTTTAGTACTATATCTCTTGACACAATGATGAAAATAATCATGGCCTCTAAACCTTCAAGCTGCATACTGGACCCTATTCCAACTAAACTACTGAAAGAGCTGCTTCCTGTGCTTGGCCCTCCTATGATGAACATAATAAACGGCTCTCTATCCACCGGATGTGTACCAAACTCACTAAAAGTGGCAGTAATAAAGCCTCTCTTGAAAAAGCCAAACCTTGACCCAGAAAATATAAAAAACTATCGGCCTATATCGAATCTTCCATTCCTCTCAAAAATTTTAGAAAAGGCTGTTGCGCAACAACTCACTGCCTTCCTGAAGACAAACAATGTATACGAAATGCTTCAGTCTGGTTTTAGACCCCATCATAGCACTGAGACGGCACTTGTGAAGGTGGTAAATTACATTTTAATGGCATCGGACCGAGGCTCTGCATCTGTCCTCGTGCTCCTAGACCTTAGTGCTGCTTTTGATACCATCGATCACCACATTCTTTTGGAGAGATTGGAAACCCAAATTGGTCTACACGGACAAGTTCTGGCCTGGTTTAGATCTTATCTGTCGGAAAGATATCAGTTTGTCTCTGTGAATGGTCTGTCCTCTGACAAATCAACTGTAAATTTCGGTGTTCCTCAAGGTTCCGTTTTAGGACCACTATTGTTTTCACTATATATTTTACCTCTTGGGGATGTTATTCGAAAACATAATGTTAACTTTCACTGCTATGCGGATGACACACAGCTGTACATTTCAATTAAACATGGTGAAGCCCCAAAATTGCCCTTGCTAGAAGAATGTGTTTCAGACATAAGGAAGTGGATGGCTGCAAACTTTCTACTTTTAAACTCGGACAAAACAGAGATGCTTGTTCTAGGTCCCAAGAAACAAAGAGATCTTCTGTTGAATCTGACAATTAATCTTAATGGTTGTACAGTCGTCTCAAATAAAACTGTGAAGGACCTCGGCGTTACTCTGGACCCTGATCTCTCTTTTGAAGAACATATCAAGACCATTTCAAGGACAGCTTTTTTCCATCTACGTAACATTGCAAAAATCAGGAACTTTCTGTCCAAAAATGATGCAGAAAAATTAATCCATGCTTTTGTCACTTCCAGGTTAGACTACTGCAATGCTCTACTCTCCGGCTACCCGGATAAAGCACTAAATAAACTTCAGTTAGTGCTAAATACGGCTGCTAGAATCCTGACTAGAACCAAAAAATTTGATCATATTACTCCAGTGCTAGCCTCTCTACACTGGCTTCCTGTCAAAGCAAGGGCTGATTTCAAGGTTTTACTGCTAACCTACAAAGCATTACATGGGCTTGCTCCTATCTATCTCTGTGATTTGGTCCTGCCGTACATACCTACACGTACGCTACGGTCACAAGACGCAGGCCTCCTAATTGTCCCTAGAATTTTTAAGCAAACAGCTGGAGGCAGGGCTTTCTCCTATAGAGCTCCATTTTTATGGAACGGTCTGCCTACCCATGTCAGAGACGCAAACTCGGTCTCAACCTTTAAGTCTCTACTGAAGACTCATCTCTTCAGTGGGTCATATGATTGAGTGTAGTCTGGCCCAGGAGTGGGAGGGTGAACGGAAAGGCTCTGGAGCAACGAACCACCCTTGCTGTCTCTGCCTGGCCGGTTCCCCTCTTTCCACTGGGATTCTCTGCCTCTAACCCTATTACAGGGGCTGAGTCACTGGCTTTACTGGGGCTCTCTCATGCCGTCCCTGGAGGGGGTGCGTCACCTGAGTGGGTTGAGTCACTGATGTGGTCATCCTGTCTGGGTTGGCGCCCCCCCCCCCCCCCCTTAAGTTGTGCCGTGGCGGAGGTCTTTGTGGGCTATACTCAGCCTTGTCTCAGGATGGTATGTTGGTGGTTGAAGATATCCCTCTAGTGGTGTGGGGGCTGTGCTTTGGCAAAGTGGGTGGGGTTATATCCTTCCTGTTTGGCCCTGTCCGGGGGTGTCCTCGGAGTGGGCCACAGTGTCTCCTGACCCCTCCTGTCTCAGCCTCCAGTATTTATGCTGCAGTAGTTTATGTGTCGGGGGGCTAGGGTCAGTTTGTTATATCTGGAGTACTTCTCCTGTCCTATTCGGTGTCCTGTGTGAATCTAAGTGTGCGTTCTCTAATTCTCTCCTTCTCTCTTTCTCTCTCTCGGAGGACCTGAGCCCTAGGACCATGCCCCAGGAATACCTGACATGATGACTCTTTGCTGTCCCCAGTCCACCTGACTGTGCTGCTGCTCCAGTTTCAACTATTCTGCCTTATTATTATTCGACCATGCTGGTCATTTATGAACATTTGAACATCTTGACCATATTTTGTTATAATCTCCACCCGGCACAGCCAGAAGAGGACTGGCCACCCCACATAGCCTGGTTCCTCTCTAGGTTTCTTCCTAGGTTTTGGCCTTTCTAGGGAGTTTTTCCTAGCCACCGTGCTTCTTCACCTGCATTGCTTGCTGTTTGGGGTTTTAGGCTGGGTTTCTGTACAGCACTTTGAGATATCAGCTGATGTACGAAGGGCTATATAAAATAAATTTGATTGATTGATTGAATCTATGCCTCAATTGTCTCAAGGCTTAAAAATCCTTCTTTAACCTGTCCGCTCCCCTACATCTACACTGAAGTGGATTTAACAAGTGACATCATTAAGGGATCATAGCTTTCACCTAGATTCACCTGGTCAGTCTTTGTCATGGAAAGAACAGGTGTTCATAATGTTTTGTTTACTCAGTGTATAAACACAACATAGGTATTTATGTAAAACAAGTGAATTTACTGTATGTCCATGGTCTTATACTTCAGCGGGAGCCGGTGGTGCGTGTGTTCAGTGCCGTGAAGGGGGAGACCCTCTCAGTCTTGGGCACTGTGTTTCTCCTGAGTACGTCTGTGGCCAGGCTCATGACCCTGGTGTCCCAGCAGTGTGGGCTTCCCGTCAGCTCCTTCAGACTGAGCTCTCCCACCGGCCTGCAAATCTACGACTGCAACCGGCTGCACGACTACGCCATTGACCTGGGTATGGCCTTCCTTGTGCAGTAGATCAATGGTCCTCTGGCTCAACACCTTATGGATGTAACACAGAGACAAATGGACTGTATGGAACACATTCTTGGTTCATGGAAACCAGGAGGACAACCTGCATGTGTTTCTGTCTCCCAGGGGCTACTCTAGTGTTGGACACCTGGGATGGGTGGGCGGAGTTCCTCAGAGGCTGCTTCCTGGGACACAGACTGACCGTCCAACGACACCTGTCTAGGGAGAGACCTCTGAGGAGGTCAGAATACACATCTACACACTGAACTGTATGATAGACTTACTATCAACAGTGATGGTACTGAACCTTTATATAGCTTACAATAATGGTACTGACCCTGTATATAGCTTACAAAGATAGTACTGACCTTGTATATAGCTTACAATAATGGTACTGACCCTGTATATAGCTTACAATAATGGTACTGACCCTGTATAAAGCTTACAATGATAGTACTGACCCTGTATATAGCTTACAATAATGGTACTGACCCTGTATATAGCTTACAATAATGGTACTGACCCTGTATATAGCTTACAATGATGGTACTGACCCTGTATATAGCTTACAATAATGGTACTGACCCTGTATATAGCTTATATTCTCGTGTTTTTTTCCTTCATACGTTTTTTCTCTTACCCTGATATTTAATACTGCATTGTGGGAAAGAGCTTGCAAGTAAGCATTTTACTGTACTGTTTTATAACCCACTGTATCTTGTGAACTTGACAAAATAAATAAATAAATACATAAATACATATAAATACATTGATTCTGTATTATTCCAGGTTCCAGCTCCGGGTGGCACTCTACATCGCTGCTTCTCTGGGCCACCTGGACCTGGCCGGCTGGCTGCTGGAGAGGGGGGTGCGTGTCATTGAGCCGGTGGGGGTTCACCCTTACCGTGAGTGGTGCCACCAGACGGCCCACCCCGACATCGCCAAGTGTCCCGCTGTCGCCTCCATCGAGCGCGGCCAGCTCACCATCCTCAAACTCTTTATCGCCAGCAGCGTTCTGACCCTTGCCTGTCGGGATCCCCAGGGTCGTGACCCCCTGAGGATCGCCCTTCAGTACGGCCACAGGGAGTGTGTGAGTCACCTGGCCACCAAGCTGTGCTCTGTGGTGGTCCTCCCAGGTATGGCCCTGCCCATGCGGACATACCTCCAGATAAAGGGCTGGGTGAGGCTGGGGCAGAGGAGGGCAGCATCCAGGCACTGCATGGGCCTCAACAGGGCTCCGTTCAGGACCAGGGTGGGCGACACGGTCCTGGTGGACGGCTTCACCCTCCCCAAGATGTCTTCCAAGCCCAGGAGGAGTGAGGCCAAGGCGGGTATCAGGGTGATGTCCACAGCCTCTCGACGTTTGACCCCCATCAACTGCCCATCTCATGTATCCTGCCCGTTCCGCGCCCTGGCATCCCAGGATAAACCTCTTCAACTACCGAAGCTACACCCTGTGGCCACGAGGGATGAAAGAGAGAAGAAGAGGGGATGTGGAGGGAAGGGATGTGAGGAGGATGAGAGTGGGGATCAGAACAGCAACCAATGGAGGAGCAGAGTCCCGCTCCCGCCCATTTCCAGAGACACCAATCTCAGACCTGTGTTTGCCTCGCCAAACTCCGCCCAGATACTCACCACCTCACTGGAGGCCTTTTCTCCCCACTGCGACCGCACACCCAGAGAAAACGCCATATACTGTTTGGCCTTGGCCAGGTTAGTCCAAGTTTAAATGACAGCTACGGTGAATATGAATATTTCTCTGGAGGTTTCTTATGAAAGGTGTGAATACTGTCAGAAGAAGCCTCCTATAATCAGTGGTGGTGGGGGGGGACACATGTAAAAGCTGTTTACACACTTTTTATTTTATTTTGTTCAAGCATTTACCCACCTTTTGTGGAAGATGCATTGAAAGTAGAGGGAGCGTTACTTCTTTAATCCTGAACGGCAATCAGCATTTACCAGTCAATGGTTTTACCACTACATCACTGCCTATGATATACCCTTATCCTCCCTGAATAGATTTCAGTACAAACAAATCATGAGCCAACCATCATGCTTAGAAGGTACATAGTCAAATCAAATCAACTCAAACTTTATTTGTCACATGCGCTGAATACAACAAGTGTAGATCTTTCCGTGAAATACTTTACTTACAAGCCCTTAACAAACAGTGCAGTTCAAGAAGAGTTAAGAGAATATTTACCCAATAAACTAAAGTAACAAATAATAAAACAGTTGAACTTGTCCAGTGGCCATTTGATTAATTGTTCAGCAGTCTTATGACTTGGGGTTAGAAACTGTTATAGGTTTACCCTAACAAGTCCTGAAACAAATCATGAGCCAACTATCATGCTTAGAAGGTATATAGTGTCAGTCTTATTGGTTCACCCTAACAAGTTGTTTCAGTATGGGGAGAGGATAGGATGTAAGGGCGCTTCATTAATGTATTGAAGCCATTACATATACAGTATTTCACAATGCTAGGACACAGATTTGGTCTCCTAACCTTGTTCTGGTTGATTGACTCTCTAACAGTGCCTTCACACAGAGACCATGGTTGCAGCAGCTGAATGTAGCGCGGACTCTGTCCAGGAGGAGTGCTCAGCACATTGGGTAGACACCAGGATCCTGGTCATTAGACTGCTGAATAGCTTCTACCCCCTAGCCATACGACTGCTGAACAGCTTCTACCCCCAAGTCATTAGACTGCTGAACAGCTTCTACCCCCAAGTCATTAGACTGCTGAACAGCTTCTACCCCCAAGTCATTAGACTGCTGAACAGCTTCTACCCCCAAGTCATTAGACTGCTGAACAGCTTCTACCCCCAAGCCATAAGACTGCTGAACAGCTTCTACCCCCAAGCCATTAGACTGCTGAACAGCTTCTACCCCCAAGTCATTAGACTGCTGAACGTTAATTAAATGGCCACCTGCACTATTTGCATTGACCCCCTTTGTTATTGATGTATTTTTCTAATTGTTTTCCACTGACTCTCTTGAATTGGCTCGATGCACACTCACTACACTCTACCCACACATTCACTGTGACACTGACCGACTTTCACACTAGCTGCTGCTACTGTGTTTATTATCTATCCTGATTGCCTAGTCACTTTTACCCTTACCTACATGTACATACTGTATTACCTCAACTACCTCGCACCCATGCACATTGACTCGGTACTGGTACTCCTTGTATATAGCCTTGTTATTGTTATTGTGTTACTATTTAGAAAACATTTTCTTACTTTTTAACTCTGCATTGTTGGGAATGGGCTCGTAATAAAGCATCTCACAGTTGTTTTCGGCGTATGTGACCAATACGATTAGATTCTCATCTGAACAAATGAATGCTCTCGTTGTTATAATGAGGAATTTATTTAAATAATTTGGTTTTCCTTGAAGATTTGAATGGGCTGAGAAAGCCTTTCGTGATGGATCTAGACAATCTGGTGAAAAGGGAGGGTTTGCGACTCTTCTCTTCAAGTGGGAAGGACAATGCGATATCATAAATTCCCTCTGGAGAAAAGGAGCCATGAGATGTTGTCATCGTCTCTGCAACGAAAGACCATCCAGCATGCCATCAATTTACATTTTAACTCATTTATCAGACACTCTTATCCAGAGAGACTTACAAGGAGCAATTAGGATGAAGTGCCTAGCTCAAGAGCACATTGACAGATTTTGCCTCGTGAACTCAGGGATTCTGAACCAGCAACCTATCGGTTACTGGCCCAACCTCTTAACCCACTAGGCTACCACCCAGCCCACAGTACAGTATGTCATAGGTAACAACTCAGAGGAGTACAACATCTTTCCAAATGAATTAGTGGAATGGTAAAGGGATAATGTCTCAGTCTTGACTGAGCAGCAGCCTAAACAGCAGCAGGGCTTACCTGTAAAGTACACAGTAGGGGAAGTGTTCTGAGGCTGGTACTCCAGAGACTCTTGAGGACAGAGGTTCTTACTAACATTCTTGGAACCCTGGTTGGTGGGAAAAGGCACATTAAAGCAAACTGAAATGTTTTCGATATCTTAAAGTACAGCATATCAACTGCAAAGAAGCAGTGCAATGCCATGACACAAAGAATCATATAAAAGGTCAACAGCAGTGTTATTCATGAAAGATGTATGTGTACTATACCTTTGTATTGAAGGTGAGGACCTGCTCTCCAGTACTGCTGATGGTATCCCTTTCCAAATCAAACACGCCTTCTACAATGTCACTGGTGGCCACGCTGGTAGCGGACTCAAAATAACATTTAGCAGTGGCTTTGGTGATCATTTGAAGAATGACCATGCAAGTAGAAGTCTTTGGATCGTTCTGGACTGAAACATCAAAGTTTATGTTTTCATACTCATCTGACCACTGTCTCAGGAAGCCCTTCACTGTCTCTTCAGCAAATATCTGGAGAAGCTGAGAAGAGAGCTCCTTGGATATGGCACATTGTTCCTTTCCCCATTTCAGCCTTGAAAGAATGGAGTCTGAAGCACTTCTGGCTGCTGCCAATGTTAAGACCTGTGGAGTGCTGTGGCTGTCCTGAAGGGCTATCACTTTATCCACCAATTCATGGCTGAAAATGTGGATGGTCCAAGTGGAAATGATTTTTCTCAATTT
Source organism: Oncorhynchus mykiss (assembly GCF_057628025.1). Classification (NCBI taxonomy): domain Eukaryota; kingdom Metazoa; phylum Chordata; class Actinopteri; order Salmoniformes; family Salmonidae; genus Oncorhynchus; species Oncorhynchus mykiss. The sequence continues at coordinate 10,164,093 of NC_143022.1, read as the reverse complement.
CCTAACAGCAGATCGGAGGTCGTCAAGATGTGAAGCACCCTGTCCATCTTCCTGTGTGTTCTCAACACTTTCCACCATAATGTCCACTACCACCCCAGCAGCTTGCCTGACTTTGTCCACAAAGGTTACAGGAAGTAAGTCCTCTGTGTGAAAGAAGTCCTCAATGATTGTGTTTCTAACAATGGGAAAGTCAATCTGAGCAGGAAACTCAGTGGGGATGGGAGTCCCGGGTAAAGCAAAGTGCCATTTCGACTGCCTTAATTTTGAAGTAGGTGTTAGAGAGATGGAGGAGCGTGAAGAAGAGGTATTTCTTGTATTTTGGCTGTCAGCACTCCTACAACGGATCGTGTCAGTATCCTCCAGCATGGATCCTGAGAGCTCAGTGGTTTTAGGTAGTAATTTGTGAGGAATGTCCACACAGGCATCGTTTCCACCAGGTGTAACACTGCTCTGGTTGACCTCAAGATGGCAGAGACTTGCTCTTTGTGATGCAGGACTGCTTTGATATGTAAATATTTGGATTGAACCAAGTGTTGTGTCTGATCTTTGAAGATCTTTTCTGAGAAACTCCGTAATCTTACTTTGCAGACTGTTGTAGATGTTACGAGCAACAGACCAGATTCTTTTCTCAGAAACCTGTCCAGTGGTGAGCAGGGAGGTTCCAGATACCATGTCAGATGATTGGGTGGTCTGGGTGAGCTCCTGCTGGTCTTTCACCATGGTTTGTATAATATCAGTAGATGTGGTGGATGTAGATACAGACTGGAGGTACTTATCTGTTGTACCTTCCTCCACAATGTTAAATGATCTAGAGAGGACCTCACTCACTCCTTTCTCAGCTTTGGTTTGGAACTCATGACTAGAGCGTTTTTGGAGGCTCTTTGTTGAAAGACTGTGGGAAGATGCAATGCCTTTGGAGGCAGCCGTGCTGCAATCTAGACTTACTGGAGAGGTTCGCTCAGGAGAACCTTGGAGACGTTCAAACATGTCTTCACATGGTGTTGGGGACCTTGACAAGGAGATGTCCTTCAGCTGAGACAGAACACCACCTACCAACATGTTGACCTCAAGGGACATATCAGATATTTTCTTTCCTACTGTGGAGAAGCAAGGTGCATTTGATGCCTGATCCTCGCATGAGGTCAAGATTGTTGAAATGACCTCTTTGGTACTATTGGTCAGTAGAGCCTCGTCTGTTTCAGTCCAGAGAAGTTTTGAACTCTCGCTGACACCCCTGTGTAGAGCCACTTCAAGGTTCAAACTGTGCAAGTGAGGCACACTCTTACTAGCTTGCCTCAAGTCCTGGCTTGCCAAACAAATGTGCTCCTTAGTCCCAAGATGTCCAGAGTCCTCTGTGGGTATATGACTAGACATTCTGCTCAGCATGTCTGACCTCCGCTGATGAATAATGAAGTCCTTTAATGTCTTCTGAATATTGTTATATAAACTAGTGGTAGCAGACCAGATCCTGCTCTGTAGCTTTTGTGCATTTTCCTGGAGGTCAGGTTCTCTCTCCTCTACTTCTGCAGGTTGCGCCAAGCTCTGCAGGTCTTCCACAAATGTTTCAATGATGCCAAAGGCAGCAGAATCCGCACAAATATCCTTTGACCATGTGTACTGGTTTTGAATGGAACAAGACCTGGATGCTACAGAATAAGCAGGCTGTGCACTAGTTAAGCTACTGGTGGACTTTTTAACTAGGAACTCACTCACTGCTTGAGTGGCATTTCTCTTAAATTCCTCACTTGAGAGTTTTCTAATACAATCTAACAGACTGGTCAAAGAAGCTGTGGCCTTACTTCTGCTGTCCTCAATTTGACAGGGGAACTCACATACTATTGGTGATGAGGCCCTGGAATGGGCAATATCCCCAAGCTGAGCCAGAACACCCTCTACAAATTTCTCTCTCTCAATAGAGAAGCCTGATCCTTTTTCTCCAACAGTGTACAGGGCGTCCTCCTTTGACATTTCAGTCTTGTACAAGACCAGAAGCTCTGAGATGACTTCTTTGGTGCAAGTTGTCAGAAGGAGCTTGCTTTCTTCTGACTCAGTTTTTGCCCAAATAAGTTTTGAGCTCTCACTTAGGCCTCTTTGTAAAGTAACTGCACCAGTGGACTCTGGCAACTGAGGCTCACTCTTACTGGGCCTATATTTCATGTTTAAGCAAGGAAGTGGAACTGTCTCCTTAAACTCAGCATTTGTGATGTTGTCATCAGATGTGACAATGCTCTTTAAGGCACATCGCTGAAGCTTGCTGAAATAATCTTTCAAGTTGTTTTGGATGCTGTGGTAAATGTGAACAGCAGCAGACCAGGCACTCTTCTGTTGGGGACTCTCTTCAGATTCAGCCAAGGACTTCATATCTGACACGAAAGTCTTAACAACTACTGACGCTGCTGAGCCCACTGGGTGAATTGACTCTGTCTTTACAATGCCAGACAATGTTTGACCTGATACAGCACCTGTTAACTCAGACTGAATGACTGAACTAGGAAAGCTCAAACTACTGACTTTTTTGTCAAGAACTCCACTCACTGCTTGTATTGCTGATGTTTGAAACTCCCGGCTAGAGAGTTTTTGGATGCTCTTAGATGTGAGCGTGCAGGAGGAACCAGATTGACTAATATTGTAGCTGCTCTCGTATTTGCTTATCAGGGCATCAAGATCTTCAATGAAGCCAACATGCGATGCCAAAAACGTGATCTTGTCCTTCAGATCTTCCAGCAAATTCTGTTTGTTCTCGTCAACAAAAGCCACCATTGTGTCAGAGATCATGGTCATGACTTGCCCTGTTAGACTCTTGCTCTCTTGGTCAACTTTTTCAAGTTTAGCAGCCAGCTCTCTCACCATGCTCTCAGTCACCTTGGTCTGTGAGTCTCCCCTTACCGGTGTCACTACAGAGGTTTGGCTAGCGGAGGCACTCTTAACGACCACTGATAAGGCCGACTTGACATCTTTAGCCAACTCTGCCATTACAGCAGGGGTTAGCATCATAGAGCCTGCACTTCCAGATGGAGAATTGGACATGCATGCAAGTTTGGAGAGAGAACCTTGCAGGCTGTCCTGTACACAGGTGACAAGGGTGTCCTCTGAGACACCTAAGAGGACTTGTAGCGTCTCAGAGTTGGTTGTTTTCTTCTGCACATCAGACAGAGAGGTTAGAGTCCTTGGGGAAAAAAACGCAGAAATCATCAAAGTCAAACAAATAATATGTAAGGCTGTGATGCACATTCAGTGTGTCAAATACATCTGCACCATTGAAAACAATGAGGAAAACGCTGCTGTTTCTCTGAGAAAAAACCTTAGTGTGATGTCAGCCTAACTGCTTAATTTCTAAAGCCCAATAAAGTGTATTTTGTATAAGTCATTTGTATTGAAACTGGCCTGTAGATATCTATCTATCCTGGCAATATCTATCCTCTACAAAAATCCAAATTGCTATAAACTTCAAATACTGTAACTTCTAATAACTTCAAGGACAATCATAAATACAAGGCAGTTTGAAGAAATGTTAAAGGGAAATTTCTAAATGTTTCAACTTCATATTCATCATCTCCAGCACCACCCCAACATCAGCATATGTGAAAAATTGTAATTTCTATGTTTTGTAGTAAAAAAAGAAAGAGGAAGATAAGTGTTTTCTATGACATCATCAACCAATTAGTAGGCAATGCCTACTCATAATTGGTTAAAATCACACGATGCACACTGATGATGTCATTAGAATCTAGAGCTGAGCATTTAACTAGACCGACGTCGGCTCAATTATTTGAATTCCATATAGTTAATTTTTTTCTTCTTCTGTGAGCTCGATGCTCAGTTTCTGTAGAGATAAATCAGATCAAGCACGAACTATGCAATGTAGTAGGGAGTTGTAGTTTCCAACAGGCCAATATTCTACATAGTTTAGCACAGAAAATACGGCAATTAATTCCCATAATCCATTGCACGCCCACTTGCTTGTCCACTCTGTGTGGAGCAGATACGGAAACCTCATTGACTGAGACGGAGAGACAAGAGAATGCATGAGAGAGATAAAAAGCAGTTGCGTTGCGAGGATCCTCTACCTGGAAATACATGATCTAAGTGATTGACAGTTGGTGTTCAGCGGTCATAAAAGTAGGTCTTATTTACTTAGAAGAACTACTAAAATAGTGATTTTGTCAGACAGGATAAGCAGCAGCTCTATAGAGATGAGTTGATGACTTGGAATGAAATAATAAAGTCATCAAATAAATATTTTATATGAGAAAGTAAATGATGGTTGATAAGTCATAAACAGTAATGGACAGTCACTACCATCATGGGACTTTTATTCATTGTTTTATTATGTGTTGTTACAGCATTCAACACACATAATCCATAGTGCATTCAATGTCTAAAAAAAGTATTGAAATCCAAAACCGTGATTATTTTTTAAATATTTGAATGGAAACCAAACCAACCTCAAAAAGCACTAATTTCTCAGCACTATTGAAAACAGTTACGTCCCTCTATATTTTTTTTACTACAAAGCATGGAAATGTGTAATTTTCACATATGGTGATGCTGGAGATGAATATGAAGTGGTTAAATTTCCCTTTAAGAACATACCTCATGGCCCCCTTGGGCAGGTAGCTTCCACTGCCCAGACTGCCCTTAGTCAGGTAAATCTCCTTGAACTTAAGTTGTGATTCCTGCTCTTCTTCCTCTTCCTGCTCCATACAGTTGGAGGAAGGGTAGGGAGTCGGGATGCGAAAGCTATTGTAAGACTTTCGACTGCCTGGCCTCTTAGGTACACCAGCCTCAGTGAATCTCACGCGGGACTTGGTGTTAGTCTTATCGTCTAACAGACTGGTGAGTGACGCTGTGAGAGATCTCTGTGACAATGGAGAAGAGGCAGCATCTTGGATGCCCAGTAGTTCGTAAAGACCTGGGATGATGATCTGCATCAGCTTGTCCGATAAAAACTGGACAATCCTCAGACACAAGCCGGCAAGCTGTTGTTTTGTCAGCTGTATTCCAGAAACAGAAGAAGTGTTTTAAAATGTTGCATAGTGCGTCTTTCAAAAGCTTATGAACAAGGTTAAACATTAGGCAGAGTTTTCATGGTAATCTGATTAAATTGTCAGTAACATGATCTTACCGGGTCAAACATGCCCTCACGAATCCCCCTCCATTGCCTGAAAACAATATTGTTATAAATGTTGTCATATCAGGATGCGTGGCAGAATTGTTTTTATTTAATTATTTGCCTGATCGTGAAGTTATACCTGCTTTGTGTCAGTTGTTTTGGCAAAATTGCAATGTGACAACTTTTCTAGCACTGAACATTTTTTTCAGATTGATCAGTTTCTAATTTGATCCTATTTTCTTGAAGGTGTGATAGTACCAAAGAAAACAGAACATACTTCTCAGTTAGGTTTTGAAGGAAGTCCATAAGTGTCAGATGTTCCACATTGTTGAGCTTTCCCTCTTCTGTGGTTTCCATCACTGAGGTTGCTCTGCTCCTGGTACAATTGCTCTGCTCCTGGTAGAGATGTAATTATATTGCAAATAATCAAACTTAATAAACAACAAATATCATACTGAAATAATTATTAACTGTTAAAGAGTGGAGGAGCATTGGCAACGTTGGGCCAATTAAACAACTGCAACACAACAGAGATGGTTGTGGTACGTCAACATTGCCAATGATAGCATCACTATAACATTTTATTGGATTAATGTTGTAATATGAAATGACAAGGTCAACTTACCATCTCATTGACAGCTTCAGAGGTTAGGTGGTCATCCATCACACAGACAGGCAGGTCTAGAGACTGGGACAAGGCTCTATGGTCATAACCAGGAGAGAATGGAAACATCAGAGCAGTCCCAATGGCAGAATCTAACCACTGTCTTCATGTAGAAAAAGCGAATAAAATACTGGTTGATGAGCTAGCTAAATTAGCTAGCAAGACGGGTATGACCGTTAACAGCGTGCATGCACAAATGCATGACGACACTTTGTATCTCAGTGAAGCAGGCATGCAGAACGAGATCGCCCCACCAAGCCAGATAGTAGAGGGGTGCAACAACGCCGGGACACAGAGGCATAGCTCATACAATTATATTTTGTTCCAGTCAATGACAATACATGTTGAAAAATAAATACCTGTGTCAAATATATGGCATCGCATGCTAGTGCAAAGATAGCTTGCATGGATTTTTAAAAAATCCGGTGACCACTAGATGTCCTCGTATATCCACATTTAGATCAACTGTACTTGATTTTTCATCAGTACTGTGAATGACAAGCCCACTGAATCTAGTTTAATAATCTTTATACTCAGCAGGTAGAGGCCTAGGTACTTCAAATCAGTGCTTAATTTGAGCAGGATCATGCCAGAACAGGATCCGGCACCGTTCCGTTCTGGACTGTTTTGTTCCGGAACCTATTTGGCCGAATCCGGTACCTCTCGTGCCATGAAAAATCATTTTCACTTTTTGCTATTTAACAATTATAATAAAAGCGATCAATGTTCATTCGAGTTGCCTCTGTAACAGGGTTATATTGGTGATTCCCCTTGCCACTTTATTGTTAAGCCAATGGGTTTTTGGTTTGAGTTTGTCTTGCCTTCACCTACTCAACGTGGCATCTTATTGGCTGGTTTGAATAGCTGCTTACGAGGGGTGATGTTCCAGTTAAAATCGTCCCAGTGAACAAGCACCAAACCAGCGGTAAGTTGTTGGTTGCAAAGCACTGTACATCAAAAGTGATTTTTATACTTTCAGGTGATTTAAATGTTAAATTTATATCAAATTGTTTGTAAATGTTATTCGAACATCACACATAAGATGCAGCGGTTTTTGGAGAATATTTGTTGTGCATTTTGTTGTAGAGAATTCCCGCCAGTACTAGCTAGCAATTTACTGAGTCAAGTTAAGGAAATACTGCTGTCTGTTCAGAAATAAATTAAATCATTCAGAATAGCCTAATACGTCATGAGAAACCCTATAATTTAGCTACAGAGGACCAATAGCTTCTTTTTTAAATAGCCTAGCTGCGGATTGTAGCCCAATAACAAAGAATAGCCTACAGTCGGGAACGCGAGGCAAATCTGTCAGTGAAAAAACAGCAGGCAGACAAAACAGGCCTTTTGCAATATTTCAAATACAATCGAGGGAAAACACAGGTTGAAAAGCAATGACTCTTGCTGAAAAGATAAGACTATGCTGTAGACTACCAAAATATTTGATCAACTCCCAAACATTGTTTTACAAAACAGAGAGAGGGAGAGATAGGCTTTTGACACGAGCGCATCGACAATCTCCAGCGAGTGAGCTGCGCATCATTGGGTGAGTCAGTGAAACTGGAAAGCATTTTTAGGACTAATTTCCTCCTCATATTGTAGCCTACTATATGTTTCTCCACAAACCTAGGCCTATAGGCTATTGATGGATTCAAGACAAGGTCGTTTTTATTGATCTCAGATACTAAGTTTGTCAGTGTCAAAGTAGCCTGCCATTTCGATCATTTGTGCGGATTAAAAAAAGATAATGCCAAAGTCTCCAGTCATGTAAAAGGATGTAGAATTGCACGAAATGCGGTTTTAAAAAGGCCAACACTTTCCCGGACCCTAGGCTACTAAAAATGTTCCCCATGTGTGCACCTTCTATATGTGTGCACCCAAGTCCATATGGGAGTTGTAGCAATGGGACAAGACTGTAACTACCAATTGGATACCACTAAATTGGAGAAGAAAAAAAAAGAAGTCACCTTGGGGGTTTGTGGTATATGGCCAATATACCTCCGCGTTGCGTTGTGCCTAAGAACAGCCCTTGGCCGTGGTATATTGGCCATATACCACACCTCCTTGGGCCTATTTTCTTAATTGTACACAATTGGACACTTACAATTATTGTATGGTAAACATTGACATCTGTCTGGGTGGAACACCTTCCATAATGGGTGTCTGTGTGGGACACCCTCCATTACGGCTCCATCAGTGTTGAGCCCTCTCATTCTTATTGTATGGGACACTCAATTACGGCTCCTTGTGTTTCCAATTTTCTTCCTCTGGCAGGATTACTTCCACGTGCAACTGTCAGACGACAAGCAGGTGAGGCACTTCCTGGAGCTGAGCTATGCTGGTGCCATCCTTCGGGACAGCTGGGTCCTGACAGACGTTGGCATCACCCCTAGCAGTGCCATCTGCTGCCTGCTGAAGGTACCAGCCGAACACCTAGCTGTTTCTACCCGTGCTTGAAAATGCATATCAAAGTGAGCTGGCTATTGCTTGAAACAGCTTCATACTATCATTAACATAAAGTGTTTCAGATATAGTGTGGTAATATATAGTATGGTTATATAGTATGGTTAAATAGTATGGTTATATAGTATGATTATATAGTATGATTATATATATTATGGTGATATAGAGTGTGGTAATATATAGTATGGTTATATAGTATGATTATATAGTATGGTTATATGGGGCGGCAGGGTAGCCTAGTGGTTAGAGCGGTGGACTAGTAACCGGAAGGTTGCAAGTTCAAATCCCTGAACAGACAAGGTCGTTCTGTCGTTCTGCCCCTGAACAGGCCCACTGTTCCTTGGCCGTCATTGAAAATAAGAATTTGTTCTTAACTGACTTGCCGAAAGGTAAAATAAAATAGTTGTAGGTGACCAAATACTTATTTTCCACCATAATTTGCAAATAAATTCATTAAAAATCCTACAATGTGATTTTTCTGGATTTTTTTTTCTAATTTTGTCTGTCATAGTTGAAGTGTACCTATGATGAAAATTACAGGCCTCTCTCATCTTTTTAAGTAGGAGAACTTGCACAATTGGTGGCTGACTAAATACTTTTTTGCCCCACTGTATAGTGTGGTGGTATATAGTATGGTGATATATAGTATGTTGAGGTCACCCTGCTTGAGACTTAAAGTAATATTGCCCTTGCTCAACCAAGACCATGGTTATGGTAGTGATTGGTTAGTAAGGACACTGCTTTGTGAGTGTGAAGTGTTGTTGTACAGAGCTCCCTGGGTACATGTCCAGAGCCAGACAGGGACAGAACTCACTCTGTTCCACAAAGTTCTGTGGAAGATTTGCTAACAGAGGAGAGTGGTTATGTATCTAAGTACAAATGTAACCATCAGAATAATGTTTATTTGTGTTCCTTACTCCTTACTTACACATTCCATCATTGACATAGTCAAAGCCAGACCTTCTGTCTGTCTCTCCTTCTTGCTGGTTGACTAGAGTGGAAATCTATAGTATTGTATGGTTGACCTGGGATAGAGCTGAAATGTGGCCCGATGTAGTGTTGCCTTTGTACCAAACACCCTTACAGTCATAAACCTTTTCCCCATGTAATCGCCTCGACCTCAGTCTGGTGTTCGCTAACAGTATCTGAAGAGTCTGTTTACCCAGTGGTGTATAGTACAGCAGAGTACAGCAGAGCACAGTATAGTACAGTATAGTACAGTAGAGCACAGCAGACTACAGTAGAGCACAGCAGACTACAGCAGAGTACAGCAGAGTACAGCAGAGTACAGTAGAGCACAGCAGAGTACAGCAGACTGAGTACAGCAGACTACAGAGCACAGCAGGCCGTATAGTAGGAGAAGAAGAGGCCCTTTGGGTTCATTGAAATACATATTCATAATATTTCTGTTAACAATTTAATCTGCACCCAGATTAGTCTTCAATTTAATTTTCACCCAGATTAGTGTTCAATTTAATTTACACCCAGATTAGTGTTCAATTTAATCTGCACCCAGATTAGTGTTCAATTTAATCTGCACCCAGATTAGTGTTCAATTTAATTTTCACCCAGATTAGTGTTCAATTTAATTTACACCCAGATTAGTGTTCAATTTAATCTGCACCCAGATTAGTGTTCAATTTAATTTTCACCCAGATTAGTGTTCAATTTAATTTTCACCCAGATTAGTGTTCAATTAAATTTTCACCCAGATTAGTGTTCAATTAAATTTTCACCCAGATTAGTGTTCAATTTAATTTTCACCCAGATTAGTGTTCAATTTAATTTTCACCCAGATTAGTGTTCAATTTAATTTTCACCCAGATTAGTGTTCAATTTAATTTTCACCCAGATTAGTGTTCAATTTAATTTTCACCCAGATTAGTGTTCAATTTAATTTTCACCCAGATTAGTGTTCAATTTCATTTTCACCCAGATTAGTGTTCAATTTCATTTTCACCCAGATTAGTGTTCAATTTCATTTTCACCCAGATTAGTGTTCAATTTAATCTGCACCCAGATTAGTGTTCAATTTCATTTTCACCCAGATTAGTGTTCAATTTAATCTGCACCCAGATTAGTGTTCGATGTGATAGAACAAAACTCAGTACAGCACATTAATTAGAAAATGTTGTTACAAGTTTGAGCCACGAGATGGTGGTAGATTATAAATTTAAATAGCATGGACCTTTGATTTGTCTCTGGATAGAAATTGCCCTTGGGCACAGATCTAGGATCAGTTTACTCTCACCAAATCCTAACCTTTACCATTAGCAGTAAAAACACAAACCAGACCTAAGATTAGTGCAAAGGAGCCACTTCATCTTACCCCTGTAATTATATGACTCCTAACTTATATATACTGAGTGTACCAAACATTAGAAACACCTTCCTAATATTGAGTTGCACCCCGCCTTCTGCCATCAGAACAGCCTCAATTTGTTGGGGCATGGACTCTACAAGGTGTTTGAAAGCGTTCCCCAGGGATGCTGGCCCATGTTGACTCCAATGCTTCCAACAGTTGTGCCGAGTTGGCTGGATGTTCTTTGGGTGGTGGACCATTCATGATACACACAGGAAACTGTTGAGTGTGAAAAACCCCAGCAGCATTGCAGGTCTTGACACAAACCGGTGCACCTGGCAACTACTACCCCGTTCAAAGGCACTTAAATATTTTGTCTTGCCCATTCACCCTCTGAATGGCACACATACACAATCTATGCCTCAATTGTCTCAAGGCTTAAAAATTATTCTTTAACCTGTCTGCTCCCCTTCATCTACACTGAAGTGGATTTAACAAGTGACATCATTAAGGGATCATAGCTTTCACCTGGATTCACCTGGTCAGTCTTTGTCATGGAAAGAACAGGTGTTCATAATGTTTTGTTTACTCGGTGTATAAACACAACATAGGTATTTATGTAAAACAAGTGAATTTACTGAATGTCCATGGTCTTATACTTCAGCGGGAGCCGGTGGTGCGTGTGTTCAGTGCCGTGACGGGGGAGACCCTCTCAGTCTTGGGCACTGTGTTTCTCCTGAGTACGTCTGTGGCCAGGCTCATGACCCTGGTGTCCCAGCAGTGTGGGCTTCCCGTCAGCTCCTTCAGACTGAGCTCTCCCACCGGCCTGCAACTCTACGACTGCAACCGGCTGCACGACTACGCCATTGACCTGGGTATGGCCTTCCTTGTGCAGTAGATCAATGGTCCTCTGGCTCAACACCTTATGGATGTAACATAGAGACAAATGGACTGTATGGAACACATTCTTGGTTCATGGAAACCAGGAGGACAACCTGCATGTGTCTCTGTCTCCCAGGGGCTACTCTACGGTTGGACACCTGGGATGGGTGGGCGGAGTTCCTCAGAGGCTGCTTCCTTGGACACAGACTGACCGTCCAACGACACCTGTCTAGGGAGAGACCTGTGATGAGATCAGAATACACATCTACACACTGAACTGTATGATAGACTTACTATCAACAGTGATGGTACTGAACCTTTATATAGCTTACAATGATAGTACTGACCCTGTATATAGCTTACAATGATAGTACTGACCTTGTATTTAGCTTACAATGATAGTATGATAGCTTATAATGATAGTACTGACCCTGTATATAGCTTATATTCTCGTGTTTTTTTCCTTCATACAATTTTTCTCTTACCCTGATATTTAAAACTGCATTGTGGGAAAGAGCTTGCAAGAAAGCATTTTACTGTACTGTTTTATAACCCACTGTATCTTGTGAACTTGACAAAAAAAAACTTGAAACGTGTTATAAATACATTGATTCTGTATTATTCCAGGTTCCAGCTCCGGGTGGCACTCTACATCGCTGCTTCTCTGGGCCACCTGGACCTGGCCGGCTGGCTGCTGGAGAGGGGGGTGCGTGTCATTGAGCCGGTGGGGGTTCACCCTTACCGTGAGTGGTGCCACCAGACGGCCCACCCCGACGTCGCCAAGTGTCCCGCTGTTGCCTCCATCGAGCGCGGCCAGCTCACCATCCTCAAACTCTTTTTCGCCATCAGCGTTCTGACCCTTGCCTGTCGGGGAAGTGTGTGCGTCACCTGGCCACCAAGCTGTGCTCTGTGGTGGTCCTCCCAGGTATGGCCCTGCCCATGCGGACATACCTCCAGATAAAGGTATCAGGGTGATGTCCAAAGCCTCTCGACGTTTGACCCCCATCAACTGCCCATCTCATGTATCCTGCCCGCTCCGCGCCCTGGCATCCCAGGATAAACCTCTTCAACTACCGAAGTTACACCCTGTGGCCACGAGGGATGAAAGAGAGAAGAGGGGATGGGAAGGGATGTGAGGAGGATGAGAGTGGGGATCAGAACAGCAACCAATGGAGGAGCAGAGTCCCGCTCCCGCCCATTTCCAGAGACACCAATCTCAGACCTGTGTTTGCCTCGCCAAATTCCGCCCAGATACTCACCACCTCACTGGAGGCCTTTTCTCCCCACTGCGACCGCACACCCAGAGAAAACGCCATATACTGTTTGGCCTTGGCCAGGTTAGTCCAAGTTTAAATGACAGCTACGGTGAATATGAATATTTCTCTGGAGGTTTCTTATGAAAGGTGTGAATACTGTCAGAAGAAGCCTCCTATAATCAGTGGTGGTGGGGGGGGGGAACACATGTAAAAGCTGTTTACACACTTTTTATTTTATTTTGTTCAAGCATTTACCCACCTTTTGTGGAAGATGCATTGAAAGTAGAGGGAGCGTTACTTCTTTAATCCTGAACGGCAATCAGCATTTACCAGTCAATGGTTTTACCACTACATCACTGCCTATGATATACCCTTATCCTCCCTGAATAGATTTCAGTACAAACAAATCATGAGCCAACCATCATGCTTCGAAGGTATATAGTCAAATCAAATCAAACTTTATTTGTCACATGCGCTGAATACAACAAGTGTAGATCTTTCCGTGAAATACTTTACTTACAAGCCCTTAACAAACAGTGCAGTTCAAGAAGAGTTAAGAGAATATTTACCCAATAAACTAAAGTAACAAATAATAAAACATTTGAACTTGTCCGGTGGCCATTTGATTAATTGTTCAGCAGTCTTATGACTTGGGGTTAGAAGCTGTTATAGGTTTACCCTAACAAGTCCTGAAACAAATCATGGGGCGGCAGGGTTAGAGCGTTGGACTAGTAACCGGAAGGTTGCAAGTTCAAATCCCGAGCTGACAAGGTACAAATCTGTCGTTCTGCCCCTGAACAGGCAGTTAACCCACTGTTCCTAGGCTGTCATTGAAAATAAGAATTTGTTCTTAACTGACTTGCCTAGTTAAATAAAATAAAAATAAATAAAAAAATGAGCCAACTATCATGCTTAGAAGGTATATAGTGTCAGTCTTATTGGTTCACCCTAACAAGTTGTTTCAGTATGGGGAGAGGATAGAATGTAAGGGCGCTTCATTAATGTATTGAGGCCATTACATATACAGTATTTCACAATGCTAGGACACAGATTTGGTCTCCTAACCTTGTTCTGGTTGATTGACTCTCTAACAGTGCCTTCACACAGAGACCATGGTTGCAGCAGCTGAATGTAGCGCGGACTCTGTCCAGGAGGAGTGCTCAGCACATTGGGTAGACACCAGGATCCTGGTCATTAGGCAGATTAAACATACTGAAACAAGGAGGGACAACCTGGAATTGTCCAAAAAGGAACTCTTATTTGAGTTTTTATTTTTTACAGTGAACAAGATGAGACTTTGGAACGGATGATGCCTGAAACAATGTGGACGACTTAGAATTTCGTTCCTTTGGATGAGGCTTATAGATATAGTCAGTACTGTGTTTGATTTGTGTGCAGAAAGTTTACAACGGCAGGCAGTGGATTCTCAGTCATTCCTCTCAAGTAACAAAAAACGTATCATATTTCACTGGCTATTTGTAGTAGCCAAATGTGAATGGAATTATTATCATTCTAGAATCATTCAGTTGACTGAATGTGACTATGGTTGTGCTGTATGTGACTATGTGATTGTACTGAATGTGACTATGTGGTTGTACTGAATGTGATTGTGGTTGTGCTGTATGTGACTATGTGGTTGTACTGAATGTGACTATGTGATTGTACTGAATGTGGTTGTACTGTACGTGATTGTAAGTGTTTGACATGGGTCTAATTGAGGCCCCCCCCCACACTTAACACTAGTTTTTATCCATAGAAATCCTCACTTGCTGATGAAGACCTATAGTGGTTGAAATCAATGTAAAATACAGTATGAACACTGCTGCCTTAAAACTCTTTTATTAAGATGTGGATCATTATTGCTCATTTAAATGAGTCTGTGCAGTGTCAAAATAATACACCTGATACATAAGGGGGGAAAAAATGCTAAAAAATACCACAAGACATGAAATAATGGCATTATGGGAAAATAATACATACTGTATTTCACAGAGTATTTGACAAACTCTTTATTTACGTTACAAAACTGACAACTACTGTAACGATGTGTTAGCACAGCATGTGTCATCATTCCCCTGCAGTGTGTGGATTTACACAGCAATATAGCAGACAGCTTAAATAGTTTATTTTTATTTAACCTTTATTTCACTAGACAAGTCAGTTAAGAACAAATTCTTATTTACAATGATGGCCAAACCCGGACGACGCTGGGCCAATTATGCGGCACAATATGGGACTCCCAATCACTTGGGACTGCTTAGACTGCTGAACAGCTTCTACCCCCAAGCCATAAGACTGCTGAACAGCTTCTACCCCCAAGCCATTAGACTGCTGAACAGCTTCTACCCCCAAGCCACCAGACTGCTGAACAGCTTCTACCCCCAAGTCATTAGACTGCTGAACAGCTTCTACTCCCAAGTCATTCGACTGCTGAACAGCTTCCACCCCCAAGTCATTAGACTGCTGAACAGCTTCCACCCCCAAGCCATTAGACTGCTGAACAGCTTCTACCCCCAAGCCATAAGACTGCTGAACAGCTTCTACCCCCAAGCCATTAGACTGCTGAACAGCTTCTACCCCCAAGCCACCAGACTGCTGAACAGCTTCTACCCCCAAGTCATTAGACTGCTGAACAGCTTCTACTCCCAAGTCATTAGACTGCTGAACAGCTTCCACCCCCAAGTCATTAGACTGCTGAACAGCTTCCACCCCCAAGCCATTAGACTGCTGAACAGCTTCCACCCCCAAGTCATTAGACTGCTGAACAGCTTCCACCCCCAAGTCATTAGACTGCTGAACAGCTTCCACCCCCAAGTCATTAGACTGCTGAACAGCTTCTACTCCCAAGTCATTAGACTGCTGAACAGCTTCTACTCCCAAGTCATTAGACTGCTGAACAGCTTCCACCCCCAAGTCATTAGACTGCTGAACAGCTTCTACACCCAAGCCATTAGACTGCTGAACAGCTTCTACCCCCAAGTCATTAGACTGCTGAACAGCTTCTACCCCCAAGTCATTAGACTGCTGAACAGCTTCTACCCCCAAGTCATTAGACTGATGAACAGCTTCTACTCCCAAGCCATTAGACTGCTGAACAGCTTCTACTCCCAAGTCATTAGACTGCTGAACAGCTTCTACCCCCAAGTCATTAGACTGCTGAACAGCTTCTACCCCCAAGTCATTAGACTGCTGAACAGCTTCCACCCCCAAGTCATTAGACTGCTGAACTTTAATTAAATGGCCACCTGCACTATTTTCATTGACCCCCTTTGTTATTGATGTATTTTTCTAATTGTTTTCCACTGACTCTCTTGAATTGGCTCGATGCACACTCACTACACTCTACCCACACATTCACTGTGACACTGACCGACTTTCACACTAGCTGCTGCTACTGTGTTTATTATCTATCCTGATTGCCTAGTCACTTTTACCCTTACCTACATGTACATACTGTATTACCTCAACTACCTCCCACCCATGCACATTGACTCGGTACTGGTACTCCTTGTATATAGCCTTGTTATTGTTATTGTGTTACTATTTAGAAAATATTTTCTTACTTTTTAACTCTGCATTGTTGGGAATGGGCTCGTAATAAAGCATCTCACAGTTGTTTTCGGCGTATGTGACCAATACGATTAGATTCTCATCTGAACAACTGAATGCTCTCGTTGTTATAATGAGGAATTTATTTAAATAATTTGGTTTTCCTTGAAGATTTGAATGTGCTGAGAAAGCCTTTTGTGATGGATCTAGACAATCTGGTGAAAAGGGAGGGTTTGCGACTCTTCTCTTCAAGTGGGAAGGACGATGCGATATCATAAATTCCCTCTGGAGAAAAGGAGCCATGAGATGTTGTCATCGTCTCTGCAACGAAAGACAATCCAGCATGCCATCAATTTACATTTTTACTCATGTATCAGACACTCTTATCCAGAGAGACTTACAAGGAGCAATTAGGATTAAGTGCCTTGCTCAAGAGCACATTGACAGATTTTGCCTCGTGAACTCAGGGATTCTGAACCAGCAACCTATCGGTTACTGGCCCAACCTCTTAACCCACTAGGCTACCACCCAGCCCACAGTACAGTATGTCATAGGTAACAACTCAGAGGAGTACAACGTCTTTCCAAATGAATTAGTGGAATGGTAAAGGGATAATGTCTCAGTCTTGACTGAGCAGCAGCCTAAACAGCATCAGGGCTTACCTGTAAAGTACACAGTAGGGGAAATGTTCTGAGGCTGGTACTCCAGAGACTCTTGAGGACAGAGGTTCTTACTAACATTCTTGGAACCCTGGTTGGTGGGAAAAGGCACATTAAAACAAACTGAAATGTTTTCGATATCTTAAAGTACAGCATATCAACTGCAAAGAACCAGTGCAATGCCATGACACAAAGAATCATATAAAAGGTCAACAGCAGTGTTATTCATGAAAGATGTATGTGTACTATACCTTTGTATTGAAGGTGAGGACCTGCTCTCCAGTACTGCTGATGGTATCCCTTTCCAAATCAAACACGCCTTCTACAATGTCACTGGTGGCCACGCTGGTAGCGGACTCAAAATAACATTTAGCAGTGGCTTTGGTGATCATTTGAAGAATGACCATGCAAGTAGAAGTCTTTGGATCGTTCTGGACTGAAACATCAAAGTTTATGTTTTCATACTCATCTGACCACTGTCTCAGGAAGCCCTTCACTGTCTCTTCAGCAAATATCTGGAGAAGCTGAGAGGAGAGCTCCTTGGATATGGCACATTGTTCCTTTCCCCATTTCAGCCTTGAAAGAATGGAGTCTGAAGCACTTTTGGCTGCTTCCAATGTTAAGACCTGTGGAGTGCTGTGGCTGTCCTGAAGGGCTATCACTTTATCCACCAATTCATGGCTGAAAATGTGGATGGTCCAAGTGGAAATTATTTTTCTCAATTTCCTAACAGCAGATCGGAGGTCGTCAAGATGAGAAGCACCCTGTCCATTTTCCTGTGTGTTCTCAACACTTTCCACCATAATGTCCACTACCACCCCAGCAGCTTGCCTGACTTTGTCCACAAAGGTTACAGGAAGTAAGTCCTCTGTGTGAAAGAAGTCCTCAATGATTGTGTTTCTAACAATGGGAAAGTCAATCTGAGCAGGAAACTCAGTGGGGATGGGAGTCCCGGGTAAAGCAAAGTGCCATTTCGACTGCCTTAATTTTGAAGTAGGTGTTAGAGAGATGGAAGAGCGTGAAGAAGAGGTATTTCTTGTATTTTGGCTGTCAGCACTCCTACAACGGATCGTGTCAATATCCTCCAGCATGGATCCTGAGAGCTCAGTGGTTTTAGGTAGTAATTTGTGCGGAATGTCCACACAGGCATCGTTTACACCAGGTGTAACACTTCTCTGGTTGACCTCAAGATGGCCGAGACTTGCTCTTTGTGATGCAGGACTGCTTTGATACGTAAAGATTTGGATTGAACCAAGTGTTGTGTCTGATCTTTGAAGATCTTTTCTGAGAAACTCCGTAATCTTACTTTGCAGACTGTAGTAGATGTTACGAGCAACAGACCAGATTCTTTTCTCAGAAACCTGTCCAGTGGTGAGCAGGGAGGTTCCAGATACCATGTCAGATGATTGGGTGGTCTGGGTGAGCTCCTGCTGGTCTTTCACCATGGTTTGTATAATATCAGTAGATGTGGTGGATGTAGATACAGACTGGAGGTACTTACCTTCCTCCACAATGTTAAATGATCTAGAGAGGACCTCACTCACTCCTTTCTCAGCTTTGGTTTGGAACTCATGACTAGAACGTTTTTGGAGGCTCTTTGTTGAAAGACTGTGGGAAGATGCAATGCCTTTGGAGGCAGCCGTGCTGCAATCTAGACTTACTGGAGAGGTTCGCTCAGGAGAACCTTGGAGACGTTCAAACATGTCTTCACATGGTGTTGGGGACCTTGACAAGGAGATGTCCTTCAGCTGAGACAGAACACCACCTACCAACATGTTGACCTCAAGGGACATATCAGATATTTTCTTTCCTACTGTGGAGAAGCAAGGTGCATTTGATGCCTGATCCTCGCATGAGGTCAAGATTGTTGAAATGACCTCTTTGGTACTATTGGTCAGTAGAGCCTCGTCTGTTTCAGTCCAGAGAAGTTTTGAACTCTCGCTGACACCCCTGTGTAGAGCCACTTCAAGGTTCAAACTGTGCAAGTGAGGCACACTCTTACTAGCTTGCCTCGAGTCCTGGCTTGCCAAACAAATGTGCTCCTTAGTCCCAAGATGTCCAGCGTCCTCTGTGGGTATATGACTAGACATTCTGCTCAGCATGTCTGACCTCCGCTGATGAATGATGAAGTCCTTTAATGTCTTCTGAATATTGTTATATAAACTAGTGGTAGCAGACCAGATCCTGCTCTGTAGCTTTTGTGCATTTTCCTGGAGGTCAGGTTCTCTCTCCTCTACTTCTGCAGGTTGCGCCAAGCTCTGCAGGTCTTCCACAAATGTTTCAATGATGCCAAAGGCAGCAGAATCCGCACAAATATCCTTTGACCATGTGTACTGGTTTTGAATGGAACAATACCTGGATGCTACAGAATAAGCAGGCTTTGCACTAGTTAAGCTACTGGTGGACTTTTTAACTAGGAACTCACTCACTGCTTGAGTGGCATTTCTCTTAAATTCCTCACTTGAGAGTTTTCTAATACAATCTAACAGACTGGTCAAAGAAGCTGTGGCCTTACTTCTGCTGTCCTCAATTTGACAGGGGAACTCACATACTATTGGTGATGAGGCCCTGGAATGGGCAATATCCCCAAGCTGAGCCAGAACACCCTCTACAAATTTCTCTCTCTCAATAGAGAAGCCTGATCCTTTTTCTCCAACAGTGTACAGGGCATCCTCCTTTGACAGTTCAGTGTTGTACAAGACCAGAAGCTCTGAGATGACTTCTTTGGTGCAAGTTGTCAGAAGGAGCTTGCTTTCTTCTGACTCAGTTTGTGCCCAAAGAAGTTTTGAGCACTCACTTAGGCCTCTTTGTAAAGTAACTGCACCAGTGGACTCTGGCAACTGAGGCTCACTCTTACTGGGCCTATATTTCATGTCTAAGCAAGGAAGTGGAACTGTCTCCTTAAACTCAGCATTTGTGATGTTGTCATCAGATGTGACAATGCTCTTTAGGGCAAATCTCTGAAGCTTGTCGAAATAATCTTTCAAGTTGTTTTGGATGCTGTGGTAAATGTGAACAGCAGCAGACCAGGCACTCTTCTGTTGGGGACTCTCTTCAGATTCAGCCAAAGACTTCATATCTGACACGAAAGTCTTAACAACTACTGACGCTGCTGAGCCCACTGGGTGAATTGACTCTGTCTTTACAATGCCAGACAATGTTTGACCTGATACAGCACCTGTTAACTCAGACTGAATGACTGAACTAGGAAGGCTCAAACTACTGACTTTTTTGTCAAGAACTCCACTCACTGCTTGTATTGCTGATGTTTGAAACTCCCGGCTAGAGAGTTTTTGGATGCTCTTAGATGTGAGCGTGCAGGAGGAACCAGATTCACTAATATTGTAGCTGCTCTCGTATTTCCTAATCAGGGCATCAAGATCCTCAATGAAGCCAACATGCGATGCCAAAAACGTGATCTTGTCCTTCAGATCTTCCAGCAAATTCTGTTCGTTCTCGTCAACAAAAGCCACCATTGTGTCAGAGATGGTGGTCATGACTTGCCCTGTTAGACTCTTGCTCTCTTGGTCAACTTTTTCAAGTTTAAAAGCCAGCTCTCTCACCATGCTGTCAGTCACCTTGGTCTGTGAGTCTCCCCTTACCGGTGTCACTAGAGAGGTTTGACTTGCGGAGGCACTCTTAACGACCACTGATAAGGCCGACTTGACATCTTTAGCCAACTCTGCCATTACAGCAGGGGTTAGCATCATAGAGCCTGCACTTCCAGATGGAGAATTGGACATGCATGCAAGTTTGGAGAGAGAACCTTGCAGGCTGTCCTGCACACAGGTGACAAGGGTGTCCTTTGAGACACCTAAGAGGACTTGTAGCGTCTCAGAGTTGGTTGTTTTCTTCTGCACATCAGACAGAGAGGTTAGAGTCCTTGGGGGAAAAAAACGCAGAAATCATCAAAGTCAAACAAATAATATGTAAGGCTGTGATGCACATTCAGTGTGTCAAATACATCTGCACCATTGAAAACAATGAGGAAAACGCTGCTGTTTCTCTGAGAAAAAACCTTAGTGTGATGTCAGCCTAACTGCTTAATTTCTAAAGCCCAATAAAATGTATTTTGTATAAGTCATTTGTATTGAAACTGGCGTGTAGATATCTATCTATCCTGGCAACATCTATCCTCTACAAAAATCCAAATTGCTATAAACTTCAAATACTGTAACTTCTAATAACTTCAAGGACAATCATAAATACAAGGCAGTTTGAAGAAATGTTAAAGGGAAATTTCTAAATGTTTCAACTTCATATTCATCATGTCCAGCACCACCCCTACATCAGCATATGTGAAAAACGGTAATTTCTATGTTTTGTAGTAAAAAAAGAAAGAGGAAGATAAGTGTTTTCTATGACATCATCAACCAATTAGTAGGAAATGCCTACTCATAATTGGTTAAAATCACACGATGCACACTGATGATGTCATTAGAATCTAGAGCTGAGCATTTAACCAACATTTTTGTTATTTTTCGGTTTTTAAACAATTAATTGACCGACATCGGCTCAATTATTTGAATTCCATATAGTTAATTTTTTTCTTCTTCTGTGAGCTCGATGCTCAGTTTCTGTAGAGATAAATCAGATCAAGCACGAACTATGCAATGTAGTAGGGAGTTGTAGTTTCCAACAGGCCAATATTCTACATAGTTTAGCACAGAAAATACGGCAATTAATTCCCATAATCCATTGCACGCCCACTTGCTTGTCCACTCTGTGTGGAGCAGATACGGAAACCTCATTGACTGAGACGGAGAGACGAGATAATGCATGAGAGAGATAAAAAGCAGTTGCGTTGCGAGGATTCTCTACCTGGAAATACATGATCTAAGTGATTGACAGTTGGTGTTCAGCGGTCATAAAAGTAGGTCTTATTTACTTAGAAGAACTACTAAAATAGTGATTTTGTCAGACAGGATAAGCAGCAGCTCTATAGAGATGAGTTGATGACTTGGAATTAAATAATAAAGTCATCAAATAAATATTTTATATGAGAAAGTAAATGATGGTTGATATGTCATAAACAGTAATGGACAGTCACTACCATCATGGGACTTTTATTCATTGTTTTATTATGTGTTGTTACAGCATTCAACACACATAATCCATAGTGCATTCAATGTCTAAAAAAAGTATTGAAATCCAAAACCGTGATTATTTTTTAAATATTTGATTCGAAACCAAACCAACCTCAAAAAGCACTAATTTCTCAGCACTATTGGAAACAGTTACGTCCCTCTATATTTTTTTTACTACAAAGCATGGAAATGTGTAATTTTCACATATGGTGATGCTGGAGATGAATATGAAGTTGTTAAATTTCCCTTTAAGAACATACCTCATGGCCCCCTTGGGCAGGTAGCTTCCACTGCCCAGACTGCCCTTAGTCAGGTAAATCTCCTTGAACTTAAGTTGTGATTCCTGTTCTTCTTCCTCTTCCTGCTCCATACAGTTGGAGGAAGGGTAGGGAGTCGGGATGCGAAAGCTATTGTAAGACTTTCGACTGCCTGGCCTCTTAGGTACACCAGCCTCAGTAAATCTCACGCGGGACTTGGTGTTAGTCTTATCGTCTAACAGACTGGTGAGTGACGCTGTGAGAGATCTCTGTGACAATGGAGAGGAGGCAGCATCTTGGATGCCCAGTAGTTCGTAAAGACCTGGGATGATGATCTGCATCAGCTTGTCCGATAAAAACTGGACAATCCTCAGACACAAGCCGGCAAGCTGTTGTTTTGTCAGCTGTATTCCAGAAACAGAAGAAGTGTTTTAAAATGTTGCATAGTGCGTCTTTTTAAAGCTTATGAACAAGGTTAAACATTAGGCAGAGTTTTCATGGTAATCTAATTAAATTGTCAGTAACATGATCTTACCGGGTCAAACATGCCCTCACGAATCCCCTTCCATTGCCTGAAAACAATATTGTTATAAATGTTGTCATATCAGGATGCGTGGCAGAATTGTTTTTATTTAATTATTTGCCTGATCGTGAAGTTATACTTGCTTTGTGTCAGTTGTTTTGGCAAAATTGCAATGTGACAACTTTTCTAGCACTGAACATTTTTTTCAGATTGATCAGTTTCTAATTTGATCCTATTTCCTTGAAGGTGTGATAGTACCAAAGAAAACAGAACATACTTCTCAGTTAGGTTTTGAAGGAAGTCCATAAGTGTCAGATGTTCCACATTGTTGAGCTTTCCCTCTTCTGTGGTTTCCATCACTGAGGTTGCTCTGCTCCTGGTACAATTGCTCTGCTCCTGGTAGAAATGTAATTATATTGCAAATAATCAAACTTAATAAACAACAAATATCATACTGAAATAATTATTAACTGTTAAAGAGTGGAGGAGCATTGGCAACGTTGGGCCAATTAAACAACTGCAACACAACAGAGATGGTTGTGGTACGTCAACATTGCCAATGATAGCATCACTATAACATTTTATTGGATTAATGTTGTAATATGAAATGACAAGGTCAATTTACCATCTCATTGACAGCTTCAGAGGTCAGGTGGTCATCCATCACACAGACAGGCAGGTCTAGAGACTGGGACAAGGCTCTATGGTCATAACCAGGAGAGAATGGAAACATCAGAGCAGTCCCAATGGCAGAATCTAACCACTGTCTTCATGTCAAAGACTCACTCACTCATTTGCTTTGTCAAACCTACCCCTTAGAATGACTTTGATATTAAAAACCCAGGCTTTCCTAAAATGTTTACCTCAGCCAGTCTAGAACCCAGGTGTGTCTGCAAAACACATGTACTCCTCCATAAGGTTCATGGCTTGCCTATTGTTTTATCCCAGTACAAGAGGGGCAACTGGATTCAGGATTAAACACAAGCAGTCTTTAAGGTATATCTTATTACAGTTTAGGCCTACCTTATTATTTTCTTCCATCTGGCAATATCATTTTAAGGAATGAAATCTGTTTTGTTGCTAGTATTATTAGTAACTGTAGGAAAATACAGCTGTAGAGTACAAGAATCAGCTACTTTCTGAAGGGCAGCCAAGCTCATAAGCAATTTAGAACCTACAGACAATTATGACAAAGTTGGAACGCATGATTGCGTCACAAACGCCTTGTGGTCACATGTTATTTTAGGGCGTGGCTCCGCATTCGTGACCGGTTCTCTTATTTCTATTTCCCGGTATCCGATAGTGCTGGATTTTGCCATTAATACTTTTCTCATGCCGAAACCGGATTAAATACATACCGGTAGTTAAATGACAAAAATTATTATATTCGCAATGTCATTAAACAACAACAACATAAATAGCTACTACAGTACCATTTGTTTGATTTTTGTGGACCCACGACTAGACTTTATCCATGTTAGCTAGTTGCTAGCGATGCTATTCAGCATAGGCTGCTACGTGATAAACAGTTCGCGTTAGCGAATTAGCTACCTAGCTAGCCAGCCTAACAAGCTGTCACATCCAGTGGAAACCGATGCAACCCTGCTGCCAAATAAGGGCTAGCTCGATGACCCGTGGTAACAGTGAGGTCCCCATGAGTTTCAAGGCTTTAATAAGTGCTATCGTGCAGAAAAAGCGAATAAAATACTGGTTGATGAGCTAGCTAAGTTAGCAAGACGGGTATGACCGTTAACAGCGTGCATGCACAAATGCATGACGACACATTGTATCTCAGTGAAGCAGGCATGCAGAACGAGATCGCCCCACCAAGCCAGATAGTAGAGGGGTGCAACAACGCCGGGACACAGAGGCATAGCTCATACAATTATATTTTGTCCGGGTCAATGACTATCCTTGTTGAATAATAAATACCTGCGTCAAATATATGGCATCGCATGCTAGTGCAAAGATAGCTTGCATGAGTTTTAAAAAATCAGGTGACCACTAGATGTCCTCGTATATCCACATTTAGATCAAATATACTTGGTTTTTCATCAGCACTGTGAATGACAAGCCCACTGAATCTAGTTTAATAATCTTTATACTCAGCAGGTAGAGGCATAGGTACTTCAAATCAGTGCTTAATTTGAGCCGGATCATGCCAGAACAGGATCCGGCACCTTTCCGTTCTGGACTGCTTTGTTCCGGAACCTATTTGGCCGAATCCGGTACCTCTCGTGCCATGAAAAATAATGTTCACTTTTTGCTATGTAACAATTATAATAAAAGCGATCAAAGTTCATTCGAGTTGCCTCTTAGTCAATTATCCTGCCCCCTCATCTCTCCAGAGTTGCACTTCATAATTTGTTTCCTTATAGAATCATAGCTGCATGAAGGGTTCTGGAGGAATTTTCTAAAGTTACGGAATTACTGCTGTCTGTTCAGAAATAAATTAAATCATTCAGAATAGCCTAATACGTCATGAGAAGCCCTATAATTTAGCTACAGAGGACCAATGGCCCCTGTTTTTAAATAGCCTAGCTGCGGATTGTAGCCCAATAACAAAGAATAGCCTACAGTCGGGAACGCGAGGCAAATCTGTCAGTGAAAAAACAGCACGCAGACAAAACAGGCCTTTTGCAATATTTAAAATACAATCGAGGGAAAACACAGGTTGAAAAGCAATGACTCTTGCTGAAAAGATAAGACTATGCTGTAGACTACCAACATATTTGATCAACTCCCAAACATTGTTTTACAAAACAGAGAGAGGGAGAGATAGGCTTTTGACACGAGCGCATCGACAATCTCCAGCGAGTGAGCTGCGCATCATTGGGTGAGTCAGTGAAACTGGAAAGCATTTTTAGGACTAATTTCCTCCTCATATTGTAGCCTACTATATGTTTCTCCACAAACCTAGGCCTATAGGCTATTGATGGATTCAAGACAAGGTCGTTTTTATTGATCTCAGATACTAAGTTTGTCAGTGTCAAAGTAGCCTGCCATTTCGATCATTTGTGCGGATTAAAAAAAGATAATGCCAAAGTCTCCAGTCATGTACAAGGATGTAGAATTGCACGAAATGTGGTTTTAAAAAGGCCAACACTTTCCCGGACCCTAGGCTACTAAAAATGTTCCCCATGTGTTCACCTACTTTAAATGGCTCTACTCTACTGCTCTACCCAAATGTGATGATATGCGTTCAATGCTCTATTATAATAGGTGATATTTTTTCTCATGAGTTCTGGTACCACAGAGCCCCCCCTCTGGCACCTCCCAATTTACAAATTAAGCTCTGCTTCAAATTTTTATTTTACAAGGCAAGTCAGTTAAAAACAAATTCTTATTTTCATTAAAGGCCTAGGAACAGTAACTGCCTGTTCAGGGGCAGAATGACAGATTTGTACCTTGTCAGTTCAGGGATTTGAACTTGCAACCTTTCGGTTACCAGTCCAACACTCTAACCACTAGGCTACTTGTCTTCTTGAAGGGTTTCATGTGAGCCTGTTTGCATCCCTCCCAGCTGCCCACTGCATTGAGGCTAGGTAAAACAGTCACCACAGATAAATCCATGATAACCAAAAACTTCAACAAGCATTTCTCAACGGCTGGCCATGCCTTCCTCCTGGCTTCTCCAACCTCGGCCAACAGCTCCATGGGAAAGGAAGATGATTCTAAGAAGCAATTTGTTCATTTGGCTGGTGTCAAGTAAAGTATGTGACTAGTACTTACAATAGGAGACATGGTTATGTGATGGGGTGATAGTACTTACAGTAGGAGACGTGATGGGGCGATCGTACTTACAGTAGGAGACGTGATGGGGCGATGGTACTTACAGTAGGAGACATGTGATGGGGCGATAGTACTTACAGTAGGAGACATGGTTATGTGATGGGGTGATAGTACCTACAGTAGGAGATATGGTTATGTGATGGGGCGATAGTACTTACAGTAGGAGACGTGATGGGGCGATAGTACTTACAGTAGGAGACATGTGATGGGGCGATAGTACTTACAGTAGGAGACATGTGATGGGGCGATAGTACTTACAGTAGGAGACATGTGATGGGGCGATAGTACTTACAGTAGGAGACATGTGATGGGGCGATAGTACTTACAGTAGGAGACATGTGATGGGGCGATAGTACTTACAGTAGGAGACATGTGATGGGGCGATAGTACTTACAGTAGGAGACATGGTTATGTGATGGGGCGATAGTACTTACAGTAGGAGACATGTGATGGGGCGATAGTACTTACAGTAGGAGACATGTTATAGGGCGATAGTACTTACAGTAGGAGACAGCCACGCCAGCAGTGCTTTGTCAACATTGTCCCATCACGCACTAGTGACTCCTGTGGCGGGCCAGGCGCAGTGCACGCAGCAGTGCACGCTGACACGGTCGACACGGCTGGCTTCCAGGTTAAGCGGGCATGGTGTCATGAAGCAGTGTGGCTTGGCTGGGTTGTGTTTCGGAGGACGCACGGCTCTTGGCTCTCGCCTCTCCCAAGTCCATATGGGAGTTGTAGCAATGGGACAAGACTGTAACTACCAATTGGATACCACTAAATTGGAGAAGAAATTAAAAAGAAGTCACCTTGAGGGTTTGTGGTATATGGCCAATATACCTCCACGTTGCGTTGTGCCTAAGAACAGCCCTTGGCCGTGGTATATTGGCCATATACCACACCTCCTTGGGCCTTATTTCTTAATTGTACACATTTGGACACTTTTACAATTATTGTATGGTAAACATTGACATCTGCCTGGGTGGAACACCCTCCATAATGGGTGTCTGTGTGGGACACCCTCCATTACGGCTCCATCAGTGCTGAGCCCTCTCACTCTGATTGTATGGGACACTCAATTACGGCTCCTTGTGTTTCCAATCTTCTTCCTCTGGCAGGATTACTTCCACGTGCAACTGTCAGACGACAAGCAGGTGAGGTACTTCCTGGAGCTGAGCTATGCTGGTGCCATCCTTCGGGACAGCTGGGTCCTGACAGACGTTGGCATCACCCCTAGCAGTGCCATCTGCTGCCTGCTGAAGGTACCAGCCAAACACCTAGCTGTTTCTACCCGTGCTTGAAAATGCATATCAAAGTGAGCTGGCTATTGCTTGAAACAGCTTCATACTATCATTAGCATAAAGTGTTTCAGATATAGTGTGGTAATATATAGTATGGTTATATAGTATGGTTATATAGTATGATTATATAGTATGATTATATAGTATGATTAGGTATGATTAGGTGATTTAGTTCATTCAAACAGGTGCCATTAATACAGGTAACGAGTGGAGGACAGAGGAGCCTCTTAAAGAAGAAGTTACAGGTCTGTGAGAGCCAGAAATGTTGCTTGTTTGTAGGTGACCAAATACTTATTTTCCACCATAATTTGCAAATAAATTCATTAAAAATCCTACAATGTGATTTTTCTGGATTTTTTTTCTTTCTCATTTTGTCTGTCATAGTTGAAGTGTACCTATGATGAAAATTACAGGCCTCTCTCATCTTTTTAAGTGGGAGAACTTGCACAATTGGTGGCTGACTAAATACCTTTTTGCCCCACTGTATAGTGTGGTGGTATATAGTATGGCGATATATAGTATGTTGAGGTCACCCTGCTTGAGACTTAAAGTAATATTGCCCTTGCTCAACCAAGACCATGGTCATGGTAGAGTATTTGGTTAGTAAGGACACTGCTTTATACCGAGACCATGGTTATGGTAGAGTGATTGATTAGTAAGAACACTGCTTCGTGAGTGTGAAGTGTTGTTGTACAGAGGTCCCTGGGTACATGTCCAGAGCCAGACAGGGACAGAACTCACTCTGTTCCACAAAGTTCTGTGGAAGATTTGCTAACAGAGGAGAGTGGTTATGTATCTAAGTACAAATTTAACCATCAGAATAATGTTTATTTGTGTTCCTTACTCCTTACTTACACATCCCATCATTGACATAGTCAAAGCCAGACCTTCTGTCTGTCTCTCCTTCTTGCTGGTTGACTAGAGTGGAAATCTATAGTATTGTATGGTTGACCTGGGATAGAGCTGAAATGTGGCCCGATGTAGTGTTGCCTTTGTACCAAACACCCTTACAGTCATAAACCTTTTCCCCATGTAATCGCCTCGACCTCAGTCTGGTGTTCGCTAACAGTATCTGAAGAGTCTGTATACCCAGTGGTGTATAGTACAGTAGAGCACAGCAGAGTACAGTAGAGCACAGCAGACTACAGTAGAGCACAGCAGAGTACAGCAGACAATACAGCAGAGTACAGTAGAGCACAGCGGAGTACAGCAGACAGAGTACAGCAGAGTACAGTAGAGCACAGCAGAGTACAGCAGACAGAGCACAGTAGAGTACAGTAGAGCACAGCAGGCCGTATAGTAGGAGAAGAAGAGGCCCTTTGGGTTCATTGAAATACATATTCATAATATTTCTGTTAACAATTTAATTTTCACCCAGATTAGTCTTCAATTTAATTTTCACCCAGATTAGTGTTCAATTTAATCTGCACCCAGATTAGTTTTCATTGTGATAGAACAAAACTCAGTACAGCACATGAATTAGAAAATGTTGTTACAAGTTTCAGCCACGAGATGGTGGTAGATTATAAGTTTAAATAGCATGGACCTTTGATTTGTCTCTGGATAGAAATTGCCCTTGGGCACAGATCTAGGATCAGTTTACTCTCACCAAATCCTAACCTTTACCATTAGCAGTAAAAACACAAACCAGACCTAAGATCAGTGCAAAGGAGCCACTTCATCTTACCCCTGTAATTATATGACTCCTAACTTATATATACTGAGTGTACCAAACATTAGAAACACCTTCCTAATATTGAGTTGCACCCCGCCTTTTGCCATCAGAACAGCCTCAATTCGTTGGGGCATGGACTCTACAAGGTGTTTGAAAGCGTTCCCCAGGGATGCTGGCCCATGTTGACTCCAATGCTTCCAACAGTTGTGCCAAGTTGGCTGGATGTTCTTTGGGTGGTGGACCATTACACAGGAAACTGTTGAGTGTGAAAAACCCCAGCAGCATTGCAGTTCTTGACACAAACCGGTGCACCTGGCACCTACTACCCCGTTCAAAGACACTTAAATATTTTGTCTTGCCCATTCACCCTCTGAATGGCACACATACACAATCTATGCCTCAATTGTCTCAAGGCTTAAAAATCCTTCTTTAACCTGTCCGCTCCCCTACATCTACACTGAAGTGGATTTAACAAGTGACATCATTAAGGGATCATAGCTTTCACCTAGATTCACCTGGTCAGTCTTTGTCATGGAAAGAACAGGTGTTCATAATGTTTTGTTTACTCGGTGTATAAACACAACATAGGTATTTATGTAAAACAAGTGAATTTACTGTATGTCCATGGTCTTATACTTCAGCGGGAGCCGGTGGTGCGTGTGTTCAGTGCCGTGAAGGGGGAGACCCTCTCAGTCTTGGGCACTGTGTTTCTCCTGAGTACGTCTGTGGCCAGGCTCATGACCCTGGTGTCCCAGCAGTGTGGGCTTCCCGTCAGCTCCTTCAGACTGAGCTCTCCCACCGGCCTGCAAATCTACGACTGCAACCGGCTGCATGACTACGCCATTGACCTGGGTATGGCCTTCCTTGTGCAGTAGATCAATGGTCCTCTGGCTCAACACCTTATGGATGTAACACAGAGACAAATGGACTGTATGGAACACATTCTTGGTTCATGGAAACCAGGAGGACAACCTGCATGTGTCTCTGTCTCCCAGGGGCTACTCTACGGTTAGACACCTGGGATGGGTGGGCGGAGTTCCTCAGAGGCTGCTTCCTGGGACACAGACTGACCGTCCAACGACACCTGTCTAGGGAGAGACCTGTGAGGAGGTCAGAATACACATCTACACACTGAACTGTATGATAGACTTACTATCAACAGTGATGGTACTGAACCTTTATATAGCTTACAATAATGGTACTGACCCTGTATATAGCTTACAAATATAGTACTGACCCTGTATATAGCTTACAATAATGGTACTGACCCTGTATATAGCTTACAATAATGGTACTGACCCTGTATATAGCTTACAATGATAGTACTGACCCTGTATATAGCTTACAATAATGGTACTGACCCTGTATATAGCTTACAATAATGGTACTGACCCTGTATAAAGCTTACAATGATAGTACTGACCCTGTATATAGCTTACAATAATGGTACTGACCCTGTATATAGCTTACAATAATGGTACTGACCCTGTATATAGCTTACAATGATGGTACTGACCCTGTATATAGCTTACAATAATGGTACTGACCCTGTATATAGCTTACAATGATAGTACTGACCCTGTATATAGCTTACAATAATGGTACTGACCCTGTATATAGCTTACAATAATGGTACTGACCCTGTATAAAGCTTACAATGATAGTACTGACCCTGTATATAGCTTACAATAATGGTACTGACCCTGTATATAGCTTACAATAATGGTACTGACCCTGTATATAGCTTACAATGATGGTACTGACCCTGTATATAGCTTACAATAATGGTACTGACCCTGTATATAGCTTATATTCTCGTGTTTTTTTCCTTCATACGTTTTTTCTCTTACCCTGATATTTAATACTGCATTGTGGGAAAGAGCTTGCAAGTGAGCATTTTACTGTACTGTTTTATAACCCACTGTATCTTGTGAACTTGACAAAATAAATAAATAAATACATAAATACATATAAATACATTGATTCTGTATTATTCCAGGTTCCAGCTCCGGGTGGCACTCTACATCGCTGCTTCTCTGGGCCACCTGGACCTGGCCGGCTGGCTGCTGGAGAGGGGGGTGCGTGTCATTGAGCCGGTGGGGGTTCACCCTTACCGTGAGTGGTGCCACCAGACGGCCCACCCCGACGTCGCCAAGTGTCCCGCTGTCGCCTCCATCGAGCGCGGCCAGCTCACCATCCTCAAACTCTTTATTGCCAGCAGCGTTCTGACCCTTGCCTGTCGGGATCCCCAGGGTCGCGACCCCCTGAGGATCGCCCTTCAATACGGCCACAGGGAGTGTGTGAGTCACCTGGCCACCAAGCTGTGCTCTGTGGTGGTCCTCCCAGGTATGGCCCTGCCCATGCGGACATACCTCCAGATAAAGGGCTGGGTGAGGCTGGGGCAGAGGAGGGCAGCATCCAGGCACTGCATGGGCCTCAACAGGGCTCCGTTCAGGACCAGGGTGGGCGACACGGTCCTGGTGGACGGCTTCACCCTCCCCAAGATGTCTTCCAAGCCCAGGAGGAGTGAGGCCAAGGCGGGTATCAGGGTGATGTCCACAGCCTCTCAAAGTTTGACCCCCATCAACTGCCCATCTCATGTAACCTGCCCGCTCCGCGCCCTGGCATCCCAGGATAAACCTCTTCAACTACCGAAGCAACACCCTGTGGCCACGAGTGATGAAAGAGAGAAGAAGAGGGGATGTGGAGGGAAGGGATGTGAGGAGGATGAGAGTGGGGATCAGAACAGCAACCAATGGAGGAGCAGAGTCCCGCTCCCGCCCATTTCCAGAGACACCAATCTCAGACCTGTGTTTGCCTCGCCAAACTCCGCCCAGATACTCACCACCTCACTGGAGGCCTTTTCTCTCCACTGCGACCGCACACCCAGAGAAAACGCCATATACTGTTTGGCCTTGGCCAGGTTAGTCCGAGTTTAAATGACAGCTACGGTGAATATGAATATTTCTCTGGAGGTTTCTTATGAAAGGTGTGAATACTGTCAGAAGAAGCCTCCTATAATCAGTGGTGGTGGGGGGGGGGAACACATGTAAAAGCTGTTTACACACTTTTTATTTTATTTTGTTCAAGCATTTACCCACCTTTTGTGGAAGATGCATTGAAAGTAGAGGGAGCGTTACTTCTTTAATCCTGAACGGCAATCAGCATTTACCAGTCAATGGTTTTACCACTACATCACTGCCTATGATATACCCTTATCCTCCCTGAATAGATTTCAGTACAAACAAATCATGAGCCAACCATCATGCTTAGAAGGTACATAGTCAAATCAAATCAACTCAAACTTTAATTTGTCACATGCGCTGAATACAACAAGTGTAGATCTTTCCGTGAAATGTTTACTTTACAAGCCCTTAACAAACAGTGCAGTTCAAGAAGAGTTAAGAGAATATTTACCCAATAAACTAAAGTAACAAATAATAAAACATTTGAACTTGTCCGGTGGCCATTTGATTAATTGTTCAGCAGTCTTATGACTTGGGGTTAGAAGCTGTTATAGGTTTACCCTAACAAGTCCTGAAACAAATCATGAGCCAACTATCATGCTTAGAAGGTATATAGTGTCAGTCTTCTTGGTTCACCCTAACAAGTTGTTTCAGTATGGGGAGAGGATAGAATGTAAGGGCGCTTCATTAATGTATTGAGGCCATTACATATACAGTATTTCACAATGCTAGGACACAGATTTGGTCTCCTAACCTTGTTCTGGTTGATTGACTCTCTAACAGTGCCTTCACACAGAGACCATGGTTGCAGCAGCTGAATGTAGCGCGGACTCTGTCCAGGAGGAGTGCTCAGCACATTGGGTAGACACCAGGATCCTGGTCATTAGGCAGATTAAACATACTGAAACAAGGAGGGACAACCTGGAATTGTCCAAAAAGGAACTCTTATTTGAGTTTTTATTTTTTACAGTGAACAAGATGAGACTTTGGAACGGATGATGCCTGAAACAATGCGGACAACTTAGAATTTCGTTCCTTTGGATGAGGCTTATAGATATAGTCAGTACTGTGTTTGATTTGTGTGCAGAAAGTTTACAACGGCAGGCAGTGGATTCTCAGTCATTCCTCTCAAGTAACAAAAAATGTATCATATTTCACTGGCTATTTGTAGTAGCCAAATGTGAATGGAATTATTATTATTCTACAATCATTCAGTTGACTGAATGTGACTGTGGTTGTGCTGTATGTGACTATGTGGTTGTACTGAATGTGACTATGTGGTTGTACTGAATGTGATTGTACTGAATGTGACTATGTGGTTGTGCTGTATGTGATTGTACTGAATGTGACTATGTGATTGTACTGAATGTGACTATGTGGTTGTGCTGTATGTGATTGTACTGAATGTGACTATGTGATTGTACTGAATGTGACTATGTGGTTGTGCTGTATGTGATTGTACTGAATGTGACTATGTGATTGTACTGAATGTGACTATGTGGTTGTGCTGTATGTGATTGTACTGTACGTAATTGTAAGTGTTTGACATGGGTCTAATTGAGGCTCCAACCCCCTGCCTTAAAACTCTTTTATTAAGATGTGGATCATTATTGCTCATATGAGTCTGTGCAGTGTCAAAATAATAAATTCTTATTTACAATGATGGCCAAACCCGGACGACGCTGGGCCAATTATGCAGCACCCTATGAAACTCCCAATCACTTGGGAGTGGGAAGGATACCAAATCCAATATCACACACTTCTTCCTTAGTATTCTGAGAACTGTCAGATAGCTGTGAGAGCTATGAGTGGATCGTGGATCCATGCATAAATGATAACTTTACTGTAACTCAGTGGGGCAAGTAGAACATCCGGGTTAGTGTATGTGCATTATCTGGACAGTTGATTGTCTTTGTCTCAAAGCCTTTCCATTTCTGGGGTATTGAAGAAGCTTCTGATCTCAACCTTCTTGACAGGTAAGAAACACTTGGTTAGTGTATGTGTCTTATCCAATGGGTTGTCAGGTGAACGTTGAAGATGCTTCTTGGAGGTGATCTAATGATGTCATTGAATCGATGTCATTGAGTTGCTCACTGGACAAGACAATTATTCACTGAAAATTAAATCTGTCTTTCATTTCACTTATGTTGATACTTGATTGGCTATTTGCTGTCTTTTGAAAATACAAAAATGAATATAACTGTTTTATGAAACACTTGTAGACATTCATTGTTTTCAAAATCATATTTTCAGCAAAACAGATACATACGTTTACAATATGACATCAAATCAAATAAAAATAAAGTAAGTGATATGTAAATGATTGGCAAAAGGCTCCAACCACCCAAGTCATAGACTGTTCACTCTGCTACCACACGGCAAGCGATACGAGAGCACCAAGTCTGGGACAAAAGGCTCCTTAACAGCTTCTACCCCCAAGTCATTAGACTGCTGAACAGCTTCTACCCCCAAGTCATTAGACTGCTGAACAGCTTCTACCCCCAAGTCATTAGACTGCTGAACAGCTTCTACCTCCAAGTCATTAGACTGCTGAACAGCTTCCACCCTCAAGTCATTAGACTGCTGAACAGCTTCTACCCCCAAGTCATTAGACTGCTGAACAGTTTCTACCCCCAAGTCATTAGACTGCTGAACAGCTTCCACCCCAACTCATTAGACTGCTGAACAGCTTCTACCCCCAAGTCATTAGACTGCTGAACAGCTTCTACCCCCAAGTCATTAGACTGCTGAACAGCTTCTACCCCCAAGTCATTAGACTGCTGAACAGCTTCTACCCTCAAGTCATTAGACTGCAGAACAGCTTCTACCCCCAAGTCATTAGACTGCTGAACAGCTTCCACCCTCAAGTCATTAGACTGCTGAACAGCTTCTACCCCCAAGTCATTAGACTGCTGAACAGCTTCTACCCCCAAGTCATTAGACTGCTGAACAGCTTCCACCCCCAACTCATTAGACTGCTGAACAGCTTCTACCCCCAAGTCATTAGACTGTTGAACAGCTTCTACCCCCAAGTCATTAGACTGCTGAACAGCTTCTACCCTCAAGTCATTAGACTGCTGAACAGCTTCTACCCCCAAGTCATTAGACTGCTGAACAGCTTCTACCCCCAAGTCATTAGACTGCTGAACAGCTTCTACCCCCAAGTCATTAGACTGCTGAACAGCTTCCACCCCCAACTCATTAGACTGCTGAACAGCTTCTACCCCCAAGTCATTAGACTGCTGAACAGCTTCTACCCCCAAGTCATTAGACTGCTGAACAGCTTCTACCCCCAAGCCATAAGACTGCTGAACAGCTTCTACCCCCAAGCCATTAGACTGCTGAACAGCTTCTACCCCCAAGCCATCAGACTGCTGAACGTTAATTAAATGGCCACCTGCACTATTTGCATTGACCCCCTTTGTTATTGATGTATTTTTCTAATTGTTTTCCACTGACTCTCTTGAATTGGCTCGATGCACACTCACTACACTCTACCCACACATTCACTGTGACACTGACCGACTTTCACACTAGCTGCTGCTACTGTGTTTATTATCTATCCTGATTGACTAGTCACTTTTACCCTTACCTACATGTACATACTGTATTACCTCAACTACCTCGCACCCATGCACATTGACTCGGAACTGGTACTCCTTGTATATAGCCTTGTTATTGTTATTGTGTTACTATTTAGAAAACATTTTCTTACTTTTTAACTCTGCATTGTTGGGAATGGGCTCGTAATAAAGCATCTCACAGTTGTTTTCGGCGTATGTGACCAATACGATTAGATTCTCATCTGAACAAATGAATGCTCTCGTTGTTATAATGAGGAATTTATTTAAATAAATGTGGTTTTCCTTGAAGATTTGAATGGGCTGAGAAAGCCTTTCGTGATGGATCTAGACAATCTGGTGAAAAGGGAGGGTTTGCGACTCTTCTCTTCAAGTGGGAAGGACGATGCGATATCATAAATTCCCTCTGGAGAAAAGGAGCCATGAGATTTTGTCATCGTCTCTGCAACGAAAGACCATCCAGCATGCCATCAATTTACATTTTTTCTCATTTATCAGACATCAGACAGACTTATCCAGAGAGACTTACAAGGAGCAATTAGGATTAAGTGCCTTGCTCAAGAGCACATTGACAGATTTTGCCTCGTGAACTCAGGGATTCTGAACCAGCAACCTATCGGTTACTGGCCCAACCTCTTAACCCACTAGGCTACCACCCAGCCCACAGTACAGTATGTCATAGGTAACAACTCAGAGGAGTACAACGTCTTTCCAAATGAATTAGTGGAATGGTAAAGGGATAATGTCTCAGTCTTGACTGAGCAGCAGCCTAAACAGCAGCAGGGCTTACCTGTAAAGTACACAGTAGGGGAAATGTTCTGAGGCTGGTACTCCAGAGACTCTTGAGGACAGAGGTTCTTACTAACATTCTTGGAACCCTGGTTGGTGGGAAAAGGCACATTAAAACAAACTGAAATGTTTTCGATATCTTAAAAGTACAGCATATCAACTGCAAAGAAGCAGTGCAATGCCATGACACAAAGAATCATATAAAAGGTCAACAGCAGTGTTATTCATGAAAGATGTATGTGTACTATACCTTTGTATTGAAGGTGAGGACCTGCTCTCCAGTACTGCTGATGGTATCCCTTTCCAAATCAAACACGCCTTCTACAATGTCACTGGTGGCCACGCTGGTAGCGGACTCAAAATAACATTTAGCAGTGGCTTTGGTGATCATTTGAAGAATGACCATGCAAGTAGAAGTCTTTGGATCGTTCTGGACTGAAACATCAAAGTTTATGTTTTCATACTCATCTGACCACTGTCTCAGGAAGCACTTCACTGTCTCTTCAGCAAATATCTGGAAAAGCTGAGAGGAGAGCTCCTTGGATATGGCACATTGTTCATTTCCCCATTTCAGCCTTGAAAGAATGGAGTCTGAAGCACTTTTGGCTGCTTCCAATGTTAAGACCTGTGGAGTGCTGTGGCTGTCCTGAAGGGCTATCACTTTATCCACCAATTCATGACTGAAAATGTGGATGGTCCAAGTGGAAATGATTTTTCTCAATTTCCTAACAGCAGATCGGAGGTCGTCAGGATGAGAAGCACCCTGTCCATCTTCCTGTGTGTTCTCAACACTTTCCACCATAATGTCCACTACCACCCCAGCAGCTTGCCTGACTTTGTCCACAAAGGTTACAGGAAGTAAGTCCTCTGTGTGAAAGAAGTCCTCAATGATTGTGTTTCTAACAATGGGAAAGTCAATCTGAGCAGGAAACTCAGTGGGGATGGGAGTCCCGGGTAAAGCAAAGTGCCATTTCGACTGCCTTAATTTTGAAGTAGGTGTTAGAGAGATAGAAGAGCGTGAAGAAGAGGTATTTCTTGTATTTTGGCC
Organism: Oncorhynchus mykiss; assembly: GCF_057628025.1. NCBI lineage: Eukaryota > Metazoa > Chordata > Actinopteri > Salmoniformes > Salmonidae > Oncorhynchus > Oncorhynchus mykiss. Next base: position 10,126,192 of record NC_143022.1, on the reverse strand, counting down.
GTCAGCACTCCTACAACGGATCGTGTCAATATCCTCCAGCATGGATCCTGAGAGCTCAGTGGTTTTAGGTAGTAATTTGTGCGGAATGTCCACACAGGCATCGTTTCCACCAGGTGTAACACTGCTCTGGTTGACCTCAAGATGGCCGAGACTTGCTCTTTGTGATGCAGGACTGCTTTGATATGTAAAGATTTGGATTGAACCAAGTGTTGTGTCTGATCTTTGAAGATCTTTTCTGAGAAACTCCGTAATCTTACTTTGCAGACTGTAGTAGATTTTACGAGCAACAGACCAGATTCTTTTCTCAGAAACCTGTCCAGTGGTGAGCAGGGAGGTTCCAGATACCATGTCAGATGATTGGGTGGTCTGGGTGAGCTCCTGCTGGTCTTTCACCATGGTTTGTATAATATCAGTAGATGTGGTGGATGTAGATACAGACTGGAGGTACTTATCTGTTGTACCTTCCTCCACAATGTTAAATGATCTAGAGAGGACCTCACTCACTCCTTTCTCAGCTTTGGTTTGGAACTCATGACTAGAACGTTTTTGGAGGCTCTTTGTTGAAAGACTGTGGGAAGATGCAATGCCTTTGGAGGCAGCAGTGCTGCAATTTAGACTTACTGGAGAGGTTCGCTCAGGAGAACCTTGGAGACGTTCAAACATGTCTTCACATGGTGTTGGGGACCTTGACAAGGAGATGTCCTTCAGCTGAGACAGAACACCACCTACCAACATGTTGACCTCAAGGGACATATCAGATATTTTCTTTCCTACTGTGGAGAAGCAAGGTGCATTTGATGCCTGATCCTCGCATGAGGTCAAGATTGTTGAAATGACCTCTTTGGTACTATTGGTCAGTAGAGCCTCGTCTGTTTCAGTCCAGAGAAGTTTTGAACTCTCGCTGACACCCCTGTGTAGAGCCACTTCAAGGTTCAAACTGTGCAAGTGAGGCACACTCTTACTAGCTTGCCTCAAGTCCTGGCTTGCCAAACAAATGTGCTCCTTAGTCTCAAGATGTCCAGAGTCCTCTGTGGGTATATGACTAGACATTCTGCTCAGCATGTCTGACCTCCGCTGATGAATGATGAAGTCCTTTAATGTCTTCTGAATATTGTTATATAAACTAGAGGTAGCAGACCAGATCCTGCTCTGTAGCTTTTGTGCATTTTCCTGGAGGTCAGGTTCTCTCTCCTCTACTTCTACAGGTTGCGCCAAGCTCTGCAGGTCTTCCACAAATGTTTCAATGATGCCAAAGGCAGCAGAATCCGCACAAATATCCTTTGACCATGTGTACTGGTTTTGTATGGAACAAGACCTGGATGCTACAGAATAAGCAGGCTGTGCACTAGTTAAGCTACTGGTGGACTTTTTAACTAGGAACTCACTCACTGCTTGAGTGGCATTTCTCTTAAATTCCTCACTTGAGAGTTTTCTAATACAATCTAACAGACTGGTCAAAGAAGCTGTGGCCTTACTTCTGCTGTCCTCAATTTGACAGGGGAACTCACATACTATTGGTGATGAGGCCCTGGAATGGGCAATATCCCCAAGCTGAGCCAGAACACCCTCTACAAATTTCTCTCTCTCAATAGAGAAGCCTGATCCTTTTTCTCCAACAGTGTACAGGGGGTCCTCCTTTGACATCTCAGTGTTGTACAAGACCAGAAGCTCTGAGATGACTTCTTTGGTGCAAGTTGTCAGAAGGAGCTTGCTTTCTTCTGACTCTGTTTTTGCCCAAAGAAGTTTTGAGCTCTCACTTAGGCCTCTTTGTAAAGTAACTGCACCAGTGGACTCTGGCAACTGAGGCTCACTCTTACTGGGCCTATATTTCATGTCTAAGCAAGGAAGTGGAACTGTCTCCTTAAACTCAGCATTTGTGATGTTATCATCAGATGTGACAATGCTCTTTAAGGCACATCGCTGAAGCTTGCCGAAATAATCTTTCAAGTTGTTTTGGATGCTGTGGTAAATGTGAACAGCAGCAGACCAGGCACTCTTCTGTTGGGGACTCTCTTCAGATTCAGCCAAGGACTTCATATCTGACACGAAAGTCTTAACAACTACTGACGCTGCTGAGCCCACTGGGTGAATTGACTCTGTCTTTACAATGCCAGACAATGTTTGACCTGACACAGCACCTGTTAACTCAGACTGAAAGACTGAACTAGGAAAGCTCAAACTACTGACTTTTTTGTGAAGAACTCCACTCACTGCTTGTATTGCTGATGTTTGAAACTCCCGGCTAGAGAGTTTTTGGATGCTCTTAGATGTGAGCGTGCAGGAGGAACCAGATTCACTAATATTGTAGCTGCTCTCGTATTTCCTTATCAGGGCATCAAGATCCTCAATGAAGCCAACATGCGATGCCAAAAACGTGATCTTGTCCTTCAGATCTTCCAGCAAATTCTGTTCGTTCTCGTCAACAAAAGCCACCATTGTGTCAGAGATGGTGGTCATGACTTGCCCTGTTAGACTCTTGCTCTCCTGGTCAACTTTTTCAAGTTTAGCAGCCAGCTCTCTCACCATGCTCTCAGTCATCTTGGTCTGTGAGTCTCCCCTTACCGGTGTCACTAGAGAGGTTTGACTTGCGGAGGCACTCTTAACGACCACTGATAAGGCAGACTTGACATCTTTAGCCAACTCTGCCATTACAGCAGGGGTTAGCATCATAGAGCCTGCACTTCCAGATGGAGAATTGGACATGCATGCAAGTTTGGAGAGAGAACCTTGCAGGCTGTCCTGCACACAGGTGACGAGGGTGTCCTCTGAGACACCTAAGAGGACTTGTAGCAAGTCAGAGTTGGTTGTCTTCTTCTGCACATCAGACAGAGAGGTTCTTGAAAAAAAAAAAAAGAAATCATCACAGTCAAACAAATAATATGTAATGCTGTGAGGAACGTTGCTCTGGTGGAGGTGTGTCAACCACATCTAATGATAAAAAATAATAATTTATTCAACTTCTATAGTTCTTTTCATTACAGAAAGATAAATGAGAAAAGCCTTTAAAGCCTTTAAACAGCTTGGAAAATTCCAGAAAAGGATGTCATGGCTTTAGAAGCTTATGTTAGGCTAATTGACATCATTTGGGTCTGTGGATGTATTTCAAGGCCAACCTTCAAACTCAGTGCCTCTTCACTTGACATCATGAGAAAATCAAAAGAAATCCGCCAAGACCTCAGAAAAAGAATTGGTTCATCCTTGGGAGCAATTTCCAAATGGCTGAAGGTACCACGTTCATCTGTACAAACAATAGTACGCAAGTATAAACACCATGGGACCACGCAGCCGTCATACCACTCAGGAAGGAGACGCGTTTTGTCTCCTAGAGATGAACGTACTTGGGTGCGAAAAGTGCAAATCAATCCAGCAATGGACCGTGTGAAGATGCTGGAGGAAACAGGTACAAAAGTATCTATATCCACAGTAAAACGAGTCCTATATCGACATTACCTGAAAGGCCGCTCAGCAGGGAAGAAGCCACTGCTCCGGAAGCCGCCATAAAAAACCCAGACTACGGTTTGCAACTGCACATGGGGACAAAGATCGTACTTTTTGGAGAAATGTCCTCTGGTCTGATGAAACCAAAATAGAAAATAGAAACCAAAACATCATTATGTTTGGAGGAAAAAGGGTGACGCTTGCAAGCTAAAGAACACCTCCCAACCGTGAAGCACGGGGGTAGCAGAATCATGTTGTGGGGGTGCTTTGCTGCAGGAGGGTCTAGTGCACTTCACAAAATAGATAGCATCATGAGGCTGGAAAATTATGTGGATATATTGAAGCAACATCTCAAGACTTCAGTCAGGAAGTTAATGCTTGGTCGCAAATGGGTCTTCCAAATGGACATGACCCCAAGCATACTTCCAAAGTTGTGGCAAAATGACTTAAGAACAACAAAGTCAAGGTATTGGAGTGGCCAACACAAAGCCCTGACCTCAATCCTATAGAACATTTGTGGGCAGAACTGAAAAAGCTTGTGCAAGCAAGGAGGCCTACAAACCTGACTCAGTCATACCAGCTCTGTCAGGAGGAATGGGCGAAAATTCTCCCAACTTATTGTGGGAAGCTTGTGGAAGGCTACCCAAAACATTTGACCCAAGTTAAACAATTTATAGGCAATGCTACCAAATACTATTTGAGTGTATGTAAACTTCTGACCCACTGGGAATGTGAAGAAAGAAATAAAAGCTGAAATAAATTATTCTTTCTTCTTCTATTATTCTGACATTTCACATTCTTAAAATAAAGTGGTGATTTTAACTGACCTAAAACAGGGACATTTTACTAGGATTAAATGTCAGGAATTGTGAAAAACTGAGTTTAAATGTACTTGGCTAAGGTGTATGTAAACTCCGAATTCAACTTTATATGGCCATATCTATCCTCTAAAAAAAAAAGTGAAATTGCTATAAACATCAAATACTGTTGAAGGACAATCATAAATAAAAGGCAGTATTGAAGAATGGTTACAGACATACCTCATGGCTGGCTTGGGCAATGGTTTTGGGCAGTAGCTTCCACTGCCCAGACTGCCCATCTCCTTAGTCAGGTACATCTCCTTGAACTTAGGTTGTTGTGATTCCTGCTCTTCTTCCTCTTCCTGATCCATACAGTTGGAGGAAGGGTAGGGAGTCGGGATGCGAAAGCTATTGTAAGACTTTCGACTGCCTGGCCTCTTAGGTACACCAGCCTCAGTAAATCTCACGCGGGACTTGGTGTTAACCTTATCGTCTAACAGACTGGTGAGTGACGCTGTGAGAGATCTCTGTGACAATGGAGAGGAGGCAGCATCTTGGATGCCCAGTAGTTCGTAAAGACCTGGGATGATGATCTGCATCAGCTTGTCCGATAAAAACTGGACAATCCTCAGACACAAGCCGGCAAGCTGTTGTTTTGTCAGCTGTATTCCAGAAACAGAAGAAGTGTTTTAAAATGTTGCATAGTGCGTCTTTCAAAAGCTTATGAACAAGGCTAAACATTCAGTGATCATTGTATTCTAAATAAGCTTTCAGATCTTACCGGGTCAGAAATGCCATTACGAATCCTACTCCATTGCCTGAAAATGATTAATATGAATTATTCATATTAATAGTATTAATATTGTCAGAAATGTCAGTCAGTAGAGTCATCAGATTAAACAGTATTTTACACATGCTTTGTAGCAATTGTTTTGACAACATTGTAGTGTGATGTAACTTTTTCCGCAATGGAAATGTAGTTGATGAATCTGCTTTCATACAATCCTTTACAGGTTTGATAGTAGTACTGTACCAAAGAAAATAGAACATACTCCTCAGTTAGGTTCTGCAGGAAGTTAATAATCAGTGAAAAAGACTCAAGATGTGTCGCACTGTTGAGGCTCTCTTCTTCTGTGGTTTCCACAGTGCTGCTTTGCTTCTGGTAGAAATAAACATTATGAGTCTCAAATAATGGCACCAACAGAGTCAAACTTAACATATACAACAAATATCATACTGAAAGAACTTATGAACCGTTAGAGAGTGGAGGAGCATTGGCAACGTTGGACAAATTTAAACAACTGAAACACAACAGAGATGGTTGTGGTACGTCAACATTGCCAACGATAGCATCACTATAACATTTTATTGGATTAATGTTGTAATATGAAATGACAAGGTCAATTTACCATCTCATTGACAGCTTCAGAGGTCAGGTGGTCATCCATCACACAGACAGGCAGGTCTAGAGACTGGGACAAGGCTCTATGGTCATAAGCAGGAGAGAATGGAAACAACATCAGAGCAGTCCCAATGGCAGAATCTAACCACTGTCTTCATGTCAAAGACTCACTTAGTAGTTAATACATGGCCACAAATAATGAGCGGTTCAAATAGATCGGCTGGGGAGTTGACACTACAAATGACTCCATGAATGACGCCTGACCTGCCCCATAACAAGTTCTTTCTTAGTAGTCTCTCTCTCTTAATCTCCACACAAATATCTAACTGGACAGAGTGTAAGTGGCCTTACCTGACTCTCTCAGTGTCAGAAACATCATAGTCTTGTTGTTCTATGTCCTCCAGGGACATCTCAGCTACAGCAGACGGGGCAAAGCCCGGGATGATCTCTCAAACTGAAAATAATGACTGTTTATGTGAACTGAACCATTTACAGTGGCTTGCGAAAGTATTCACCCCCCTTGGCATTTTCCCTATTTTGTTGCCTTATAACCTGGAATTAAAATAGATTTTTGCACTGTCAACTGTGGGACCTTAGGTATGTGCCTTTCCAAATCATGTCCAATCAATTGAATTTACCCCAGGTGGACTCCAATCATGTTGTAGAAATACCTCAAGGATGATCAAGGGAAACAGGACGCACCGGAGCTCAATTTCGAGTCTCATAGCAAAGGGTTTGAATACTTATGTAAATAAGGTATTTCTGTTTTTTTCCGTTTTAAATTGCAAAAATGTCTAAAAAACTGTTTTTGCTTTGTCATTATAGGATATTGTGTGTAGATTGATGAGGAAAATGTTGTATGTAATCCATTTTAGAATAAGGCTGTAATGTAAAAAATGAAATGTGTAAAAAGTCAAGGGGTCTGAATACTTTCCAAATGCACTGAAGCAGTCTATAAGATATATCTTATTACAGTTTAGGCCTACCTTGTTATTTTCTTCCATCTGGCAATATCATATTAATGGATTAAATCTATTTAGTTTGTTTTGTTGCTAGTATTTTTATTAATTGTTTGAAAACACAAGTATTATCTACTTTCTGAAGGACAGCCAAGTTGATAGGCAACATAGAACCTACAAACAATTATGACATCATTGGAACACATGCACGTGTCACAAACACCTTTAGCCCAAAAAAGCAGTGTAGCAGTGCTGCCCAAGCTGGGGGCAATACACTTTTATTAGGCTTTTATTCAGATTCACAAACAATGCTCTACTTGAAGTCAATGAGTAAACATGTAGCAACATGGCTGAGCTTTAACGTGTAAGTAGAAGTTGACACTAACCATATGTATAATCCTAAAATGCTTGCCCTGATAACCAGTCTAGAACCCAGGTATGTCTCCTGCTATTTATAGTATCTTTAAAGTACATCTTATTACAGTTTAGGCCTATCTTATTATTTTCTTCCATCTACCAATATCTTTTTAAGGGCAAATACACACACGTGTTGTAGGCCAATGAACTCCATAGTTTTAATCAGAGTTTATAATAAGGAAGGGGAATTCTGTAACAGGTTATGACATCAAAGGTATGGCAGCTATGGAGAATCATTTTCAAAACAATGCCCAAAACGGGAAATCATTGGATGTGATTCATTCGATTCTATGCAATTTCATCTTTGAGGACTGACATGGAAGCAACCATTACACAACCCTGAACTCAATAACCCCACCCCAGTTTCAGAAGAGATATCAAACCATATCTGGTCATATTGTATTACATACACCCAGGCTGTGCCTGGACAGTGATGGATGGCTATATATAACATCCTTGTCCATCATGTTCAGTGTGTTAGTGCTCTCACCACAGAGAGGCAGCAGCCTCCACTGAGCAGCTCAGCAGCCTCAGCAGCCTCCATTGATATATACTTATACTGTATTGCAATGCTTCTGGTCTCTTGCACACTGTGATTTGTCTATTTGTTTTGGGATTTGTGTGTTGGCCTGTTTTGAAATAGTTTGATAATAACCTACTACTTTGACCTAATGCACTTCATCAATGATGGTGGTTGTATTGTTTGGGATTTGTACTGATAAGCATCATGTTGTCTTACTCTAGGGAACTTTCCAGCAAATGTGGATCTCAAAACAGGAGTACGAAGAGGGCGGGAAGCAGTGCGTAGACAGGAAGTGCCCTTGATCGACCACCAACAGCATCTGCTCCCTCCAGAACTCACAATAACATGTCTTTACTGTGAGCTCAGGAACACCCAAGGACGGTAGTTCTGTCGATTAAAAAAAACGTTTTTTTATAAACTGGATAATCGAATCTGCCTTTATCATTCTTTGTAGAAAACATGAACTATAACGAACCGTGTCACATATTCCATTGCTATGAAAAGGGTGAAAGGCTGAGTTCCTTTTGACTCCATCTTCAGTATGCCATTTTCAGTTTGTTTATGGACCTTATATTCTGATCTCAACCTTGTTGACAGGTAAGAAACACTTGGTTAGTGTATGTGTCTTATCCAATGGGTTGTCAGGTGAACGTTGAAGATGCTTCTTGGAGGTGATCTAATGATGTCATTGAATCGCTGTCATTGAGTTGCTCACTGGACAAGACAATTATTCACTGAAAATTAAATCTGTCTTTCATTTCACTTATGTTGATACTTGATTGGCTATTTGCTGTCTTTTGAAAATACAAAAATAAATATAACTGTTTTATGAAGCACTTGTAGACATTCATTGTTTTCAAAATCATATTTTCAGCAAAACAGATACATACGTTTACAATATGACATCAAATCAAAATAAAATAAAGTAAGTGATATGTAAATGATTGGCAAAAGGCTCCAACCACCCAAGTCATAGACTGTTCACTCTGCTACCACACGGCAAGCGATATGAGAGCACCAAGTCTGGGACAAAAGGCTCCTTAACAGCTTCTACCCCCAAGTCATAAGACTGCTGAACAGCTTCCACCCCCAAGTCATTAGACTGCTGAACAGCTTCTACCCCCAAGTCATTAGACTGCTGAACAGCTTCTACCTCCAAGCCATTAGACTGCTGAACAGCTTCCACCCCCAAGTCATTAGACTGCTGAACAGCTTCTACCCCCAAGTCATTAGACTGCTGAACAGCTTCTACCCCCAAGGCATTAGACTGCTGAACAGCTTCTACCCCCAAGTCATTAGACTGCTGAACAGCTTCCACCCCCAACTCGTTAGACTGCTGAACAGCTTCTACCCCCAAGTCATTAGACTGCTGAACAGCTTCTACCCCCAAGTCATTAGACTGCTGAACAGCTTCTACCTCCAAGTCATTAGACTGCTGAACAGCTTCCACCCCCAACTCATTAGACTGCTGAACAGCTTCTACCCCCAAGTCATTAGACTGCTGAACAGCTTCTACCCCCAAGTCATTAGACTGCTGAACAGCTTCTACCCCCAAGCCATTAGACTGCTGAACAGCTTCTACCCCCAAGTCATTAGACTGCTGAACAGCTTCTACCCCCAAGCCATCAGACTGATGAACGTTAATTAAATGGCCACCTGCACTATTTGCATTGACCCCCTTGGTTATTGATGTATTTTTCTAATTGTTTTCCACTGACTCTCTTGAATTGGCTCGATGCACACTCACTACACTCTACCCACACATTCACTGTGACACTGACCGACTTTCACACTAGCTGCTGCTACTGTGTTTATTATCTATCCTGATTGCCTAGTCACTTTTACCCTTACCTACATGTACATACTGTATTACCTCAACTACCTCCCACCCATGCACATTGACTCGGTACTGGTACTCCTTGTATATAGCCTTGTTATTGTTATTGTGTTACTATTTAGAAAATATTTTCTTACTTTTTAACTCTGCATTGTTGGGAATGGGCTCGTAATAAAGCATCTCACAGTTGTTTTCGGCGTATGTGACCAATACGATTAGATTCTCATCTGAACAAATGAATGCTCTCGTTGTTTATCATGAGGAATTTAATTAAATAAATTTGGTTTTCCTTGAAGATTTGAATGGGCTGAGAAAGCCTTTCGTGATGGATCTAGACAATCTGGTGAAAAGGGAGGGTTTGCGACTCTTCTCTTCAAGTGGGAAGGACGATGCGATATCATAAATTCCCTCTGGAGAAAAGGAGCCATGCGATGTTGTCATCGTTTCTGCAACGAAAGACCATCCAGCATGCCATCAATTTACATTTTTACTCATTTATCAGACACTCTTATCCAGAGAGACTACAAGGAGCAATTAGGATTTGGTGCCTTGCTCAAGAGCACATTGACAGATTTTGCCTCGTGAACTCAGGGATTCTGAACCAGCAACCTATCGGTTACTGGCCCAACCTCTTAACCCACTAGGCTACCACCCAGCCCACAGTACAGTATGTCATAGGTAACAACTCAGAGGAGTACAATGTCTTTCTAAATGAATTAGTGGAATGGTAAAGGGATAATGTCTCAGTCTTGACTGAGCAGCAGCCTAAACAGCAGCAGGGCTTACCTGTAAAGTACACAGTAGGGGAAATGTTCTGAGGCTGGTACTCCAGAGACTCTTGAGGACAGAGGTTCTTACTAACTTTCTTGGAACCCTGGTTGGTGGGAAAAGGCACATTAAAACAAACGGAAATGTTTTCGATATCTTAAAGTACAGCATATCAACTGCAAAGAAGCAGTGCAATGCCATGACACAAAGAATCATATAAAAGGTCAACAGCAGTGTTATTCATGAAAGATGTATGTGTACTATACCTTTGTATTGAAGGTGAGGACCTGCTCTCCAGTACTGCTGATGGTATCCCTTTCCAAATCAAACACGCCTTCTACAATGTCACTGGTGGCCACGCTGGTAGCGGACTCAAAATAACATTTAGCAGTGGCTTTGGTGATCATTTGAAGAATGACCATGCAAGTAGAAGTCTTTGGATCGTTCTGGACTGAAACATCAAAGTTTATGTTTTCATACTCATCTGACCACTGTCTCAGGAAGCACTTCACTGTCTCTTCAGCAAATATCTGGAGAAGCTGAGAGGAGAGCTCCTTGGATATGGCACATTGTTCATTTCCCCATTTCAGCCTTGAAAGAATGGAGTCTGAAGCACTTTTGGCTGCTTCCAATGTTAAGACCTGTGGAGTGCTGTGGCTGTCCTGAAGGGCTATCACTTTATCCACCAATTCATGACTGAAAATGTGGATGGTCCAAGTGGAAATGATTTTTTTCAATTTCCTAACAGCAGATCGGAGGTCGTCAAGATGTGAAGCACCCTGTCCATTTTCCTGTGTGTTCTCAACACTTTCCACCATAATGTCCACAACCACCCCAGCAGCTTGCCTGACTTTGTCCACAAAGGTTACAGGAAGTAAGTCCTCTGTGTGAAAGAAGTCCTCAATGATTGTGTTTCTAACAATGGGAAAGTCAATCTGAGCAGGAAACTCAGTGGGGATGGGAGTCCCGGGTAAAGCAAAGTGCCATTTCGACTGCCTTAATTTTGAAGTAGGTGTTAGAGAGATAGAAGAGCGTGAAGAAGAGGTATTTCTTGTATTTTGGCTGTCAGCACTCCTACAACGGATCGTGCCAATATCCTCCAGCATGGATCCTGAGAGCTCAGTGGTTTTAGGTAGTAATTTGTGCGGAATGTCCACACAGGCATCGTTTCCACCAGGTGTAACACTGCTCTGGTTGACCTCAAGATGGCAGAGACTTGCTCTTTGTGAAGCAGGACTGCTTTGATATGTAAATATTTGGATTGAACCAAGTGTTGTGTCTGATCTTTGAAGATCTTTTCTGAGAAACTCCGTAATCTTACTTTGCAGACTGTAGTAGATGTTACGAGCAACAGACCAGATTCTTTTCTCAGAAACCTGTCCAGTGGTGAGCAGGGAGGTTCCAGATACCATGTCAGATGATTGGGTGGTCTGGGTGAGCTCCTGCTGGTCTTTCACCATGGTTTGTATAATATCAGTAGATGTGGTGGATGTAGATACAGACTGGATGTACTTATCTGTTGTACCTTCCTCCGCAATGTTAAATGATCTAGAGATTACCTCACTCACTCCTTTCTCAGCTTTGGTTTGGAACTCATGACTAGAACGTTTTTGGAGGCTCTTTGTTGAAAGACTGTGGGAAGATGCAATGCCTTTGGAGGCAGCCGTGCTGCAATCTAGACTTACTGGAGAGGTTCGCTCAGAAGAACCTTGGAGACGTTCAAACATGTCTTCACATGGTGTTGGGGACCTTGACAAGGAGATGTCCTTCAGCTGAGACAGAACACCACCTACCAATATGTTGACCTCAAGGGACATATCAGATATTTTCTTTCCTACTGTGGAGAAGCAAGGTGCATTTGATGCCTGATCCTCGCATGAGGTCAAGATTGTTGAAATGACCTCTTTGGTACTATTGGTCAGTAGAGCCTCGTCTGTTTCAGTCCAGAGAAGTTTTGAACTCTCGCTGACACCCCTGTGTAGAGCCACTTCAAGGTTCAAACTGTGCAAGTGAGGCACACTCTTACTAGCTTGCCTCAAGTCCTGGCTTGCCAAACAAATGTGCTCCTTAGTCCCAAGATGTCCAGAGTCCTCTGTGGGTATATGACTAGACATTCTGCTCAGCATGTCTGACCTCCGCTGATGAATGATGAAGTCCTTTAATGTCTTCTGAATATTGTTATATAAACTAGTGGTAGCAGACCAGATCCTGCTCTGTAGCTTTTGTGCATTTTCCTGGAGGTCAGGTTCTCTCTCCTCTACTTCTGCAGGTTGCGCCGAGCTCTGCAGGTCTTCCACAAATGTTTCAATGATGCCAAAGGCAGCAGAATCCGCACAAATATCCTTTGACCATGTGTACTGGTTTTGAATGGAACAAGACCTGGATGCTACAGAATAAGCAGGCTTTGCACTAGTTAAGCTACTGGTGGACTTTTTAACTAGGAACTCACTCACTGCTTGAGTGGCATTTCTCTTAAATTCCTCACTTGAGAGTTTTCTAATACAATCTAACAGACTGGTCAAAGAAGCTGTGGCCTTACTTCTGCTGTCCTCAATTTGACAGGGGAACTCACATACTATTGGTGATGAGGCCCTGGAATGGGCAATATCCCCAAGCTGAGCCAGAACACCCTCTACAAATTTCTCTCTCTCAATAGAGAAGCCTGATCCTTTTTCTCCAACAGTGTACAGGGGGTCCTCCTTTGACATCTCAGTGTTGTACAAGACCAGAAGCTCTGAGATTACTTCTTTGGTGCAAGTTGTCAGAAGGAGCTTGCTTTCTTCTGACTCTGTTTTTGCCCAAAGAAGTTTTGAGCTCTCACTTAGGCCTCTTTGTAAAGTAACTTCACCAGTGGACTCTGGCAACTGAGGCTCACTCTTACTGGGCCTATATTTCATGTCTAAGCAAGGAAGTGGAACTGTCTCCTTAAACTCAGAATTTGTGATGTTGTCATCAGATGTGACAATGCTCTTTAGGGCAAATCTCTGAAGCTTGTCGAAATAATCTTTCAAGTTGTTTTGGATGCTGTGGTAAATGTGAACAGCAGCAGACCAGGCACTCTTCTGTTGGGGACTCTCTTCAGATTCAGCCAAGGACTTCATATCTGACACGAAAGTCTTAACAACTACTGACGCTGCTGAGCCCACTGGGTGAATTGACTCTGTCTTTACAATGCCAGACAATGTTTGACCTGATACAGCACCTGTTAACTCAGACTGAATGACTGAACTAGGAAAGCTCAAACTACTGACTTTTTTGTCAAGAACTCCACTCACTGCTTGTATTGCTGATGTTTGAAACTCCCGGCTAGAGAGTTTTTGGATGCTCTTAGATGTGAGCGTGCAGGAGGAACCAGATTCACTAATATTGTAGCTGCTCTCGTATTTCCTAATCAGGGCATCAAGATCCTCAATGAAGCCAACATGCGATGCCAAAAACGTGATCTTGTCCTTCAGATCTTCCAGCAAATTCTGTTCGTTCTCGTCAACAAAAGCCACCATTGTGTCAGAGATGGTGGTCATGACTTGCCCTGTTAGACTCTTGCTCTCTTGGTCAACTTTTTCAAGTTTAAAAGCCAGCTCTCTCACCATGCTGTCAGTCACCTTGGTCTGTGAGTCTCCCCTTACCGGTGTCACTAGAGAGGTTTGACTTGCGGAGGCACTCTTAACGACCACTGATAAGGCCGACTTGACATCTTTAGCCAACTCTGCCATTACAGCAGGGGTTAGCATCATAGAGCCTGCACTTCCAGATGGAGAATTGGACATGCATGCAAGTTTGGAGAGAGAACATTGCAGGCTGTCCTGCACACAGGTGACAAGGGTGTCCTCTGAGACACCTAAGAGGACTTGTAGCGTCTCAGAATTGGTTGTTTTCTTCTGCACATCAGACAGAGAGGTTAGAGTCCTTGGGAAAAAAACCCGCAGAAATCATCAAAGTCAAACAAATAATATGTAAGGCTGTGATGCACATTCAGTGTGTCAAATACATCTGCACCATTGAAAACAATGAGGAAAACGCTGCTGTTTCTCTGAGAAAAAACCTTAGTGTGATGTCAGCCTAACTGCTTAATTTCTAAAGCCCAATAAAATGTATTTTGTATAAGTCATTTGCATTGAAACTGGCCTGTAGATATCTATCTATCCTGGCAACATCTATCCTCTACAAAAATCAAAATTGCTATAAACTTCAAGTACTGTAACTTCTAATAACTTCAAGGACAGTTTGAAGAAATGTTAAAGGGAAATTTCTAAATGTTTCAACTTCATATTCATCATCTCCAGCACCACCCCAACATCAGCATATGTGAAAAACGGGCATTTCTATGTTTTGTAGTAAAAAAAGAAAGAGGAAGATAAGTGTTTTCTATGACATCATCAACCAATTAGTAGGCAATGCCTACTCATAATTGGTTAAAATCACACGATGCACACTGATGATGTCATTATAATCTACAGCTGAGCATTTAACCAACATTTTTGTTATTTTTCGGTTTTTAAACAATTAATTGACCGACGTCGTCTCAATTATTTGAATTACATATTGTTAATTTTTTTCTTCTTCTGTGAGCTCGATGCTCAGTTTCTGTAGAGATAAATCAGATCAAGCACGAACTATGCAATGTAGTAGGGAGTTGTAGTTTCCAACAGGCCAATATTCTACATAGTTTAGCACAGAAAATATGGCAATTAATTCCCATAATCCATTGCACGCCCACTTGCTTGTCCACTCTGTGTGGAGCAGATACGGAAACCTCATTGACTGAGACGGAGAGACGAGAGAATGCATGAGAGAGATAAAAAGCAGTTGCGTTGCGAGGATTCTCTACCTGGAAATACATGACCTAAGTGATTGACAGTTGGTGTTCAGCGGTCATAAAAGTAGGTCTTATTTACTTAGAAGAACTACTAAAATAGTGATTTTGTCAGACAGGATAAGCAGCAGCTCTATAGAGATGAGTTGATGACTTGGAATGAAATAATAAAGTCATCAAATAAATATTTTATATGAGAAAGTAAATGATGGTTGATAAGTCATAAACACTAATGGACAGTCACTACCATCATGGGACTTTTATTCATTGTTTTATTATGTGTTGTTACAGCATTCAACACACATAATCCATAGTGCATTCAATGTCTAAAAAAAGTATTGAAATCCAAAACCGTGATTATTTTTTAAATATTTGAATCGAAACCAAACCAACCTCAAAAAGCACTAATTTCTCAGCACTATTGGAAACAGTTACGTCCCTCTATATTTTTTTTACTACAAAGCATGGAAATGTGTAATTTTCACATATGGTGATGCTGGAGATGAATACGAAGTTGTTAAATTTCCCTTTAAGAACATACCTCATGGCCCCCTTGGGCAGGTAGCTTCCACTGCCCAGACTGCCCTTAGTCAGGTAAATCTCCTTGAACTTAAGTTGTGATTCCTGTTCTTCTTCCTCTTCCTCCTCCATACAGTTGGAGGAAGGGTAGGGAGTCGGGATACGAAAGCTATTGTAAGACTTTCGACTGCCTGGCCTCTTAGGTACACCAGCCTCAGTAAATCTCACGCGGGACTTGGTGTTAGTCTTATCGTCTAACAGACTGGTGAGTGACGCTGTGAGAGACCTCTGTGACAATGGAGAAGAGGCAGCATCTTGGATGCCCAGTAGTTCGTAAAGACCTGGGATGATGATCTGCATCAGCTTGTCCGATAAAAACTGGACAATCCTCAGACACAAGCCGGCAAGCTGTTGTTTTGTCAGCTGTATTCCAGAAACAGAAGAAGTGTTTTAAAATGTTGCATAGTGCGTCTTTCAAAAGCTTATGAACAAGGTTAAACATTAGGCAGAGTTTTCATGGTAATCTGATTAAATTGTCAGTAACATGATCTTACCGGGTCAAACATGCCCTCACGAATCCCCCTCCATTGCCTGAAAACAATATTGTTATAAATGTTGTCATATCAGGATGCGTGGCAGAATAGTTTTTATTTAATTATTTGCCTGATCGTGAAGTTATACTTGCTTTGTGTCAGTTGTTTTGGCAAAATTGCAATGTGACAACTTTTCTAGCACTGAACATTTTTTTCAGATTGATCAGTTTCTAATTTAATCATATTTCCTTGAAGGTGTGATAGTACCAAAGAAAACAGAACATACTTCTCAGTTAGGTTTTGAAGGAAGTCCATAAGTGTCAGATGTTCCACATTGTTGAGCTTTCCCTCTTCTGTGGTTTCCATCACTGAGGTTGCTCTGCTCCTGGTAGAATTGCTCTGCTCCTGGTAGAAATGTAATTATATTGCAAATAATCAAACTTAATTAACAACAAATATCATACTGAAATAATTATTAACTGTTAAAGAGGGGAGGAGCATTGGCAACGTTGGGCCAATTAAACAACTGCAACACAACAGAGATGGTTGTGGTACGTCAACATTGCCAATGATAGCATCACTGAAATGACAAGGTCAACTTACCATCTCATTGACAGCTTCAGAGGTCAGGTGGTCATCCATCACACAGACAGGCAGGTCTAGAGACTGGGACAAGGCTCTATGGTCATAACCAGGAGAGAATGGAAACATCAGAGCAGTCCCAATGGCAGAATCTAACCACTGTCTTCATGTCAAAGACTCACTCACTCATTTGCTTTGTCAAACCTACCCCTTAGAATGACTTCGATATTAAAAACCCAGGCTTTCCTAAAATGTTTACCTCAGCCAGTCTAGAACCCAGGTGTGTCTACAAAACACATGTACTCCTCCATAAGGTTAATGGCTTGCCTATTGTTTTATCCCAGTACAAGAGGGGCAACTGGATTCAGGATTAAACACAAGCAGTCTTTAAGGTATATCTTATTACAGTTTAGGCCTACCTTATTATTTTCTTCCATCTGGCAATATCATTTTAAGGAATGAAATCTGTTTTGTTGCTAGTATTATTAGTAACTGTAGGAAAATACAGCTGTAAAGTACAAGAATCAGCTACTTTCTGAAGGGAAGCCAAGCTCATAAGCAATTTAGAACCTACAGACAATTATGACAAAATTGGAACGCATAAATGCGTCAAACGCCTTGTGGTCACATGTTATTTTAGGGCGTGGCTCCGCATTCGTGAATTTGCGATTAATACTTTTCTCATGCCGAAACCGGATTAAATACATACCGGTAGTTAAATGACAAAAAATATGATATTCGCAATGTCATTAAGCAACAACAACAACAAAAACATAAATAGCTACTACAATTTCTAAACATGATTTTGTGGACCCACGACTAGACTTTATCTATGTTAGCTAGTTGCTAGCGATGCTAGTCAGCATAGGCTGCTACGTGATAAACAGTTCGCGTTAGCGAATTAGCTACCTAGCTAGCCAGCCTAACAAACTGTCAAATCCAATGGAAACCGATGCAACCCTGCTGCCAAATAAGGGCTAGCTCGATGACTCGATGACACTCTAACCACTAGGCTACTTGTCTTCATGAAGGGTTTCATGTGAGCCTGTTTGCATCCCTCCCAGCTGCCCACTGCATTGAGGCTAGGTAACACAGTGAGGTCCCCATGAGTTTCAACGCTTTAATAAGTGCTATCGTGCAGAAAAAGCGAATAAAATACTGGTTGATGAGCTAGCTAAGTTAGCAAGACGGGTATGACCGTTAACAGCGTGCATGCACAAATGCATGACGACACATTGTATCTCAGTGAAGCAGGCATGCAGAACGAGATCGCCCCACCAAGCCAGATAGTAGAGGGGTACAACAACGCCGGGACACAGAGGCATAGCTCATACAATTATATTTTGTTCCAGTCAATGACAATACATGTTGAAAAATAAATACCTGCGTGAAATATATGGCATCGCATGCTAGTGCAAAGATAGCTTGCATGAATTTTTTTTTTAATCCGGTGACCACTAGATGTCCTCGTATATCCACATTTAGATCAACTGTACTTGATTTTTCATCAGTGCTGTGAATGACAAGCCCACTGAATCTAGTTTAATAATCTTTATACTCAGCAGGTAGAGGCATAGGTACTTCAAATCAGTGCTTAATTTGAGCAGGATCATGCCAGAACAGGATCCGGCACCGTTCCGTTCTGGACTGTTTTGTTCCGGAACCTACTTGGCCGAATCCGGTACCTCTCGTGCCATGAAAAATAATTTTCACTTTTTGCTATGTAACAATTATAATAAAAGCGATCAAAGTTCATTCGAGTTGCCTCTTCGTCAATTATCCTGCCCCCTCATCTCTCCAGAGTTGCACTTCATCATTTGTTTCCTTATAGAATCATAGCTGCATGAAGGGTTCTGGAGGAATTTTCTAAAGTTACGGAATTACTGCTGTCTGTTCAGAAATAAATTAAATCATTCAGAATAGCCTAATACGTCATGAGAAACCCTATAATTTAGCTACAGAGGACCAATGGCCCCTGTTTTTAAATAGCCTAGCTGCGGATTGTAGCCCAATAACAAAGAATAGCCTACAGTCGGGAACGCGAGGCAAATCTGTCAGTGAAAAAACAGCAGGCAGACAAAACAGGCCTTTTGCAATATTTCAAATACAATCGAGGGAAAACACAGATTGAACAGCAATGACTCTTGCTGAAAAGATAAGACTATGCTGTAGACTACCAAAATATTTGATCAAAACCCAAACATTGTTTTACAAAACAGAGAGAGGGAGAGATAGCCTTTTGACACGAGCGCATCGACAATCTCCAGCGAGTGAGCTGCGCATCATTGGGTGAGTCAGTGAAACTGGAAAGCATTTTTAGGACTAATTTCCTCCTCATATTGTAGCCTACTATATGTTTCTCCACAAACCTAGGCCTATAGGCTATTGATGGATTCAAGACAAGGTCGTTTTTATTGATCTCAGATACTAAGTTTGTCAGTGTCAAAGTAGCCTGCCATTTCGATCATTTGTGCGGATTAAAAAAAGATAATGCCAAAGTCTCCAGTCATGTAAAAGGATGTAGAATTGCACGAAATGCGGTTTTAAAAAGGCCAACACTTTCCCGGACCCTAGGCTACTAAAAATGTTCCCCTTGTTAACCTACTGTAAATGGCTCTACTCTACTGCTCTACCCAAATGTGATGATATGCGTTCAATGCTCTATTATAATAGGTGATCTTTTTTCTCATGAGTTCTGGTACCACAGAGCCCCCCCTCTGGCACCTCCCAATTTACAAATCAAGCTCTGCTTCAAATTTTTATTTTACAAGGCAAGTCAGTTAAAAACAAATTCTTATTTTCATTAAAGGCCTAGGAACAGTGGGTTAACTGCCTGTTCAGGGGCAGAATGACAGATTTGTACCTTGTCAGTTCAGGGATTTGAACTTGCAACCTTTCGGTTACCAGTCCAACACTCTAACCACTAGGCTACTTGTCTTCATGAAGGGTTTATGTGAGCCTGTTTGCATCCCTCCCAGCTGCCCACTGCATTGAGGCTAGGTAACACAGTCACCACAGATAAATCCATGATAACCAAAAACTTCAACAAGCATTTCTCAACGGCTGGCCATGCCTTCCTCCTGGCTTCTCCAACCTCGGCCAACAGCTCCATGGGAAAGGAAGATGATTCTAAGAAGCAATTTGTTCATTTGGCTGGTGTCAAGTAAAGTATGTGACTAGTACTTACAATAGGAGACATGGTTATGTGATGGGGTGATAGTACTTACAGTAGGAGACGTGATGGGGCGATCGTACTTACAGTAGGAGACGTGATGGGGCGATGGTACTTACAGTAGGAGACATGTGATGGGGCGATAGTACTTACAGTAGGAGACATGGTTATGTGATGGGGTGATAGTACCTACAGTAGGAGATATGGTTATGTGATGGGGCGATAGTACTTACAGTAGGAGACATGTGATGGGGCGATAGTACTTACAGTAGGAGACATGGTTATGTGATGGGGCGATAGTACTTACAGTAGGAGACGTGTGATGGGGCGATAGTACTTACAGTAGGAGACATGTGATGGGGCGATAGTACTTACAGTAGGAGACATGTGATAGGGCGATAGTACTTACAGTAGGAGACAGCCACGCCAGCAGTGCTTTGTCAACATTGTCCCATCACGCACTAGTGACTCCTGTGGCGGGCCAGGCGCAGTGCACGCAGCAGTGCCCGCTGACACGGTCGACACGGCTGGCTTCCAGGTTAAGCGGGCATGGTGTCATGAAGCAGTGTGGCTTGGCTGGGTTGTGTTTCGGAGGACGCACGGCTCTTGGCTCTCGCCTCTCCCAAGTCCATATGGGAGTTGTAGCAATGGGACAAGACTGTAACTACCAATTGGATACCACTAAATTGGAGAAGAAATTAAAAAGAAGTCACCTTGGGGGTTTGTGGTATATGGCCAATATACCTCCACGTTGCGTTGTGCCTAAGAACAGCCCTTGGCCGTGGTATATTGGCCATATACCACACCTCCTTGGGCCTTATTTCTTAATTGTACACATTTGGACACTTTTACAATTATTGTATGGTAAACATTGACATCTGCCTGGGTGGAACACCCTCCATAATGGGTGTCTGTGTGGGACACCCTCCATTACGGCTCCATCAGTGCTGAGCCCTCTCACTCTGATTGTATGGGACACTCAATTACGGCTCCTTGTGTTTCCAATCTTCTTCCTCTGGCAGGATTACTTCCACGTGCAACTGTCAGACGACAAGCAGGTGAGGTACTTCCTGGAGCTGAGCTATGCTGGTGCCATCCTTCGGGACAGCTGGGTCCTGACAGACGTTGGCATCACCCCTAGCAGTGCCATCTGCTGCCTGCTGAAGGTACCAGCCGAACACCTAGCTGTTTCTACCCGTGCTTGAAAATGCATATCAAAGTGAGCTGGCTATTGCTTGAAACAGCTTCATACTATCATTAGCATAAAGTGTTTAGTGTGGTAATATATAGTGTGGTAATATATAGTATTGGTTATATAGTATGGTTAAATAGTATGGTTATATAGTATGATTATATATATTATGGTGATATAGAGTGTGGTAATATATAGTATGGTTATATAGTATGGTTATATAGTATGATTATATATATTATGGTGATATAGAGTGTGGTAATATATAGTATGGTTATATAGTATGATTATATAGTATGATTATATAGTATGATTAGGTATGATTAGGTGATTTAGTTCATTCAAACAGGTGCCATTAATACAGGTAACGAGTGGAGGACAGAGGAGCCTCTTAAAGAAGAAGTTACAGGTCTGTGAGAGCCAGAAATGTTGCTTGTTTGTAGGTGACCAAATACTTATTTTCCACCATAATTTGCAAATAAATTCATTAAAAATCCTACAATGTGATTTTTCTGGATTTTTTTTCTTTCTCATTTTGTCTGTCATAGTTGAAGTGTACCTATGATGAAAATTACAGGCCTCTCTCATCTTTTTAAGTGGGAGAACTTGCACAATTGGTGGCTGACTAAATACCTTTTTGCCCCACTGTATAGTGTGGTGGTATATAGTATGGCGATATATAGTATGTTGAGGTCACCCTGCTTGAGACTTAAAGTAATATTGCCCTTGCTCAACCAAGACCATGGTCATGGTAGAGTATTTGGTTAGTAAGGACACTGCTTTATACCGAGACCATGGTTATGGTAGAGTGATTGATTAGTAAGAACACTGCTTCGTGAGTGTGAAGTGTTGTTGTACAGAGGTCCCTGGGTACATGTCCAGAGCCAGACAGGGACAGAACTCACTCTGTTCCACAAAGTTCTGTGGAAGATTTGCTAACAGAGGAGAGTGGTTATGTATCTAAGTACAAATTTAACCATCAGAATAATGTTTATTTGTGTTCCTTACTCCTTACTTACACATCCCATCATTGACATAGTCAAAGCCAGACCTTCTGTCTGTCTCTCCTTCTTGCTGGTTGACTAGAGTGGAAATCTATAGTATTGTATGGTTGACCTGGGATAGAGCTGAAATGTGGCCCGATGTAGTGTTGCCTTTGTACCAAACACCCTTACAGTCATAAACCTTTTCCCCATGTAATCGCCTCGACCTCAGTCTGGTGTTCGCTAACAGTATCTGAAGAGTCTGTATACCCAGTGGTGTATAGTACAGTAGAGCACAGCAGAGTACAGCAGACTACAGTAGAGCACAGCAGACTACAGTAGAGCACAGCAGAGTACAGTAAAGTACAGCAGACAGAGTACAGCAGAGTACAGTAGAGTACAGTAGAGCACAGCAGACTACAGTAAAGTACAGCAGACAGAGTACAGCAGAGTACAGTAGAGTACAGTAGAGCACAGCAGACTACAGTAGAGTACAGTAGAGCACAGCAGAGTACAGTAGAGTACAGTAGAGCACAGCAGAGTACAGCAGAGTACAGCAGACAGAGTACAGCAGAGTACAGTAGAGCACAGCAGAGTACAGCAGACAGAGTACAGTAGAGTACAGTAGAGCACAGCAGAGTACAGCAGACAGAGTGCAGTAGAGTACAGTAGAGCACAGCAGAGTACAGCAGACAGAGCACAGCAGAGTACAGCAGAGTACAGCAGAGTACAGTAGAGCACAGCAGGCCGTATAGTAGGAGAAGAAGAGGCCCTTTGGGTTCATTGAAATACATATTCATATATTTATATATTCTTGACCCAGAAAATATAAAAAACTATCGGCCTATATCGAATCTTCCATTCCTCTCAAACATTTTAGAAAAGGCTGTTGCGCAACAACTCACTGCCTTCCTGAAGACAAACAATGTATACGAAATGCTTCAGTCTGGTTTTAGACTCCATCATAGCACTGAGACGGCACTTGTGAAGGTGGTAAATGACATTTTAATGGCATCGGACCGAGGCTCTGCATCTGTCCTTCGTGCTCCTAGACCTTAGTGCTGCTTTTGATACCATCGATCACCACATTCTTTTGGAGAGATTGGAAACCCAAATTGGTCTACACGGACAAGTTCTGGCCTGGTTTAGATCTTATCTGTCGGAAAGATATCAGTTTGTCTCTGTGAATGGTTTGTCCTCTGACAAATCAACTGTAAATGTCGGTGTTCCTCAAGGTTCCGTTTTAGGACCACTATTGTTTTCACTATATATTTTACCTCTTGGGGATGTTATTCGAAAACATAATGTTAACTTTCACTGCTATGCGGATGACACACAGCTGTACATTTCAATTAAACATGGTGAAGCCCCAAAATTGCCCTTGCTAGAAGAATGTGTTTCAGACATAAGGAAGTGGATGGCTGCAAACTTTCTACTTTTAAACTCGGACAAAACAGAGATACTTGTTCTAGGTCCCAAGAAACAAAGAGATCTTCTGTTGAATCTGACAATTAATCTTAATGGTTGTACAGTCGTCTCAAATAAAACTGTGAAGGACCTCGGCGTTACTCTGGACCCTGATCTCTCTTTTGAAGAACATATCAAGACCATTTCAAGGACAGCTTTTTTCCATCTACGTAACATTGCAAAAATCAGAAACTTTCTGTCCAAAAATGATGCAGAAAAATTAATCCATGCTTTTGTCACTTCTAGGTTAGACTACTGCAATGCTCTACTTTCCGGCTACCCGGATAAAGCACTAAATAAACTTCAGTTAGTGCTAAATACGGCTGCTAGAATCCTGACTAGAACCAAAAAAAAAAAAAAATGTGATCATATTACTCCAGTGCTAGCCTCTCTACACTGGCTTCCTGTCAAAGCAAGGGCTGATTTCAAGGTTTTACTGCTAACCTACAAAGCATTACATGGGCTTGCTCCTACCTATCTCTCTGATTTGGTCCTGCCGTACATACCTACACGTACGCTACGGTCACAAGACGCAGGCCTCCTAATTGTCCCTAGAATTTTTAAGCAAACAGCTGGAGGCAGGGCTTTCTCCTATAGAGCTCCATTTTTATGGAACGGTCTGCCTACCCATGTCAGAGACGCAAACTCGGTCTCAACCTTTAAGTCTCTACTGAAGACTCATCTCTTCAGTGGGTCATATGATTGAGTGTAGTCTGGCCCAGGAGTGGGAGGGTGAACGGAAAGGCTCTGGAGCAACGAACCGCCCTTGCTGTCTCTGCCTGGCCGGTTCCCCTCTTTCCACTGGGATTCTCTGCCTCTAACCCTATTACAGGGGCTGAGTCACTGGCTTTACTGGGGCTCTCTCATGCCGTCCCTGGAGGGGGTGCGTCACCTGAGTGGGTTGAGTCACTGATGTGGTCATCCTGTCTGGGTTGGCGCCCCCCCCCCCCCCCCCCCCTTGGGTTGTGCCGTGGCGGAGGTCTTTGTGGGCTATACTCAGCCTTGTCTCAGGATGGTAAGTTGGTGGTTGAAGATATCCCTCTAGTGGTGTGGGGGCTGTGCTTTGGCAACGTGGGTGGGGTTATATCCTTCCTGTTTGGCCCTGTCCGGGGGTGTCCTCGGAATGGGCCACAGTGTCTCCTGACCCCTCCTGTCTCAGCCTCCAGTATTTATGCTGCAGTAGTTTCTGTGTCGGGGGGCTAGGGTCAGTTTGTTATATCTGGAGTACTTCTCCTGTCCTATTCAGTGTCCTGTGTGAATCTAAGTGTGCGTTCTCTAATTCTCTCCTTCTCTCTTTCTCTCTCTCGGAGGACCTGAGCCCTAGGACCATGCCCCAGGACTACCTGACATGATGACTCCTTGATGTCCCTAGTCCACCTGGCCGTGCTGCTGCTCCAGTTTCAACTGTTCTGCCTTATTATTATTCGACCATGCTGGTCATTTATGAACATTTGAACATCTTGATGTTCAAATCAAATGTTCAAATGTTCATAAAGAGGAAGAGGACTGGCCACCCCACATAGCCTGGTTCCTCTCTAGGTTTCTTCCTAGGTTTTGGCCTTTCTAGGGAGTTTTTCCTAGCCACCGTGCTTCTACACCTGCATTGCTTGCTGTTTGGGGTTTTACGCTGGGTTTCTGTACAGCACTTTGAGATATCAGCTGATGTACGAAGGGCTATATAAATACATTTGATTTGATTTGATTTGATATTCATAATATTTCAGTTAACAATTTAATCAGCACCCAGATTAGTCTTCAATTTAATTTTCACCCAGATTAGTGTTTCATTTAATCTGCACCCAGATTAGTGTTCAATGTGATAGAGCAAAACTCAGTACAGCACATGAATTAGAAAATGTTGTTACAAATTTGAGCCACGAGATGGTGGTAGATTATAAATTTAAATAGCATGGACCTTTGATTTGTCTCTGGATAGAAATGACCCTTGGGCACAGATCTAGGATCAGTTTACTCTCACCAAATCCTAACCTTTACCATTAGCAGTAAAAACACAAACCAGACCTAAGATCAGTGCAAAGGAGCCACTTCATCTTACCCCTGTAATTATATGACTCCTAACTTATATATACTGAGTGTACCACGCCATTGACCTGGGTATGGCCTTCCTTGTGCAGCAGAGTACAGCAGACAGAGTACAGCAGAGTACAGTAGAGCACAGCAGAGTACAGCAGACAGAGTACAGTAGAGTACAGTAGAGCACAGCAGAGTACAGCAGACAGAGTACAGCAGAGTACAGTAGAGCACAGCAGAGTACAGCAGACAGAGTACAGTAGAGTACAGTAGAGCACAGCAGAGTACAGCAGACAGAGTGCAGTAGAGTACAGTAGAGCACAGCAGAGTACAGCAGACAGAGCACAGCAGAGTACAGCAGAGTACAGCAGAGTACAGTAGAGCACAGCAGGCCGTATAGTAGGAGAAGAAGAGGCCCTTTGGGTTCATTGAAATACATATTCATATATTTATATATTCTTGACCCAGAAAATATAAAAAACTATCGGCCTATATCGAATCTTCCATTCCTCTCAAACATTTTAGAAAAGGCTGTTGCGCAACAACTCACTGCCTTCCTGAAGACAAACAATGTATACGAAATGCTTCAGTCTGGTTTTAGACTCCATCATAGCACTGAGACGGCACTTGTGAAGGTGGTAAATGACATTTTAATGGCATCGGACCGAGGCTCTGCATCTGTCCTCGTGCTCCTAGACCTTAGTGCTGCTTTTGATACCATCGATCACCACATTCTTTTGGAGAGATTGGAAACCCAAATTGGTCTACACGGACAAGTTCTGGCCTGGTTTAGATCTTATCTGTCGGAAAGATATCAGTTTGTCTCTGTGAATGGTTTGTCCTCTGACAAATCAACTGTAAATGTCGGTGTTCCTCAAGGTTCCGTTTTAGGACCACTATTGTTTTCACTATATATTTTACCTCTTGGGGATGTTATTCGAAAACATAATGTTAACTTTCACTGCTATGCGGATGACACACAGCTGTACATTTCAATTAAACATGGTGAAGCCCCAAAATTGCCCTTGCTAGAAGAATGTGTTTCAGACATAAGGAAGTGGATGGCTGCAAACTTTCTACTTTTAAACTCGGACAAAACAGAGATACTTGTTCTAGGTCCCAAGAAACAAAGAGATCTTCTGTTGAATCTGACAATTAATCTTAATGGTTGTACAGTCGTCTCAAATAAAACTGTGAAGGACCTCGGCGTTACTCTGGACCCTGATCTCTCTTTTGAAGAACATATCAAGACCATTTCAAGGACAGCTTTTTTCCATCTACGTAACATTGCAAAAATCAGAAACTTTCTGTCCAAAAATGATGCAGAAAAATTAATCCATGCTTTTGTCACTTCTAGGTTAGACTACTGCAATGCTCTACTTTCCGGCTACCCGGATAAAGCACTAAATAAACTTCAGTTAGTGCTAAATACGGCTGCTAGAATCCTGACTAGAACCAAAAAAAAAAAAAAATGTGATCATATTACTCCAGTGCTAGCCTCTCTACACTGGCTTCCTGTCAAAGCAAGGGCTGATTTCAAGGTTTTACTGCTAACCTACAAAGCATTACATGGGCTTGCTCCTACCTATCTCTCTGATTTGGTCCTGCCGTACATACCTACACGTACGCTACGGTCACAAGACGCAGGCCTCCTAATTGTCCCTAGAATTTTTAAGCAAACAGCTGGAGGCAGGGCTTTCTCCTATAGAGCTCCATTTTTATGGAACGGTCTGCCTACCCATGTCAGAGACGCAAACTCGGTCTCAACCTTTAAGTCTCTACTGAAGACTCATCTCTTCAGTGGGTCATATGATTGAGTGTAGTCTGGCCCAGGAGTGGGAGGGTGAACGGAAAGGCTCTGGAGCAACGAACCGCCCTTGCTGTCTCTGCCTGGCCGGTTCCCCTCTTTCCACTGGGATTCTCTGCCTCTAACCCTATTACAGGGGCTGAGTCACTGGCTTTACTGGGGCTCTCTCATGCCGTCCCTGGAGGGGGTGCGTCACCTGAGTGGGTTGAGTCACTGATGTGGTCATCCTGTCTGGGTTGGCGCCCCCCCCCCCCCCCCCCCCCCCCCCTTGGGTTGTGCCGTGGCGGAGGTCTTTGTGGGCTATACTCAGCCTTGTCTCAGGATGGTAAGTTGGTGGTTGAAGATATCCCTCTAGTGGTGTGGGGGCTGTGCTTTGGCAACGTGGGTGGGGTTATATCCTTCCTGTTTGGCCCTGTCCGGGGGTGTCCTCGGAATGGGCCACAGTGTCTCCTGACCCCTCCTGTCTCAGCCTCCAGTATTTATGCTGCAGTAGTTTCTGTGTCGGGGGGCTAGGGTCAGTTTGTTATATCTGGAGTACTTCTCCTGTCCTATTCAGTGTCCTGTGTGAATCTAAGTGTGCGTTCTCTAATTCTCTCCTTCTCTCTTTCTCTCTCTCGGAGGACCTGAGCCCTAGGACCATGCCCCAGGACTACCTGACATGATGACTCCTTGATGTCCCTAGTCCACCTGGCCGTGCTGCTGCTCCAGTTTCAACTGTTCTGCCTTATTATTATTCGACCATGCTGGTCATTTATGAACATTTGAACATCTTGGCCATGTTCTGTTATAATCTCCACCCGGCACAGCCAGAAGAGGACTGGCCATCCCACATATGCTCTCTCTAATTCTCTCTTTCTTTCTCTCTCTCGGAGGACCTGAGCCCTAGGACCATGCCCCAGGAATACCTGACATGATGACTCCTTGATGTCCCTAGTCCACCTGGCCGTGCTGCTGCTCCAGTTTCAACTATTCTGCCTTATTATTATTCGACCATGCTGGTCATTTATGAACATTTGAACATCTTGATGTTCAAATCAAATGTTCAAATGTTCATAAAGAGGAAGAGGACTGGCCACCCCACATAGCCTGGTTCCTCTCTAGGTTTCTTCCTAGGTTTTGGCCTTTCTAGGGAGTTTTTCCTAGCCACCGTGCTTCTACACCTGCATTGCTTGCTGTTTGGGGTTTTACGCTGGGTTTCTGTACAGCACTTTGAGATATCAGCTGATGTACGAAGGGCTATATAAATACATTTGATTTGATTTGATTTGATATTCATAATATTTCAGTTAACAATTTAATCAGCACCCAGATTAGTCTTCAATTTAATTTTCACCCAGATTAGTGTTTCATTTAATCTGCACCCAGATTAGTGTTCAATGTGATAGAGCAAAACTCAGTACAGCACATGAATTAGAAAATGTTGTTACAAATTTGAGCCACGAGATGGTGGTAGATTATAAATTTAAATAGCATGGACCTTTGATTTGTCTCTGGATAGAAATGACCCTTGGGCACAGATCTAGGATCAGTTTACTCTCACCAAATCCTAACCTTTACCATTAGCAGTAAAAACACAAACCAGACCTAAGATCAGTGCAAAGGAGCCACTTCATCTTACCCCTGTAATTATATGACTCCTAACTTATATATACTGAGTGTACCACGCCATTGACCTGGGTATGGCCTTCCTTGTGCAGTAGATCAATGGTCCTCTGGCTCAACACCTTATGGATGTAACATAGAGACAAATGGACTGTATGGAACACATTCTTGGTTCATGGAAACCAGGAGGACAACCTGCATGTGTCTCTGTCTCCCAGGGGCTACTCTACGGTTGGACACCTGGGATGGGTGGGCGGAGTTCCTCAGAGGCTGCTTCCTGGGACACAGACTGACCGTCCAACGACACCTGTCTAGGGAGAGACCTGTGATGAGGTCAGAATACACATCTACACACTGAACTCTATGATAGACTTACTATCAACAGTGATGGTACTGAACCTTTATATAGCTTACAATGATAGTACTGACCCTGTATATAGCTTACAATGATAGTACTGACCCTGTATATAGCTTACAATGATAGTACTGACCCTGTATATAGCTTACAATAATGGTACTGACCCTGTATTTAGCTTACAATGATAGTATGATAGCTTATAATGATAGTACTGACCCTGTATATAGCTTATATTCTCGTGTTTTTTTCCTTCATATGTTTTTTCTCTTACCCTGATATTTGATACTGCATTGTGGGAAAGAGCTTGCAAGTAAGCATTTTACTGTACTGTTTTATAACCCACTGTATCTTGTGAACTTGACAAAAAAAACTTGAAACGTGTTATAAATACATTGATTCTGTATTATTCCAGGTTCCAGCTCCGGGTGGCACTCTACATCGCTGCTTCTCTGGGCCACCTGGACCTGGCCGGCTGGCTGCTGGAGAGGGGGGTGCGTGTCATTGAGCCGGTGGGGGTTCACCCTTACCGTGAGTGGTGCCACCAGACGGCCCACCCCGACGTCGCCAAGTGTCCCGCTGTCGCCTCCATCGAGCGAGGCCAGCTCACCATCCTCAAACTCTGTATCGCCAGCAGCGTTCTGACCCTTGCCTGTCAGGATCCCCTGAGGATCGCCCTTCAGTACGGCCACAGGGAGCGTGTGAGTCACCTGGCCACCAAGCTGTGCTCTGTGGTGGTCCTCCCAGGTATGGCCCTGCCCATGCGGACATACCTCCAGATAAAGGGCTGGGTGAGGCTGGGGCAGAGGAGGGCAGCATCCAGGCACTACATGGGCCTCAACAGGGCTCCGTTCAGGACCAGGGTGGGCGACACGGTCCTGGTGGACGGCTTCACCCTCCCCAAGATGTCCTCCAAGCCCAGGAGGAGTGAGGCCAAGGCAGGTATCAGGGTGATGTCCACAGCCTCTCGACGTTTGACCCCCATCAACTGCCCATCTCATGCAACCTGCCCGCTCCGCGCCCTGGCATCCCAGGATAAACCTCTTCAACTACCGAAGCAACACCCTGTGGCCACGAGGGATGAAAGAGAGAAGAAGAGGGGATGTGGAGGGAAGGGATGTGAGGAGGATGAGAGTGGGGATCAGAACAGCAACCAATGGAGGAGCAGAGTCCCGCTCCCGCCCATTTCCAGAGACACCAATCTCAGACCTGTGTTTGCCTCGCCAAACTCCGCCCAGATCCTCACCACCTCACTGGAGGCCTTTTCTCTCCACTGCGACCGCACACCCAGAGAAAACGCCATATACTGTTTGGCCTTGGCCAGGTTAGTCCAAGTTTAAATGACAGCTACGGTGAATATGAATATTTCTCTGGAGGTTTCTTATGAAAGGTGTGAATACTGTCAGAAGAAGCCTCCTATAATCAGTGTGGGGGGGGGGGGGGGGGGACACATGTAAAAGCTGTTTACACACTTTTTATTTTATTTTGTGCAAGCATTTACCCACCTTTTGTGGAAGATGCATTGAAAGTAGAGGGAGCGTTACTTCTTTAATCCTGAACGGCAATCAGCATTTACCAGTCAATGGTTTTACCACTACATCACTGCCTATGATATACCCTTATCCTCCCTGAATAGATTTCAGTACAAACAAATCATGAGCCAACCATCATGCTTAGAAGGTACATAGTCAAATCAAATCAAATCAAACTTTATTTGTCACATGCGCTGAATACAACAAGTGTAGATCTTTCCGTGAAATACTTTACTTACAAGCCCTTAACAAACAGTGCAGTTCAAGAAGAGTTAAGAGAATATTTACCCAATAAACTAAAGTAACAAATAATAAAACAGTTGAACTTGTCCGGTGGCCATTTGATTAATTGTTCAGCAGTCTTATGACTTGGGGTTAGAAGCTGTTATAGGTTTACCCTAACAAGTCCTGAAACAAATCATGAGCCAACTATCATGCTTAGAAGGTATATAGTGTCAGTCTTATTGGTTCACCCTAACAAGTTGTTTCAGTATGGGGAGAGGATAGAATGTAAGGGCACTTCATTAATGTATTGAGGCCATTACATATACAGTATTTCACAATGCTAGGACACAGATTTGGTCTCCTAACCTTGTTCTGGTTGATTGACTCTCTAACAGTGCCTTCACACAGAGACCATGGTTGCAGCAGCTGAATGTAGCGCGGACTCTGTCCAGGAGGAGTGCTCAGCACATTGGGTAGACACCAGGATCCTGGTCATTAGGCAGATTAAACATACTGAAACAAGGAGGGACAACCTGAAATTGTCCAAAAAGGAACTCTTATTTGAGTTTTTATTTTTTACAGTGAACAAGATGAGACTTTGGAACGGATGATGCCTGAAACAATGCGGACAACTTAGAATTTCGTTCCTTTGGATGAGGCTTATAGATATAGTCAGTACTGTGTTTGATTTGTGTGCAGAAAGTTTACAACGGCAGGCAGTGGATTCTCAGTCATTCCTCTCAAGTAACAAAAAACGTATCATATTTCACTGGCTATTTGTAGTAGCCAAATGTGAATGGAATTATTATTATTCTACAATCATTCAGTTGACTGAATGTGACTGTGGTTGTGCTGTATGTGACTATGTGGTTGTACTGAATGTGACTGTGGTTGTGCTGTATGTGACTATGTGGTTGTACTGTATGTGATTGTACTGAATGTGACTATGTGGTTGTGCTGTATGTGATTGTACTGAATGTGACTATGTGATTGTACTGAATGTGACTATGTGGTTGTGCTGTATGTGATTGTACTGTACGTAATTGTAAGTGTTTGACATGGGTCTAATTGAGGCTCCAACCCCCTGCCTTAAAACTCTTTTATTAAGATGTGGATCATTATTGCTCATATGAGTCTGTGCAGTGTCAAAATAATAAATTCTTATTTACAATGATGGCCAAACCCGGACGACGCTGGGCCAATTATGCAGCACCCTATGAAACTCCCAATCACTTGGGAGTGGGAAGGATACCAAATCCAATATCACACACTTCTTCCTTAGTATTCTGAGAACTGTCAGATAGCTGTGAGAGCTATGAGTGGATCGTGGACCCATGCATAAATGATAACTTTACTGTAACTCAGTGGGGCAAGTAGAACATCCGGGTTAGTGTATGTGCATTATCTGGACAGTTGATTGTCTTTGTCTCAAAGCCTTTCCATTTCTGGGGTATTGAAGAAGCTTCTGATCTCAACCTTCTTGACAGGTAAGAAACACTTGGTTAGTGTATGTGTCTCATCCAATGGGTTGTCAGGTGGACGTTGAAGATGCTTCTTGGAGGTGATCTAATGATGTCATTGAATCGCTGTCATTGAGTTGCTCACTGGACAAGACAATTATTCACTGAAAATTAAATCTGTCTTTCATTACACTTATGTTGATACTTGATTGGCTATTTGCTGTCTTTTGAAAATACAAAAATAAATATACCTGTTTTATGAAGCACTTGTAGACATTCATTGTTTTCAAAATCATATTTTCAGCAAAACAGATACATACGTTTACAATATGACATCAAATCAAATAAAAATAAAGTAAGTGATATGTAAATGATTGGCAAAAGGCTCCAAACACCCAAGTCATAGACTGTTCACTCTGCTACCACATGGCAAGCGATACGAGAGCACCAAGTCTGGGACAAAAGGCTCCTTAACAGCTTCCACCCCCAAGTCATTAGACTGCTGAACAGCTTCTACCCCCAAGCCATCAGACTGCTGAACGTTAATTAAATGGCCACCTGCACTATTTGCATTGACCCCCTTTGTTATTGATGTATTTTTCTAATTGTTTTCCACTGACTCTCTTGAATTGGCTCGATGCACACTCACTACACTCTACCCACACATTCACTGTGACACTGACCGACTTTCACACTAGCTGCTGCTACTGTGTTTATTATCTATCCTGATTGCCTAGTCACTTTTACCCTTACCTACATGTACATACTGTATTACCTCAACTTGTCATGTACTGTCATGTTGTGTCTTGTCTCTGTCCTTTCCCTTCATCCTGTCTCCCTCTGCTGGTCGTTGTTAGGTTACCTTTTCCCCCCCTCTTTCCCCCAGCTGTGCCTTGTCTCCTCCTAACCACCTCGTCACCCCTTTTCCCACCTGTTCCCTTTTTCCCTCTGATTAGGTCCCTATATCTCTCTCTGTTTCTGCTCCTGTCTTTGTCGGATTCTTGTTTGTTGTGTTTCATGCCTGAACCAGACTGTCGTCATGTTTGCTGTAACCTTGTCTTGTCCTGTCGGAATCTGCCGGTCCGTCTGAGCCTACCTATGTTTGGTAATTAAAGAAGCTCTGTTTAAGTTAATTCGCTTTTGGGTCCTCATTCACGCACCGTAACAGAAGAATCCGACCAAGAATGGACCCAGCGACTTCGGATCCTCTCCACTCAGCCGTCGGGATCCAGGGAGCGATGCTAGGCAGACACGAGCAGGAAGTGTCTGCTGCTCGACATGCCGTTGAGACCCTGGCCACCCAAGTCTCCAACCTCACAGAACAGGTTCACCATCTCCGCCTCGATCCACCGGCCACTTCCAGGGCTTTCGAATCTCCGGAGCCCAGAATCAATAACCCGCCGTGTTACTCTGGGGAGCCCACTGAATGCCGCTCGTTCCTCACCCAGTGTGATATAGTGTTTACTCTCCAGCCCAACACTTACTCCAGGAGTACTGCTCGTGTCGCCTACGTCATATCTCTCCTTATTGGACGGGCTCGTGAGTGGGGCACGGCAATCTGGGAGGCAAGGGCTGAGTGTACTAACCAGTATCAGGACTTTAAGGAGGAGATGATACGGGTTTTTGATCGATCTGTTTTTGGGGAGGAGGCTTCCAGGGCCCTGTCTTCCCTATGTCAAGATAATCGATCCATAACAGACTACTCTATTGAGTTTCGCACTCTTGCTGCCTCCAGTGGCTGGAACGAGCCGGCTTTGCTCGCCCGTTTTCTGGAGGGTCTCCGCGCAGAGGTAAAGGATGAGATTCTCTCCCGGGAGGTTCCTTCCAGCGTGGATTCCTTGATTGAACTCGCTATTCGCATTGAGCGACGGGTTGATCTTCGTCACCGAGCTCGTGGAAAGGAGCTCGCGTTCTCCGTTGCCCCCCTCTCCGCATCACTACCATCTTCCTCTGCCGGCTCGGGTGCTGAGCCCATGCAGCTGGGAGGTATCCGCATCTCGACTAAGGAGAGGGAACGGAGAATCACCAACCGCCTCTGTCTCTATTGCGGTTCCGCTGGTCATTTTGTCACTTCATGTCCAGTAAAAGGCCAGAGCTCGTCAGTAAGCGGAGGGCTACTGGTGAGCGCTACTACTCCTGTCTCTCCTTCAAGATCCTGCACTACCTTGTCGGTCCATCTACGCTGGACCGGTTCGTCAGCTTCCTGCAGTGCCTTAATAGACTCTGGGGCGGAGGGCTGTTTTATGGACGAGACCTGGGCTCGGGAACATGACATTCCTCTCAGACAGTTAAAGGAGCCCACGGCCTTGTTCGCCCTGGATGGTAGTCCTCTCCCCAGGATTCAGCGTGAGACGCTACCTTTAACCCTCACTGTTTCTGGTAATCATAGTGAAACCATTTCTTTTTTAATTTTTCGTTCACCTTTTACACCTGTTGTTTTGGGCCATCCCTGGCTAGTTTGTCATAATCCTTCCATTAATTGGTCTAGTAATTCTATCCTCTCCTGGAACGTCTCTTGTCATGTGAAATGTTTAATGTCTGCTATCCCTCCTGTTTCCTCTGTCTCTTCTTCACAGGAGGAGCCTGGTGATTTGACAGGGGTGCCGGAGGAATATCACGATCTGCGCACGGTGTTCAGTCGGTCCAGGGCCACCTCTCTTCCTCCACACCGGTCGTATGATTGTAGTATTGATCTCCTTCCGGGAACCACCCCCCCCCGGGGTAGACTATACTCTCTGTCGGCTCCCGAACGTAAGGCTCTCGAAGATTATTTGTCTGTAGCTCTTGACGCCGGTACCATAGTCCCCTCCTCCTCTCCCGCCGGAGCGGGGTTTTTTTTTGTCAAGAAGAAGGACGGGTCTCTGCGCCCCTGCATAGATTATCGAGGGCTGAATGACATAACAGTGAAGAATCGTTATCCGCTTCCTCTTATGTCTTCAGCCTTCGAGATCCTGCAGGGAGCCAGGTTTTTCACTAAGTTGGACCTTCGTAACGCTTACCATCTCGTGCGCATCAGGGAGGGGGACGAGTGGAAGACGGCGTTTAACACTCCGTTAGGGCACTTTGAATACCGGGTTCTTCCTTTCGGCCTCGCTAACGCTCCAGCTGTCTTTCAGGCATTAGTCAATGATGTCCTGAGAGACATGCTGAACATCTTTGTTTTCGTTTACCTTGACGATATCCTGATTTTTTCACCGTCACTCCAGATTCATGTTCAGCACGTTCGACGTGTCCTCCAGCGCCTTTTAGAGAATTGTCTTTTTGTGAAGGCTGAGAAGTGCACTTTTCATGCCTCCTCCGTCACATTTCTCGGTTCTGTTATTTCCGCTGAAGGCATTAAGATGGATCCCGCTAAGGTCCAAGCTGTCATTGATTGGCCCGTCCCTAAGTCACGCGTCGAGCTGCAGCGCTTTCTCGGCTTCGCGAACTTCTATCGTCGTTTCATCCGTAATTTCGGTCAGGTGGCAGCTCCTCTCACAGCCCTTACTTCTGTCAAGACGTGCTTTAAGTGGTCCGTTTCCGCCCAGGGAGCTTTTGATCTCCTCAAGAATCGTTTTACATCCGCTCCTATCCTTGTTACACCTGACGTCTCTAGACAGTTTGTTGTCGAGGTTGACGCGTCAGAGGTGGGCGTGGGAGCCATTCTTTCTCAGCGCTCCCTCTCTGACGACAAGGTCCACCCATGCGCGTATTTTTCTCATCACCTGTCGCCGTCGGAACGTAACTATGATGTGGGTAACCGCGAACTGCTCGCCATCCGGTTAGCCCTAGGCGAATGGCGACAGTGGTTGGAGGGGGCGACCGTTCCTTTTGTCGTTTGGACTGACCATAGGAACCTTGAGTACATCCGTTCTGCCAAACGACTTAATGCGCGTCAGGCGCGTTGGGCGCTGTTTTTCGCTCGTTTCGAGTTCGTGATTTCTTATCGTCCGGGCTCTAAGAACACCAAGCCTGATGCTTTGTCTCGTCTCTTCAGTTCTTCAGTAGCCTCCACTGACCCCGAGGGGATTCTCCCTGAGGGGCGTGTTGTCGGGTTGACTGTCTGGGGAATTGAGAGGCAGGTAAAGCAAGCGCTCACTCACACTCCGTCGCCGCGCGCTTGTCCTAGGAACCTTCTTTTCGTTCCCGTTCCTACTCGTCTGGCCGTTCTTCAGTGGGCTCACTCTGCCAAGTTAGCCGGCCACCCTGGCGTTCGGGGTACGCTTGCTTCCATTCGCCAGCGTTTTTGGTGGCCCACCCGGGAGCATGACACGCGTCGTTTCGTGGCTGCTTGTTCGGTCTGCGCGCAGACTAAGTCCGGTAACTCTCCTCCTGCCGGCCGTCTCAGGCCGCTTCCTATTCCCTCTCGACCGTGGTCTCACATCGCCTTAGATTTTGTCACCGGACTGCCTTCGTCAGCGGGGAAGACTGTTATTCTTACGGTTGTCGATAGGTTCTCTAAGGCGGCTCATTTCATTCCCCTTGCTAAGCTTCCTTCTGCTAAAGAGACGGCACAAATCATCATCGAGAATGTTTTCAGAATTCATGGCCTTCCGTCAGACGTCGTTTCGGACAGAGGTCCGCAATTCACGTCTCAATTTTGGAGGGAGTTTTGCCGTTTGATTGGGGCTTCCGTCAGTCTCTCTTCCGGCTTTCACCCCCAGTCTAACGGTCAAGCAGAACGGGCCAATCAGACTATTGGTCGCATCTTACGCAGTCTTTCTTTTCGCAACCCTGCGTCTTGGTCAGAACAGCTCCCCTGGGCAGAATACGCCCACAACTCGCTTCCTTCGTCTGCGACCGGGCTATCTCCTTTTCAGAGTAGCCTCGGGTACCAGCCTCCGCTGTTCTCATCTCAGTTCGCCGAGTCCAGCGTCCCCTCCGCTCAGGCTTTTGTCCAACGTTGCGAGCGCACCTGGAAGAGGGTCAGGTCTGCACTTTGCCGTTATAGGACGCAGACTGTGAGGGCTGCTAATAAGCGTAGAACTAAGAGTCCTAGATATTGTCGCGGTCAGAGAGTTTGGCTCTCCACTCAGAACCTTCCCCTTAAGACGGCTTCTCGCAAGTTGACCCCGCGGTTCATTGGTCCGTTCCGTATTTCTCGGGTCATTAATCCTGTCGCAGTTCGACTTCTTCTTCCGCGATACCTTCGTCGCGTCCACCCGGTCTTCCATGTCTCCTGCATCAAGCCCGTCCTTCGCGCCCCCGCTCGTCTTCCCCCCCCCCCCCCCCATCCTTGTCGAGGGCGCACCCATCTACAGGGTCCGCAGGATTTTGGACATGCGTCCTCGGGGCCGTGGTCACCAGTACCTCGTTGATTGGGAGGGGTACGGTCCTGAGGAGAGGAGTTGGGTTCCCTCTCGGGACGTGCTGGACCGTGCGCTGATCGAGGATTTCCTCCGTTGCCGCCAGGTTTCCTCCTCGAGTGCGCCAGGAGGCGCTCGGTGAGTGGGGGGGTACTGTCATGTACTGTCATGTTGTGTCTTGTCTCTGTCCTTTCCCTTCATCCTGTCTCCCTCTGCTGGTCGTTGTTAGGTTACCTTTTCCCCCCCTCTTTCCCCCAGCTGTGCCTTGTCTCCTCCTAACCACCTCGTCACCCCTTTTCCCACCTGTTCCCTTTTTCCCTCTGATTAGGTCCCTATATCTCTCTCTGTTTCTGCTCCTGTCTTTGTCGGATTCTTGTTTGTTGTGTTTCATGCCTGAACCAGACTGTCGTCATGTTTGCTGTAACCTTGTCTTGTCCTGTCGGAATCTGCCGGTCCGTCTGAGCCTACCTATGTTTGGTAATTAAAGAAGCTCTGTTTAAGTTAATTCGCTTTTGGGTCCTCATTCACGCACCGTAACACAACTACCTCGCACCCATGCACATTGACTCGGTACTGGTACTCCTTGTATATAGCCTTGTTATTGTTATTGTGTTACTATTTAGAAAATATTTTCTTACTTTTTAACTCTGCATTGTTGGGAATGGGCTCGTAATAAAGCATCTCACAGTTGTTTTCGGCGTATGTGACCAATACGATTAGTTTTTCATCTGAAAAAATGAATGTTCTCATTGTTATAATGAGGAATTTATTTAAATAATTTGGTTTTCCTTGAAGATTTGAATGTGCTGAGAAAGCCTTTCGTGATGGATCTAGACAATCTGGTGAAAAGGGAGGGTTTGCGACTCTTCTCTTCAAGTGGGAAGGACGATGCGATATCATAAATTCCCTCTGGAGAAAAGGAGCCATGAGATGTTGTCATCGTCTCTGCAACGAAAGACCATCCAGCATGCCATCAATTTACATTTTTACTCATTTATCAGACACTCTTATCCAGAGAGACTTACAAGGAGCAATTAGGATTTGGTGCCTTGCTCAAGAGCACATTGACAGATTTTGCCTCGTGAACTCAGGGATTCTGAACCAGCAACCTATCGGTTACTGGCCCAACCTCTTAACCCACTAGGCTACCACCCAGCCCACAGTACAGTATGTCATAGGTAACAACTCAGAGGAGTACAATGTCTTTCCAAATGAATTAGTGGAATGGTAAAGGGATAATGTCTCAGTCTTGACTGAGCAGCAGCCTAAACAGCAGCAGGGCTTACCTGTAAAGTACACAGTAGGGCAAATGTTCTGAGGCTGGTACTCCAGAGACTCTTGAGGACAGAGGTTCTTACTAACTTTCTTGGAACCCTGGTTGGTGGGAAAAGGCACATTAAAACAAACTGAAATGTTTTCGATATCTTAAAGTACAGCATATCAACTGCAAAGAAGCAGTGCAATGCCATGACACAAATAATCATATAAAAGGTCAACAGCAGTGTTATTCATGAAAGATGTATGTGTACTATACCTTTGTATTGAAGGTGAGGACCTGCTCTCCAGTACTGCTGATGGTATCCCTTTCCAAATCAAACACGCCTTCTACAATGTCACTGGTGGCCACGCTGGTAGCGGACTCAAAATAACATTTAGCAGTGGCTTTGGTGATCATTTGAAGAATGACCATGCAAGTAGAAGTCTTTGGATCGTTCTGGACTGAAACATCAAAGTTTATGTTTTCATACTCATCTGACCACTGTCTCAGGAAGCACTTCACTGTCTCTTCAGCAAATATCTGGAGAAGCTGAGAGGAGAGCTCCTTGGATATGGCACATTGTTCATTTCCCCATTTCAGCCTTGAAAGAATGGAGTCTGAAGCACTTTTGGCTGCTACCAATGTTAAGACCTGTGGAGTGCTGTGGCTGTCCTGAAGGGCTATCACTTTATCCACCAATTCATGGCTGAAAATGTGGATGGTCCAAGTGGAAATGATTTTTCTCAATTTCCTAACAGCAGATCGGAGGTTGTCAGGATGAGAAGGACCCTGTCCATTTTCCTGTGTGTTCTCAACACTTTCCACCATAATGTCCACTACCACCCCAGCAGCTTGCCTGACTTTGTCCACAAAGGTTACAGGAAGTAAGTCCTCTGTGTGAAAGAAGTCCTCAATGATTGTGTTTCTAACAATGGGAAAGTCAATCTGAGCAGGAAACTCAGTGGGGATGGGAGTCCCGGGTAAAGCAAAGTGCCATTTCGACTGCCTTAATTTTGAAGTAGGTGTTAGAGAGATGGAGGAGCGTGAAGAGGTATTTCTTGTATTTTGGCTGTCAGCACTCCTACAACGGATCGTGTCAATATCCTCCAGCATGGATCCTGAGAGCTCAGTGGATTTAGGTAGTAATTTGTGCGGAATGTCCACACAGGCATCGTTTCCACCAGGTGTAACACTGCTCTGGTTGACCTCAAGATGGCAGAGACTTGCTCTTTGTGATGCAGGACTGCTTTGATATGTAAAGATTTGGATTGAACCAAGTGTTGTGTCTGATCTTTGAAGATCTTTTCGGAGAAACTCCGTAATCTTACTTTGCAGACTGTAGTAGATGTTACGAGCAACAGACCAGATCCTTTTCTCAGAAACCTGTCCAGTGGTGAGCAGGGAGGTTCCAGATACCATGTCAGATGATTGGGTGGTCTGGGTGAGCTCCTGCTGGTCTTTCACCATGGTTTGTATAATATCAGTAGATGTGGTGGATGTAGATACAGACTGGAGGTACTTATCTGTTGTACCTTCCTCCACAATGTTAAATGATCTAGAGAGGACCTCACTCACTCCTTTCTCAGCTTTAGTTTGGAACTCATGACTAGAGAGTTTTTGGAGGCTCTTTGTAGAAAGACTGTGGGAAGATGCAATGCCTTTGGAGGCAGCCGTGCTGCAATCTAGACTTACTGGAGAGGTTCGCTCAGGAGAACCTTGGAGACGTTCAAACATGTCTTCACATGGTGTTGGGGACCTTGACAAGGAGATGTCCTTCAGCTGAGACAGAACACCACCTACCAACATGTTGACCTCAAGGGACATATCAGATATTTTCTTTCCTACTGTGGAGAAGCAAGGTGCATTTGATGTCTGATCCTCGCATGAGGTCAAGATTGTTGAAATTACCTCTTTGGTACTATTGGTCAGTAGAGCCTCGTCTGTTTCAGTCCAGAGAAGTTTTGAACTCTCGCTGACACCCCTGTGTAGAGCCACTTCAAGGTTCAAACTGTGCAAGTGAGGCACACTCTTACTAGCTTGCCTCAAGTCCTGGCTTGCCAAACCAAGGTACTCCTTAGTCCCAAGATTTCCAGAGTCCTCTGTGGGTATATGACTAGACATTCTTCTCTGCATGTCTGACCTCCGCTGGTGAATGATGAAGTCCTTTAATGTCTTCTGAATATTGTTATATAAACTAGTGGTAGCAGACCAGATCCTACTCTGTAGCTTTTGTGCATTTTCCTGGACGTCAGGTTCTCTCTCCTCTACTTCTGCACGTTGCGCCAAGCTCTGCAGGTCTTCCACAAATGTGTCAATGATGCCAAAGGCAGCAGAATCCGCACAAATATCCTTTGACCA
This sequence comes from Oncorhynchus mykiss, assembly GCF_057628025.1. Taxonomy (NCBI): domain Eukaryota; kingdom Metazoa; phylum Chordata; class Actinopteri; order Salmoniformes; family Salmonidae; genus Oncorhynchus; species Oncorhynchus mykiss. The sequence goes on along the minus strand of NC_143022.1, from coordinate 10,084,874 downwards.
TGTGTACTGGTTTTGAATGTAACAAGACCTGGAATAAGCAGGCTGTGCACTAGTTAAGCTACTGGTGGACTTTTTAACTAGGAACTCACTCACTGCTTGAGTGGCATTTCTCTTAAATTCCTCACTTGAGAGTTTTCTAATACAATCTAACAGACTGGTCAAAGAAGCTGTGGCCTTACTTCTGCTGTCCTCAATTTGACAGGGGAACTCACATACTATTGGTGATGAGGACCTGGAATGGGAGATATCCCCAAGCTGAGCCAGAACACCCTCTACAAATGTCTCTCTCTCAATAGAGAAGCCTGATCCTTTTTCTCCAACAGTGTTGTACAAGACCAGAAGCTCTGAGATGATTTCTTTGGTGCAAGTTGTCAGAAGGAGCTTGCTTTCTTCTGACTCAGTTTTTGCCCAAAGAAGTTTTGAGCTCTCACTTAGGCCTCTTTGTAAAGTAACTGCACCAGTGGACTCTGGCAACTGAGGCTCACTCTTACTGGGCCTATATTTCATGTCTAAGCAAGGAAGTGGAACTGTCTCCTTAAACTCAGCATTTGTGATGTTGTCATCAGATGTGACAATGCTCTTTAGGGCAAATCTCTGAAGCTTGCCGAAATAATCTTTCAAGTTGTTTTGGATGCTGTGGTAAATGTGAACAGCAGCAGACCAGGCACTCTTCTGTTGGGGACTCTCTTCAGATTCAGCCAAGGACTTCATATCTGACACGAAAGTCTTAACAACTACTGACGCTGCTGAGCCCACTGGGTGAATTGACTCTGTCTTTACAATGCCAGACAATGTTTGACCTGATACAGCACCTGTTAACTCAGACTGAATGACTGAACTAGGAAAGCTGAAACTACTGACTTTTTTGTCAAGAACTCCACTCACTGCTTGTATTGCTGATGTTTGAAACTCCCGGCTGGAGAGTTTTTGGATGCTCTTAGATGTGAGCGTGCAGGAGGAACCAGATTCACCAATATTGTAGCTGGTCTCGTATTTCCTTATCAGGGCATCAAGATCGTCAATGAAGCCAACATGCGATGCCAAAAACGTGATCTTGTCCTTCAGATCTTCCAGCAAATTCTGTTTATTCTCGTCAACAAAAGCCACCATTGTGTCAGAGATCATGGTCATGACTTGCCCTGTTAGACTTTTGCTCTCTTGGTCAACTTTTTCAAGTTTAGCAGCCAGCTCTCTCACCATGCTCTCAGTCACCTTGGTCTGTGAGTCTCCCCTTACCGGTGTCACTACAGAGGTTTGGCTAGCGGAGGCACTCTTAACGACCACTGATAAGGCCGACTTGACATCTTTAGCCAACTCTGCCATTACAGCAGGGGTTAGCATCATAGAGCCTGCACTTCCAGATGGAGAATTGGACATGCATGCAAGTTTGGAGAGAGAACATTGCAGGCTGTCCTGCACACAGGTGACGAGGGTGTCCTCTGAGACACCTAAGAGGACTTGTAGCGTCTCAGAGTTGGTTGTTTTCTTCTGCACATCAGACAGAGAGGTTAGAGTCCTTGGGAAAAAAAAACGCAGAAATCATCAAAGTCAAACAAATAATATGTAAGGCTGTGATGCACATTCAGTGTGTCAAATACATCTGCACCATTGAAAACAGGAAGGAAAACGCTGCTGTTTCTCTGAGAAAAAACCTTAGTGTGATGTCAGCCTAACTGCTTAATTTCTAAAGCCCAATAAAATGTATTTTGTATAAGTCATTTGTATTGAAACTGGCCTGTAGATATCTATCTATCCTGGCAATATCTATCCTCTACAAAAATCCAAATTGCTATAAACTTCAAATACTGTAACTTCTAATAACTTCAAGGACAATCATAAATACAAGGCAGTTTGAAGAATGTTAAAGGGAAATTTCTAAATGTTTCAACTTCATATTCATCATCTCCAGCACCACCCCAACATCAGCATATGTGAAAAATGGGCATTTCTATGTTTTGTAGTAAAAAAGAAAGAGGAAGATAAGTGTTTTCTATGACATCATCAACCAATTAGCAGGCAATGCCTACTCATAATTGGTTAAAATCACACGATGCACACTGATGATGTCATTAGAATCTAGAGCTGAGCATTTAACCAACATTTTTGTTATTTTTCGGTTTTTAAACAACTAATTGACCGACGTCGGCTCAATTATTTGAATTCCATATAGTTAATTTTTTTCTTCTTCTGTGAGCTCGATGCTCAGTTTCTGTAGAGATAAATCAGATCAAGCACGAACTATGCAATGTAGTAGGGAGTTGTAGTTTCCAACAGGCCAATATTCTACATAGTTTAGCACAGAAAATACGGCAATTAATTCCCATAATCCATTGCACGCCCACTTGCTTGTCCACTCTGTGTGGAGCAGATACGGAAACCTCATTGACTGAGACGGAGAGACGAGAGAATGCATGAGAGAGATAAAAAGCAGTTGCGTTGCGAGGATCCTCTACCTGGAAATACATGATCTAAGTGATTGACAGTTGGTGTTCAGCGGTCATAAAAGTAGGTCTTATTTACTTAGAAGAACTACTAAAATAGTGATTTTGTCAGACAGAATAAGCAGCAGCTCTATAGAGATGAGTTGATGACTTGGAATGAAATAATAAAGTCATCAAATAAATATTTTATATGAGAAAGTAAATGATGGTTGATAAGTCATAAACAGTAATGGACAGTCACTACCATCATGGGACTTTTATTCATTGTTTTATTATGTGTTGTTACAGCATTCAACACACATAATCCATAGTGCATTCAATGTCTAAAAAAAGTATTGAAATCCAAAACCGTGATTATTTTTTTAATATTTGAATCGAAACCAAACCAACCTCAAAAAGCACTAATTTCTCAGCACTATTGGAAACAGTTACGTCCCTCTATATTTTTTTTACTACAAAGCATGGAAATGTGTAATTTTCACATATGGTGATGCTGGAGATGAATATGAAGTTGTTAAATTTCCCTTTAAGAACATACCTCATGGCCCCCTTGGGCAGGTAGCTTCCACTGCCCAGACTGCCCTTAGTCAGGTAAATCTCCTTGAACTTAAGTTGTGATTCCTGTTCTTCTTCCTCTTCCTGCTCCATACAGTTGGAGGAAGGGTAGGGAGTCGGGATGCGAAAGCTATTGTAAGACTTTCGACTGCCTGGCCTCTTAGGTACACCAGCCTCAGTAAATCTCACGCGGGACTTGGTGTTAGTCTTATCGTCTAACAGACTGGTGAGTGACGCTGTGAGAGATCTCTGTGACAATGGAGAGGAGGCAGCATCTTGGATGCCCAGTAGTTCGTAAAGACCTGGGATGATGATCTGCATCAGCTTGTCCGATAAAAACTGGACAATCCTCAGACACAAGCCGGCAAGCTGTTGTTTTGTCAGCTGTATTCCAGAAACAGAAGAAGTGTTTTAAAATGTTGCATAGTGCGTCTTTCAAAAGCTTATGAACAAGGTTAAACATTAGGCAGAGTTTTCATGGTAATCTGATTAAATTGTCAGTAACATGATCTTACCGGGTCAAACATGCCCTCACGAATCCCCCTCCATTGCCTGAAAACAATATTGTTATAAATGTTGTCATATCAGGATGCGTGGCAGAATTGTTTTTATTTAATTATTTGCCTGATCGTGAAGTTATACTTGCTTTGTGTCAGTTGTTTTGGCAAAATTGCAATGTGACAACTTTTCTAGCAATGACATTTTTTTTCCGATTGATCAGTTTCTAATTTGATCCTATTTCCTTGAAGGTGTGATAGTACCAAAGAAAACAGAACATACTTCTCAGTTAGGTTTTGAAGGAAGTCCATAAGTGTCAGATGTTCCACATTGTTGAGCTTTCCCTCTTCTGTGGTTTCCATCACTGAGGTTGCTCTGCTCCTGGTACAATTGCTCTGCTCCTGGTAGAAATGTAATTATATTGCAAATAATCAAACTTAATAAACAACAAATATCATACTGAAATAATTATTAACTATTAAAGAGTGGAGGAGCATTGGCAACGTTGGGCCAATTAAACAACTGCAACACAACAGAGATGGTTGTGGTATGTCAACATTGCCAATGATAGCATCACTATAACATTTTATTGGATTAATGTTGTAATATGAAATGACAAGGTCAACTTACCATCTCATTGACAGCTTCAGAGGTCAGGTGGTCATCCACCACACAGACAGGCAGGTCTAGAGACTGGGACAAGGCTCTATGGTCATAAGCAGGAGAGAATGGAAACATTATCAGAGCAGTCCCAATGGCAGAATCTAACCACTGTTTTCATGTCATAGACTCACTTAGTAGTTAATACATGGCCACAAATAATGAGCGGTTCAAATAGATCGGCTGGGGACTTGACCCTACAAATGACTCCATGAATGACGCCTGACCTGCCCCATAACAAGTTCTTTCTTATTAGTCTCTCTCTCTTAATCTCCACACGAATATCTAACTGGACTGAGTGTAAGTGGCTTTACCTGACTGTCTCAGTGTCAGAAACATCATAGTCTTGTTGTTCTATGTCCTCCAGGGACATCTCAGCTACAGCAGACGGGTTAAAGCCCGGGATGATCTCTCAAACTGAAAATAATGACTGTTTATGTGAACTGAACCATTTACAGTGGCTTGCAAAAGTATTCACCCCCCTTGGCATTTTCCCTATTTTGTTGCCTTATAACCTGGAATTAAAATAGATTTTTGCACTGTCAACTGTGGGACCTTAGGTATGTGCCTTTCCAAATCATGTCCAATCAATTGAATTTACCACAGGTGGACTCCAATCATGTTGTAGAAATACCTCAAGGATGATCAAGGGAAACAGGATGCACCGGAGCTCAATTTCGAGTCTCATAGCAAAGGGTTTGAATACTTATGTAAATAAGGCATTTCTGTTTTTTTCGGTTTTAAATTGCAAAAATGTCTAAACTGTTTTTGCTTTGTCATTATGGGATATTGTGTGTAGATTGATGAGGAAAATGTTGTATGTAATCCATTTTAGAATAAGGCTGTAATGTAAAAAATGAAATGTGTAAAAAAGTCAAGGGGTCTGAATACTTTCCAAATGCACTGAAGCAGTCTATAAGATATATCTTATTACAGTTTAGGCCTACCTTGTTATTTTATTCCATCTGGCAATATCATATTAATGGATTAAATCTATTTAGTTTGTTTTGTTGCTAGTATTTTTATTAATTGTTTGAAAATACAAGTATTATCTACTTTCTGAAGGACAGCCAAGTTGATAGGCAACATAGAACCTACAGACAATTATGACATCATTGGAACACATGCACGTGTCACAAACACCTTTAGCCCAAAAAAGCAGTGTAGCAGTGCTGCCCAAGCTGGGGGCAATACACTTTTATTAGGCTTTTATTCAGATTCACAAACAATGCTCTACTTGAAGTCAATGAGTAAACATGTAGCAACATGGCTGAGCTTTAACGTGTAAGTAGAAGTTGACACTAACCATATGTATATTCCTAAAATGCTTGCCCTAAATACCAGTCTAGAACCCAGGTATGTCTCCTGCTATTTATAGTATCTTTCAAGTACATCTTATTACAGTTTAGGCCTATCTTATTATTTTCTTCCATCTAGCAATATAATTTTAAGGGCAAATACACACACATGTGTTGTAGGCCAATGAACTCCATAGTTTTAATCAGAGTTTATAATAAGGAAGGGGAATTCTGTAACAGTTTATGACATCAAAGGTATGGCAGCTATGGAGCATCATTTTCAAAACAATGTCCAAAGCGGGAAATCATTGGATGTGATTCATTCGATTCTATGCAATTTCATCTTTGAGGACTGACATGGAAGCAACCATTACACAACCCTGAACTCAATAACCCCACCCCAGTTTCAGAAGAGATATCAAACCATATCTTGTCATTCTGTATTACATCCACTGTGCCTGGACAGTGATGGATGGCTATATGGAGCATCCTTGTCCATCATGTTCAGTGTGTTAGTGCTCTCACCACAGCGAGGCAGCAGAGTACCAGTTGAGGTAGGTGCAGGCAGAGCGTAGTAATTAAAGGCAGTGGTAGCCTATCCATCCCCATATCAACACCTGCAGCATCTCATGACACGCGCTCACACTCCCCCATTTACCACAACTTCCAAACTAACTGGACTTAAAACAATGTGTAACTTCGTGGCCATTCCAAGTCAGGATCACACCTAATACCAAATAGCTAAAGAGGATAAACCACAAATAAATTCATGTTTCCTAAAACAATGTGTAACTTCGTGGCCATTCCAAGTCAGGATCACACCTAATACCAAATAGCTAAAGAGGATAAACCACAAATAAATTCATGTTTTGTAGGGGGGAGTTGACGATTATGTGGTGGTTGTTTCACTATCGATGATGAAATTGCATTAAATCAAAAGAGTCAGACCCAATGATTTACTGTTCGTAAGGACAGAGTGACTAGTAATATTGAACATTAAGTCGAAATGTAGCTAGGGGAGTTCAAGATCCAAGATCACATTTTCTTTCTATGGATTAGCCCATCTGTCAAGTGTTGGTTGTCCAGTAAAAAACTCAAACTTCGATTTAAGATTATCAATCCGATTCTGTGATCAATGTGAATCTGTGAACAGTCTTGTGAATCTTTACTAGAGTCCCCATTAGCTAACGCTATAACGTTAGCTAATATTCCTGTGGTCCAACACCAATTGATAAGACATTACAAACAATTACAAATGAAGACTTTACAAACATTTAACAAGTAGACAATACAGACAATTAAAATACCTGACATTCAACATTCAGTTGATGCTTTGTAGGTGATGCAATAGCTGTAAACTATAGAGCTCGTGGCCAAGGTGAGTTAAGTGGCTAGAGTGGTTTCCTGTATGCCCATGCTGCACATAGCCCACCCCAATGCACTAGTTAGCCTAGTAAACAAGCCTATACCCCGCGGGTAAATTGCCACTATTCACTGTTACAGTGGTCAGAGATCACAGCCAGAAGCCTACCACCACCAACGGGCTACAACTGTTCAGTATTGTTGTCTAATTTATGGACATCGTCTATGTGACTTTTTTTTAAATTATCAAGTAGGCCCAACACAGTTTCAGAAGATGTAGGTACATTTGACCAATATTCATGTATCCATTTTTCAGTTAGCATGGTCATGTTTCCTTTCACGTGAGAAATATTAACCAAAGCATCATTTTCCCTTGCTTATCTCCTTCAAAATACTGCAAGCAACAGAGCTATATAAATAATGACTGTATTGGCATGAGTCCATACCTTATTATTGACTTCAATTGGAGGTGCAATTCACTCCTTTTGACGAGTAGGTTTGGTCCTCATTTCCAGAGCAAATGTGCAACAGTTCTACACACACATATTTAACTGTCTGTTTTCATTACATCATCAGCTACCTTTGTTACATCACAAAGCCAGCTGGCTAAATCTGGCACATTTACAGAAATACAGTAGATTGTCCCTGTCAAATACATTTGATAAAAAATAAATGTCCAAAACAAACAGTGGTGGAAAAAGTCCTCAATCAGTCAGTTGTAAACAGTATGACTCAAGTAAATGTGAAAGTTGCCCAGTAAAATACTACTTGGGAAGTATTTGGTTTGAAATATTCTCAAGTATCAAAAGTAAAAATAATTTTTAAAATTAAGCAAAGCAGACAACACAATTGTATTGCTTTTTTTTAATGTAAGAATAGCCAGGGGCACACTCCAACACTTAGACATAATTTATAAACTAAGCATTTGTGTTTATTGAGTCTGCCAGATCAGAGGTAGGGGATGTTCTCTTGATAAGTGTGTGAATTGGACCATTTTCCTGTCATACAAAGCATTCAAAATGTACTTTTGGGTATCAGGGAAAGTGGATGGAGTCAAAAGTACATTTTTGTCCTTTATGAATGTACTGAAGTTGTCAAAACTATAAATAGTTAAAGTACAGATACCCCCAAAAATATTTAAATAATTTTTACTTAAGTACTTTGCACCACTGAAAACAAACCTTTTCTAATGTCTCTATATCACTGGCTTGCAGGGTTTTCACCATTGACCCTTCATGTAATGGTATCGAAGTTCAAGATCCATCTTGGCTTAATGTAGGTAACAAGTATTGAAGATGTATAACTTAAACTTTTGTTAGTCAACGTTCACGTTCGTAATGATAGTTTATTACACTTGTCTGAGCAGTCAAACTGGTATGAAAAATATCCCATTCATAATAGAAAAGACAATGTTCAGAATACCTGGAGTGACAATTGATGGAAAGGGTTTACAGCATTACAAAAGTTTGATTAAAAACGGAATATTTATTCACCCACAATTTATTCTTGGCGCACTCTTTCAACTTGAAAATTAAGTTATGTTCAAGGATATTTAGATTTTTGTGGCTTAAAAATAGAGTACAAACTCAGTCTGTACATCACTTTAATATTAATAACCAATGTCAAGGCATCATGATACAGAGAAATACATACAAATGCTACAGTCTACCAACATCAAATAAATGCTGATGACAGACATATTTATGCAAAAAACAGGGGGTAAATTAATTTAGATACAGTCACAAGCTCCAATCTGAATGGCAGCAGGGAGAATATGATGTGGACACCAAGGAACTTAATTCTCAATCCGCTCCACTACAGCCCTGTTGATGTGAATGGGGGAGTGTTCTGCCCTCCTTTTCCTGTAGTCCACGATCATCTCCTTTGTTTTGCTCATGTTGAGGGAGAGGTTGTTGTTCTGGCACCACACTGCCAGGTCTCTGACCTCCTCCCTATAGGCTGTCTCATCATTGTCGGTGATCAGGCCCACCCCTGCTGTGTCGTCAGCAAACTGAATGATGGTGTTGGAGTCATGCTGGCCATGCAGGAGGGGACTATGCACACACCCCTGAGGGGCCCCCATGTTGAGGATCAGTGTGGCAGATGTGGTGTTGCCTACCTTTACCACCTGGGGGAGGCCCTTCAGGAAGTCCAGGATCCAGTTGCAGAGGGAGGTGTTCAGTTCCAGGGTCCTTAGCTTAGTGATGAGCTTTGTGGGCACTGTGGTGTTGAATGCTGAGCTGTAGTCAATGAACAGCATTCTCACATAGGTGTTCCTTTTGACCAGGTGGAAAAGGGCAGTATAGATCACGATTGATATTGCATCATCTGTGAAGATGTTGGGGCGGTATGCAAATTGAAGTGGATATATAGGGTTTCTGGGATGATGGTGTTGATGTGAGCCTTGACCAGCCTTTCAAAGGCTATGGGGTAATAGTCATTTAGGCAGGTTACCTTCACTTTCTTGGGCACAGGGACTAGTTGGTCCGCGCATGCTCGGAGCACACGTCCTGGTACAAAAATAATATATATATATATATATATATATATATATATATAAACAAACATAAGGTTCTGCAGGCTCCACATCATACCTAAGTATGATCCCCAATCAGAGACAATGATAGACAGCTGCCTCTGATTGGGAACCATACCAGGCCAAACAAAGAAATAGATGACCTAGATTGCCCACCCTAGTCACACCCTGACCTAACCAAATAGAGAATTAAAAGGATCTCTACGGTCAGGGCGTGACACTTTGCCTGTTTGATGGTTAGTCTGAGGGCATAGCAGGATTTCATATAAGTGTCTGGATTAGTGTCCCGCTCCTTGAAAGAAGCAGCTCTAGCCTTTAGCGCGGTGTGGATGTTGCCTGTAATCCATGGCTTCTGTCGGGGATATGTACATACGGTCACTGTGGGCACGACGTTGTCGATCCACTTATTGATGTAGCCTGTTATCACAGTCTGTGCTAGCAAAACATGGTATACTCCCCAATGCATGTGGATGAATCGCAGAACATATTACAGTCTGTGCTAGCAAAACAGTCAACATATGACAACAAATGAATGCAATCTCATTTAATGAGGACAATTATCTTGGGTTGGAGAAGCTTCTAGTGATGGCTCTATACATTCTGGTGAAAAGGGAGGGTTTGCGACTCTTCTCTTCAGGTGGGAAGGAATATGCGATGTCATTTCCCTCTGGAGCAAAGGAGCCATGATAATTTTTCCTCGACTCTGCAAAGAAAGACCATCCAGTATGTCATGGGTAACAATTCAGAGCAGAGTGCAATGTCTTTCCAAATGAATTAGTTGAACGCTAAAGTAATAATATCTTAGTCTTGAATGAGCAGCAGCAGGGCTTACCTGTAAAGTACACAGTAGGGGAAGTGTTCTGAGGCTGGTACTCCATAGACTTTTGAGGACAGTGGTTCTTTCTAACTTTCTTGGAACCCTGTTTGGTGGGAAAAGGCACATTAAAACAAACTGTTATATATCTTAAAGTACAGTATATCAACTGGAAAAAGGCAATACAATGCTAAAATACTGAATTATATAAACAAATAATATCTCATACTTTCAAAAGCAGTGTTATTCATGAAAAATCTGTACTTGTACTATACCTTTATGTTAAAGCATATCTTGCTGAACATGGTTTTCTTGCTTTTCTTGGACTTGAAGATGGGGATCTGCTCTCCAGTACTGCTGGTGCTATCCCTTACCAAATCCAACATCCCTTCTACAATGTCACTGGTGGCCATGCTGGTACTGGACTCAAAAGAACATTTGGCATTGGCTTTGGTGATCATTTGATGACTTGAGCCTACTGATAAGGCATCCATCATTTTGTTGACCATGACCTTCGTGAGCTGATTCATTGTGTCACTATCCTCTGGCTTGCTCAGATTGAGCTGGATAGGAAAGACCATGCAAGTAGAGGTGCTTGGTTCATTCTGGACTGAAACATCAATGTTGATATTTTCATACTCATCTAACCACTGTTTTAGGAAGCCCTTCGCTGTCTCTTCAGCAAATATCTGGAGAAGCTGAGAGGAGAGCTTCCTGGATATGGCACATTGTTCCTTTCCCCATTTCAGCCTTGAAAGAATGGAGTCTGAAGCACTTCTGGCTGCTGCCAATGTTAAGACCTGTGGAGTGCTGTGGCTGTCCTGAAGGGCTATCACTTTATCCACAAATTCATGACTGAAAATGTGGATGGTCCCAGTGGAAATGATTTTTCTCAATTTCCTAACAGCAGATCTGAGGTTGTCAGGATGAGAAGCACCCTGTCCATCTTCCTGTGTGTTCTCAACACTTTCCACCATTTCGTCCACTACCACCCCAGCAGCTTGCCTGACTTTGTCCACAAAGGATGGGGGAAGTAAGTTCTCTGTGTGAAACAAGTCCTGAATGATCATGTTTCTTACAATGGGAAAGTCACTCTGAGCAGATAATTCAGTGGGGATGGGAGTACCGGGCAAGGTGAAGTCCCATTCTGACTGCTTTGATTTTGAAGTAGGTGTTAGAGAGATGGAGGAGCGTGAAGAAGAGGTATTTCTTGTATTTTGGCTGTCAGCACTCCTACAACGGATCGTGCCAATATCCTCCAGGATGGATCCTGAGAGCTTAGTGGTTTTAGGTAGTAATTTGTGCGGAATGTCCACACAGGCATCGTTTCCACCAGGTGTAACACTGCTCTGGTTGACCTCAAGATGGCCGAGACTTGCTCTTTGTGAAGCAGGACTGCTTTGATATGTAAATATTTGGATTGAACCAAGTGTTGTGTCTGACATTTGAATATATTTTCTGAGAAACTCCGTAATCTTACTTTGCAGACTGTAGTAGATGTTACGAGCAACAGACCAGATTATTTTCTCAGAAACCTGTCCAGTGGTGAGCAGGGAGGTTCCAGATACCATGTCAGATGATTGGGTGGTCTGGGTGAGCTCCTGCAGATCTTTCACTATGGTTTGTATAATATCACTAGATGTAGATACAGACTGGAGGTACTTATCTGTTGTACCTTCCTCCACAATGTTAAAGGATCTAGAGAGGACCTCACTCACTCCTTTCTCAGCTTTGGTTTGGAACTCATGACTAGAAAGTTTTTGGAGGCTCTTTGTTGGAAGACTGTGGGAAGATGCAATGCCTTTGGAGGCAGCCGTGCTGCAATCTAGACTTACTGGAGAGGTTCGCTCAGGAGAACCTTGGAGACGTTCAAACATGTCTTCACATGGTGTTGGGGACCTTGACAAGGAGATGTCCTTCAGCTGAGACAGAACACCACCTACCAATATGTTGACCTCAAGGGACATATCAGATATTTTCTTTCCTACTGTGGAGAAGCAAGGTGCATTTGATGTCTGATCCTCGCATGAGGTCAAGATTGTTGAAATTACCTGTTTGGTACTATTGTTCATTAGACCCTCGTCTGTTTCAGTCCAGAGAAGTTTTGAACTCTCGCTGACACCCATGTGTAGAGTCACTTCCTGGTTCAAACTGGGCAAGTGAGGCACACTCTTACTAGCTTGCGTCAAGTTCTGGCTTGCCAAACCAAGGTACTCCTTAGTCCCAAGATGTCCAGAGTCCTCTGTGGGTGTACGGCTAGACAGTCTTCTCTGCACGTCTGACCTCCGCCGGTGAATGTTGAAGCCCTTTAATGTCTTCTTAATATTTTTATATAAACTAGTAGTAGCAGACCAGATCCTGCTCTTTCGCTTTTGTGCATTTTCCTGGAGGTCAGGTTCTCTCTCCTCTACTTCTGCAGGTTGCACCAAGCTCTGCAGGTCTTCCACAAATGTGTCAATGATGCCAAAGGCAGCAGAATCCGCACAAATATCCTTTGACAAGGTTCTCTGGTTTTGAACGGAACAAGACCTGGATGCTACAGAATAAGCAGGCTGTGCACTAGTTAAGCTACTGTTGGACTTTTTAACTAGGAACTCACTCACTGCTTGAGTGGTGTCTCTCTTGAATTCCTCACTTGAGAGTTTTTTCATGCAATCTAACAGACTGGTCAAAGAAGCTGTGGCCTTACTTCTGCTGTCCTCAATTTGACAGGGGAACTCATATACTATTGGTGATGAGGCCCTGGAATGGGAGATATCCCCAAGCTGAGCCAGAACGCCCTCTACAAATTGTTGTCTCTCAATAGAGAAGTCTGATCCTTTTTCTCCAACAGTGTACAGGGGGTCCTCCTTTGACATCTCAGTCTTGTACAAGACCAGAAGCTCTGAGATGACTTCTTTGGTGCAAGTTGTGATGTTGTCATCAGATGTGACAATGCTCTTTAGGGCAAATCTCTGAAGCTTGCCGAAATAATCTTTCAAGTTGTTTTGGATGCTGTGGTAAATGTGAACAGCAGCAGACCAGGCACTCTTCTGTTGGGGACTCTCTTCAGATTCAGCCAAGGACTTCATATCTGACACGAAAGTCTTAACAACTACTGACGCCGCTGAGCCCACTGGGTAAATTGACTCTGTCTTTACAATGCCAGACAATGTTTGACCTGATACAGCACCTGTTAACTCAGACTGAACGACTGAACTAGGAAAGCTCAAACTACTGACTTTTTTGGCAAGAACTCCACTCACTGCTTGTATTGCTGATGTTTGAAACTCCCGGCTGGAGAGTTTTTGGATGCTCTTAGATGTGAGCGTGCAGGAGGAACCAGATTCACCAATATTGTAGCTGCTCTCGTATTTCCTTATCAGGGCATCAAGATCGTCAATGAAGCCAACATGCGATGCCAAAAACGTGATCTTGTCCTTCAGATCTTTCAGCAAATTCTGTTCGTTCTCATCAACAAAAGCCACCATTGTGTCAGAGATCATGGTCATGACTTGCCCTGTTAGACTCTTGCTCTCTTGGTCAACTTTTTCAAGTTTAGCAACCAGCTCTCTCACCATGCTCTCAGTCACCATGGTCTGTGAGTCTCCCCTTACCGGTGTCACTTGAGAGGTTTGGCTAGCGGAGGCACTCTTAACGACTACTGATACGGCCGACTTGACATCTTTAATCACTTCTGCCATTACAGCAGGGGTCATCTTCGGAGAGCCTGCACTTCCAGATGGAGAATTGGACATGCATGCAAGTTTGGAGAGAGAACCTTGCAGGCTGTCCTGCACACAGGTGATGAGGGTGTCCTCTGAGACACCTAAGAGGACTTGTAGCGAGTCAGAGTTGGTTGTCTTCTTCTGCACATCAGACAGAGAGGTTCTTGAAAAAAAAAACAGAAATCATCACAGTCAAACAAATAATATGTAATGCTGTGAGGAACGTTGCTCTGGTGGAGGTGTGTCAAACACATCTGCACCATTGAAAATAGTGGGGGAATCGTTGCTTTTGCTCTGGGAAAACACCTTAGTGTGGTGGAGGTGTGTCAACCACATCTAATAATAAAAAATTATAATTTATTCAACTTCTATAGTTCTTTTCATTACAGAAAGATAAAAGAGAAAAGCTTCTGCCGGTTTGGAGAAGGAAAAAAAAGACTAAATTATTCTGTTTTAAAGTCAAATAATATGATAAATTAGAGTACTTTTTTTGTATAAATAATTTGTATTGAAACTGGCTTGTACAGTTGAAGTCGGAAGTTTACATACACTTAGGTTGGAGTCATTAAAAGTCGTTTTTCAACCACTCCACAAATTCCTTGTTAACAAACTCTAGTTTTGGCAAGTCGGTTAGGACATCTACTTTGTGCATGACACAAGTAATTTTTCCAACAATTGTTTACAGACAGATTAGTTAACTTATAAATCACTGTATCTCAATTCCAGTGGGTCAGAAGTTTACATGCACTAAGTTGACTGTGCCTTTAAACAGCTTGGAAAATTCCAGAAAAGGATGTTGTGGCTTTAGAAGCTTATGTTAGGCTAATTGACATCATTTGAGTCTGTGGATGTATTTCAAGGCCAACCTTCAAACTCAGTGCCTCTTCGCTTGACATCATGAGAAAATCAAAAGAAATCAGCCAAGACCACAGAAAAAGAATGGGTTCATCCTTGGGAGCAATTTCCAAATGGCTGAAGGTACCACGTTCATCTGTACAAACAATAGTACGCAAGTATAAACACCATGGGACCACACAGCTGTGGGTGGGTGAGGCTTGCAAGCCAAAGAACACCATCCCAACTGTGAAGCACGGGGGTAGCAGAATCATGTTGTGGGGGTGCTTTGCTGCAGGAGGGTCTAGTGCACTTCACAAAATAGATAGCATCATGAGGATGGACAATTATGTGGATATATTGAAGCAACATCTCAAGACTTCAGTCAGGAAGTTAAAGCTTGGTCGCAAATGGGTCTTCCAAATGGACATGACCCCAAGCATACTTCCAAAGTTGTGGCAAAATGACTTAAGAACAACAAAGTCAAGGTATTGGAGTGGCCATCACAAAGCCCTGACCTCAATCCTATAGAACATTTGTGGGCAGAACTGAAAAAGCTTGTGCGAGCAAGGAGGCCTACAAACCTGACTCAGTCATACCAGCTCTGTCAGGAGGAATGGGCCAAAATTCTCCCAATTTATTGTGGGAAGCTTGTGGAAGGCTACCCAAAACATTTGACCCAAGTTAAACAATTTAAAGGCAATGCTACCAAATACTATTTGAGTGTATGTAAACTTCTGACCCACTGGGAATGTGAAGAAAGAAATAAAAGCTGAAATAAATGATTATTTCTTCTTCTATTATTCTGACATTTCACATTCTTAAAATAAAGTGGTGATCCTAACTGACCTAAAACAGGGATTAAATGTCAGGAATTGTGAAAAACTGAGTTTAAATGTACTTGGCTAAGGTGTATGTAAACTCCGAATTCAACTTTATATGGCCATATCTATCCTCTAAAAAAAATGTGAAATTGCTATAAACATCAAATACTGTTTAAGGACAATCATAAATAAAAGGCAGTATTGAAGAATGGTTACAGACATACCTCATGGCTGGCTTGGGCAATGGTTTTGGGCAGTAGCTTCCACTGCCCAGACTGCCCATCTCCTTAGTCAGGTAAATCTCCTTGAACTTAAGTTGTTGTGATTCCTGCTCTTCTTCCTCTTCCTGATCCATACAGTTGGAGGAAGGGTAGGGAGTCGGGATGCGAAAGCTATTGTAAGACTTTCGACTGCCTGGCCTCTTAGGTACACCAGCCTCAGTAAATCTCACGCGGGACTTGGTGTTAGTCTTATCGTCTAACAGACTGGTGAGTGACGCTGTGAGAGATCTCTGTGACAATGGAGAGGAGGCAGCATCTTGGATGCCCAGTAGTTCGTAAAGACCTGGGATGATGATCTGCATCAGCTTGTCCGATAAAAACTGGACAATCCTCAGACACAAGCCGGCAAGCTGTTGTTTTGTCAGCTGTATTCCAGAAACAGAAGAAGTGTTTTAAAATGTTGCATAGTGCGTCTTTCAAAAGCTTATGAACAAGGTTAAACATTAGGCAGAGTTTTCATGGTAATCTGATTAAATTGTCAGTAACATGATCTTACCGGGTCAAACATGCCCTCACGAATCCCCCTCCATTGCCTGAAAACAATATTGTTATAAATGTTGTCATATCAGGATGCGTGGCAGAATTGTTTTTATTTAATTATTTGCCTGATCGTGAAGTTATACCTGCTTTGTGTCAGTTGTTTTGGCAAAATTGCAATGTGACAACTTTTCTAGCAATGACATTTTTTTTCCGATTGATCAGTTTCTAATTTGATCCTATTTCCTTGAAGGTGTGATAGTACCAAAGAAAACAGAACATACTTCTCAGTTAGGTTTTGAAGGAAGTCCATAAGTGTCAGATGTTCCACATTGTTGAGCTTTCCCTCTTCTGTGGTTTCCATCACTGAGGTTGCTCTGCTCCTGGTACAATTGCTCTGCTCCTGGTAGAAATGTAATTATATTGCAAATAATCAAACTTAATAAACAACAAATATCATACTGAAATAATTATTAACTATTAAAGAGTGGAGGAGCATTGGCAACGTTGGGCCAATTAAACAACTGCAACACAACAGAGATGGTTGTGGTATGTCAACATTGCCAATGATAGCATCACTATAACATTTTATTGGATTAATGTTGTAATATGAAATGACAAGGTCAACTTACCATCTCATTGACAGCTTCAGAGGTCAGGTGGTCATCCACCACACAGACAGGCAGGTCTAGAGACTGGGACAAGGCTCTATGGTCATAAGCAGGAGAGAATGGAAACATTATCAGAGCAGTCCCAATGGCAGAATCTAACCACTGTTTTCATGTCATAGACTCACTTAGTAGTTAATACATGGCCACAAATAATGAGCGGTTCAAATAGATCGGCTGGGGACTTGACCCTACAAATGACTCCATGAATGACGCCTGACCTGCCCCATAACAAGTTCTTTCTTATTAGTCTCTCTCTCTTAATCTCCACACGAATATCTAACTGGACTGAGTGTAAGTGGCTTTACCTGACTGTCTCAGTGTCAGAAACATCATAGTCTTGTTGTTCTATGTCCTCCAGGGACATCTCAGCTACAGCAGACGGGTTAAAGCCCGGAATGATCTCTCAAACTGAAAATAATGACTGTTTATGTGAACTGAACCATTTACAGTGGCTTGCAAAAGTATTCACCCCCCTTGGCATTTTCCCTATTTTGTTGCCTTATAACCTGGAATTAAAATAGATTTTTGCACTGTCAACTGTGGGACCTTAGGTATGTGCCTTTCCAAATCATGTCCAATCAATTGAATTTACCACAGGTGGACTCCAATCATGTTGTAGAAATACCTCAAGGATGATCAAGGGAAACAGGATGCACCGGAGCTCAATTTCGAGTCTCATAGCAAAGGGTTTGAATACTTATGTAAATAAGGCATTTCTGTTTTTTTCGGTTTTAAATTGCAAAAATGTCTAAACTGTTTTTGCTTTGTCATTATGGGATATTGTGTGTAGATTGATGAGGAAAATGTTGTATGTAATCCATTTTAGAATAAGGCTGTAATGTAAAAAATGAAATGTGTAAAAAAGTCAAGGGGTCTGAATACTTTCCAAATGCACTGAAGCAGTCTATAAGATATATCTTATTACAGTTTAGGCCTACCTTGTTATTTTATTCCATCTGGCAATATCATATTAATGGATTAAATCTATTTAGTTTGTTTTGTTGCTAGTATTTTTATTAATTGTTTGAAAATACAAGTATTATCTACTTTCTGAAGGACAGCCAAGTTGATAGGCAACATAGAACCTACAGACAATTATGACATCATTGGAACACATGCACGTGTCACAAACACCTTTAGCCCAAAAAAGCAGTGTAGCAGTGCTGCCCAAGCTGGGGGCAATACACTTTTATTAGGCTTTTATTCAGATTCACAAACAATGCTCTACTTGAAGTCAATGAGTAAACATGTAGCAACATGGCTGAGCTTTAACGTGTAAGTAGAAGTTGACACTAACCATATGTATAATCCTAAAATGCTTGCCCTAAATACCAGTCTAGAACCCAGGTATGTCTCCTGCTATTTATAGTATCTTTCAAGTACATCTTATTACAGTTTAGGCCTATCTTATTATTTTCTTCCATCTAGCAATATCATTTTAAGGGCAAATACACACACGTGTTGTAGGCCAATGAACTCCATAGTTTTAGTTATAGTCGTAGTTTTTCCAGGACAGCTACACCACCCGATGTTACAGGAAGGCCATAAAGATCATCAAGGACAACAACCACCCGAGCCACTGCCTGTTCACCCCGCTATCATCCAGAAGGCGAGGTCAGTACAGGTGCATCAAAGCAGGGACCGAGTGACTGAAAAACAGCTTCTATCTCAAGGCCATCAGACTGTTAAACAGCCACCACTAACATTGAGTGGCTGCTGCCAACACACTGACTCAACTCCAGCCACTTTAATAATGGGAATTGATGGGAAATGATGTAAAATATATCACTAGCCACTTTAAACAATGCTACCTAATATAATGTTTACATACCCTACATTATTCATCTCATATGTATACGTATATACTGTACTCTATATCATCTACTGCATCCTTATGTAATACATGTATCACTAGCCAGTTTAACTATGCCACTTTGTTTACATACTCATCTCATATGTATATACTGTACTCGATACCATCTACTGTATCTTGCCTATGCTGCTCTGTACCATCACTCATTCATATATCTTTATGTACATATTCTTTATCCCCTTACACTGTGTATAAGACAGTAGTTTTGGAATTGTTAGTTAGATTACTTGTTGGTTATTACTGCATTGTCGGAACTAGAAGCACAAGCATTTCGCTACACTCGCATTAACATCTGCTAACCAAGTGTATGTGACAAATAAAATTTGATTTGATTAGATTTTAATCAGAGTTTATAATAAGGAAGGGGAATTCTGTAACAGTTTATGACATCAAAGGTATGGCAGCTATGGAGCATCATTTTCAAAACAATGTCCAAAGCGGGAAATCATTGGATGTGATTCATTCGATTCTATGCAATTTCATCTTTGAGGACTGACATGGAAGCAACCATTACACAACCCTGAACTCAATAACCCCACCCCAGTTTCAGAAGAGATATCAAACCATATCTTGTCATTCTGTATTACATCCACTGTGCCTGGACAGTGATGGATGGCTATATGGAGCATCCTTGTCCATCATGTTCAGTGTGTTAGTGCTCTCACCACAGCGAGGCAGCAGAGTACCAGTTGAGGTAGGTGCAGGCAGAGCGTAGTAATTAAAGGCAGTGGTAGCCTATCCATCCCCATATCAACACCTGCAGCATCTCATGACACGCGCTCACACTCCCCCATTTACCACAACTTCCAAACTAACTGGACTTAAAACAATGTGTAACTTCGTGGCCATTCCAAGTCAGGATCACACCTAATACCAAATAGCTAAAGAGGATAAACCACAAATAAATTCATGTTTCCTAAAACAATGTGTAACTTCGTGGCCATTCCAAGTCAGGATCACACCTAATACCAAATAGCTAAAGAGGATAAACCACAAATAAATTCATGTTTTGTAGGGGGGAGTTGACGATTATGTGGTGGTTGTTTCACTATCGATGATGAAATTGCATTAAATCAAAAGAGTCAGACCCAATGATTTACTGTTCGTAAGGACAGAGTGACTAGTAATATTGAACATTAAGTCGAAATGTAGCTAGGGGAGTTCAAGATCCAAGATCACATTTTCTTTCTATGGATTAGCCCATCTGTCAAGTGTTGGTTGTCCAGTAAAAAACTCAAACTTCGATTTAAGATTATCAATCCGATTCTGTGATCAATGTGAATCTGTGAACAGTCTTGTGAATCTTTACTAGAGTCCCCATTAGCTAACGCTATAACGTTAGCTAATATTCCTGTGGTCCAACACCAATTGATAAGACATTACAAACAATTACAAATGAAGACTTTACAAACATTTAACAAGTAGACAATACAGACAATTAAAATACCTGACATTCAACATTCAGTTGATGCTTTGTAGGTGATGCAATAGCTGTAAACTATAGAGCTCGTGGCCAAGGTGAGTTAAGTGGCTAGAGTGGTTTCCTGTATGCCCATGCTGCACATAGCCCACCCCAATGCACTAGTTAGCCTAGTAAACAAGCCTATACCCCGCGGGTAAATTGCCACTATTCACTGTTACAGTGGTCAGAGATCACAGCCAGAAGCCTACCACCACCAACGGGCTACAACTGTTCAGTATTGTTGTCTAATTTATGGACATCGTCTATGTGACTTTTTTTTAAATTATCAAGTAGGCCCAACACAGTTTCAGAAGATGTAGGTACATTTGACCAATATTCATGTATCCATTTTTCAGTTAGCATGGTCATGTTTCCTTTCACGTGAGAAATATTAACCAAAGCATCATTTTCCCTTGCTTATCTCCTTCAAAATACTGCAAGCAACAGAGCTATATAAATAATGACTGTATTGGCATGAGTCCATACCTTATTATTGACTTCAATTGGAGGTGCAATTCACTCCTTTTGACGAGTAGGTTTGGTCCTCATTTCCAGAGCAAATGTGCAACAGTTCTACACACACATATTTAACTGTCTGTTTTCATTACATCATCAGCTACCTTTGTTACATCACAAAGCCAGCTGGCTAAATCTGGCACATTTACAGAAATACAGTAGATTGTCCCTGTCAAATACATTTGATAAAAAATAAATGTCCAAAACAAACAGTGGTGGAAAAAGTCCTCAATCAGTCAGTTGTAAACAGTATGACTCAAGTAAATGTGAAAGTTGCCCAGTAAAATACTACTTGGGAAGTATTTGGTTTGAAATATTCTCAAGTATCAAAAGTAAAAATAATTTTTAAAATTAAGCAAAGCAGACAACACAATTGTATTGCTTTTTTTGAATGTAAGAATAGCCAGGGGCACACTCCAACACTTAGACATAATTTATAAACTAAGCATTTGTGTTTATTGAGTCTGCCAGATCAGAGGTAGGGGATGTTCTCTTGATAAGTGTGTGAATTGGACCATTTTCCTGTCATACAAAGCATTCAAAATGTACTTTTGGGTATCAGGGAAAGTGGATGGAGTCAAAAGTACATTTTTGTCCTTTATGAATGTACTGAAGTTGTCAAAACTATAAATAGTTAAAGTACAGATACCCCCAAAAATATTTAAATAATTTTTACTTAAGTACTTTGCACCACTGAAAACAAACCTTTTCTAATGTCTCTATATCACTGGCTTGCAGGGTTTTCACCATTGACCCTTCATGTAATGGTATCGAAGTTCAAGATCCATCTTGGCTTAATGTAGGTAACAAGTATTGAAGATGTATAACTTAAACTTTTGTTAGTCAACGTTCACGTTCGTAATGATAGTTTATTACACTTGTCTGAGCAGTCAAACTGGTATGAAAAATATCCCATTCATAATAGAAAAGACAATGTTCAGAATACCTGGAGTGACAATTGATGGAAAGGGTTTACAGCATTACAAAAGTTTGATTAAAAACGGAATATTTATTCACCCACAATTTATTCTTGGCGCACTCTTTCAACTTGAAAATTAAGTTATGTTCAAGGATATTTAGATTTTTGTGGCTTAAAAATAGAGTACAAACTCAGTCTGTACATCACTTTAATATTAATAACCAATGTCAAGGCATCATGATACAGAGAAATACATACAAATGCTACAGTCTACCAACATCAAATAAATGCTGATGACAGACATATTTATGCAAAAAACAGGGGGTAAATTAATTTAGATACAGTCACAAGCTCCAATCTGAATGGCAGCAGGGAGAATATGATGTGGACACCAAGGAACTTAATTCTCAATCCGCTCCACTACAGCCCTGTTGATGTGAATGGGGGAGTGTTCTGCCCTCCTTTTCCTGTAGTCCACGATCATCTCCTTTGTTTTGCTCATGTTGAGGGAGAGGTTGTTGTTCTGGCACCACACTGCCAGGTCTCTGACCTCCTCCCTATAGGCTGTCTCATCATTGTCGGTGATCAGGCCCACCCCTGCTGTGTCGTCAGCAAACTGAATGATGGTGTTGGAGTCATGCTGGCCATGCAGGAGGGGACTATGCACACACCCCTGAGGGGCCCCCATGTTGAGGATCAGTGTGGCAGATGTGGTGTTGCCTACCTTTACCACCTGGGGGAGGCCCTTCAGGAAGTCCAGGATCCAGTTGCAGAGGGAGGTGTTCAGTTCCAGGGTCCTTAGCTTAGTGATGAGCTTTGTGGGCACTGTGGTGTTGAATGCTGAGCTGTAGTCAATGAACAGCATTCTCACATAGGTGTTCCTTTTGACCAGGTGGAAAAGGGCAGTATAGATCACGATTGATATTGCATCATCTGTGAAGATGTTGGGGCGGTATGCAAATTGAAGTGGATATATAGGGTTTCTGGGATGATGGTGTTGATGTGAGCCTTGACCAGCCTTTCAAAGGCTATGGGGTAATAGTCATTTAGGCAGGTTACCTTCACTTTCTTGGGCACAGGGACTAGTTGGTCCGCGCATGCTCGGAGCACACGTCCTGGTACAAAAATAATATATATATATATATATATATATATATATATATATATATATAAACAAACATAAGGTTCTGCAGGCTCCACATCATACCTAAGTATGATCCCCAATCAGAGACAATGATAGACAGCTGCCTCTGATTGGGAACCATACCAGGCCAAACAAAGAAATAGATGACCTAGATTGCCCACCCTAGTCACACCCTGACCTAACCAAATAGAGAATTAAAAGGATCTCTACGGTCAGGGCGTGACACTTTGCCTGTTTGATGGTTAGTCTGAGGGCATAGCAGGATTTCATATAAGTGTCTGGATTAGTGTCCCGCTCCTTGAAAGAAGCAGCTCTAGCCTTTAGCGCGGTGTGGATGTTGCCTGTAATCCATGGCTTCTGTCGGGGATATGTACATACGGTCACTGTGGGCACGACGTTGTCGATCCACTTATTGATGTAGCCTGTTATCACAGTCTGTGCTAGCAAAACATGGTATACTCCCCAATGCATGTGGATGAATCGCAGAACATATTACAGTCTGTGCTAGCAAAACAGTCAACATATGACAACAAATGAATGCAATCTCATTTAATGAGGACAATTATCTTGGGTTGGAGAAGCTTCTAGTGATGGCTCTATACATTCTGGTGAAAAGGGAGGGTTTGCGACTCTTCTCTTCAGGTGGGAAGGAATATGCGATGTCATTTCCCTCTGGAGCAAAGGAGCCATGATAATTTTTCCTCGACTCTGCAAAGAAAGACCATCCAGTATGTCATGGGTAACAATTCAGAGCAGAGTGCAATGTCTTTCCAAATGAATTAGTTGAACGCTAAAGTAATAATATCTTAGTCTTGAATGAGCAGCAGCAGGGCTTACCTGTAAAGTACACAGTAGGGGAAGTGTTCTGAGGCTGGTACTCCATAGACTTTTGAGGACAGTGGTTCTTTCTAACTTTCTTGGAACCCTGTTTGGTGGGAAAAGGCACATTAAAACAAACTGTTATATATCTTAAAGTACAGTATATCAACTGGAAAAAGGCAATACAATGCTAAAATACTGAATTATATAAACAAATAATATCTCATACATTCAAAAGCAGTGTTATTCATGAAAAATCTGTACTTATACCTTTATGTTAAAGCATATCTTGCTGAACATGGTTTTCTTGCTTTTCTTGGACTTGAAGATGGGGATCTGCTCTCCAGTACTGCTGGTGCTATCCCTTACCAAATCCAACATCCCTTCTACAATGTCTCTGGTGGCCATGCTGGTACTGGACTCAAAAGAACATTTGGCATTGGCTTTGGTGATCATTTGATGACTTGAGCCAACTGATAAGGCATCCATCATTTTGTTGACCATGACCTTCGTGAGCTGATTCATTGTGTCACTATCCTCTGGCTTGCTCAGATTGAGCTGGATAGGAAAGACCATGCAAGTAGAGGTGCTTGGTTCATTCTGGACTGAAACATCAATGTTGATATTTTCATACTCATCTAACCACTGTTTTAGGAAGCCCTTCACTGTCTCTTCAGCAAATATCTGGAGAAGCTGAGAGGAGAGCTTCCTGGATATGGCACATTGTTCCTTTCCCCATTTCAGCCTTGAAAGAATGGAGTCTGAAGCACTTCTGGCTGCTGCCAATGTTAAGACCTGTGGAGTGCTGTGGCTGTCCTGAAGGGCTATCACTTTATCCACAAATTCATGACTGAAAATGTGGATGGTCCCAGTGGAAATGATTTTTCTCAATTTCCTAACAGCAGATCTGAGGTTGTCAGGATGAGAAGCACCCTGTCCATATTCCTGTGTGTTCTCAACACTTTCCACCATTTCGTCCACTACCACCCCAGCAGCTTGCCTGACTTTGTCCACAAAGGATGGGGGAAGTAAGTTCTCTGTGTGAAACAAGTCCTGAATGATCATGTTTCTTACAATGGGAAAGTCACTCTGAGCAGATAATTCAGTGGGGATGGGAGTACCGGGCAAGGTGAAGTCCCATTCTGACTGCTTTGATTTTGAAGTAGGTGTTAGAGAGATGGAGGAGCGTGAAGAAGAGGTATTTCTTGTATTTTGGCTGTCAGCACTCCTACAACGGATCGTGCCAATATCCTCCAGGATGGATCCTGAGAGCTTAGTGGTTTTAGGTAGTAATTTGTGCGGAATGTCCACACAGGCATCGTTTCCACCAGGTGTAACACTGCTCTGGTTGACCTCAAGATGGCCGAGACTTGCTCTTTGTGAAGCAGGACTGCTTTGATATGTAAATATTTGGATTGAACCAAGTGTTGTGTCTGACATTTGAATATATTTTCTGAGAAACTCCGTAATCTTACTTTGCAGACTGTAGTAGATGTTACGAGCAACAGACCAGATTATTTTCTCAGAAACCTGTCCAGTGGTGAGCAGGGAGGTTCCAGATACCATGTCAGATGATTGGGTGGTCTGGGTGAGCTCCTGCAGATCTTTCACTATGGTTTGTATAATATCACTAGATGTAGATACAGACTGGAGGTACTTATCTGTTGTACCTTCCTCCACAATGTTAAAGGATCTAGAGAGGACCTCACTCACTCCTTTCTCAGCTTTGGTTTGGAACTCATGACTAGAAAGTTTTTGGAGGCTCTTTGTTGGAAGACTGTGGGAAGATGCAATGCCTTTGGAGGCAGCCGTGCTGCAATCTAGACTTACTGGAGAGGTTCGCTCAGGAGAACCTTGGAGACGTTCAAACATGTCTTCACATGGTGTTGGGGACCTTGACAAGGAGATGTCCTTCAGCTGAGACAGAACACCACCTACCAATATGTTGACCTCAAGGGACATATCAGATATTTTCTTTCCTACTGTGGAGAAGCAAGGTGCATTTGATGTCTGATCCTCGCATGAGGTCAAGATTGTTGAAATTACCTGTTTGGTACTATTGTTCATTAGACCCTCGTCTGTTTCAGTCCAGAGAAGTTTTGAACTCTCGCTGACACCCATGTGTAGAGTCACTTCCTGGTTCAAACTGGGCAAGTGAGGCACACTCTTACTAGCTTGCGTCAAGTTCTGGCTTGCCAAACCAAGGTACTCCTTAGTCCCAAGATGTCCAGAGTCCTCTGTGGGTGTACGGCTAGACAGTCTTCTCTGCACGTCTGACCTCCGCCGGTGAATGTTGAAGCCCTTTAATGTCTTCTTAATATTTTTATATAAACTAGTAGTAGCAGACCAGATCCTGCTCTTTCGCTTTTGTGCATTTTCCTGGAGGTCAGGTTCTCTCTCCTCTACTTCTGCAGGTTGCACCAAGCTCTGCAGGTCTTCCACAAATGTGTCAATGATGCCAAAGGCAGCAGAATCCGCACAAATATCCTTTGACAAGGTTCTCTGGTTTTGAACGGAACAAGACCTGGATGCTACAGAATAAGCAGGCTGTGCACTAGTTAAGCTACTGTTGGACTTTTTAACTAGGAACTCACTCACTGCTTGAGTGGTGTCTCTCTTGAATTCCTCACTTGAGAGTTTTTTCATGCAATCTAACAGACTGGTCAAAGAAGCTGTGGCCTTACTTCTGCTGTCCTCAATTTGACAGGGGAACTCATATACTATTGGTGATGAGGCCCTGGAATGGGAGATATCCCCAAGCTGAGCCAGAACGCCCTCTACAAATTGTTGTCTCTCAATAGAGAAGTCTGATCCTTTTTCTCCAACAGTGTACAGGGGGTCCTCCTTTGACATCTCAGTCTTGTACAAGACCAGAAGCTCTGAGATGACTTCTTTGGTGCAAGTTGTGATGTTGTCATCAGATGTGACAATGCTCTTTAGGGCAAATCTCTGAAGCTTGCCGAAATAATCTTTCAAGTTGTTTTGGATGCTGTGGTAAATGTGAACAGCAGCAGACCAGGCACTCTTCTGTTGGGGACTCTCTTCAGATTCAGCCAAGGACTTCATATCTGACACGAAAGTCTTAACAACTACTGACGCCGCTGAGCCCACTGGGTAAATTGACTCTGTCTTTACAATGCCAGACAATGTTTGACCTGATACAGCACCTGTTAACTCAGACTGAACGACTGAACTAGGAAAGCTCAAACTACTGACTTTTTTGGCAAGAACTCCACTCACTGCTTGTATTGCTGATGTTTGAAACTCCCGGCTGGAGAGTTTTTGGATGCTCTTAGATGTGAGCGTGCAGGAGGAACCAGATTCACCAATATTGTAGCTGCTCTCGTATTTCCTTATCAGGGCATCAAGATCGTCAATGAAGCCAACATGCGATGCCAAAAACGTGATCTTGTCCTTCAGATCTTTCAGCAAATTCTGTTCGTTCTCATCAACAAAAGCCACCATTGTGTCAGAGATCATGGTCATGACTTGCCCTGTTAGACTCTTGCTCTCTTGGTCAACTTTTTCAAGTTTAGCAACCAGCTCTCTCACCATGCTCTCAGTCACCATGGTCTGTGAGTCTCCCCTTACCGGTGTCACTTGAGAGGTTTGGCTAGCGGAGGCACTCTTAACGACTACTGATACGGCCGACTTGACATCTTTAATCACTTCTGCCATTACAGCAGGGGTCATCTTCGGAGAGCCTGCACTTCCAGATGGAGAATTGGACATGCATGCAAGTTTGGAGAGAGAACCTTGCAGGCTGTCCTGCACACAGGTGATGAGGGTGTCCTCTGAGACACCTAAGAGGACTTGTAGCGAGTCAGAGTTGGTTGTCTTCTTCTGCACATCAGACAGAGAGGTTCTTGAAAAAAAAAACAGAAATCATCACAGTCAAACAAATAATATGTAATGCTGTGAGGAACGTTGCTCTGGTGGAGGTGTGTCAAACACATCTGCACCATTGAAAATAGTGGGGGAATCGTTGCTTTTGCTCTGGGAAAACACCTTAGTGTGGTGGAGGTGTGTCAACCACATCTAATAATAAAAAATTATAATTTATTCAACTTCTATAGTTCTTTTCATTACAGAAAGATAAAAGAGAAAAGCTTCTGCCGGTTTGGAGAAGGAAAAAAAAGACTAAATTATTCTGTTTTAAAGTCAAATAATATGATAAATTAGAGTACTTTTTTTGTATAAATAATTTGTATTGAAACTGGCTTGTACAGTTGAAGTCGGAAGTTTACATACACTTAGGTTGGAGTCATTAAAAGTCGTTTTTCAACCACTCCACAAATTCCTTGTTAACAAACTCTAGTTTTGGCAAGTCGGTTAGGACATCTACTTTGTGCATGACACAAGTAATTTTTCCAACAATTGTTTACAGACAGATTAGTTAACTTATAAATCACTGTATCTCAATTCCAGTGGGTCAGAAGTTTACATGCACTAAGTTGACTGTGCCTTTAAACAGCTTGGAAAATTCCAGAAAAGGATGTTGTGGCTTTAGAAGCTTATGTTAGGCTAATTGACATCATTTGAGTCTGTGGATGTATTTCAAGGCCAACCTTCAAACTCAGTGCCTCTTCGCTTGACATCATGAGAAAATCAAAAGAAATCAGCCAAGACCACAGAAAAAGAATGGGTTCATCCTTGGGAGCAATTTCCAAATGGCTGAAGGTACCACGTTCATCTGTACAAACAATAGTACGCAAGTATAAACACCATGGGACCACACAGCTGTGGGTGGGTGAGGCTTGCAAGCCAAAGAACACCATCCCAACTGTGAAGCACGGGGGTAGCAGAATCATGCTGTGGGGGTGCTTTGCTGCAGGAGGGTCTAGTGCACTTCACAAAATAGATAGCATCATGAGGATGGACAATTATGTGGATATATTGAAGCAACATCTCAAGACTTCAGTCAGGAAGTTAAAGCTTGGTCGCAAATGGGTCTTCCAAATGGACATGACCCCAAGCATACTTCCAAAGTTGTGGCAAAATGACTTAAGAACAACAAAGTCAAGGTATTGGAGTGGCCATCACAAAGCCCTGACCTCAATCCTATAGAACATTTGTGGGCAGAACTGAAAAAGCTTGTGCGAGCAAGGAGGCCTACAAACCTGACTCAGTCATACCAGCTCTGTCAGGAGGAATGGGCCAAAATTCTCCCAATTTATTGTGGGAAGCTTGTGGAAGGCTACCCAAAACATTTAACCCAAGTTAAACAATTTAAAGGCAATGCTACCAAATACTATTTGAGTGTATGTAAACTTCTGACCCACTGGGAATGTGAAGAAAGAAATAAAAGCTGAAATAAATGATTATTTCTTCTTCTATTATTCTGACATTTCACATTCTTAAAATAAAGTGGTGATCCTAACTGACCTAAAACAGGGATTAAATGTCAGGAATTGTGAAAAACTGAGTTTAAATGTACTTGGCTAAGGTGTATGTAAACTCCGAATTCAACTTTATATGGCCATATCTATCCTCTAAAAAAAATGTGAAATTGCTATAAACATCAAATACTGTTGAAGGACAATCATAAATAAAAGGCAGTATTGAAGAATGGTTACAGACATACCTCATGGCTGGCTTGGGCAATGGTTTTGGGCAGTAGCTTCCACTGCCCAGACTGCCCATCTCCTTAGTCAGGTAAATCTCCTTGAACTTAAGTTGTTGTGATTCCTGCTCTTCTTCCTCTTCCTGATCCATACAGTTGGAGGAAGGGTAGGGAGTCGGGATGCGAAAGCTATTGTAAGACTTTCGACTGCCTGGCCTCTTAGGTACACCAGCCTCAGTAAATCTCACGCGGGACTTGGTGTTAACCTTATTGTCTAACAGACTGGTGAGTGACGCTGTGAGAGATTTCTGTGGCAATGGAGAGGAGGCAGCATCTTGGATGCCCAGTAGTTCGTAAAGACCTGGGATGATGATCTGCATCAGCTTGTCCGATAAAAACTGGACAATCCTCAGACACAAGCCGGCAAGCTGTTGTTTTGTCAGCTGTATTCCAGAAACAGAAGAAGTGTTTTAAAATGTTGCATAGTGCGTCTTTCAAAAGCTTATGAACAAGGCTAAACATTCAGTGATCATTGTATTCTAAATAAGCTTTCAGATCTTACCGGGTCAGAAATGCCATTACGAATCCTACTCCATTGCCTGAAAATTATTCATATGAATTATTCATATTAATAGTATTAATATTGTCAGTCAGTCAGTAGAAAAATGTCGGTCAGTAGAGTCATCAGATTAAACAGTATTTTACACATGCTTTGTAGCAATTGTTTTGACAACATTGTGGTGTGATGTAACTTTTTCTGCAATGGAAATGTAGTTGATGAATCTGCTTTCATACAATCCTTTACAGGTTTGATAGTAGTACTGTACCAAAGAAAATAGAACATACTCCTCAGTTAGGTTCTGCAGGAAGTTGATAATCAGTGAAAAAGACTCAAGATGTGTCGCACTGTTGAGGCTCTCTTCTTCTGTGGTTTCCACAGTGCTGCTTTGCTTCTGGTAGAAATAAACATTATGAGTCTCAAATAATGGCACCAACAGAGTCAAACTTAACATATACAACAAATATCATACTGAAAGAACTTATGAACCGTTAGAGTGGAGGAGCATTGGCAACGTTGGACAAATTTAAACAACTGAAACACAACAGAGATGGTTGTGGTACGTCAACATTGCCAATGATAGCATCACTATAACATTTTATTGGATTAATGTTGTAATATGAAATGACAAGGTCAACTTACCATCTCATTGACAGCTTCAGAGGTCAGGTGGTCATCCATCACACAGACAGGCAGGTCTAGAGACTGGGACAAGGCTCTATGGTCATAACCAGGAGAGAATGGAAACATCAGAGCAGTCCCAATGGCAGAATCTAACCACTGTCTTCATGTCAAAGACTTGACCCTACAAATGACTCAATGAATGACGCCTGACCTGCCCATAACAAGTTCTTTCTTATTAGTCTGTCTCTCTTAATCTCCACACAAATATCTAACTGGACAGAGTGTAAGTGGCCTTACCTGACTCTCTCAGTGTCAGAAACGTCATAGTCTTGTTGTTCTATGTCCTCCAGGGACATCTCAGCTACAGCAGACGGGGCAAAGCCCGGGATGATCTCTCAAACTGAAAATAATGACTGTTTATGTGAACTGAACCATTTACAGTGGCTTGCGAAAGTATTCACCCCCCTTGGCATTTTCCCTATTTTGTTGCCTTATTAAAATAGATTTTTGCACTGTCAACTGTGGGACTTTAGGTGTGTGCCTTTCCAAATCATGTCCAATCAATTGAATTTACCACAGGTGGACTCCAATCATGTTGTAGAAATACCTCAAGGATGATCAAGGGAAACAGGATGCACCGGTGCTCAATTTCGAGTCTCATAGCAAAGGGTTTGAATACTTATGTAAATAAGGCATTTCTGTTTTTTTCGGTTTTAAATTGCAAAAATGTCTAAACTGTTTTTGCTTTGTCATTATGGGATATTGTGTGTAGATTGATGAGGAAAATGTTGTATGTAATCCATTTTAGAATAAGGCTGTAATGTAAAAAATGAAATGTGTAAAAAGTCAAGGGGTCTGAATACTTTCCAAATGCACTGAAGCAGTCTATAAGATATATCTTATTACAGTTTAGGCCTACCTTGTTATTTTATTCCATCTGGCAATATCATATTAATGGATTAAATCTATTTAGTTTGTTTTGTTGCTAGTATTTTTATTAATTGTTTGAAAACACAAGTATTATCTACTTTCTGAAGGACAGCCAAGTTGATAGGCAACATAGAACCTACAGACAATTATGACATCATTGGAACACATGCACGTGTCACAAACACCTTTAGCCCAAAAAAGCAGTGTAGCAGTGCTGCCCAAGCTGGGGGCAATACACTTTTATTAGGCTTTTATTCAGATTCACAAACAATGCTCTACTTGAAGTCAATGAGTAAACATGTAGCAACATGGCTGAGCTTTAACGTGTAAGTAGAAGTTGACACTAACCATATGTATAATCCTAAAATGCTTGCCCTAAATACCAGTCTACAACCCAGGTATGTCTCCTGCTATTTATAGTATCTTTCAAGTACATCTTATTACAGTTTAGGCCTATCTAGCAATATAATTTTAATTAAGGGCAAATACACACATGTGTTGTAGGCCAATGAACTCCATAGTTTTAATCAGAGTTTATAATAAGGAAGGGGAATTCTGTAACACTTTATGACATCAAAGGTATGGCAGCTATGGAGAATCATTTTCAAAACAATGTCCAAAGCGGGAAATCATTGGATGTGATTCATTCGATTCTATGCAATTTCATCTTTGAGGACTGACATGGAAGCAACCATTACACAACTCTGAACTCAATAACCCCACCACAGTTTCAGAAGAGATATCAAACCATATCTTGTCATTCTGTATTACATTCTGTATTACATCCATCACAACTGGACAGTGATGGATGGCTATATGGAGCATCCTTGTCCATCATGTTCAGTGTGTTAGTGCTCTCACCACAGCGAGGCAGCAGAGTACCAGTTGAGGTAGGTGCAGGCAGAGCGTAGTAATTAAAGGCAGTGGTAGCCTATCCATCCCCATATCAACACCTGCAGCATCTCATGACACGCGCTCACACTCCCCCATTTACCACAACTTCCAAACTAACTGGACCTAAAACAATGTGTAACTTCGTGGCCATTCCAAGTCAGGATCACACCTAATACAAAGAGCTAGAGGATAAACCACAAATTAATTCATGTTTCCTAAAACAATGTGTAACTTCGTGGCCATTCCAAGTCAGGATCACACCTAATACCAAATAGCTAAAGAGGATAAACCACAAATAAATTCATGTTTTGTAGGGGGGAGTTGACGATTATGTGGTGGTTGTTTCACTATCGATGATGAAATTGCATTAAATCAAAAGAGTCAGACCCAATGATTTACTGTTCGTAAGGACAGAGTGACTAGTAATATTGAACATTATGTCGAAATGTAGCTAGGGGAGTTCAAGATCCAAGATCACATTTTCTTTCTATGGATTAGCCCATCTGTCAAGTGTTGGTTGTCCAGTAAAAAACTCAAACTTCGAATTAAGATTATCAATCCGATTCTGTGATCAATGTGAATCTGTGAACAGTCTTGTGAATCTTTACTAGAGTCCCCATTAGCTAACGCTATAACGTTAGCTAATCTTCCTGTGGTCCAACACCAATTGATAAGACATTACAAACAATTACAAATGAAGACTTTACAAACATTTAACAAGTAGACAATACAGACAATTAAAATACCTGACATTCAACATTCAGTTGATGCTTTGTAGGTGATGCAATAGCTGTAAACTATAGAGCTCGTGGCCAAGGTGAGTTAAGTGGCTAGAGTGGTTTCCTGTATGCCCATGCTGCACATAGCCCACCCCAATGCACTAGTTAGCCTAGTAAACAAGCCTATACACCGCGGGTAAATTGCCACTATTCACTGTTACAGTGGTCAGAGATCACAGCCAGAAGCCTACCACCACCAACGGGCTACAACTGTTCAGTATTGTTGTCTAATTTATGGACATCGTCTATGTGACTTTTTTTAAAATTATCAAGTAGGCCCAACACAGTTTCAGAAGATGTAGGTACATTTGACCAATATTCATGTATCCATTTTTCAGTTAGCATGGTCATGTTTCCTTTCACGTGAGAAATATTAACCAAAGCATCATTTTCCCTTGTTTATCTCCTTCAAAATACTGCAAGCAACAGAGCTATATAAATAATGACTGTATTGGCATGAGTCCATACCTTATTATTGACTTCAATTGGAGGTGCAATTCACTCCTTTTGACGAGTAGGCTTGGTCCTCATTTCCAGAGCAAATGTGCAACAGTTCTACACACACATATTTAACTGTCTGTTTTCATTACATCATCAGCTACCTTTGTTACATCACAAAGCCAGCTGGCTAAATCTGGCACATTTACAGAAATACAGTAGATTGTCCCTGTCAAATACATTTGATAAAAAATAAATGTCCAAAACAAACAGTGGTGGAAAAAGTCCTCAATCAGTCAGTTGTAAACAGTATGACTCAAGTAAATGTGAAAGTTGCCCAGTAAAATACTACTTGGGAAGTATTTGGTTTGAAATATTCTCAAGTATCAAAAGCCCTTCAGGAAGTCCAGGGTCCAGTTGCAGAGGGAGGTGTTCAGTTCCAGGGTCCTTAGCTTAGTGATGAGCTTTGTGGGCACTGTGGTGTTGAATGCTGAGCTGTAGTCAATGAACAGCATTCTCACATAGGTGTTCCTTTTGACCAGTTGGGAAAGGGCAGTATAGATCACGATTGATATTGCATCATCTGTGAATCTGTTGGGGCGGTATGCGAATTGAAGTGGATATATAGGGTTTCTGGGATGATGGTGTTGATGTGAGCCTTGACCAGCCTTTCAAAGGCTATGGGGTAATAGTCATTTAGGCAGGTTACCTTCACTTTCTTGGGCACAGGGACTATGGTGGTCTGTTTGAAACATGTAGGTATTACAGAGGTTGAAAAAGTCAGTGAAGACACTTGCCAGTTGGTCCGCGCATGCTCGGAGCACACGTCCCTGTAATCCATCTGACCCCTTGTGAATGTTGACATTTTTAAAGGTTTTGCTCTCCTTGGCTACAGAGAGCGTTATCACAGTCGTACCAAACAGCTGATGCTCTGATGCATGCCTCAGTGTTGCTTGCCTTGAAGCGAGCATAAAAGGCACCTAGCCCGTCTGGCAGACTTGTGTCACTGGGCAGCTTGCGGCTGGGTTTCCCTTTGTTGTCCGTAATAGTTTGCAAGCCTTGCCACATCCAACGAGCATCAGAACCGATGTAGTAGGATTCAATCTTAGTCCTGTATTTACGCTTTGTGTTACGCTCGTCGTCGGAATGAGGAGACCAAGGTGCAGCGTGTTAAGTGTACATCTTACTTTATTAGATGAACACCAAAAAAACACCAAAATATAAACAAACATAATGTTCTGCAGGCTACACATCATACCTAAGTATGATCCCCAATCAGAGACAACGATAGACAGCTGCCTCTGATTGGGAACCATACCAGTCCAAACAAAGAAATAGATCACCTAGATTGCCCACCCTAGTCACACCCTGACCTAACCAACCACTTTGCCTGTTTGACGGTTAGTCTGAGGGCATAGCAGGATTTCATATAAGTGTCTGGATTAGTGTCCCGCTCCTTGAAAGAAGCAGCTCTAGCCTTTAGCGCGGTGTGGATGTTGCCTGTAATCCATGGCTTCTGTCGGGGATATGTACATACGGTCACTGTGGGCACGACGTTGTCGATCCACTTATTGATGTAGCCTGTGACTGAGGTGGTATACTCCTCAATGCATGTGGATGAATCGCAGAACATATTACAGTCTGTGCTAGCAAAACAGTCAACATATGACAACAAATGAATGCAATCTCATTTAATGAGGAAAATTATCTTGGGTTGGAGAAGCTTCTAGTGATGGCTCTATACATTCTGGTGAAAAGGGAGGGTTTGCGACTCTTCTCTTCAGGTGGGAAGGAATATGCGATGTCATTTCCCTCTGGAGCAAAGGAGCCATGAGAATTTGTCCTCGACTCTGAAAAGAAAGACCATCCAGTATGTCATGGGTAACAATTCAGAGCAGAGTGCAATGTCTTTCCAAATGAATTAGTTGAACGCTAAAGTAATAATATCTTAGTCTTGAATGAGCAGCAGCAGGGCTTACCTGTAAAGTACACAGTAGGGGAAGTGTTCTGAGGCTGGTACTCCATAGACTTTTGAGGACAGTGGTCCTTTCTAACTTTCTTGGAACCCTGTTTGGTGGGAAAAGGCACATTAAAACAAACTGTTATATATCTTAAAGTACAGTATATCAACTGCAAAAAGGCAATACAATGCTAAAATACTGAATTACAGTGCCTTGCGAAAGTATTCGGCCCCCTTGAACTTTGCAACCTTTTGCCACATTTCAGGCTTCAAACATAAAGATATAAAACTGTATTTTTTTGTGAAGAATCAACAACAAGTGGGACACAATCATGAAGTGGATATTTCAAACTTTTTTAACAAATCAAAAACTGAAAAATTGGGCGTGCAAAATTATTCAGCCCCTTTACTTTCAGGGCAGCAAACTCTCTCCAGAAGTTCAGTGAGGATCTCTGAATGATCCAATGTTGACCTAAATGACTAATGATGATAAATACAATCCACCTGTGTGTAATCAAGTCTCCGTATAAATGCACCTGCACTGTGATAGTCTCAGTGGTAGGTCCGTTAAAAGCGCAGAGAGCATCATGAAGAACAAGGAACACACCAGGCAGGTCCGAGATACTGTTGTGAAGAAGTTTAAAGCCGGATTTGGATACAAAAATATTTCCCAAGCTTTAAACATCCCAATGAGCACTGTGCAAGAGATAATATTGAAACGGAAGGAGTATCAGACCACTGCAAATCTACCAAGACCTGGCCGTCCCTCTAAACGTTCAGCTCATACAAGGAGAAGACTGATCAGAGATGCAGCCAAGAGGCCCATGATCACTCTGGATGAACTGCAGAGATCTACAGCTGAGGTGGGAGACTCTGTCCATAGGACAACAATCAGTCGTATATTGCACAAATCTGGCCTTTATGGAAGAGTGGCAAGAAGAAAGCCATTTCTTAAAGATATCCATAAAAAGTGTAATTTAAAGTTTGCCACAAGCCACCTGGGAGACACACCAAACATGTGGAAGAAGGTGCTCTGGTCAGATGAAACCAAAATTGAACTTTTTGGCAACAATGCAAAATGTTATGTTTGGCGTAAAAGCAAGACCACTCATCACCCTGCACACACCATCCCCACTGTCAAACATGGTGGTGGCAGCATCATGGTTTGGGCCTGCTTTTCTTCAGCAGGGACAGGGAAGATGGTTAAAATTGATGGGAAGATGGATGGAGCCAAATACAGGACCATTCTGGAAGAAAACCTGATGGAGTCTGCAAAAGACCTGAGACTGGGACGGAGATTTGTCTTCCAAGAAGACAATGATCCAAAACATAAAGCAAAATCTACAATGGAATGGTTCAAAAATAAACATATCCAAGTGTTAGAATGGCCAAGTCAAAGTCCAGACCTGAATCCAATCGAGAATCTGTGGAAAGAACTGAAAACTGCTGTTCACAAATGCTCTCCATCCAACCTCACTGAGCTCGAGCTGTTTTGCAAGGAGGAATGGGAAAAAAATTCAGTCTCTCGATGTGCAAAACTGATAGAGACATACCCCAAGCGACTTACAGCTGTAATCGCAGCAAAAGGTGGCGCTACAAAGTATTAACTTAAGGGGGCTGAATAATTTTGCACGACCAATTTTTCAGTTTTTGATTTGTTAAAAAAGTTTGAAATATCCAATAAATGTCGTTCCACTTCATGATTGTGTCCCACTTGTTGTTGATTCTTCACAAAAAAATACAGTTTTATATCTTTATGTTTGAAGCGTGAAATGTGGCAAAAGGTCGCAAAGTTCAAGGGGGCCGAATACTTTCGCAAGGCACTGTATATAAACAAATAATATCTCATACATTCAAAAGCAGTGTTATTCATGAAAAATCTGTACTTATACCTTTATGTTAAAGCATATCTTGCTGAACATGGTTTTCTTGCTTTTCTTGGACTTGAAGATGGGGATCTGCCCTCCAGTACTGCTGATGCTATCCCTTACCAAATCCAACATCCCTTCTACAATGTCACTGGTGGCCATGCTGGTACCCGACTCAAAAGAAAATTTGGCATTGGCTTTGGTGATCATTTGATGACTTGAGCCAACTGATAAGGCATCCATCATTTTGTTGACCATGACCTTCGTGAGCTGATTCATTGTGTCACTATCCTCTGGCTTTCTCTGATTGAGCTGGATAGGAAAGACCATGCAAGTAGAGGTGCTTGGTTCATTCTGGACTGAAACATCAATGTTGATATTTTCATACTCATCTAACCACTGTTTTAGGAAGCCCTTCACTGTCTCTTCGGCAAATATCTGGAGAAGCTGAGAGGAGAGCTTCCTGGATATGGCACGTTGTTCCTTTCCCCATTTCAGCCTTGAAAGAATGGAGTCTGAAGCACTTCTGGCTGCTGCCAATGTTAAGACCTGTGGAGTGCTGTGGCTGTCCTGAAGGGCTATCACTTTATCCACAAATTCATGACTGAAAATGTGGATGGTCCCAGTGGAAATTATTTTTCTCAATTTCCTAACAGCAGATCGGAGGTTGTCAGGATGAGAAGCACCCTGTCCATCTTCCTGTGTGTTCTCAACACTTTCCACCATTTCGTCCACTACCACCCCAGCAGCTTGCCTGACTTTGTCCACAAAGGATGGGGGAAGTAAGTTCTCTGTGTGAAACAAGTCCTGAATGATCAAGTTTCTTAAAATGGGAAAGTCACTCTGAGCAGATAGTTCAGTGGGGATGGGAGTACCGGGCAAGGTGAAGTCCCATTCTGACTGCTTTGATTTTGAAGTAGGTGTTAGAGAGATGGAGGAGCGTGAAGAAGAGGTATTTCTTGTATTTTGGCTGTCAGCACTCCTACAACGGATCGTGCCAATATCCTCCAGCATGGATCCTGAGAGCTTAGTGGTTTTAGGTAGTAATTTGTGCGGAATGTCCACACAGGCATCGTTTCCACCAGGTGTAACACTGCTCTGGTTGACCTCAAGATGGCAGAGACTTGCTCTTTGTGAAGCAGGACCGCTTTGATATGGAAATATTTGGATTGAACCAAGTGTTGTGTCTGACATTTGAAGATCTTTTCTGAGAAACTCCGTAATCTTACTTTGCAGACTGTAGTAGATGTTACGAGCGACAGACCATATTATTTTCTCAGAAACCTGTCCAGTGGTGAGCAGGGAGGTTCCAGATACCATGTCAGATGATTGGGTGGTCTGGGTGAGCTCCTGCAGATCTTTCACTATGGTTTGTATAATATCAGTAGATGTGGTGGATGTAGATACAGACTGGAGGTACTTATCTGTTGTACCTTCCTCCACAATGTTAAATGATCTAGAGAGGACCTCACTCACTCCTTTCTCAGCTTTGGTTTGGAACTCATGACTAGAAAGTTTTTGGAGGCTCTTTGTTGAAAGACTGTGGGAAGATGCAATGCCTTTGGAGGCAGCCGTGCTGCAATCTAGACTTACTGGAGAGGTTCGCTCAGTAGAACCTTGGAGACGTTCAAACATGTCTTCACATGGTGTTGGGGACCTTGACAAGGAGATGTCCTTCAGCTGAGACAGAACATCACCTACCAATATGTTGACCTCAAGGGACATTTCAGATATTTTCTTTCCTACTGTGGAGAAGCAAGGTGCATTTGATGCCTGATCCTCGCATGAGGTCAAGATTGTTGAAATGACCTCTTTGGTACTATTGTTCATTAGACCCTCGTCTGTTTCAGTCCAGAGAAGTTTTGAACTCTCGCTGACACCCATGTGTAGAGTCACTTCCTGGTTCAAACTGGGCAAGTGAGGCACACTCTTACTAGCTTGCGTCAAGTTCTGGCTTTCCAAACCAAGGTACTCCTTAGTCACAAGATGTCCAGAGTCCTCTGTGGGTGTATGGCTAGACATTCTTCTCTGCACGTCTGACCTCCGCCGGTGAATGGTGAAGCCCTTTAATGTCTTCTTAATATTTTTATATAAACTAGTAGTAGCAGACCAGATCCTGCTCTTTCGCTTTTGTGCATTTTCCTGGAGGTCAGGTTCTCTCTCCTCTACTTCTGCAGGTTGCGCCAAGCTCTGCAGGTCTTCCACAAATGTGTCAATGATGCCAAAGGCAGCAGAAACTGCACAAATATCCTTTGACAAGGTTCTCTGGTTTTGAACGGAACAAGACCTGGATGCTACAGAATAAGCAGGCTTTGCACTAGTTAAGCTACTGTTGGACTTTTTAACTAGGAACTCACTCACTGCTTGAGTGGTGTCTCTCTTGAATTCCTCACTTGATAGTTGTTTCATGCAATCTAACAGACTGGTCAAAGAAGCTGTGGCCTTACTTCTGCTGTCCTCAATTTGACAGGGGAACTCATATACTATTGGTGATGAGGCCCTGGAATGGGAGATATCCCCAAGCTGAGCCAGAACGCCCTCTACAAATTGTTGTCTCTCAATAGAGAAGTCTGATCCTTTTTCTCCAACAGTGTACAGGGGGTCCTCCTTTGACATCTCAGTCTTGTACAAGACCAGAAGCTCTGAGATGACTTCTTTGGTGCAAGTTGTGATGTTGTCATCAGATGTGACAATGCCCTTTAGGGCAAATCTCTGAAGCTTGCCGAAATAATCTTTCAAGTTGTTTTGGATGCTGTGGTAAATGTGAACAGCAGCAGACCAGGCACTCTTCTGTTGGGGACTCTCTTCAGATTCAGCCAAGGACTTCATATCTGACACGAAAGTCTTAACAACTACTGACGCCGTTGAGCCCACTGGGTAAATTGACTCTGTCTTTACAATGCCAGACAATGTTTGACTTGATACAGCACCTGTTAACTCAGACTGAACGACTGAACTAGGAAAGCTCAAACTACTGACTTTTTTGGCAAGAACTCCACTCACTGCTTGTATTGCTGATGTTTGAAACTCCCGGCTGGAGAGTTTTTGGATGCTCTTAGATGTGAGCGTGCAGGAGGAACCAGATTCACCAATATTGTAGCTGCTCTCGTATTTCCTTATCAGGGCATCAAGATCGTCAATGAAGCCAACATGCGATGCCAAAAACGTGATCTTGTCCTTCAGATCTTTCAGCAAATTCTGTTCGTTCTCGTCAACAAAAGCCACCATTGTGTCAGAGATCATGGTCATGACTTGCCCTGTTAGACTCTTGCTCTCTTGGTCAACTTTTTCAAGTTTAGCAGCCAGCTCTCTCACCATGCTCTCAGTCACCTTGGTCTGTGAGTCTCCCCTTACCGGTGTCACTTGAGAGGTTTGGCTAGCGGAGGCACTCTTAACGACTACTGATACGGCCGACTTGACATCTTTAATCACTCCTGCCATTACAGCAGGGGTCATCTTCGGAGAGCCTGCACTTCCAGATGGAGAATTGGACATGCATGCAAGTT
The DNA here is from genome assembly GCF_057628025.1 of Oncorhynchus mykiss. Classification (NCBI taxonomy): domain Eukaryota; kingdom Metazoa; phylum Chordata; class Actinopteri; order Salmoniformes; family Salmonidae; genus Oncorhynchus; species Oncorhynchus mykiss. The sequence continues at coordinate 10,044,062 of NC_143022.1, read as the reverse complement.
TGGAGAGAGATCCTTGCAGGCTGTCCTGCACACAGGTGATGAGGGTGTCCTCTGAGACACCTAAGAGGACTTGTAGCGAGTCAGAGTTGGTTGTCTTCTTCTGCACATCAGACAGAGAGGTTCTTGAAAAAAAAAACAGAAATCATCACAGTCAAACAAATAATATGTAATGCTGTGAGGAACGTTGCTCTGGTGGAGGTGTGTCAAACACATCTGCACCATTGAAAATAGTGGGGGAATCGTTGCTTTTGCTCTGGGAAAACACCTTAGTGTGGTGGAGGTGTGTCAACCACATCTAATAATAAAAAATAAGAATTTATTCAACTTCTATAGTTCTTTTCATTACAGAAAGATAAAAGAGAAAAGCTTCTGCCGGTTTGGAGAAGAAAAAAAAGACTAAATTATTCTGTTTTAAAGTCAAATAATATGATAAATTAGAGTACTTTTTTTGTATAAGTAATTTGTATTGAAACTGGCTTGTACAGTTGAAGTCGGAAGTTTACATACACTTAGGTTGAAGTCATTAAAAGTCGTTTTTCAACCACTCCACAAATTCCTTGTTAACAAACTCTAGTTTTGGCAAGTCGGTTAGGACATCTACTTTGTGCATGACACAAGTAATTTTTCCAACAATTGTTTACAGACAGATTAGTTAACTTATAAATCACTGTATCTCAATTCCAGTGGGTCAGAAGTTTACATGCACTAAGTTGACTGTGCCTTTAAACAGCTTGGAAAATTCCAGAAAAGGATGTCGTGGCTTTAGAAGCTTATGTTAGGCTAATTGACATAATTTGAGTCTGTGGATGTATTTCAAGGCCAACCTTCAAACTCAGTGCCTCTTCGCTTGACATCATGAGAAAATCAAAAGAAATCAGCCAAGACCACAGAAAAAGAATTGGTTCATCCTTGGGAGCAATTTCCAAATGGCTGAAGGTACCACGTTCATCTGTACAAACAATAGTACGCAAGTATAAACACCATGGGACCACACAGCCGTGGGTGGGTGAGGCTTGCAAGCCAAAGAACACCATCCCAACCGTGAAGCACGGGGGTAGCAGAATCATGTTGTGGGGGTGCTTTGCTGCAGGAGGGTCTAGTGCACTTCACAAAATAGATAGCATCATGAGGATGGAAAATTATGTGGATATATTGAAGCAACATCTCAAGACTTCAGTCAGGAAGTTAAAGCTTGGTCGCAAATGGGTCTTCCAAATGGACATGACCCCAAGCATACTTCCAAAGTTGTGGCAAAATGACTTAAGAACAACAAAGTCAAGGTATTGGAGTGGCAATCACAAAGCCCTGACCTCAATCCTATAGAACATTTGTGGGCAGAACTGAAAAAGCTTGTGCGAGCAAGGAGGCCTACAAACCTGACTCAGTCATACCAGCTCTGTCAGGAGGAATGGGCCAAAATTCTCCCAACTTATTGTGGGAAGCTTGTGGAAGGCTACCCAAAACATTTGACCCAAGTTAAACAATTTAAAGGCAATGCTACCAAATACTATTTGAGTGTATGTAAACTTCTGACCCACTGGGAATGTGAAGAAAGAAATAAAAGCTGAAATAAATGATTCTTTCTTCTTCTATTATTCTGACATTTCACATTCTTAAAATAAAGTGGTGATCCTAACTGACCTAAAACAGGGATTAAATGTCAGGAATTGTGAAAAACTGAGTTTAAATGTACTTGGCTAAGGTGTATGTAAACTCAGAATTCAACTTTATATGGCCATATCTATACTCTAAAAAAAAGGGAAATTGCTATAAACATCAAATACTGTTTAAGGACAATCATAAATAAAAGGCAGTATTGAAGAATGGTTACAGACATACCTGATGGCTGGCTTGGGCAATGGTTTTGGGCAGTAGCTTCCACTGCCCAGACTGCCCATCTCCTTAGTCAGGTAAATCTCCTTGAACTTAAGTTGTTGTGATTCCTGCTCTTCTGCCTCTTCCTGATCCATACAGTTGGAGGAAGGGTAGGGAGTCGGGATGCGAAAGCTATTGTAAGACTTTCGACTGCCTGGCCTCTTAGGTACACCAGCCTCAGTAAATCTCACGCGGGACTTGGTGTTAACCTTATCGTCTAACAGACTGGTGAGTGACGCTGTGAGAGATCTCTGTGACAATGGAGAGGAGGCAGCATCTTGGATGCCCAGTAGTTCGTAAAGACCTGGGATGATGATCTGCATCAGCTTGTCCGATAAAAACTGGACAATCCTCAGACACAAGCCGGCAAGCTGTTGTTTTGTCAGCTGTATTCCAGAAACAGAAGAAGTGTTTTAAAATGTTGCATAGTGCGTCTTTCAAAAGCTTATGAACAAGGCTAAACATTCAGTGATCATTGTATTCTAAATAAGCTTTCAGATCTTACCGGGTCAGAAATGCCATTACGAATCCTACTGCATTGCCTGAAAATTATTCATATGAATCATTCATATTAATAGTATTAATATTGTCAGAAATGTCGGTCAGTAGAGTCATCAGATTAAACAGTATTTTACACATGCTTTGTAGCAATTGTTTTGACAACATTGTGGTGTGATGTAACTTTTCCTGCAATGGAAATGTAGTTGATGAATCTGCTTTCATACAATCCTTTACAGGTTTGATAGTAGTACTGTACCAAAGAAAATAGAACATACTCCTCAGTTAGGTTCTGCAGGAAGTTGATAATCAGTGAAAAAGACTCAAGATTTTTCGCACTGTTGAGGCTCTCTTCTTCTGTGGTTTCCACAGTGCTGCTTTGCTTCTGGTAGAAATAAACATTATGAGTCTCAAATAATGGCACCAACAGAGTCAAACTTAACATATACAACAAATATCATACTGAAAGAACTTATGAACCGTTAGAGAGTGGAGGAGCATTGGCAACGTTGGACAAATTTAAACAACTGAAACACAACAGAGATGGTTGTGGTACGTCAACATTGCCAATGATAGCATCACTATAACATTTTATTGGATTAATGTTGTAATATGAAATGACAAGGTCAATTTACCATCTCATTGACAGCTTCAGAGGTCAGGTGGTCATCCATCACACAGACAGGCAGGTCTAGAGACTGGGACAAGGCTCTATGGTCATAACCAGGAGAGAATGGAAACATCAGAGCAGTCCCAATGGCAGAATCTAACCACTGTCTTCATGTCAAAGACTCACTTAGTAGTTAATACATGGCCACAAATAATGAGCGGTTCAAATAGATCGGCTGGGGACTTGACCCTACAAATGACTCCATGAATGACGCCTGACCTGCCCCATAACAAGTTATTTCTTATTTGTCTCTCTCTCTTAATCTCCACACAAATATCTAACTGGACAGAGTGTAAGTGGCAATACCTGACTGTCTCAGTGTCAGAAACATCATAGTCTTGTTGTTCTATGTCCTCCAGGGACATCTCAGCTACAGCAGACGGGGCAAAGCCCGGGATGATCTCTCAAACTGAAAATAATGACTGTTTATGTGAACTGAACCATATACAGTGGCTTGCGAAAGTATTCACCTCCCTTGGCATTTTCCCTATTTTGTTGCCTTATAACCTAGAATTAAAATAGATTTTTGCACTGTCAACTGTGGGACCTTAGGTATGTGCCTTTCCAAATCATGTCCAATCAATTGAATTTACCACAGGTGGACTCCAATCATGTTGTAGAAATACCTCAAGGATGATCAAGGGAAACAGGATGCACCGGTGCTCAATTTCGAGTCTCATAGCTAAGGGTTTGAATGCTTATGTAAATAAGGTATTTCTGTTTTTTTCCATTTTAAATTGCAAAAATGTCTAAAAAACAGTTTTTGCTTTGTCATTATGGGATATTGTGTGTAGATTGATGAGGAAAATGTTGTATGTAATCCATTTTAGAATAAGGCTGTAATGTAAAAAATGAAATGTGTAAAAAGTCAAGGAGTCTGAATACTTTCCAAATGCACTGAAGCAGTCTATAAGATATATCTTATTACAGTTTAGGCCTACCTTGTTATTTTATTCCATCTGGCAATATCATATTAATGGATTAAATCTATTTAGTTTGTTTTGTTGCTAGTATTTTTATTAATTGTTTGAAAACACAAGTATTATCTACTTTCTGAAGGACAGCCAAGTTGATAGGCAACATAGAACCTACAAACAATTATGACATCATTGGAACACATGCACGTGTCACAAACACCTTTAGCCCAAAAAAGCAGTGTAGCAGTGCTGCCCAAGCTGGGGGCGATACACTTTTATTAGGCTTTTATTCAGATTCACAAACAATGCGCTACTTGAAGTCAATGAGTAAACATGTAGCAACATGGCTGAGCTTTAACGTGTAAGTAGAAGTTGACACTAACCATATGTATAATCCTAAAATGCTTGCCCTAAATACCAGTCTACAACCCAGGTATGTCTCCTGCTATTTATAGTATCTTTCAAGTACATCTTATTACAGTTTAGGCCTATCTTATTATTTTCTTCCATCTAGCAATATCATTTTAATTAAGGGCAAATACACACACACGTGTTGTAGGCCAATGAACTCCATAGTTTTAATCAGAGTTTATAATAAGGAAGGGGAATTCTGTAACAGTTTATGACATCAAAGGTATGGCAGCTATGGAGAATCATTTTCAAAACAATGTCCAAAGCGGGAAATCATTGGATGTGATTCATTCGATTCTATGCAATTTCATCTTTGAGGACTGACATGGAAGCAACCATTACACAACCCTGAACTCAATAACCCCACCCCAGTTTCAGAAGAGATATCAAACCATATCTTGTCATTCTGTATTACATTCTGTATTACATCCACTGTGCCTGGACAGTGATGGATGGCTATATGGAGCATCCTTGTCCATCATGTTCAGTGTGTTAGTGCTCTCACCACAGCGAGGCAGCAGAGTACCAGTTGAGGTAGGTGCAGGCAGAGCGTAGTAATTAAAGGCAGTGGTAGCCTATCCATCCCCATATCAACACCTCATGACACGCGCTCACACTCCCCCATTTACCACAACTTCCAAACTAACTGGACCTAAAACAATGTGTAACTTCGTGGCCATTCCAAGTCAGGATCACACCTAATACAAAGAGCTAGAGGATAAACCACAAATAAATTCATGTTTTGTAGGGGGGAGTTGACGATTATGTGGTGGTTGTTTCACTATCGATGATGAAATTGCATTAAATCAAAAGAGTCAGACCCAATGATTTACTGTTCGTAAGGACAGAGTGACTAGTAATATTGAACATTATGTCGAAATGTAGCTAGGGGAGTTCAAGATCCAAGATCACATTTTCTTTCTATGGATTAGCCCATCTGTCAAGTGTTGGTTGTCCAGTAAAAAACTCAAACTTCGAATTAAGATCATCAATCAGATTCTGTTATCAATGTGAATCTGTGAACAGTCTTGTGAATCTTTACTAGAGTCCCCATTAGCTAACGCTATAACGTTAGCTAATCTTCCTGTGGTCCAACACCAATTGATAAGACATTACAAACAATTACAAATGAAGACTTTACAAACATTTAACAAGTAGACAATACAGACAATTAAAATACCTGACATTCAACATTCAGTTGATGCTTTGTAGGTGATGCAATAGCTGTAAACTATAGAGCTCGTGGCCAAGGTGAGTTAAGAGGCTAGAGTGGTTTCCTGTATGCCCATGCTGCACATAGCCCACCCCAATGCACTAGTTAGCCTAGTAAACAAGCCTATACACCGCGGGTAAATTGCCACTATTCACTGTTACAGTGGTCAGAGATCACAGCCAGAAGCCTACCACTACCAACGGGCTACAACTGTTCAGTATTGTTGTCTAATTTATGGACATCGTCTATGTGACTTTTTTTAAAATTATCAAGTAGGCCCAACACAGTTTCAGAAGATGTAGGTACATTTGACCAATATTCATGTATCCATTTTTCAGTTAGCATGGTCATGTTTCCTTTCACGTGAGAAATATTAACCAAAGCATCATTTTCCCTTGCTTATCTCCTTCAAAATACTGCAAGCTACAGAGCTATATAAATAATGACTGTATTGGCATGATTCCATACCTTATTATTGACTTCAATTGGAGGTGCAATTCACTCCTTTTGACGAGTAGGTTTGGTCCTCATTTCCAGAGCAAATGTGCAACAGTTCTACACACACATATTTAACTGTCTGTTTTCATTACATCATCAGCTACCTTTGTTACATCACAAAGCCAGCTGGCTAAATCTGGCACATTTACAGAAATACAGTAGATTGTCCCTGTCAAATACATTTGATAAAAAATAAATGTCCAAAACAAACAGTGGTGGAAAAAGTCCTCAATCAGTCAGTTGTAAACAGTATGACTCAAGTAAATGTGAAAGTTGCCCAGTAAAATACTACTTGGGAAGTATTTGGTTTGAAATATTCTCAAGTATCAAAAGTAAAAATAATTTTTAAAATTAAGCAAAGCAGACAACACAATTGTATTGCTTTTTTTGAATGTAAGAATAGCCAGGGGCACACTCCAACACTTAGATATAATTTATAAACTAAGCATTTGTGTTTATTGAGTCTGCCAGATCAGGGGTAGGGGATGTTCTCTTGATAAGTGTGTGAATTGGACCATTTTCCTGTCATACAAAGCATTCAAAATGTACTTTTGGGTATCAGGGAAAGTGGATGGAGTCAAAAGTACATTTTTGTCCTTTATGAATGTACTGAAGTTGTCAAAAATATAAATAGTTAAAGTACAGATACCCCCAAAACGGTTTAAATCATTTTTACTTAAGTACTTTGCACCACTGAAAACAAACCTTTTCTAATGTCTCTATATCACTGGCATATCATCACCTAGATTGCCCACCCTAGTCACACCCTGACCTAACCAAATAGAGAATTAAAAAGATCTCTACGGTCAGGGCGTGACACTTTGCCTGTTTGATGGTTAGTCTGAGGGCATAGCAGGATTTCATATAAGTGTCTGGATTAGTGTCCCGCTCCTTGAAAGAAGCAGCTCTAGCCTTTAGCGCGGTGTGGATGTTGCCTGTAATCCATGGCTTCTGTCGGGGATATGTACATACGGTCACTGTGGACACGACGTTGTCGATCCGCTTATTGATGTAGCCTGTGACTGAGGTGGTATACTCCTCAATGCATGTGGATGAATCGCAGAACATATTACAGTCTGTGCTAGCAAAACAGTCAACATATGACAACAAATGAATGCAATCTCATTTAATGAGGAAAATTATCTTGGGTTGGAGAAGCTTCTAGTGATGGCTCTATACATTCTGGTGAAAAGGGAGGGTTTGCGACTCTTCTCTTCAGGTGGGAAGGAATATGCGAAGTCATTTCCCTCTGGAGCAAAGGAGCCATGAGAATTTGTCCTCGACTCTGCAAAGAAAGACCATCCAGTATGTCATGGGTAACAATTCAGAGCAGAGTGCAATGTCTTTCCAAATGAATTAGCTGAACGCTAAAGTAATAATATCTTAGTCTTGAATGAGCAGCAGCAGGGCTTACCTGTAAAGTACACAGTAGGGGAAGTGTTCTGAGGCTGGTACTCCAGAGACTTTTGAGGACAGTGGTCCTTTCTAACTTTCTTGGAACCCTGTTTGGTGGGAAAAGGCACATTAAAACAAACTGTTATATATCTTAAAGTACAGTATATCAACTGGAAAAAGGCAATACAATGCTAAAATACTGAATTATATAAACAAATAATATCTCATACATTCAAAAGCAGTGTTATTCATGAAAAATCTGTACTTGTACTATACCTTTATGTTAAAGCATATCTTGCTGAACATGGTTTTCTTGCTTTTCTTGGACTTGAAGATGGGGATCTGCTCTCCAGTACTGCTGGTGCTATCCCTTACCAAATCCAACATCCCTTCTACAATGTCTCTGGTGGCCATGCTGGTACCGGACTCAAAAGAACATTTGGCATTGGCTTTGGTGATCATTTGATGACTTGAGCCAACTGATAAGGCATCCATCATTTTGTTGACCATGACTTTCGTGAGCTGATTCATTGTGTCACTATCCTCTGGCTTGCTCTGATTGAGCTGGATAGGAAAGACCATGCAAGTAGAGGTGCTTGGTTCATTCTGGACTGAAACATCAATGTTGATATTTTCATACTCATCTAACCACTGTTTTAGGAAGCCCTTCACTGTCTCTTCAGCAAATATCTGGAGAAGCTGAGAGGAGAGCTTCCTGGATATGGCACATTGTTCCTTTCCCCATTTCAGCCTTGAAAGAATGGAGTCTGAAGCACTTCTGGCTGCTGCCAATGTTAAGACCTGTGGAGTGCTGTGGCTGTCCTGAAGGGCTATCACTTTATCCACAAATTCATGACTGAACATGTGGATGGTCCCAGTGGAAATTATTTTTCTCAATTTCCTAACAGCAGATCGGAGGTTGTCAGGATGAAAAGCACCCTGTCCATCTTCCTGTGTGTTCTCAACACTTTCCACCATTTCGTCCACTACCACCCCAGCAGCTTGCCTGACTTTGTCCACAAAGGATGGGGGAAGTAAGTTCTCTGTGTGAAACAAGTCCTTAATGATCATGTTTCTTACAATGGGAAAGTCACTCTGAGCAGATAATTCAGTGGGGATGGGAGTACCGGGCAAGGTAAAGTCCCATTCTGACTGCTTTGATTTTGAAGTAGGTGTTAGAGAGATGGAGGAGCGTGAAGAAGAGGTATTTCTTGTATTTTGGCTGTCAGCACTCCTACAACGGATCGTGCCAATATCCTCCAGCATGGATCCTGAGAGCTCAGTGGTTTTAGGTAGTAATTTGTGCGGAATGTCCACACAGGCATCGTTTCCACCAGGTGTAACACTGCTCTGGTTGACCTCAAGATGGCAGAGACTTGCTCTTTGTGAAGCAGGACTGCTTTGATATGTAAATATTTGGATTGAACCAAGTGTTGTGTCTGACATTTGAAGATCTTTTCTGAGAAACTCCGTAATCTTACTTTGCAGACTGTAGTAGATGTTACGAGCAACAGACCAGATCCTTTTCTCAGAAACCTGTCCAGTGGTGAGCAGGGAGGTTCCAGATACCATGTCAGATGATTGGGTGGTCTGGGTGAGCTCCTGCAGATCTTTCACTATGGTTTGTATAATATCAGTAGATGTAGATACAGACTGGAGGTACTTATCTGTTGTACCTTCCTCCACAATGTTAAATGATCTAGAGAGGACCTCACTCACTCCTTTCTCAGCTTTGGTTTGGAACTCATGACTAGAAAGTTTTTGGAGGCTCTTTGTTGAAAGACTGTGGGAAGATGCAATGCCTTTGGAGGCAGCCGTGCTGCAATCTAGACTTACTGGAGAGGTTCGCTCAGGAGAACCTTGGAGACGTTCAAACATGCCTTCACATGGTGTTGGGGACCTTGACAAGGAGATGTCCTTCAGCTGAGACAGAACACCACCTACCAATATGTTGACCTCAAGGGACATATCAGATATTTTCTTTCCTACTGTGGAGAAGCAAGGTGCATTTGATGTTGGATCCTCGCATGAGGTCAAGATTGTTGAAATGACCTGTTTGGTACTATTGTTCATTAGACCCTCGTCTGTTTCAGTCCAGAGAAGTTTTGAACTCTCGCTGACACCCATGTGTAGAGTCACTTCCTGGTTCAAACTGGGCAAGTGAGGCACACTCTTACTAGCTTGCGTCAAGTTCTGGCTTGCCAAACCAAGGTACTCCTTAGTCACAAGATGTCCACAGTCCTCTGTGGTTGTATGGCTAGACATTCTTCTCTGCACGTCTGACCTCCGCCGGTGAATGGTGAAGCCCTTTAATGTCTTCTTAATATTTTTATATAAACTAGTAGTAGCAGACCAGATCCTGCTCTTTCGCTTTTGTGCATTTTCCTGGAGGTCAGGTTCTCTCTCCTCTACTTCTGCAGGTTGCGCCGAGCTCTGCAGGTCTTCCACAAATGTGTCAATGATGCCAAAGGCAGCAGAATCCGCACAAATATCCTTTGACAAGGTTCTCTGGCTTTGAACGGAACAAGACCTGGATGCTACAGAATAAGCAGGCTGTGCACTAGTTAAGCTACTGTTGGACTTTTTAACTAGGAACTCACTCACTGCTTGAGTGGTGTCTCTCTTGAATTCCTCACTTGAGAGTTTTTTCATGCAATCTAACAGACTGGTCAAAGAAGCTGTGGCCTTACTTCTGCTGTCCTCAATTTGACAGGGGAACTCATATACTATTGGTGATGAGGCCCTGGAATGGGAGATATCCCCAAGCTGAGCCAGAACGCCCTCTACAAATTGTTGTCTCTCAATAGAGAAGTCTGATCCTTTTTCTCCAACAGTGTACAGGGGGTCCTCCTTTGACATTTCAGTCTTGTACAAGACCAGAAGCTCTGAGATGACTTCTTTGGTGCAAGTTGTGATGTTGTCATCAGATGTGACAATGCTCTTTAGGGCAAATCTCTGAAGCTTGCCGAAATAATCTTTCAAGTTGTTTTGGATGCTGTTGTAAATGTGAACAGCAGCAGACCAGGCACTCTTCTGTTGGGGACTCTCTTCAGATTCAGCCAAGGACTTCATATCTGACACGAAAGTCTTAACAACTACTGACGCTGCTGAGCCCACTGGGTGAATTGACTCTGTCTTTACAATGCCAGACAATGTTTGACCTGATACAGCACCTGTTAACTCAGACTGAACGACTGAACTAGGAAAGCTCAAACTACTGACTTTTTTGGCAAGAACTCCACTCACTGCTTGTATTGCTGATGTTTGAAACTCCCGGCTGGAGAGTTTTTGGATGCTCTTAGATGTGAGCGTGCAGGAGGAACCAGATTCACCAATATTGTAGCTGCTCTCGTATTTCCTTATCAGGGCATCAAGATCGTCAATGAAGCCAACATGCGATGCCAAAAACGTGATCTTGTCCTTCAGATCTTTCAGCAAATTCTGTTCGTTCTCGTCAACAAAAGCCACCATTGTGTCAGAGATCATGGTCATGACTTGCCCTGTTAGACTCTTGCTCTCTTGGTCAACTTTTTCAAGTTTAGCAGCCAGCTCTCTCACCATGCTCTCAGTCACCTTGGTCTGTGAGTCTCCGCTTACCGGTGTCACTTGAGAGGTTTGGCTAGCGGAGGCACTCTTAACGACTACTGATACGGCCGACTTGACATCTTTAATCACTTCTGCCATTACAGCAGGGGTCATCTTCGGAGAGCCTGCACTTCCAGATGGAGAATTGGACATGCATGCAAGTTTGGAGAGAGAACCTTGCAGGCTGTCCTGCACACAGGTGACGAGGGTGTCCTCTGAGACACCTAAGAGGACTTGTAGCGAGTCAGAGTTGGTTGTCTTCTTCTGCACATCAGACAGAGAGGTTCTTGAAAAAAAAAACAGAAATCATCACAGTCAAACAGATAATATGTACGGCTGTGAGGAACGTTGCCCTGGTGGAGCTGTGTCAAACACATCTGCACCATTGAAAATAGTGGGGGAATCGTTGCTTTTGCTCTGGGAAAACACCTTAGTGTGGTGGAGGTGTGTCAACCACATCTAATAATAAAAAATAATAATTTATTCAACTTCTATAGTTCTTTTCATTACAGAAAGATAAGAGAAAAGCTTCTGCCGGTTTGGAGAAGGAAAAAAATGACTAAATTATTCTGTTTTAAAGTCAAATAATATGATAAATTAGAGTACTTTTTTTGTATAAGTAATTTGTATTGAAACTGGCTTGTACAGTTGAAGTCGGAAGTTTACATACACTTAGGTTGGAGTCATTAAAAGTCGTTTTTCAACCACTCCACAAATTCCTTGTTAACAAACTCTAGTTTTGGCAAGTCGGTTAGGACATCTACTTTGTGCATGACACAAGTCATTTTTCCAACAATTGTTTACAGACAGATTAGTTAACTTATAATTCACTGTATCTCAATTCCAGTGGGTCAGAAGTTTACATGCACTAAGTTGACTGTGCCTTTAAACAGCTTGGAAAATTCCAGAAAAGGATGTCATGGCTTTAGAAGCTTATGTTAGGCTAATTGACATCATTTGAGTCTGTGGATGTATTTCAAGGCCAACCTTCAAACTCAGTGCCTCTTCGCTTGACATCATGAGAAAATCAAAAGAAATCAGCCAAGACCACAGAAAAATAATTGGTTCATCCTTGGGAGCAATTTCCAAATGGCTGAAGGTACCACGTTCATCTGTACAAACAATAGTACGCAAGTATAAACACCATGGGACCACACAGCCGTGGGTGGGTGAGGATTGCAAGCCAAAGAACACCATCCCAACCGTGAAGCACGGGGGTAGCAGAATCATGTTGTGGGGGTGCTTTGCTGCAGGAGGGTCTAGTGCACTTCACAAAATAGATAGCATCATGAAGATGGACAATTATGTGGATATATTGAAGCAACATCTCAAGACTTCAGTCAGGAAGTTAAAGCTTGGTCCCAAATGGGTCTTCCAAATGGACATGACCCCAAGCATACTTCCAAAGTTGTGGCAAAATGACTTAAGAACAACAAAGTCAAGGTATTGGAGTGGCAATCACAAAGCCCTGACCTCAATCCTATAGAACATTTGTGGGCAGAACTGAAAAAGCTTGTGCGAGCAAGGAGGCCTACAAACCTGACTCAGTCATACCAGCTCTGTCAGGAGGAATGGGCAAAAATTCTCCCAACTTATTGTGGGAAGCTTGTGGAAGGCTACCCAAAACATTTGACCCAAGTTAAACAATTTAAAGGCAATGCTACCAAATACTATTTGAGTGTATGTAAACTTCTGACCCACTGGGAATGTGAAGAAAGAAATAAAAGCTGAAATAAATTATTCTTTCTTCTATTATTCTGACATTTCACATTCTTAAAATAAAGTGGTGATCCTAACTGACCTAAAACAGGGAATTTTTACTAGGATTAAATGTGAAATTGCTAAAACAGGGAATTTTTACTAGGATTAAATGTGAAATTGCTATAAACATCAAATACGGTTTCAGGACAATCATAAATAAAAGGCAGTATTGAAGAATGGTTACAGACATACCTCATGGCTGGCTTGGGCAATGGTTTTGGGAAGTAGCTTCCACTGCCCAGACTGCCCATCTCCTTAGTCAGGTAAATCTCCTTGAACTTAAGTTGTTGTGATTCCTGCTCTTCTGCCTCTTCCTGATCCATACAGTTGGAGGAAGGGTAGGGAGTCGGGATGCGAAAGCTATTGTAAGACTTTCGACTGCCTGGCCTCTTAGGTACACCAGCCTCAGTAAATCTCACGCGGGGCTTGGTGTTAACCTTATCGTCTAACAGACTGGTGAGTGACGCTGTGAGAGATCTCTGTGACAATGGAGAGGAGGCAGCATCTTGGATGCCCAGTAGTTCGTAAAGACCTGGGATGATGATCTGCATCAGCTTGTCCGATAAAAACTGGACAATCCTCAGACACAAGCCGGCAAGCTGTTGTTTTGTCAGCTGTATTCCAGAAACAGAAGAAGTGTTTTAAAATGTTGCATAGTGCGTCTTTCAAAAGCTTATGAACAAGGCTAAACATTCAGTGATCATTGTATTCTAAATAAGCTTTCAGATCTTACCGGGTCAGAAATGCCATTACGAATCCTACTCCATTGCCTGAAAATGATTCATATGAATTATTCATATTAATAGTATTAATATTGTCAGAAATGTCGGTCAGTAGAGTCATCAGATTAAACAGTATTTTACACATGCTTTGTAGCAATTGTTTTGACAACATTGTGGTGTGATGTAACTTTTTCCGCAATGGAAATGTAGTTGATGAATCTGCTTTCATACAATCCTTTACAGGTTTGATAGTAGTACTGTACCAAAGAAAATAGAACATACTCCTCAGTTAGGTTCTGCAGGAAGTTGATAATCAGTGAAAAAGACTCAAGATTTTTCGCACTGTTGAGGCTCTCTTCTTCTGTGGTTTCCACAGTGCTGCTTTGCTTCTGGTAGAAATAAACATTATGAGTCTCAAATAATGGCACCAACAGAGTCAAACTTAACATATACAACAAATATCATACTGAAAGAACTTATGAACCGTTAGAGTGGAGGAGCATTGGCAACGTTGGACAAATTTAAACAACTGAAACACAACAGAGATGGTTGTGGTACGTCAACATTGCCAATGATAGCATCACTATAACATTTTATTGGATTAATGTTGTAATATGAAATGACAAGGTCAACTTACCATCTCATTGACAGCTTCAGAGGTCAGGTGGTCATCCATCACACAGACAGGCAGGTCTAGAGACTGGGACAAGGCTCTATGGTCATAACCAGGAGAGAATGGAAACATCAGAGCAGTCCCAATGGCAGAATCTAACCACTGTCTTCATGTCAAAGACTCACTTAGTAGTTAATACATGGCCACAAATAATGAGCGGTTCAAATAGATCGGCTGGGGACTTGACCCTACAAATGACTCCATGAATGACGCCTGACCTGCCCCATAACAAGTTATTTCTTATTAGTCTCTCTCTCTTAATCTCCACACAAATATCTAACTGGACAGAGTGTAAGTGGCCTTACCTGACTCTCTCAGTGTCAGAAACATCATAGTCTTGTTGTTCTATGTCCTCCAGGGACATCTCAGCTACAGCAGACGGGTTAAAGCCCGGGATGATCTCTCAAACTGAAAATAATGACTGTTTATGTGAACTGAACCATTTACAGTGGCTTGCGAAAGTATTCACCCCCCTTGGCATTTTCCCTATTTTGTTGCCTTATAACCTGGAATTAAAATAGATTTTTGCACTGTCAACTGTGGGACCTTAGGTATGTGCCTTTCCAAATCATGTCCAATCAATTGAATTTACCACAGGTGGACTCCAATCATGTTGTAGAAATACCTCAAGGATGATCAAGGGAAACAGGATGCACCGGAGCTCAATTTCGAGTCTCATAGCAAAGGGTTTGAATACTTATGTAAATAAGGTATTTCTGTTTTTTTCCGTTTTAAATTGCAAAAATGTCTAAAAAACTGTTTTTGCTTTGTCATTATAGGATATTGTGTGTAGATTGATGAGGAAAATGTTGTATGTAATCCATTTTAGAATAAGGCTGTAATGTAAAAAATGAAATGTGTAAAAAGTCAAGGGGTCTGAATACTTTCCAAATGCACTGAAGCAGTCTATAAGATATATCTTATTACAGTTTAGGCCTACCTTGTTATTTTATTCCATCTGGCAATATCATATTAATGGATTAAATCTATTTAGTTTGTTTTGTTGCTAGTATTTTTATTAATTGTTTGAAAACACAAGTATTATCTACTTTCTGAAGGACAGCCAAGTTGATAGGCAACATAGAACCTACAGACAATTATGACATCATTGGAACACATGCACGTGTCACAAACACCTTTAGCCCAAAAAAGCAGTGTAGCAGTGCTGCCCAAGCTGGGGGCAATACACTTTTATTAGGCTTTTATTCAGATTCACAAACAATGCTCTACTTGAAGTCAATGAGTAAACATGTAGCAACATGGCTGAGCTTTAACGTGTAAGTAGAAGTTGACACTAACCATATGTATAATCCTAAAATGCTTGCCCTAAATACCAGTCTACAACCCAGGTATGTCTCCTGCTATTTATAGTATCTTTAAAGTACATCTTATTACAGTTTAGGCCTACCTTATTATTTTATTCCATCTAGCAATATCATTTTAAGGGCAAATACAGACACGTGTTGTAGGCCAATGAACTCCATAGTTTTAATCACAGTTTATAATAAGGAAGGGGAATTCTGTAACACTTTATGACATCAAAAAGGTATGGCAGCTATGGAGAATCATTTTCAAAACAATGTCCAAAGCGGGAAATCATTGGATGTGATTCATTCGATTCTATGCAATTTCATCTTTGAGGACTGACATGGAAGCAACCATTACACAACCCTGAACTCAATAACCCCACCCCAGTTTCAGAAGAGATATCAAACCATATCTGGTCATATTGTATTACATACACCCAGGCTGTGCCTGGACACTGATGGATGGCTATATGGAGCATCCTTGTCCATCATGTTCAGTGTGTTAGTGCTCTCACCACAGAGAGGCAGCAGCCTCCACTGAGCAGCTCAGCAGCCTCAGCAGCCTCCATTGATATATACTTATACTGTATTGCAATGCTTCTGGTCACTTGCACACTATGATTTGTCTATTTGTTTTGGGATTTGTGTGTTGGCCTGTTTTGAAATAGTTTGATAATAACCTACTACTTTGACCTAATGCACTTCATCAATGATGGTGGTTGTATTGTTTGGGATTTGTACTGATAAGCATCATGTTGTCTTACTCTAAGGAACTTTCCAGCAAATGTGGATCTCAAAACAGGAGTACGAAGAGGGCGGGAAGCAGTGCGTAGACAGGAAGTGCCCTTGATCGACCACCAACAGCATCTGCTGCCTCCAGAACTCACAATAACATGTCTAGTTTAACCTTTTACTGTGAGCTCAGGAACACCCAAGGACGGTAGTTCTGTCGATTAAAAAAAAAAAAATGTTTTTTAAAAAACTGGATAATCGAATCTGCCTTTTATCATTTTTTGTAGAAAACATGAACTATAACGAACCGTGTCACATATTCCATTGCTATGAAAAGGGTGAAAGGCTGAGTTCCTTTTGACTCCATCTTCAGTATGCCATTTTCAGTTTGTTTATCGAGTTTGTTTATCGATGCACACTCACTACACTCTACCCACACATTCACTGTGACACTGACCGACTTTCACACTAGCTGCTGCTACTGTGTTTATTATCTATCCTGATTGCCTAGTCACTTTTACCCTTACCTACATGTACATACTGTATTACCTCAACTACCTCGCACCCATGCACATTGACTCGGTACTGGTACTCCTTGTATATAGCCTTGTTATTGTTATTGTGTTACTATTTAGAAAATATTTTCTTACTTTTTAACTCTGCATTGTTGGGAATGGGCTCGTAATAAAGCATCTCACAGTTGTTTTCGGCGTATGTGACCAATACAATTAGATTCTCATCTGAACAAATGAATGCTCTCGTTGTTATAATGAGGAATTTATTTACATAATTTGGAAGGACGATGCGATATCATAAATTCCCTCTGGAGAAAAGTAGCCATGAGATGTTGTCATCGTCTCTGCAACGAAAGACCATCCAGCATGCCATCAATTTACATTTTTACTCATTTATCAGACACTCTTATCCAGAAAGACTTACAAGGAGCAATTAGGATTAAGTGCCTTGCTCAAGAGCACATTGACAGATTTTGCCTCGTGAACTCAGGGATTCTGAACCAGCAACCTATCGGTTACTGGCCCAACCTCTTAACCCACTAGGCTACCACCCAGCCCACAGTACAGTATGTCATAGGTAACAACTCAGAGGAGTACAACGTCTTTCCAAATGAATTAGTGGAATGGTAAAGGGATAATGTCTCAGTCTTGACTGAGCAGCAGCCTAAACAGCAGCAGGGCTTACCTGTAAAGTACACAGTAGGGGAAATGTTCTGAGGCTGGTACTCCAGAGACTCTTGAGGACAGAGGTTCTTACTAACATTCTTGGAACCCTGGTTGGTGGGAAAAGGCACATTAAAACAAATTGAAATGTTTTCGATATCTTAAAGTACAGCATATCAACTGCAAAGAACCAGTGCAATGCCATGACACAAAGAATCATATAAAAGGTCAACAGCAGTGTTATTCATGAAAGATGTATGTGTACTATACCTTTGTGTTAAAGGTGAGGACCTGCTCTCCAGTACTGCTGATGGTATCCCTTTCCAAATCAAACACGCCTTCTACAATGTCACTGGTGGCCACGCTGGTAGCGGACTCAAAATAACATTTAGCAGTGGCTTTGGTGATCATTTGAAGAATGACCATGCAAGTAGAAGTCTTTGGATCGTTCTGGACTGAAACATCAAAGTTTATGTTTTCATACTCATCTGACCACTGTCTCAGGAAGCACTTCACTGTCTCTTCAGCAAATATCTGGAGAAGCTGAGAGGAGAGCTCCTTGGATATGGCACATTGTTCATTTCCCCATTTCAGCCTTGAAAGAATGGAGTCTGAAGCACTTTTGGCTGCTTCCAATGTTAAGACCTGTGGAGTGCTGTGGCTGTCCTGAAGGGCTATCACTTTATCCAACAATTCATGGCTGAAAATGTGGATGGTCCAAGTGGAAATGATTTTTCTCAATTTCCTAACAGCAGATCGGAGGTCGTCAAGATGTGAAGCACCCTGTCCATTTTCCTGTGTGTTCTCAACACTTTCCACCATAATGTCCACTATCACCCCAGCAGCTTGCCTGACTTTGTCCACAAAGGTTACAGGAAGTAAGTCCTCTGTGTGAAAGAAGTCCTCAATGATTGTGTTTCTAACAATGGGAAAGTCAATCTGAGCAGGAAACTCAGTGGGGATGGGAGTCCCGGGTAAAGCAAAGTGCCATTTCGACTGCCTTAATTTTGAAGTAGGTGTTAGAGAGATGGAGGAGCGTGAAGAAGAGGTATTTCTTGTATTTTGGCTGTCAGCACTCCTACAACGGATCGTGCCAATATCCTCCAGCATGGATCCTGAGAGCTCAGTGGTTTTAGGTAGTAATTTGTGCGGAATGTCCACACAGGCATCGTTTCCACCAGGTGTAACACTGCTCTGGTTGACCTCAAGATGGCCGAGACTTGCTCTTTGTGAAGCAGGACTGCTTTGATATGTAAATATTTGGATTGAACCAAGTGTTGTGTCTGATCTTTGAAGATCTTTTCTGAGAAACTCTGTAATCTTACTTTGCAGACTGTAGTAGATGTTACGAGCAACAGACCAGATTCTTTTCTCAGAAACCTGTCCAGTGGTGAGCAGGGAGGTTCCAGATACCATGTCAGATGATTGGGTGGTCTGGGTGAGCTCCTGCTGGTCTTTCACCATGGTTTGTATAATATCAGTAGATGTGGTGGATGTAGATACAGACTGGAGGTACTTATCTGTTGTACCTTCCTCCGCAATGTTAAATGATCTAGAGATTACCTCACTCACTCCTTTCTCAGCTTTGGTTTGGAACTCATGACTAGAACGTTTTTGGAGGCTCTTTGTTGAAAGACTGTGGGAAGATGCAATGCCTTTGGAGGCAGCCGTGCTGCAATCCAGACTTACTGGAGAGGTTCGCTCAGGAGAACCTTGGAGACGTTCAAACATGTCTTCACATGGTGTTGGGGACCTTGACAAGGAGTTGTCCTTCAGCTGAGACAGAACACCACCTACCAATATGTTGACCTCAAGGGACATTTCAGATATTTTCTTTCCTACTGTGGAGAAGCAAGGTGCATTTGATGCCTGATCCTCGCATGAGGTCAAGATTGTTGAAATGACCTCTTTGGTACTATTGGTCAGTAGAGCCTCGTCTGTTTCAGTCCAGAGAAGTTTTGAACTCTCGCTGACACCCCTGTGTAGAGCCACTTCAAGGTTCAAACTGTGCAAGTGAGGCACACTCTTACTAGCTTGCCTCAAGTCCTGGCTTGCCAAACAAATGTGCTCCTTAGTCCCAAGATGTCCAGAGTCCTCTGTGGGTATATGACTAGACGTTCTGCTCAGCATGTCTGACCTCCGCTGATGAATGATGAAGTCCTTTAATGTCTTCTGAATATTGTTATATAAACTAGTGGTAGCAGACCAGATCCTGCTCTGTAGCTTTTGTGCATTTTCCTGGAGGTCAGGTTCTCTCTCCTCTACTTTTGCAGGTTGCGCCAAGCTCTGCAGGTCTTCCACAAATGTTTCAATGATGCCAAAGGCAGCAGAATCCGCACAAATATCCTTTGACCATGTGTACTGGTTTTGAATGGAACAAGACCTGGATGCTACAGAATAAGCAGGCTGTGCACTAGTTAAGCTACTGGTGGACTTTTTAACTAGGAACTCACTCACTGCTTGAGTGGCATTTCTCTTAAATTCCTCACTTGAGAGTTTTCTAATACAATCTAACAGACTGGTCAAAGAAGCTGTGGCCTTACTTCTGCTGTCCTCAATTTGACAGGGGAACTCACATACTATTGGTGATGAGGCCCTGGAATGGGCAATATCCCCAAGCTGAGCCAGACCACCCTCTACAAATGTCTCTCTCTCAATAGAGAAGCCTGATCCTTTTTCTCCAACAGTGTACAGGGCGTCCTCCTTTGACATTGCAGTCTTGTACAAGACCAGAAGCTCTGAGATGACTTCTTTGGTGCAAGTTGTCAGAAGGAGCTTGCTTTCTTCTGACTCAGTTTTTGCCCAAAGAAGTTTTGAGCACTCACTTAGGCCTCTTTGTAAAGTAACTTCACCAGTGGACTCTGGCAACTGAGGCTCACTCTTACTGGGCTTATATTTCATGTTTAAGCAAGGAAGTGGAACTGTCTCCTTAAACTCAGCATTTGTGATGTTATCATCAGATGTGACAATGCTCTTTAAGGCACATCGCTGAAGCTTGCCGAAATAATCTTTCAAGTTGTTTTGGATGCTGTGGTAAATGTGAACAGCAGCAGACCAGGCACTCTTCTGTTGGGGACTCTCTTCAGATTCAGCCAAGGACTTCATATCTGACACGAAAGTCTTAACAACTACTGACGCTGCTGAGCCCACTGGGTGAATTGACTCTGTCTTTACAATGCCAGACAATGTTTGACCTGATACAGCACCTGTTAACTCAGACTGAATGACTGAACTAGGAAAGCTCAAACTACTGACTTTTTTGTCAAGAACTCCACTCACTGCTTGTATTGCTGATGTTTGAAACTCCCGGCTAGAGAGTTTTTGGATGCTCTTAGATGTGAGCGTGCAGGAGGAACCAGATTCACTAATATTGTAGCTGCTCTCGTATTTGCTTATCAGGGCATCAAGATCCTCAATGAAGCCAACATGCGATGCCAAAAACGTGATCTTGTCCTTCAGATCTTCCAGCAAATTCTGTTTGTTCTCGTCAACAAAAGCCACCATTGTGTCAGAGATCATGGTCATGACTTGCCCTGTTAGACTCTTGCTCTCTTGGTCAACTTTTTCAAGTTTAGCAGCCAGCTCTCTCACCATGCTCTCAGTCACCTTGGTCTGTGAGTCTCCCCTTACCGGTGTCACTACAGAGGTTTGGCTAGCGGAGGCACTCTTAACGACCACTGATAAGGCCGACTTGACATCTTTAGCCAACTCTGCCATTACAGCAGGGGTTAGCATCATAGAGCCTGCACTTCCAGATGGAGAATTGGACATGCATGCAAGTTTGGAGAGAGAACCCTGCAGGCTGTCCTGTACACAGGTGACAAGGGTGTCCTCTGAGACACCTAAGAGGACTTGTAGCGTCTCAGAGTTGGTTGTTTTCTTCTGCACATCAGACAGAGAGGTTAGAGTCCTTGGGAAAAAAACCGCAGAAATCATCAAAGTCAAACAAATAATATGTAAGGCTGTGATGCACATTCAGTGTGTCAAATACATCTGCACCATTGAAAACAATGAGGAAAACGCTGCTGTTTCTCTGAGAAAAAACCTTAGTGTGATGTCAGCCTAACTGCTTAATTTCTAAAGCCCAATAAAGTGTATTTTGTATAAGTCATTTGTATTGAAACTGGCCTGTAGATATCTATCTATCCTGGCAATATCTATCCTCTACAAAAATCCAAATTGCTATAAACTTCAAATACTGTAACTTCTAATAACTTCAAGGACAATCATAAATACAAGGCAGTTTGAAGAAATGTTAAAGGGAAATTTCTAAATGTTTCAACTTCATATTCATCATCTCCAGCACCACCCCAACATCAGCATATGTGAAAAACGGGCATTTCTATGTTTTGTAGTAAAAAAGAAAGAGGAAGATAAGTGTTTTCTATGACATCATCAACCAATTAGTAGGCAATGCCTACTCATAATTGGTTAAAATCACACGATGCACACTGATGATGTCATTAGAATCTAGAGCTGAGCATTTAATCAACATTTTTGTTATTTTTCGGTTTTTAAACAACTAATTGACCGACGTCGGCTCAATTATTTGAATTCCATATAGTTAATTTTTTTCTTCTTCTGTGAGCTCGATGCTCAGTTTCTGTAGAGATAAATCAGATCAAGCACGAACTATGCAATGTAGTAGGGAGTTGTAGTTTCCAACAGGCCAATATTCTACATAGTTTAGCACAGAAAATACGGCAATTAATTCCCATAATCCATTGCACGCCCACTTGCTTGTCCACTCTGTGTGGAGCAGATACGGAAACCTCATTAACTGAGACGGAGAGACGAGAGAATGCATGAGAGAGATAAAAAGCAGTTGCGTTGCGAGGATTCTCTACCTGGAAATACATGATCTAAGTGATTGACAGTTGGTGTTCAGCGGTCATAAAAGTAGGTCTTATTTACTTAGAAGAACTACTAAAATAGTGATTTTGTCAGACAGAATAAGCAGCAGCTCTATAGAGATGAGTTGATGACTTGGAATGAAATAATAAAGTCATCAAATAAATATTTTATATGAGAAAGTAAATGATGGTTGATAAGTCATAAACACTAATGGACAGTCACTACCATCATGGGACTTTTATTCATTGTTTTATTATGTGTTGTTACAGCATTCAACACACATAATCCATAGTGCATTCAATGTCTAAAAAAAGTATTGAAATCCAAAACCGTGATTATTTTTTAAATATTTGAATGGAAACCAAACCAACCTCAAAAAGCACTAATTTCTCAGCACTATTGGAAACAGTTACGTCCCTCTATATTTTTTTTACTACAAAGCATGGAAATGTGTAATTTTCACATATGGTGATGCTGGAGATGAATATGAAGTTGTTAAATTTCCCTTTAAGAACATACCTCATGGCCCCCTTGGGCAGGTAGCTTCCACTGCCCAGACTGCCCTTAGTCAGGTAAATCTCCTTGAATTTAAGTTGTGATTCCTGCACTTCTTCCTCTTCCTGCTCCATACAGTTGGAGGAAGGGTAGGGAGTCGGGATGCGAAAGCTATTGTAAGACTTTCGACTGCCTGGCCTCTTAGGTACACCAGCCTCAGTAAATCTCACGCGGGACTTGGTGTTAACCTTATCGTCTAACAGACTGGTGAGTGACGCTGTGAGAGATCTCTGTGACAATGGAGAGGAGGCAGCATCTTGGATGCCCAGTAGTTCGTAAAGACCTGGGATGATGATCTGCATCAGCTTGTCCGATAAAAACTGGACAATCCTCAGACACAAGCCGGCAAGCTGATGTTTTGTCAGCTGTATTCCAGAAACAGAAGAAGTGTTTTAAAATGTTGCATAGTGCGTCTTTCAAAAGCTTATGAACAAGGTTAAACATTAGGCAGAGTTTTCATGGTAATCTGATTAAATTGTCAGTAACATGATCTTACCGGGTCAAACATACCCTCACGAATCCCCCTCCATTGCCTGAAAACAATATTGTTATAAATGTTGTCATATCAGGATGCGTGGCAGAATTGTTTTTATTTAATTATTTGCCTGATCGTGAAGTTATACTTGCTTTGTGTCAGTTGTTTTGGCAAAATTGCAATGTGACAACTTTTCTAGCAATGACATTTTTTTTCCGATTGATCAGTTTCTAATTTGATCCTATTTCCTTGAAGGTGTGATAGTACCAAAGAAAACAGAACATACTTCTCAGTTAGGTTTTGAAGGAAGTCCATAAGTGTCAGATGTTCCACATTGTTGAGCTTCCCCTCTTCTGTGGTTTCCATCACTGAGGTTGCTCTGCTCCTGGTAGAATTGCTCTGCTCCTGGTAGAAATGTAATTATATTGCAAATAATCAAACTTAATAAACAACAAATATCATACTGAAATAATTATTAACTGTTAAAGAGTGGAGGAGCATTGGCAACGTTGGGCCAATTAAACAACTGCAACACAACAGAGATGGTTGTGGTACGTCAACATTGCCAATGATAGCATCACTATAACATTTTATTGGATTAATGTTGTAATATGAAATGACAAGGTCAACTTACCATCTCATTGACAGCTTCAGAGGTCAGGTGGTCATCCATCACACAGACAGGCAGGTCTAGAGACTGGGACAAGGCTCTATGGTCATAACCAGGAGAGAATGGAAACATCAGAGCAGTCCCAATGGCAGAATCTAACCACTGTCTTCATGTCAAAGACTCACTCACTCATTTGCTTTGTCAAACCTACCCCTTAGAATGACTTCGATATTAACACGGAATATATTTTGTTATTAAGAGATCTCTCAATAATAATTCTCACAATAGCATATTGGTAGTAGTCAGTGACATATTAAAGCTAAGCAGGGCTGGGTGTAGTTAAAACCCTGGATGGGGTTCGATCCCGGGCTGAGGTGCTGCCTATAGTTTTTTTCTGAAAGTGTATATAATGTTGAAAATCTGACATGGTTTCAAAGGTACAAATTCAACCTATTTTATACAAGGTTTGGCTATGCTGAATTTAGTTTACAATGACATCGTCCTGTGGTTGAAATTTCACCCTCAAAACAACAGTTAGGCCTATACCCCATTATATCCACTACACCCCCCCCCCCCCCCACACACACACACACTTTATATTTTACCAATATATATGGAGCCACCAGCCCTAAAGCATGAACATGTTTTTTTGCTAGAAAATGTGGATTAAGAGAAGAAAAATGATCATTTTCGCTAGTTTCAACTAAATAGAAGGGCAACAAGACATTGACAAACTTTGACATATCTGCTTTCACCAGGATTTAAAAACCAAGGCTTTCCGAAAATGTTTACCTCAGCCAGTTTAGAACCCAGGTGTGTCTACAAAACACATGTACTCCTCCATAAGGTTCATGGGTTCCCTATTGTTTTATCCCAGTACAAGAGGGGCAACTGGATTCAGGATTAAACACAAGCAGTCTTTAAGGTATATCTTATTACAGTTTAGGCCTACCTTATTATTTTCTTCCATCTGGCAATATCATTTTAAGGAATGAAATCTGTTTTGTTGCTAGTATTATTAGTAACTGTAGGAAAATACAGCTGTAGAGTACAAGAATCAGCTACTTTCTGAAGGGCAGCCAAGCTCATAAGCAATTTGGAACCTACAGACAATTATGACAAAATTGGAACGCATGATTGCGTCACAAACGCCTTGTGGTCACATGTTATTTTAGGGCGTGGCTCCGCATTCGTGACCGGTTGTCTTAATGTCATTAAGCAACAACAACAAAAAAAACATAAATAGCTACTACAATTTCGAAACATGATTTTGTCATCAGTTCAGTACCATTTGTTTGATTTTGTGGACCCACGACTAGACTTTATCCATGTTAGCTAGTTGCTAGCGATGCTAGTCAGCATAGGCTGCTACGTGATAAACAGTTCGCGTTAGCGAATTAGCTACCTAGTTAGCCAGCCTAACAAGCTGTCAAATCCAATGGAAACCGATGCAACCCTGCTGCCAAATAAGGGCTAGCTCGATGACCCGTGGTAACAGTGAGGTCCCCATGAGTTTCAAGGCTTTAATAAGTGCTATCGTGCAGAAAACGCGAATAAAATACTGGTTGATGAGCTAGCTAAGTTAGCAAGACGGGTATGACCGTTAACAGCGTGCATGCACAAATGCATGACGACACATTGTATCTCAGTGAAGCAGGCATGCAGAACGAGATCGCCCCACCAAGCCAGATAGTAGAGGGGTACAACAACGCCGGGACACAGAGGCATAGCTCATACAATTATATTTTGTTCCAGTCAATGACAATACATGTTGAAAAATAAATACCTGCGTCAACTATATGGCATCGCATGCTAGTGAAAAGATAGCTTGCATGAATTTTTTTTTAAAAATCCAGTGACCACTAGATGTCCTCGTATATCCACATTTAGATCAAATATACTTTATTTTTCATCAGTACTGTGAATGACATGCCCACTGAATCTAGTTTAATCATCTTTATACTCAGCAGGTAGAGGCCTAGGTACTTCAAATCAGTGCTTAATTTGAGCAGGATCATGCCAGAACAGGATCCGGCACCTTTCCATTCTGGACTGTTTTGTTCCGGAACATACTTGGCCGAATCCGGTACCTCTCGTGCCATGAAAAATAATTTTCACTTTTTGCTATGTAACAATTATAATAAAAGCGATCAAAGTTCGAGTTGCCTCTTCGTCAATTATCCTGCTCCCTCATCTCTCCAGAGTTGCACTTCATCATTTGTTTCCTTATAGAATCATAGCTGCATGAAGGGTTCTGGAGGAATTTTCTAAAGTTACGGAATTACTGCTGTCTGTTCAGAAATAAATTAAATCATTCAGAATAGCCTAATACGTCATGAGAAGCCCTATAATTTAGCTACAGAGGACCAATAGCTTCTTTTTTTAAATAGCCTAGCTGCGGATTGTAGCCCAATAACAAAGAATAGCCTACAGTCGGGAACGCGAGGCAAATCTGTCAGTGAAAAAACAGCACGCAGACAAAACAGGCCTTTTGCAATATTTCAAATACAATCGAGGGAAAACACAGGTTGAAAAGCAATGACTCTTGCTGAAAAGATAAGACTATGCTGTAGACTACCAAAATATTTGATCAAAACCCAAACATTGTTTTACAAAACAGAGAGAGAGAGAGATAGGCTTTTGACACGAGCGCATCGACAATCTCCAGCGAGTGAGCTGCGCATCATTGGGTGAGTCAGTGAAACTGGAAAGCATTTTTAGGACTAATTTCCTCCTCATATTGTAGCCTACTATATGTTTCTCCACAAACCTAGGCCTATAGGCTATTGATGGATTCAAGACAAAGTCGTTTTTATTGATCTCAGATACTAAGTTTGTCAGTGTCAAAGTAGCCTGCCATTTCGATCATTTGTGCGGATTAAAAAAAGATAATGCCAAAGTCTCCAGTCATGTAAAATTATGTAGAATTGCACGAAATGCGGTTTTAAAAAGGCCAACACTTTCCCGGACCCTAGGCTACTAAAAATGTTCCCCATGTGTGCACCTTCTGTAAATGGCTCTACCCAAATGTGATGATATGCGTGAGTTCTCATATCTCATGAGTTCTGGTACCACAGAACCCCCCTCTAGCACCCATCCATCCTTCGGGACAGCTGGGTCCTGACAGACGTTGGCATCACCCCTAGCAGTGCCATCTGCTGCCTGCTGAAGGTACCAGCCGAACACCTAGCTGTTTCTACCCGTGCTTGAAAATGCATATCAAAGTGAGCTGGCTATTGCTTGAAACAGCTTCATACTATCATTAACATAAAGTGTTTCAGATATAGTGTGGTAATATATAGTATGGTTATATAGTATGGTTAAATAGTATGGTTATATAGTATGATTATATATATTATGGTGATATAGAGTGTGGTAATATATAGTATGGTGATATATTATGATTATATAGTATGGTTATATAGTATGATTATATAGTATGGTTATATAGTATGATTAGGTGATTTAGTTAATTCAAACAGGTGCCATTAATGCAGGTAACGAGTGGAGGACAGAGGAGCCTCTTAAAGAAGAAGTTACAGGTCTGTGAGAGCCAGAAATCTTGCTTGTTTGTAGGTGACCAAATACTTATTTTCCACCATAATTTGCAAATAAATTCATTAAAAATCCTACAATGTGATTTTTCTGGATTTTTTTTCTCATTTTGTCTGTTACAGGCCTCTCTCATCTTTTTAAGTGGGAGAACTTGCACAATTGGTGGCTGACTAAATACTTTTTTGCCCCACTGTATAGTGTGGTGGTATATAGTATGGTGATATATATAGTATTTTGAGGTCACCCTGCTTGAGACTTAAAGTAATATTGCCCTTGCTCAACCAAGACCATGGTTATGGTAGAGTGATTGGTTAGTAAGAACACTGCTTCGTGAGTGTGAAGTGTTGTTGTACAGAGGTCCCTGGGTACATGTCCAGAGCCAGACAGGGACAGAACTCACTCTGTCCCACAAAGTTCTGTGGAAGATTTGCTAACAGAGGAGAGTGGTTATGTATCTAAGTACAAATTTAACCATCAGAATAATGTTTATTTGTGTTCCTTAATCCTTACTTACACATCCCATCATTGACATAGTCAAAGCCAGACCTTCTGTCTGTCTCTCCTTCTTGCTGGTTGACTAGAGTGGAAATCTATAGTATTGTATGGTTGACCTGGGATAGAGCTGAAATGTGGCCCGATGTAGTGTTGCCTTTGTACCAAACACCCTTACAGTCATAAACCTTTTCCCCATGTAATCGCCTCGACCTCAGTCTGGTGTTCGCTAACAGTATCTGAAGAGTCTGTATACCCAGTAGTTTATAGTACAGTAGAGCACAGCAGAGTACAGTAGAGCACAGCAGAGTACAGCAGAGTACAGTAGAGCACAGCAGAGTACAGTAGAGTACAGCAGACAGAGTACAGCAAAGTACAGCAGAGTACAGTAGAGCACAGCAGGCCGTATAGTAGGAGAAGAAGAGGCCCTTTGGGTTCATTGAAATACATATTCATAATATTTCTGTTAACAATTTAATCTGCACCCAGATTAGTCTTCAATTTAATTTTCACCCAGATTAGTCTTCAATTTAATCTGCACCCAGATTAGTCTTCAATTTAATTTTCACCCAGATTAGTCTTCAATTTAATTAATCTGCACCCAGATTAGTGTTCAATGTGATAGAACAAAACTCAGTACAGCACATTAATTAGAAAATGTTGTTACAAGTTTGAGCCACGAGATGGTGGTAGATTATAAGTTTAAATAGCATGGACCTTTGATTTGTCTCTGGATAGAAATTGCCCTTGGGCACAGATCTAGGATCAGCATACTCTCACCAAATCCTAACCTTTACCATTAACAGTAAAAACACAAACCAGACCTAAGATCAGTGCAAAGGAGCCAGTTCATCTTAACCCTGTAATTATATGACTCCTAACTTATATATACTGAGTGTACCAAACATTAGAAACACCTTCCTAATATTGAGTTGCACCCCGCCTTTTGCCATCAGAACAGCCTCAATTCGTTGGGGCATGGACTCTACAAGGTGTTTGAAAGCGTTCCCCAGGGATGCTGGCCCATGTTGACTCCAATGCTTCCAACAGTTGTGCCAAGTTGGCTGGATGTTCTTTGGGTGGTGGACCATTCATGATACACACAGGAAACTGTTGAGTGTGAAAAACCCCAGCAGCATTGCAGTTCTTGACACAAACCGGTGCACCTGGCACCTACTACCCCGTTCAAAGGCACTTAAATATTTTGTCTTGCCCATTCACCCTCTGAATGGCACACATACACAATCCATGTCTCAATTGTCTCAAGGCTTAAAAATCCTTCTTTAACCTGTCCGCTCCCCTACATCTACACTGAAGTGGATTTAACAAGTGACATCATTAAGGGATCATAGCTTTCACCTGGATTCACCTGGTCAGTCTTTGTCATGGAAAGAACCGGTGTTCATAATGTTTTGTTTACTCGGTGTATAAACACAACATAGGTATTAATGTAAAACAAGTGAATTTACTGAATGTCCATGGTCTTATACTTCAGCGGGAGCCGGTGGTGCGTGTGTTCAGTGCCGTGACGGGGGAGACCCTCTCAGTCTTGGGCACTGTGTTTCTCCTGAGTACGTCTGTGGCCAGGCTCATGACCCTGGTGTCCCAGCAGTGTGGGCTTCCCGTCAGCTCCTTCAGACTGAGCTCTCCCACCGGCCTGCAACTCTACGACTGCAACCGGCTGCACGACTACTCCATTGACCTGGGTATGGCCTTCCTTGTGCAGTAGATCAATGGTTCTCTGGCTCAACACCTTATGGATGTAACATAGAGACAAATGGACTGTATGGAACACATTCTTGGTTCATGGAAGCCAGGAGGACAACCTGCATGTGTCTCTGTCTCTCAGGGGCTAATCTACGGTTAGACACCTGGGATGGGTGGGCGGAGTTCCTCAGAGGCTGCTTCCTGGGACACAGACTGACCGTCCAACGACACCTGTCTAGGGAGAGACCTGTGATGAGGTCAGAATACACATCTACACACTGAACTGTATGATAGACTTACTATCAACAGTGATGGTACTGAACCTTTATATAGCTTACAATGATAGTACTGACCCTGTATATAGCTTACAATAATAGTACTGACCCTGTATATAGCTTACAATGATAGTACTGACCCTGTATATAGCTTACAATGATAGTACTGACCCTGTATATAGCTTATATTCTCGTGTTTTTTCCTTCATATGTTTTTTCTCTTACCCTGATATTTAATACTGCATTGTGGGAAAGAGTTTGCAAGTAAGCTTTGTACTGTACTGTTTTATAACCCACTGTATCTTGTGAACTTGACAAAAAAAACTTGAAACGTGTTATAAATACATTGATTCTGTATTATTCCAGGTTCCAGCTCCGGGTGGCACTCTACATCGCTGCTTCTCTGGGCCACCTGGACCTGGCCGGCTGGCTGCTGGAGAGGGGGGTGCGTGTCATTGAGCCGGTGGGGGTTCACCCTTACCGTGAGTGGTGCCACCAGACGGCCCACCCCGACGTCGCCAAGTGTCCCGCTGTCGCCTCTATCAAGCGAGGCCAGCTCACCATCCTCAAACTCTTTATCGCCAGCAGCGTTCTGACCCTTGCCTATCGGGATCCCCAGGGTCGCGACCCCCTCAGGATCGCCCTTCAGTACGGCCACAGGGAGTGTGTGAGTCACCTGGCCACCAAGCTGTGCTCTGTGGTGGTCCTCCCAGGTATGGCCCTGCCCATGTGGACATACCTCCAGATAAAGGGCTGGGTGAGGCTGGGGCAGAGGAGGGCAGCATCCAGGCACTGCATGGGCCTCAACAGGGCTCCGTTCAGGACCAGGGTGGGCGACACGGTCCTGGTGGACGGCTTCACCCTCCCCAAGATGTCCTCCAAGCCCAGGAGGAGTGAGGCCAAGGCGGGTATCAGGGTGATGTCCACAGCCTCTCGACGTTTGACCCCCATCAACTGCCCATCTCATGTATCCTGCCCGCTCCGCGCCCTGGCATCCCAGGATAAACCTCTTCAACTACCGAAGCTACACCCTGTGGCCACGAGGGATGAAAGAGAGAAGAAGAGGGGAAGGGAAGGGATGTGAGGAGGATGAGAGTGGGGATCAGAACAGCAACCAATGGAGGAGCAGAGTCCCGCTCCCGCCCATTTCCAGAGACACCAATCTCAGACCTGTGTTTGCCTCGCCAAACTCCGCCCAGATACTCACCACCTCAGTGGATTCCTTTTCTCTCCACTGTGACCGCACACCCAGAGAAAACGCCATATACTGTTTGGCCTTGGCCAGGTTAGTCCAAGTTTAAATGACAGCTACGGTGAATATGAATATTTCTCTGGAGGTTTCTTATGAAAGGTGTGAATACTGTCAGAAGAAGCCTCCTATAATCAGTGGTGGTGGGGGGGGGGAACACATGTAAAAGCTGTTTACACACTTTTTATTTTATTTTGTTCAAGCATTTACCCACCTTTTGTGGAAGATGCATTGAAAGTAGAGGGAGCGTTACTTCTTTAATCCTGAACGGCAATCAGCATTTACCAGTCAATGGTTTTACCACTACATCACTGCCTATGATATACCCTTATCCTCCCTGAATAGATTTCAGTACAAACAAATCATGAGCCAACCATCATGCTTAGAAGGTATATAGTCAAATCAAATCAACTCAAACTTTAATTTGTCACATGCGCTGAATACAACAAGTGTAGATCTTTCCGTGAAATACTTTACTTACAAGCCCTTAACAAACAGTGCAGTTCAAGAAGAGTTTAAGAGAATATTTACCCAATAAACTGAAGTAACAAATAATAAAACAGTTGAACTTGTCCAGTGGCCATTTTATTAATTGTTCAGCAGTCTTATGACTTGGGGGTAGAAGCTGTTCAGCAGTCTTATGACTTGGGGTTAGAAGCTGTTATTGGTTTACCCTAACAAGTCTTGAAACAAATCATGAGCCAACTATCATGCTTAGAAGGTATATAGTGTCAGTCTTATTGGTTCACCCTAACAAGTTGTTTCAGTATGGGGAGAGGATAGAATGTAAGGGCGCTTCATTAATGTATTGAGGCCATTACATATACAGTATTTCACAATGCTAGGACACAGATTTGGTCTCCTAACCTTGTTCTGGTTGATTGACTCTCTAACAGTGCCTTCACACAGAGACCATGGTTGCAGCAGCTGAATGTAGCGCGGACTCTGTCCAGGAGGAGTGCTCAGCACATTGGGTAGACACCAGGATCCTGGTCATTAGGCAGATTAAACATACTGAAACAAGGAGGGACAACCTGGAATTGTCCAAAAAGGAACTCTTATTTGAGTTTTTATTTTTATTTTTTACAGTGAACAAGATGAGACTTTGGAACGGATGATGCCTGAAACAATGCGGACGACTTAGAATTTCGTTCCTTTGGATGAGGCTTATAGATATAGTCAGTACTGTGTTTGATTTGTGTGCAGAAAGTTTACAACGGCAGGCAGTGGATTCTCAGTCATTCCTATTCTCAAGTAACAAAAACGCATCATATTTCACTGGCTATTTGTAGTAGCCAAATGTGAATGGAATTATTATTATTCTAGAATCATTCAGTTGACTGAATGTGACTATGTGGTTGTACTGTATGTGATTGTACTGAATGTGACTATGTGATTGTACTGAATGTGACTATGTGGTTGTGCTGTATGTGATTGTACAGAATGTGATAGTAAGTGTTTGACATGGGTCTAATTGAGGCTCCAACCCCCTGCCTTAAAACTCTTTTATTAAGATGTGGATCATTATTGCTCATATGAGTCTGTGCAGTGTCAAAATAATACATACTGTATTTCACATAGAGTATTTGACAAACTCTTTATTTACGTTACAAAACTGACAACTACTGTGACGATGTGTTAGCACAGCATGTGTCATCATTCCCCTGCAGTGTGTGGATTTACACAGCAATATAGCAGACAGCTTAAATAGTTTATTTTTATTTAACCTTTATTTCACTAGACAAGTCAGTTAAGAACAAATTCTTATTTACAATGATGGCCAAACTCGGACGACGCTGGGCCAATTATGCGGCACCCTATGGGACTCCCAATCACTACCAAATCCAATATCACACACTTCTTCCTTAGTATTCTGAGAACTATGAGTGGATCGTGGACCCATGCATAAATGATAACTTTGCTGTGGGGCAAGTAGAACATCCGGGTTAGTGTATGTGCATTATCTGGAGAGTTGATTGTCTTTGTCTCGAAGCCTTTCCATTTCTGGGGTATTGAAGAAGCTTCTGATCTCAACCTTCTTGACAGGTAAGAAACACTTGGTTAGTGTATGTGTCTTATCCAATGGGTTGTCAGGTGAACGTTGAAGGTGCTTCTTGGAGGTGATCTAATGATGTCATTGAATCGCTGTCATTGAGTTGCTCACTGGACAAGACAATTATTCACTGAAAATTAAATCTGTCTTTCATTTCACTTATGTTGATACTTGATTGGCTATTTGCTGTCTTTTGAAAATACAAAAATAAATATAACTGTTTTATGAAGCACTTGTAGACATTCGTTGTTTTCAAAATCATATTTTCAGCAAAACAGATACATACGTTTACAATATGACATCAAATCAAATAAAAATAAAGTAAGTGATATGTAAATGATTGGCAAAAGGCTCCACCCACCCAAGTCATAGACTGTTCACTCTGCTACCACACGGCAAGCGATACGAGAGCACCAAGTCTGGGACAAAAGGCTCCTTAACAGCTTCCACCCCCAAGCCATTAGACTGCTGAACAGCTTCTACCCCCAAGTCATTAGACTGCTGAACAGCTTCTACCCCAAAGTCATTAGACTGCTGAACAGCTTCTACCCCCAA
This sequence comes from Oncorhynchus mykiss, assembly GCF_057628025.1. NCBI lineage: Eukaryota > Metazoa > Chordata > Actinopteri > Salmoniformes > Salmonidae > Oncorhynchus > Oncorhynchus mykiss. The sequence goes on along the minus strand of NC_143022.1, from coordinate 10,010,247 downwards.
GGCATTAGACTGCTGAACAGCTTCTACCCCCAAGTCATTAGACTGCTGAACAGCTTCTACCCCCAAGTCATTAGACTGCTGAACAGCTTCTACCCCCAAGTCATTAGACTGCTGAACAGCTTCTACCCCCAAGTCATTAGACTGCTGAACAGCTTCTACCCCCAAGTCATTAGACTGCTGAACAGCTTCTACCCCCAAGCCATTAGACTGCTGAACAGCTTCTACCCCCAAGTCATTAGACTGCTGAACAGCTTCTACCCCCAAGCCATAAGACTGCTGAACAGCTTCTACCCCCAAGCCATAAGACTGATGAACGTTAATTAAATGGCCACCTGCACTATTTGCATTGACCCTCTTAGTTATTGATGTATTTTTCTAATTGTTTTCCACTGACTCTCTTGAATTGGCTCGATGCACACTCACTACACTCTACCCACACATTCACTGTCCGACTTTCACACTAGCTGCTGCTACTGTGTTTATTATCTATCCTGATTGACTAGTCACTTTTACCCTTACCTACATGTACAGTGCCTTGCGAAAGTATTCGGCCCCCTTGAACTTTGCGACCTTTTGCCACATTTCAGGCTTCAAACATAAAGATATAAAACTGTATTTTTTTGTGAAGAATCAACAACAAGTGGGACACAATCATGAAGTGGAACGACATTTATTGGATATTTCAAACTTTTTTAACAAATCAAAAACTGAAAAATTGGGCGTGCAAAATTATTCAGCCGCCTTAAGTTAATACTTTGTAGCGCCACCTTTTGCTGCGATTACAGCTGTAAGTCGCTTTAGGTATGTCTCTATCAGTTTTGCACATCGAGAGACTGAAATTTTTCCCATTCCTCCTTGCAAAACAGCTCGAGCTCAGTGAGGTTGGATGGAGAGCATTTGTGAACAGCAGTTTTCAGTTCTTTCCACAGATTCTCGATTGGATTCAGGTCTGGACTTTGACTTGGCCATTCTAACACCTGGATATGTTTATTTTTTAACCATTCCATTGTAGATTTTGCTTTATGTTTTGGATCATTGTCTTGTTGGAAGACAAATCTCCGTCCCAGTCTCAGGTCTTTTGCAGACTCCGTCAGGTTTTCTTCCAGAATGGTCCTGTATTTGGCTCCATCCATCTTCCCATCAATTTTAACCATCTTCCCTGTCCCTGCTGAAGAAAAGCAGGCCCAAACCATGATGCTGCCACCACCATGTTTGATAGTGGGGATGGTGTGTTCAGCTGTGTTGCTTTTACGCCAAACATAACATTTTGCATTGTTGCCAAAAAGTTCAATTTTGGTTTCATCTGACCAGAGCACCTTCTTCCACATGTTTGGTGTGTCTCCCAGGTGGCTTGTGGCAAACTTTAACCAACACTTTTCATGGATATCTTTAAGAAATGGCTTTCTTCTTGCCACTCTTCCATAAAGGCCAGATTTGTGCAATATACGACTGATTGTTGTCCTATGGACAGAGTCTCCCACCTCAGCTGTAGATCTCTGCAGTTCATCCAGAGTGATCATGGGCCTCTTGGCTGCATCTCTGATCAGTCTTCTCCTTGTATGAGCTGAAAGTTTAGAGGGACGGCCAGGTCTTGGTAGATTTGCAGTGGTCTGATACTCCTTCCATTTCAATATTATCGCTTGCACAGTGCTCCTTGGGATGTTTAAAGCTTGGGAAATCTTTTTGTATCCAAATCCGGCTTTAAACTTCTTCACAACAGTATCTCGGACCTGCCTGGTGTGTTCCTTGTTCTTCATGATGCTCTCTGCGCTTTTAACGGACCTCTGAGACTATCACAGTGCAGGTGCATTTATACGGAGACTTGATTACACACAGGTGGATTGTATTTATCATCATTAGTCATTTAGGTCAACATTGGATCATTCAGAGATCCTCACTGAATTTCTGGAGAGAGTTCGCTGCACTGAAATTAAAGGGGCTGAATAATTTTGCATGCCCAATTTTTCAGTCTTTGATTTGTTAAAAAAGTTAGAAATATCCAATAAATGTCGTTCCACTTCATGATTGTGTCCCACTTGTTGTTGATTCTTCACAAAAAAATACAGTTTTATATCTTTATGTTTGAAGCCTGAAATGTGGCAAAAGGTCGCAAAGTTCAAGGGGGCCGAATACTTTCGCAAGGCACTGTACATACTGTATTACCTCAACTACCTCGCACCCATGCACATTGACTCGGTACTGGTACTCCTTGTATATAGCCTTGTTATTGTTATTGTGTTACTATTTAGAAAATATTTTCTTACTTTTTAACTCTGCATTGTTGGGAATGGGCTCGTAATAAAGCATCTCACAGTTGTTTTCGGCGTATGTGACCAATACGATTAGATTCTCATCTGAACAAATGAATGCTCTCGTTGTTATAATGAGGAATTTATTTAAATAATGTGGTTTTCCTTGAAGATTTGAATGGGCTGAGAAAGCCTTTCGTGATGGATCTAGACAATCTGGTGAAAAGGGAGGGTTTGCGACTCTTCTCTTCAAGTGGGAAGGACGATGCGATATCATAAATTCCCTCTGGAGAAAAGGAGCCATGAGATATTGTCATCGTCTCTGCAACGAAAGACCATCCAGCATGCCATCAATTTACATTTTTACTCATTTATCAGACACTCTTATCCAGAGAGACTTACAAGGAGCAATTAGGATGAAGTGCCTTGCTCAAGAGCACATTGACAGATTTTGCCTCGTGAACTCAGGGATTCTGAACCAGCAACCTATCGGTTACTGGCCCAACCTCTTAACCCACTAGGCTACCACCCAGCCCACAGTACAGTATGTCATAGGTAACAACTCAGAGGAGTACAATGTCTTTCCAAATGAATTAGTGGAATGGTAAAGGGATAATGTCTCAGTCTTGACTGAGCAGCAGCCTAAACAGCAGCAGGGCTTACCTGTAAAGTACACAGTAGGGGAAATGTTCTGAGGCTGGTACTCCAGAGACTCTTGAGGACAGAGGTTCTTACTAACATTCTTGGAACCCTGGTTGGTGGGAAAAGGCACATTAAAACAAACTGAAATGTTTTCGATATCTTAAAGTACAGCATATCAACTGCAAAGAACCAGTGCAATGCCATGACACAAAGAATCATATAAAAGGTCAACAGCAGTGTTATTCATGAAAGTGTACTATACCTTTGTGTTAAAGGTGAGGACCTGCTCTCCGGTACTGCTGATGGTATCCCTTTCCAAATCAAACACGCCTTCTACAATGTCACTGGTGGCCACGCTGGTAGCGGACTCAAAATAACATTTAGCAGTGGCTTTGGTGATCATTTGAAGAATGACCATGCAAGTAGAAGTCTTTGGATCCTTCTGGACTGAAACATCAAAGTTTATGTTTTCATACTCATCTGACCACTGTCTCAGGAAGCACTTCACTGTCTCTTCAGCAAATATCTGGAGAAGCTGAGAGGAGAGCTCCTTGGATATGGCACATTGTTCATTTCCCCATTTCAGCCTTGAAAGAATGGAGTCTGAAGCACTTTTGGCTGCTGCCAATGTTAAGACCTGTGGAGTGCTGTGGCTGTCCTGAAGGGCTATCACTTTATCCAACAATTCATGGCTGAAAATGTGGATGGTCCAAGTGGAAATGATTTTTCTCAATTTCCTAACAGCAGATCGGAGGTCGTCACGATGTGAAGCACCCTGTCCATTTTCCTGTGTGTTCTCAACACTTTCCACCATAATGTCCAATACCACCCCAGCAGCTTGCCTGACTTTGTCCACAAAGGTTACAGGAAGTAAGTCCTCTGTGTGAAAGAAGTCCTCAATGATTGTGTTTCTAACAATGGGAAAGTCAATCTGAGCAGAAAACTCAGTGGGGATGGGAGTCCCGGGTAAAGCAAAGTGCCATTTCGACTGCCTTAATTTTGAAGTAGGTGTTAGAGAGATGGAAGAACGTGAAGAATAGGTATTTATTGTATTTTGGCTGTCAGCACTCCTACAACGGATCGTGTCAATATCCTCCAGCATGGATCCTGAGAGCTCAGTGGTTTTAGGTAGTAATTTGTGCGGAATGTCCACACAGGCATCGTTTCCACCAGGTGTAACACTGCTCTGGTTGACCTCAAGATGGCCGAGACTTGCTCTTTGTGATGCAGGACTGCTTTGATATGTAAAGATTTGGATTGAACCAAGTGTTGTGTCTGATCTTTGAAGATCTTTTCTGAGAAACTTCGTAATCTTACTTTGCAGACTGTAGTAGATGTTACGAGCAACAGACCAGATTCTTTTCTCAGAAACCTGTCCAGTGGTGAGCAGGGAGGTTCCAGATACCATGTCAGATGATTGGGTGGTCTGGGTGAGCTCCTGCTGGTCTTTCACCATGGTTTGTATAATATCAGTAGATGTGGTGGATGTAGATACAGACTGGAGGTACTTATCTGTTGTACCTTCCTCCACAATGTTAAATGATCTAGAGAGGACCTCACTCACTCCTTTCTCAGCTTTGGTTTGGAACTCATGACTAGAACGTTTTTGGAGGCTCTTTGTTGAAAGACTGTGGGAAGATGCAATGCCTTTGGAGGCAGCCGTGCTGCAATCTAGACTTACTGGAGAGGTACGCTCAGGAGAACCTTGGAGACGTTCAAACATGTCTTCACATGGTGTTGGGGACCTTGACAAGGAGATGTCCTTCAGCTGAGACAGAACACCACCTACCAATATGTTGACCTCAAGGGACATATCAGATATTTTCTTTCCTACTGTGGAGAAGCAAGGTGCATTTGATGCCTGATCCTCGCATGAGGTCAAGATTGTTGAAATTACCTCTTTGGTACTATTGGTCAGTAGAGCCTCGTCTGTTTCAGTCCAGAGAAGTTTTGAACTCTCGCTGACACCCCTGTGTAGAGCCACTTCAAGGTTCAAACTGTGCAAGTGAGGCACACTCTTACTAGCTTGCCTCAAGTCCTGGCTTGCCAAACAAATGTGCTCCTTAGTCCCAAGATGTCCAGAGTCCTCTGTGGGTATATGACTAGACGTTCTGCTCAGCATGTCTGACCTCCGCTGATGAATGATGAAGTCCTTTAATGTCTTCTGAATATTGTTATATAAACTAGTGGTAGCAGACCAGATCCTGCTCTGTAGCTTTTGTGCATTTTCCTGGAGGTCAGGTTCTCTCTCCTCTACTTTTGCAGGTTGCGCCAAGCTCTGCAGGTCTTCCACAAATGTTTCAATGATGCCAAAGGCAGCAGAATCCGCACAAATATCCTTTGACCATGTGTACTGGTTTTGAATGGAACAAGACCTGGATGCTACAGAATAAGCAGGCTGTGCACTAGTTAAGCTACTGGTGGACTTTTTAACTAGGAACTCACTCACTGCTTGAGTGGCATTTCTCTTAAATTCCTCACTTGAGAGTTTTCTAATACAATCTAACAGACTGGTCAAAGAAGCTGTGGCCTTACTTCTGCTGTCCTCAATTTGACAGGGGAACTCACATACTATTGGTGATGAGGCCCTGGAATGGGCAATATCCCCAAGCTGAGCCAGAACACCCTCTACAAATGTCTCTCTCTTAATAGAGAAGCCTGATCCTTTTTCTCCAACAGTGTACAGGGCGTCCTCCTTTGACATTGCAGTCTTGTACAAGACCAGAAGCTCTGAGATGACTTCTTTGGTGCAAGTTGTCAGAAGGAGCTTGCTTTCTTCTGACTCAGTTTTTGCCCAAAGAAGTTTTGAGCACTCACTTAGGCCTCTTTGTAAAGTAACTTCACCAGTGGACTCTGGCAACTGAGGCTCACTCTTACTGGGCTTATATTTCATGTTTAAGCAAGGAAGTGGAACTGTCTCCTTAAACTCAGCATTTGTGATGTTATCATCAGATGTGACAATGCTCTTTAAGGCACATCGCTGAAGCTTGCCGAAATAATCTTTCAAGTTGTTTTGGATGCTGTGGTAAATGTGAACAGCAGCAGACCAGGCACTCTTCTGTTGGGGACTCTCTTCAGATTCAGCCAAGGACTTCATATCTGACACGAAAGTCTTAACAACTACTGACGCTGCTGAGCCCACTGGGTGAATTGACTCTGTCTTTACAATGCCAGACAATGTTTGACCTGATACAGCACCTGTTAACTCAGACTGAATGACTGAACTAGGAAAGCTCAAACTACTGACTTTTTTGTCAAGAACTCCACTCACTGCTTGTATTGCTGATGTTTGAAACTCCCGGCTAGAGAGTTTTTGGATGCTCTTAGATGTGAGCGTGCAGGAGGAACCAGATTCACTAATATTGTAGCTGCTCTCGTATTTGCTTATCAGGGCATCAAGATCCTCAATGAAGCCAACATGCGATGCCAAAAACGTGATCTTGTCCTTCAGATCTTCCAGCAAATTCTGTTTGTTCTCGTCAACAAAAGCCACCATTGTGTCAGAGATCATGGTCATGACTTGCCCTGTTAGACTCTTGCTCTCTTGGTCAACTTTTTCAAGTTTAGCAGCCAGCTCTCTCACCATGCTCTCAGTCACCTTGGTCTGTGAGTCTCCCCTTACCGGTGTCACTACAGAGGTTTGGCTAGCGGAGGCACTCTTAACGACCACTGATAAGGCCGACTTGACATCTTTAGCCAACTCTGCCATTACAGCAGGGGTTAGCATCATAGAGCCTGCACTTCCAGATGGAGAATTGGACATGCATGCAAGTTTGGAGAGAGAACCCTGCAGGCTGTCCTGTACACAGGTGACAAGGGTGTCCTCTGAGACACCTAAGAGGACTTGTAGCGTCTCAGAGTTGGTTGTTTTCTTCTGCACATCAGACAGAGAGGTTAGAGTCCTTGGGAAAAAAACCGCAGAAATCATCAAAGTCAAACAAATAATATGTAAGGCTGTGATGCACATTCAGTGTGTCAAATACATCTGCACCATTGAAAACAATGAGGAAAACGCTGCTGTTTCTCTGAGAAAAAACCTTAGTGTGATGTCAGCCTAACTGCTTAATTTCTAAAGCCCAATAAAGTGTATTTTGTATAAGTCATTTGTATTGAAACTGGCCTGTAGATATCTATCTATCCTGGCAATATCTATCCTCTACAAAAATCCAAATTGCTATAAACTTCAAATACTGTAACTTCTAATAACTTCAAGGACAATCATAAATACAAGGCAGTTTGAAGAAATGTTAAAGGGAAATTTCTAAATGTTTCAACTTCATATTCATCATCTCCAGCACCACCCCAACATCAGCATATGTGAAAAACGGGCATTTCTATGTTTTGTAGTAAAAAAGAAAGAGGAAGATAAGTGTTTTCTATGACATCATCAACCAATTAGTAGGCAATGCCTACTCATAATTGGTTAAAATCACACGATGCACACTGATGATGTCATTAGAATCTAGAGCTGAGCATTTAATCAACATTTTTGTTATTTTTCGGTTTTTAAACAACTAATTGACCGACGTCGGCTCAATTATTTGAATTCCATATAGTTAATTTTTTTCTTCTTCTGTGAGCTCGATGCTCAGTTTCTGTAGAGATAAATCAGATCAAGCACGAACTATGCAATGTAGTAGGGAGTTGTAGTTTCCAACAGGCCAATATTCTACATAGTTTAGCACAGAAAATACGGCAATTAATTCCCATAATCCATTGCACGCCCACTTGCTTGTCCACTCTGTGTGGAGCAGATACGGAAACCTCATTAACTGAGACGGAGAGACGAGAGAATGCATGAGAGAGATAAAAAGCAGTTGCGTTGCGAGGATTCTCTACCTGGAAATACATGATCTAAGTGATTGACAGTTGGTGTTCAGCGGTCATAAAAGTAGGTCTTATTTACTTAGAAGAACTACTAAAATAGTGATTTTGTCAGACAGAATAAGCAGCAGCTCTATAGAGATGAGTTGATGACTTGGAATGAAATAATAAAGTCATCAAATAAATATTTTATATGAGAAAGTAAATGATGGTTGATAAGTCATAAACACTAATGGACAGTCACTACCATCATGGGACTTTTATTCATTGTTTTATTATGTGTTGTTACAGCATTCAACACACATAATCCATAGTGCATTCAATGTCTAAAAAAAGTATTGAAATCCAAAACCGTGATTATTTTTTAAATATTTGAATGGAAACCAAACCAACCTCAAAAAGCACTAATTTCTCAGCACTATTGGAAACAGTTACGTCCCTCTATATTTTTTTTACTACAAAGCATGGAAATGTGTAATTTTCACATATGGTGATGCTGGAGATGAATATGAAGTTGTTAAATTTCCCTTTAAGAACATACCTCATGGCCCCCTTGGGCAGGTAGCTTCCACTGCCCAGACTGCCCTTAGTCAGGTAAATCTCCTTGAATTTAAGTTGTGATTCCTGCACTTCTTCCTCTTCCTGCTCCATACAGTTGGAGGAAGGGTAGGGAGTCGGGATGCGAAAGCTATTGTAAGACTTTCGACTGCCTGGCCTCTTAGGTACACCAGCCTCAGTAAATCTCACGCGGGACTTGGTGTTAACCTTATCGTCTAACAGACTGGTGAGTGACGCTGTGAGAGATCTCTGTGACAATGGAGAGGAGGCAGCATCTTGGATGCCCAGTAGTTCGTAAAGACCTGGGATGATGATCTGCATCAGCTTGTCCGATAAAAACTGGACAATCCTCAGACACAAGCCGGCAAGCTGATGTTTTGTCAGCTGTATTCCAGAAACAGAAGAAGTGTTTTAAAATGTTGCATAGTGCGTCTTTCAAAAGCTTATGAACAAGGTTAAACATTAGGCAGAGTTTTCATGGTAATCTGATTAAATTGTCAGTAACATGATCTTACCGGGTCAAACATACCCTCACGAATCCCCCTCCATTGCCTGAAAACAATATTGTTATAAATGTTGTCATATCAGGATGCGTGGCAGAATTGTTTTTATTTAATTATTTGCCTGATCGTAAAGTTATACTTGCTTTGTGTCAGTTGTTTTGGCAAAATTGCAATGTGACAACTTTTCTAGCAATGACATTTTTTTTCCGATTGATCAGTTTCTAATTTGATCCTATTTCCTTGAAGGTGTGATAGTACCAAAGAAAACAGAACATACTTCTCAGTTAGGTTTTGAAGGAAGTCCATAAGTGTCAGATGTTCCACATTGTTGAGCTTTCCCTCTTCTGTGGTTTCCATCACTGAGGTTGCTCTGCTCCTGGTAGAATTGCTCTGCTCCTGGTAGAAATGTAATTATATTGCAAATAATCAAACTTAATAAACAACAAATATCATACTGAAATAATTATTAACTGTTAAAGAGTGGAGGAGCATTGGCAACGTTGGGCCAATTAAACAACTGCAATACAACAGAGATGGTTGTGGTACGTCAACATTGCCAATGATAGCATCACTATAACATTTTATTGGATTAATGTTGTAATATGAAATGACAAGGTCAACTTACCATCTCATTGACAGCTTCAGAGGTCAGGTGGTCATCCATCACACAGACAGGCAGGTCTAGAGACTGGGACAAGGCTCTATGGTCATAACCAGGAGAGAATGGAAACATCAGAGCAGTCCCAATGACAGAATCTAACCACTGTCTTCATGTCAAAGACTCACTCACTCATTTGCTTTGTCAAACCTACACCTTAGAATGACTTCGATATTAACACGGAATATATTTTGTTATTAAGAGATCTCTCAATAATAATTCTCACAATAGCATATTGGTAGTAGTCAGTGACATATTAAAGCTAAGCAGGGCTGGGTGTAGTTAAAACCCTGGATGGGGTTCGATCCCGGGCTGAGGTGCTGCCTATAGTTTTTTTCTGAAAGTGTATATAATGTTGAAAATCTGACATGGTTTCAAAGGTACAAATTCAACCTATTTTATACAAGGTTTGGCTATGCTGAATTTAGTTTACAATGACATCGTCCTGTGGTTGAAATTTCACCCTCAAAACAACAGTTAGGCCTATACCCCATTATATCCACTACACCCCCCCCCCCCCCCACACACACACACACTTTATATTTTACCAATATATATGGAGCCACCAGCCCTAAAGCATGAACATGTTTTTTTGCTAGAAAATGTGGATTAAGAGAAGAAAAATGATCATTTTCGCTAGTTTCAACTAAATAGAAGGGCAACAAGACATTGACAAACTTTGACATATCTGCTTTCACCAGGATTTAAAAACCAAGGCTTTCCGAAAATGTTTACCTCAGCCAGTTTAGAACCCAGGTGTGTCTACAAAACACATGTACTCCTCCATAAGGTTCATGGGTTCCCTATTGTTTTATCCCAGTACAAGAGGGGCAACTGGATTCAGGATTAAACACAAGCAGTCTTTAAGGTATATCTTATTACAGTTTAGGCCTACCTTATTATTTTCTTCCATCTGGCAATATCATTTTAAGGAATGAAATCTGTTTTGTTGCTAGTATTATTAGTAACTGTAGGAAAATACAGCTGTAGAGTACAAGAATCAGCTACTTTCTGAAGGGCAGCCAAGCTCATAAGCAATTTGGAACCTACAGACAATTATGACAAAATTGGAACGCATGATTGCGTCACAAACGCCTTGTGGTCACATGTTATTTTAGGGCGTGGCTCCGCATTCGTGACCGGTTGTCTTAATGTCATTAAGCAACAACAACAAAAAAAACATAAATAGCTACTACAATTTCGAAACATGATTTTGTCATCAGTTCAGTACCATTTGTTTGATTTTGTGGACCCACGACTAGACTTTATCCATGTTAGCTAGTTGCTAGCGATGCTAGTCAGCATAGGCTGCTACGTGATAAACAGTTCGCGTTAGCGAATTAGCTACCTAGTTAGCCAGCCTAACAAGCTGTCAAATCCAATGGAAACCGATGCAACCCTGCTGCCAAATAAGGGCTAGCTCGATGACCCGTGGTAACAGTGAGGTCCCCATGAGTTTCAAGGCTTTAATAAGTGCTATCGTGCAGAAAACGCGAATAAAATACTGGTTGATGAGCTAGCTAAGTTAGCAAGACGGGTATGACCGTTAACAGCGTGCATGCACAAATGCATGACGACACATTGTATCTCAGTGAAGCAGGCATGCAGAACGAGATCGCCCCACCAAGCCAGATAGTAGAGGGGTACAACAACGCCGGGACACAGAGGCATAGCTCATACAATTATATTTTGTTCCAGTCAATGACAATACATGTTGAAAAATAAATACCTGCGTCAACTATATGGCATCGCATGCTAGTGAAAAGATAGCTTGCATGAATTTTTTTTTTAAAATCCAGTGACCACTAGATGTCCTCGTATATCCACATTTAGATCAAATATACTTTATTTTTCATCAGTACTGTGAATGACATGCCCACTGAATCTAGTTTAATCATCTTTATACTCAGCAGGTAGAGGCCTAGGTACTTCAAATCAGTGCTTAATTTGAGCAGGATCATGCCAGAACAGGATCCGGCACCTTTCCATTCTGGACTGTTTTGTTCCGGAACATACTTGGCCGAATCCGGTACCTCTCGTGCCATGAAAAATAATTTTCACTTTTTGCTATGTAACAATTATAATAAAAGCGATCAAAGTTCGAGTTGCCTCTTCGTCAATTATCCTGCTCCCTCATCTCTCCAGAGTTGCACTTCATCATTTGTTTCCTTATAGAATCATAGCTGCATGAAGGGTTCTGGAGGAATTTTCTAAAGTTACGGAATTACTGCTGTCTGTTCAGAAATAAATTAAATCATTCAGAATAGCCTAATACGTCATGAGAAGCCCTATAATTTAGCTACAGAGGACCAATAGCTTCTTTTTTTAAATAGCCTAGCTGCGGATTGTAGCCCAATAACAAAGAATAGCCTACAGTCGGGAACGCGAGGCAAATCTGTCAGTGAAAAAACAGCACGCAGACAAAACAGGCCTTTTGCAATATTTCAAATACAATCGAGGGAAAACACAGGTTGAAAAGCAATGACTCTTGCTGAAAAGATAAGACTATGCTGTAGACTACCAAAATATTTGATCAAAACCCAAACATTGTTTTACAAAACAGAGAGAGAGAGATAGGCTTTTGACACGAGCGCATCGACAATCTCCAGCGAGTGAGCTGCGCATCATTGGGTGAGTCAGTGAAACTGGAAAGCATTTTTAGGACTAATTTCCTCCTCATATTGTAGCCTACTATATGTTTCTCCACAAACCTAGGCCTATAGGCTATTGATGGATTCAAGACAAGGTCGTTTTTATTGATCTCAGATACTATGTTTGTCAGTGTCAAAGTAGCCTGCCATTTCGCTCATTTGTGCGGATTAAAAAAAAGATAATGCCAAAGTCTCCAGTCATGTAAAAGGATGTAGAATTGCACGAAATGCGGTTTTAAAAAGGCCAACACTTTCCCAGACCCTAGGCTACTAAAAATGTTCCCCATGTGTGCACCTTCTATAAGTGGCTCTACCCAAATGTGATGATATCAAATCAAATGTATTTATATAGCTGATATCTCAAAGTGCTGTACAGAAACCCATTCTAAAACCCCAAACAGCAAGCAATGCAGGTGATGATATGCGTTCAATGCTCTATTACAAAAGGTGATCTTTTTTCTCATGAGTTCTGGTACCACAGAACCCCCCCTCTAGCACCCACTCTTTGTTCTAGCACCTCCCAATTTACAAATTAAGCTCTGCTTCAAATTTTTATTTTACAAGGCAAGTCAGTTAAGAATAAATTCTTATTTTCAATAAAGGCCTAGTGGGTTAACTGCCCTATAGCAATAAGGCACCTCGGGCTTCCCGAGTAGCGCAGTGGTCTAAGGCACTGCGTAGTACTAGCTGTGCCACTAGAGATCCTGGTTCAAGTCCAGGCTCTGTCGCAGCCGGCCGTGACTGGGAGACCCATGGGGCGGCGTACAATTGGCCCAGCATCATCCGGTTTAGTGGAGGGTTTGGCCCGGCAGGGGTGTTCTTGTCCCATCACGCACTAGTGACTCCTATGGCGGGCCAGGCGCAGTGCACGCAGCAGTGCACGCTGACACGGTCGACACCACTTAACCTGGAAGCCAGGTTCCAGGTTAAGCGGGCATGGTGTCAAGCCACAGTGTGGCTTGGCTTGGCTGGGTTGTGTTTCGGAGGACTCTCTCCTCTCCCAAGTTGTAGCAATGGGACAATTGGATACCACTAAATTGAAAAAAAAAAAAAAGTCACCTTGGGGGTTTGTGGTATATGGCCAATATACCACACCTCCTTGGGCCTTATTTCTTAATTGTACACAATTATTGTGTGGCTTTTTGGCTCCTTGTGTTTCCAATCTTCTTCCTCTGGCAGGATTACTTCCACGTGCAACTGTCAGACGACAAGCAGGTGAGGCACTTCCTGGAGCTGAGCTATGCTGGTGCCATCCTTCGGGACAGCTGGGTCCTGACAGACGTTGGCATCACCCCTAGCAGTGCCATCTGCTGCCTGCTGAAGGTACCAGCCGAACACCTAGCTGTTTCTACCCGTGCTTGAAAATGCATATCAAAGTGAGCTGGCTATTGCTTGAAACAGCTTCATACTATCATTAACATAAAGTGTTTCAGATATAGTGTGGTGATATATAGTATGGGGATATACAGTGCCTTGCGAAAGTTCAAGTGGGCCGAATACTTTCGCAAGGCACTGTATATAGCATGGTGATATACAGTGTGGTGATATATAGTATGGTTAAATATTATGGTTATATAGTATGATTATATATATATATTATGGTGATATAGAGTGTGGTAATATATAGTATGGTTATATAGTATGATTATATAGTATGGTTATATAGTAGGATTAGGTGATTTAGTTAATTCAAACAGGAGCCATTAATACAGGTAACGAGTGGAGGACAGAGGAGCCTCTTAAAGAAGAAGTTACAGGTCTGTGAGAGCCAGAAATCTTGCTTGTTTGTAGGTGACCAAATACTTATTTTCCACCATAATTTCCACCATAATTTGCAAATAAATTCATTAAAAATCCTACAATGTGATTTTTCTGGATTTTTTTTCTCATTTTGTCTGTCATAGTTGAAGTGTACCTATGATGAAAATTACAGGCCTCTCTCATCTTTTTAAGTAGGAGAACTTGCACAATTGGTGGCTGACTAAATACTTTTTTGCCCCACTGTATAGTGTGGTGGTATATAGTATGGTGATATATAGTATGTTGAGGTCACCCTGCTTGAGACTTAAAGTAAAATTGCCCTTGCTCAACCAAGACCATGGTTATGGTAGAGTGATTGGTTAGTAAGGACACTGCTTTATACCGAGACCATGGTTATGGTAGAGTGATTGGGTAGTAAGAACACTGCTTCGTGAGTGTGAAGTGTTGTAGTACAGAGGTCCCTGGGTACATGTCCAGAGCCAGACAGGGACAGAACTCACTCTGTTCCACAAAGTTCTGTGGAAGATTTGCTAACAAAGGAGAGTGGTTATGTATCTAAGTACAAATGTAACCATCAGAATAATGTTTATTTGTGTTCCTTACTCCTTACTTACACATCCCATCATTGACATAGTCAAAGCCAGACCTTCTGTCTGTCTCTCCTTCTTGCTGGTTGACTAGAGTGGAACTCTATAGTATTGAATGGTTGACCTGGGATAGAGCTGAAATGTGGCCCGATGTAGTGTTGCCTTTGTACCAAACACCCTTACAGTCATAAAACTTTTCCCCATGTAATCGCCTCGACCTCAGTCTGGTGTTCGCTAACAGTATCTGAAGAGTCTGTATACCCAGTGGTGTATAGTACAGTAGAGTACAGCAGAGTACAGCAGACAGAGTACAGTAGAGTACAGTAGAGCACAGCAGGCCGTATAGTAGGAGAAGAAGAGGCCCTTTGGGTTCATTGAAATACATATTCATAATATTTCTGTTAACAATTTAATCTGCACCCAGATTAGTCTTCAATTTAATTTACACCCAGATTAGTGTTCAATTTAATCTGCACCCAGATTAGTGTTCAATTTAATTTTCACCCAGATTAGTGTTCAATTTAATCTGCACCCAGATTAGTGTTCAATTTAATTTTCACCCAGATTAGTGTTCAATTTAATCTGCACCCAGATTAGTGTTCAATGTGATAGAACAAAACTCAGTACAGCACATGAATTAGAAAATGTTGTTACAAATTTGTGCCACGAGATGGTGGTAGATTATAAATTTAAATAGCATGGACATTTGATTTGTCTCTGGATAGAAATTGCCCTTGGGCACAGATCAGTTTACTCTCACCAAATCCTAACCTTTACCATTAGCAGTAAAAACACAAACCAGACCTAAGATCAGTGCAAAGGAGCCACTTCATCTTACCCCTGTAATTATATGACTCCTAACTTATATATACTGAGTGTACCAAACATTAGAAACACCTTCCTAATATTGAGTTGCACCCCGCCTTTTGCCATCAGAACAGCCTCAATTCGTTGGGGCATGGACTCTACAAGGTGTTTGAAAGCGTTCCCCGGGGATGCTGGCCCATGTTGACTCAGTGCCGTGACGGGGGAGACCCTCTCAGTCTTGGGCACTGTTTTTCTCCTGAGTACGTCTGTGGCCAGGCTCATGACCCTGGTGTCCCAGCAGTGTGGGCTTCCCGTCAGCTCCTTCAGACTGAGCTCTCCCACCGTCCTGCAACTCTACGACTGCAACCGGCTGCACGACTACGCCATTGACCTGGGTATGGCCTTCCTTGTGCAGTAGATCAATGGTCCTCTGGCTCAACACCTTATGGATGTAACACAGAGACAAATGGACTGTATGGAACACATTCTTGGTTCATGGCAACCAGGAGGACAACCTGCATGTGTCTCTGTCTCCCAGGGGCTACTCTACGGTTGGACACCTGGGATGGGTGGGCGGAGTTCCTCAGAGGCTGCTTCCTGGGACACAGACTGACCGTCCAACGACACCTGTCTAGGGAGAGACCTGTGATGAGGTCAGAATACACATCTACACACTGAACTGTATGATAGACTTACTATCAACAGTGATGGTACTGAACCTTTATATAGCTTACAATGATAGTACTGACCCTGTATATAGCTTACAATGATGGTACTGAACCTTTATATATCTGCATCTGTCCTCGTGCTCCTAGACCTTAGTGCTGCTTTTGATACCATCGATCACCACATTCTTTTGGAGAGATTGGAAACCCAAATTGGTCTACACGGACAAGTTCTGGCCTGGTTTAGATCTTATCTGTCGGAAAGATATCAGTTTGTCTCTGTGAATGGTTTGTCCTCTGACAAATCAACTGTAAATTTTGGTGTTCCTCAAGGTTACGTTTTAGGACCACTGTTGTTTTCACTATATATTTTACCTCTTGGGGATGTTATTCGAAAACATAATGTTAACTTTCACTGCTATGCGGATGACACACAGCTGTACATTTCAATGAAACATGGTGAAGCCCCAAAATTGCCCTTGCTAGAAGAATGTGTTTCAGACATAAGGAAGTGGATGGCTGCAAACTTTCTACTTTTAAACTTGGACAAAACAGAGATGCTTGTTCTAGGTCCCAAGAAACAAAGAGATCTTCTGTTGAATCTGACAATTAATCTTAATGGTTGTACAGTCGTCTCAAATAAAACTGTGAAGGTCACTTCTAGGTTAGACTACTGCAATGCTCTACTTTCCGGCTACCCGGATAAAGCACTAAATAAACTTCAGTTAGTGCTAAATACGGCTGCTAGAATCCTGACTAGAACCAAAAAATGTGATCATATTACTCCAGTGCTAGCCTCTCTACACTGGCTTCCTGTCAAAGCAAGGGCTGATTTCAAGGTTTTACTGCTAACCTACAAAGCATTACATGGGCTTGCTCCTACCTATCTCTCTGATTTGGTCCTGTCGTACATACCTACACGTACGCTACGGTCACAAGACGCAGGCCTCCTAATTGTCCCTAGAATTTCTAAGCAAACAGCTGGAGGCAGGGCTTTCTCCTATAGAGCTCCATTTTTATGGAACGGTCTGCCTACCCATGTCAGAGTTGCAAACTCGGTCTCAACCTTTAAGTCTTTACTGAATAATCATCTCTTCAGTGGGTCATATGATTGAGTGTAGTCTGGCCCAGGAGTGGGAGGGTGAACGGAAAGGCTCTGGAGCAACGAACCGCCCTTGCTGTCTCTGCCTGGTCGGTTCCCCTCTTTCCACTGGGATTCTCTGCCTCTAACCCTATTTCAAGGGCTGAGTCACTGGCTTACTGGGGCTCTCTCATGCCGTCCCTGGAGGGGGTGCGTCACCTGAGTGGGTTGATTCACTGATGTGGTCATCCTGTCTGGGTTGGCGCCGTGTCATGGCGGAGGTCTTTGTGGGCTATACTCAGCCTTGTCTCAGGATGGTAAGTTGGTGGTTGAAGTTATCCCTCTAGTGGTGTGGGGGCGTGCTTTGGCAAAGTGGGTGGGGTTATATCCTTCCTGTTTGGCCCTGTCCGGGGGTGTCCTCGGATGGGGCCACAGTGTCTCCTGACCCCTCCTGTCTCAGCCTCCAGTATTTATGCTGCAGTAGTTTATGTGTCGGGGGGCTAGGGTCAGTTTGTTATATCTGGAGTACTTCTCCTGTCCTATTCGGTGTCCTGTGTGAATCTAAGTGTGCGTTCTCTAATTCTCTCCTTCTCTCTTTCTCTCTCTCGGAGGACCTGAGCCCTAGGACCATGCCCCAGGACTACCTGACATGATGACTCCTTGCTGTCCCCAGTCCACCTGGCCGTGCTGCTGCTCCAGTTTCAACTGTTCTGCCTTATTATTATTCAACCATGCTGGTCATTTATGAACATTTGAACATCTTGGCCATGTTCTGTTATAATCTCCACCCGGCACAGCCAGAAGAGGACTGGCCATCCCACATATGCTCTCTCTAATTCTCTCTTTCTTTCTCTCTCTCGGAACACCTGAGCCCTAGGACCATGCCCCAGGAATACCTGACATGATGACTCCTTGCTGTCCCCAGTCCACCTGACTGTGCTGCTGCTCCAGTTTAAACTATTCTGCCTTATTATTATTCGACCATGTTGGTCATTTATGAACATTTGAACATCTTGACCATGTTCTGTTATAATCTCCACCCGGCACAGCCAGAAGAGGACTGGCCACCCCACATAGCCTGGTTCCTCTCTAGGTTTCTTCCTAGGTTTTGGCCTTTCTAGGGAGTTTTTCCTAGCCACCGTGCTTCTACACATGCATTGCTTGCTGTTTGGGGTTTTAGGCTGGATTTCTGTACAGCACTTTGAGATATCAGCTGATGTACGAAGGGCTATATAAATACATTTGATTTGATATAGCTTACAATGATAGTATTGACCCTGTATATAGCTTACAATTATGGTACTGACCCTGTATATAGCTTACAATAATGGTACTGACCCTGTATATAGCTTACAATGATAGTATTGACCCTGTATATAGCTTACAATAATGGTACTGACCCTGTATATAGCTTACAATTATAGTACTGACCCTGTACAGTGCCTTGCGAAAGTATTCGCCCCCCTTGAACTTTGCGAACTTTTGCCACATTTCAGGCTTCAAACATAAAGATATAAAACTGTATTTTTTTGTGAAGAATCAACAACAAGTGGGACACAATCATGAAGTGGAATGACATTTATTGGATATTTCAAACTTTTTTAACAAATCAAAAACTGAAAAATTGGGCGTGCAAAATTATTCAGCCCCTTCACTTTCAGTGCAGCAAACTCTCTCCAGAAGTTCAGTGAGGATCTCTGAATGATCCAATGTTGACCTAAATGACTAATGATGATAAATACAATCCACCTGTGTGTAATCAAGTCTCCGTATAAATGCACCTGCACTGTGATAGTCTCAGAGGTCCGTTAAAAGCGCAGAGAGCATCATGAAGAACAAGGAACACACCAGGCAGGTCCGAGATACTGTTGTGAAGAAGTTTAAAGCCGGATTTGGATACAAAAATATTTCCCAAGCTTTAAACATCCCAAGGAGCACTGTGCAAGCGATAATATTGAAATGGAAAGAGTATCAGACCACTGCAAATCTACCAAGACCTGGCCGTCCCTCTAAACTTTCAGCTCATACAAGGAGAAGACTGATCAGAGATGCAGCCAAGAGGCCCATGATCACTCTGGATGAACTGCAGAGATCTACAGCTGAGGTGGGAGACTCTGTCCATAGGACAACAATCAGTCGTATATTGCACAAATCTGGCCTTTATGGAAGAGTGGCAAGAAGAAAGCCATTTCTTAAAGATATCCATAAAAAGTGTTGTTTAAAGTTTGCCACAAGCCACCTGGGAGACACACCAAACATGTGGAAGAAGGTGCTCTGGTCAGATGAAACCAAAATGGAACTTTTTGGCAACAATGCAAAACGTTATGTTTGGCGTAAAAGCAACACAGCTGAACACACCATCCCCACTGTCAAACATGGTGGTGGCAGCATCATGGTTTGGGCCTGCTTTTCTTCAGCAGGGACAGGGAAGATGGTTAAAATTGATGGGAAGATGGATGGAGCCAAATACAGGACCATTCTGGAAGAAAACCTGATGGAGTCTGCAAAAGACCTGAGACTGGGACGGAGATTTGTCTTCCAACAAGACAATGATACAAAACATAAAGCAAAATCTACAATGGAATGGTTAAAAAATAAACATATCCAGGTGTTAGAATGGCCAAGTCAAAGTCCAGACCTGAATCCAATCGAGAATCTGTGGAAAGAACTGAAAACTGCTGTTCACAAATGCTCTCCATCCAACCTCACTGAGCTCGAGCTGTTTTGCAAGGAGGAATGGGAAAAAATGTCAGTCTCTCGATGTGCAAAACTGATAGAGACATACCCCAAGCGACTTACAGCTGTAATCGCAGCAAAAGGTGGCGCTACAAAGTATTAACTTAAGGGGGCTGAATAATTTTGCACGCTTAATTTTTCAGTTTTTTATTTTGTTAAAAAAGTTTGAAATATCCAATAAATGTCGTTCCACTTCATGATTGTGTCCCACTTGTTGTTGATTCTTCACAAAAAAATACAGTTTTATATCTTTGTTTGAAGCCTGAAATGTGGCAAAAGGTCGCAAAGTTCAAGGGGGCCGAATACTTTCGCAAGGCACTGTACATACTGTATTACCTCAACTACCTCGCACCCATGCACATTGACTCGGTACTGGTACTCCTTGTATATAGCCTTGTTATTGTTATTGTGTTACTATTTAGAAAATATTTTCTTACTTTTTAACTCTGCATTGTTGGGAATGGGCTCGTAATAAAGCATCTCACAGTTGTTTTCGGCGTATGTGACCAATACGATTAGATTCTCATCTGAACAAATGAATGCTCTCGTTGTTATAATGAGGAATTTATTTAAATAATTTGGTTTTCCTTGAAGATTTGAATGTGCTGAGAAAGCCTTTCGTGATGGATCTAGACAATCTGGTGAAAAGGGAGGGTTTGCGACTCTTCTCTTCAAGTGGGAAGGACGATGCGATATCATAAATTCCCTCTGGAGAAAAGGAGCCATGAGATGTTGTCATCGTCTCTGCAACGAAAGACCATCCAGCATGCCATCAATTTACATTTTTACTCATTTATCAGACACTCTTATCCAGAGAGACTTACAAGGAGCAATTAGGATGAAGTGCCTTGCTCAAGAGCACATTGACAGATTTTGCCTCGTGAACTCAGGGATTCTGAACCAGCAACCTATCGGTTACTGGCCCAACCTCTTAACCCACTAGGCTACCACCCAGCCCACAGTACAGTATGTCATAGGTAACAACTCAGAGGAGTACAATGTCTTTCCAAATGAATTAGTGGAATGGTAAAGGGATAATGTCTCAGTCTTGACTGAGCAGCAGCCTAAACAGCAGCAGGGCTTACCTGTAAAGTACACAGTAGGGGAAATGTTCTGAGGCTGGTACTCCAGAGACTCTTGAGGACAGAGGTTCTTACTAACATTCTTGGAACCCTGGTTGGTGGGAAAAGGCACATTAAAACAAACTGAAATGTTTTCGATATCTTACAGTACAGCATATCAACTGCAAAGAACCAGTGCAATGCCATGACACAAAGAATCATATAAAAGGTCAACAGCAGTGTTATTCATGAAAGATGTATGTGTACTATACCTTTGTATTGAAGGTGAGGACCTGCTCTCCAGTACTGCTGATGGTATCCCTTTCCAAATCAAACACGCCTTCTACAATGTCACTGGTGGCCACGCTGGTAGCGGACTCAAAATAACATTTAGCAGTGGCTTTGGTGATCATTTGAAGAATGACCATGCAAGTAGAAGTCTTTGGATCGTTCTGGACTGAAACATCAAAGTTAATGTTTTCATACTCATCTGACCACTGTCTCAGGAAGCACTTCACTGTCTCTTCAGCAAATATCTGGAGAAGCTGAGAGGAGAGCTCCTTGGATATGGCACATTGTTCCTTTCCCCATTTCAGCCTTGAAAGAATGGAGTCTGAAGCACTTTTGGCTGCTTCCAATGTTAAGACCTGTGGAGTGCTGTGGCTGTCCTGAATGGCTATCACTTTATCCACCAATTCATGGCTGAAAATGTGGATGGTCCAAGTGGAAATTATTTTTCTCAATTTCCTAACAGCAGATCGGAGGTCGTCAAGATGAGAAGCACCCTGTCCATTTTCCTGTGTGTTCTCAACACTTTCCACCATAATGTCCACTACCACCCCAGCAGCTTGCCTGACTTTGTCCACAAAGGTTACAGGAAGTAAGTCCTCTGTGTGAAAGAAGTCCTCAATGATTGTGTTTCTAACAATGGGAAAGTCAATCTGAGCAGGAAACTCAGTGGGGATGGGAGTCCCGGGTAAAGCAAAGTGCCATTTCGACTGCCTTAATTTTGAAGTAGGTGTTAGAGAGATGGAGGAGCGTGAAGAAGAGGTATTTCTTGTATTTTGGCTGTCAGCACTCCTACAACGGATCGTGTCAATATCCTCCAGCATGGATCCTGAGAGCTTAGTGGTTTTAGGTAGTAATTTGTGCAGAATGTTCACACAGGCATCGTTTCCACCAGGTGTAACACTGCTCTGGTTGACCTCAAGATGGCCGAGACTTGCTCTTTGTGATGCAGGACTGCTTTGATATGTAAAGATTTGGATTGAACCAAGTGTTGTGTCTGATCTTTGAAGATCTTTTCGGAGAAACTCCGTAATCTTACTTTGCAGACTGTAGTAGATGTTACGAGCAACAGACCAGATTCTTTTCTCAGAAACCTGTCCAGTGGTGAGCAGGGAGGTTCCAGATACCATGTCAGATGATTGGGTGGTCTGGGTGAGCTCCTGCTGGTCTTTCACCATGGTTTGTATAATATCAGTAGATGTGGTGGATGTAGATACAGACTGGAGGTACTTATCTGTTGTACCTTCCTCCACAATGTTAAATGATCTAGAGAGGACCTCACTCACTCCTTTCTCAGCTTTAGTTTGGAACTCATGACTAGAGAGTTTTTGGAGGCTCTTTGTAGAAAGACTGTGGGAAGATGCAATGCCTTTGGAGGCAGCCGTGCTGCAATCTAGACTTACTGGAGAGGTTCGCTCAGGAGAACCTTGGAGACGTTCAAACATGTCTTCACATGGTGTTGGGGACCTTGACAAGGAGATGTCCTTCAGCTGAGACAGAACACCACCTACCAACATGTTGACCTCAAGGGACATATCAGATATTTTCTTTCCTACTGTGGAGAAGCAAGGTGCATTTGATGTCTGATCCTCGCATGAGGTCAAGATTGTTGAAATTACCTCTTTGGTACTATTGGTCAGTAGAGCCTCGTCTGTTTCAGTCCAGAGAAGTTTTGAACTCTCGCTGACACCCCTGTGTAGAGCCACTTCAAGGTTCAAACTGTGCAAGTGAGGCACACTCTTACTAGCTTGCCTCAAGTCCTGGCTTGCCAAACAAATGTGCTCCTTAGTCCCAAGATGTCCAGAGTCCTCTGTGGGTATATGACTAGACGTTCTGCTCAGCATGTCTGACCTCCGCTGATGAATGATGAAGTCCTTTAATGTCTTCTGAATATTGTTATATAAACTAGTGGTAGCAGACCAGATCCTGCTCTGAAGCTTTTGTGCATTTTCCTGGAGGTCAGGTTCTCTCTCCTCTACTTCTGCAGGTTGCGCCAAGCTCTGCAGGTCTTCCACAAATGTTTCAATGATGCCAAAGGCAGCAGAATCCGCACAAATATCCTTTGACCATGTGTACTGGTTTTGAATGGAACAAGACCTGGATGCTACAGAATAAGCAGGCTGTGCACTAGTTAAGCTACTGGTGGACTTTTTAACTAGGAACTCACTCACTGCTTGAGTGGCATTTCTCTTAAATTCCTCACTTGAGAGTTTTCTAATACAATCTAACAGACTGGTCAAAGAAGCTGTGGCCTTACTTCTGCTGTCCTCAATTTGACAGGGGAACTCACATACTATTGGTGATGAGGCCCTGGAATGGGCAATATCCCCAAGCTGAGCCAGAACACCCTCTACAAATTTCTCTCTCTCAATAGAGAAGCCTGATCCTTTTTCTCCAACAGTGTACAGGGCGTCCTCCTTTGACATCTCAGTGTTGTACAAGACCAGAAGCTCTGAGATGACTTCTTGGGTGCAAGTTGTCAGAAGGAGCATGCTTTCTTCTGACTCAGTTTTTGCCCAAAGAAGTTTTGAGCTCTCACTTAGGCCTCTTTGTAAAGTAACTGCACCAGTGGACTCTGGCAACTGAGGCTCACTCTTACTGGGCCTATATTTCATGTTTAAGCAAGGAAGTGGAACTGTCTCCTTAAACTCAGCATTTGTGATGTTGTCATCAGATGTGACAATGCTCTTTAAGGCACATCGCTGAAGCTTGCTGAAATAATCTTTCAAGTTGTTTTGGATGCTGTGGTAAATGTGAACAGCAGCAGACCAGGCACTCTTCTGTTGGGGACTCTCTTCAGATTCAGCCAAGGACTTCATATCTGACACGAAAGTCTTAACAACTACTGACGCTGCTGAGCCCACTGGGTGAATTGACTCTGTCTTTACAATGCCAGACAATGTTTGACCTGATACAGCACCTGTTAACTCAGACTGAATGACTGAACTAGGAAAGCTCAAACTACTGACTTTTTTGTCAAGAACTCCACTCACTGCTTGTATTGCTGATGTTTGAAACTCCCGGCTAGAGAGTTTTTGGATGCTCTTAGATGTGAGCGTGCAGGAGGAACCAGATTCACTAATATTGTAGCTGCTCTCGTATTTCCTTATCAGGGCATCAAGATCCTCAATAAAGCCAACATGCGATGCCAAAAACGTGATCTTGTCCTTCAGATCTTCCAGCAAATTCTGTTCGTTCTCGTCAACAAAAGCCACCATTGTGTCAGAGATGGTGGTCATGACTTGCCCTGTTAGACTCTTGCTCTCTTGGTCAACTTTTTCAAGTTTAACAGCCAGCTCTCTCACCATGCTCTCAGTCACCTTGGTCTGTGAGTCTCCCCTTACCGGTGTCACTAGAGAGGTGTGACTTGCGGAGGCACTCTTAACGACCACTGATAAGGCCGACTTGACATCTTTAGCCAACTCTGCCATTACAGCAGGGGTTAGCATCATAGAGCCTGCACTTCCAGATGGAGAATTGGACATGCATGCAAGTTTGGAGAGAGAACCTTGCAGGCTGTCCTGCACACAGGTGACAAGGGTGTCCTCTGAGACACCCAAGAGGACTTGTAGCGTCTCAGAGTTGGTTGTTTTCTTCTGCACATCAGACAGAGAGGTTAGAGTCCTTGGGGAAAAAAACGCAGAAATCATCAAAGTCAAACAAATAATATGTAAGGCTGTGATGCACATTCAGTGTGTCAAATACATCTGCACCATTGAAAACAATGAGGAAAACGCTGCTGTTTCTCTGAGAAAAAACCTTAGTGTGATGTCAGCCTAACTGCTTAATTTCTAAAGCCCAATAAAATGTATTTTGTATAAGTCATTTGTATTGAAACTGGCCTGTAGATATCCATCTATCCTGGCAATATCTATCCTCTACAAAAATCCAAATTGCTATAAACTTCAAATACTGTAACTTCTAATAACTTCAAGGACAATCATAAATACAAGGCAGTTTGAAGAAATGTTAAAGGGAAATTTCTAAATGTTTCAACTTCATATTCATCAACTCCAGCACCACCCCAACATCAGCATATGTGAAAAACAGGCATTTCTATGTTTTGTAGTAAAAAAGAAAGAGGAAGATAAGTGTTTTCTATGACATCATCAACCAATTAGTAGGCAATGCCTACTCATAATTGGTTAAAATCACACGATGCACACTGATGATGTCATTAGAATCTAGAGCTGAGCATTTAATCAACATTTTTGTTATTTTTCGGTTTTTAAACAACTAATTGACCGACATCGGCTCAATTATTTGAATTCCATATAGTTAATTTTTTTCTTCTTCTGTGAGCTCGATGCTCAGTTTCTGTAGAGATAAATCAGATCAAGCACGAACTATGCAATGTAGTAGGGAGTTGTAGTTTCCAACAGGCCAATATTCTACATAGTTTAGCACAGAAAATATGGCAATTAATTCCCACAATCCATTGCACGCCCACTTGCTTGTCCACTCTGTGTGGAGCAGATACGGAAACCTCATTGACTGAGACGGAGAGACGAGAGAATGCATGAGAGAGATAAAAAGCAGTTGCGTTGCGAGGATTCTCTACCTGGAAATACATGATCTAAGTGATTGACAGTTGGTGTTCAGCGGTCATAAAAGTAGGTCTTATTTACTTAGAAGAACTACTAAAATAGTGATTTTGTCAGACAGGATAAGCAGCAGCTCTATAGAGATGAGTTGATGACTTGGAATGAAATAATAAAGTCATCAAATAAATATTTTATATGAGAAAGTAAATGATGGTTGATAAGTCATTAACAGTAATGGACAGTCACTACCATCATGGGACTTTTATTCATTGTTTTATTATGTGTTTGAGTTTATTTTATTTATTTATTTTTTATTTTTACAGGGACAGTGCACATTAATCAACGTTTCAGTAAAAGTGCCGGTTTTAGCCAGCCGGCTAATTTTCAACCGCAGTCCCTGGGCAGGTTATTAAAAACAATTACAATATAGACAATAGCAGCATAGAACAAGCAAGACATAGCAACATAGGACAAACAAGACGTAGCATACAGACAGAGCAACATAGGACAAGCAAGACGTAGCATACAGACAGAGCAACATAGGACAAGCAAGACGTAGCATACAGACATAGCAACATAGGACAAGCAAGACGTAGCATACAGACAGAGCAACATAGGACAAGCAAGACGTAGCATACAGACATAGCAACATAGGACAAGCAAGACGTAGCATACAGACAGAGCAACATAGGACAAGCAAGACGTAGCATACAGACAGAGCAACATAGGACAAGCAAGACGTAGCATACAGACAGAGCAACATAGGACAAGCAAGACGTAGCATACAGACATAGCAACATAGGACAAGCAAGACGTAGCATACAGACAGAGCAACATAGGACAAGCAAGACGTAGCATACAGACAGAGCAACATAGGACAAGCAAGACGTAGCATACAGACATAGCAACATAGGACAAGCAAGACGTAGCATACAGACAGAGCAACATAGGACAAGCAAGACGTAGCATACAGACATAGCAACATAGGACAAGCAAGACGTAGCATACAGACATAGCAACATAGGACAAGCAAGACGTAGCATACAGACAGAGCAACATAAAACAAAAAACGTCAAGACAAAATTCATAAAAGCAACAAAGTTTCCACACCTCACAAGCTACAGACAACAGACAACATGGAAAGCGGCAACACACAGCTAGGGACCATGTTCACAAATCTGATTGACCTTTAGCCATGTCTTCAAGCATTTTGTGAAAGTGTGATATGTGGTGCAGTTATGTGTGTCTGATGGCAGTGTATTCAAGACATGGGAAGCTCTCACAGAGAATGCAGATTTACTAAAGGTGCTTTTCCTTAGGGGAACTATACAGTCACCTCTCATGGCAGACCTTGTGGATCTGCTGCCATATGTCTGGGTTTTCTGTTTAACAAAAATATTGAGTGGAGGGGGAGCCAGGCCATTAAGGATCTTGAATACAAGACATGCGTCGGTGTATTGCATAAGATTTTCCCAACTCAAGAGCTCATGCTTTCTAAGGATGTGACAATGATGATGGCTATTGGGCTTCCTATCAAGCACTTTGAGAGCCTGTTTGTAGACAGACTGAATAGGTTTTAATGTTGTACAGCAAGCTTGGGCCCAACTAGTCAAGCAGTATGTTAAGTGGGGGAGTATCATAGATTTGAAGTACAGTTTTGCTACCTCTGTAGTCAAACAATTTCGTATAAATCGAAAATTAGCTAGGTTGAATTTGGTTATTTGAATTACCTTTTTTACATGCTTTTTAAAAGAGAGGTTGGAATCAAGTATGATGCCAAGGTACTTAAAATCGGATACCACCTGGAGCTTCTCCCCTGACACATAGACATCTGGCTCAGTAGCATCTGTTGTTACAGCATTCAACACACATAATCCATAGTGCATTCAATGTCTAAAAAAAGTATTGAAATCCAAAACCGTGATTATTTTTAAATATTTGAATGGAAACCAAACCAACCTCAAAAAGCACTAATTTCTCAGCACTATTGGAAACAGTTACGTCCCTCTATATTTTTTTTACTACAAAGCATGGAAATGTGTAATTTTCACATATGGTGATGCTGGAGATGAATATGAAGTTGTTAAATTTCCCTTTAAGAACATACCTCATGGCCCCCTTGGGCAGGTAGCTTCCACTGCCCAGACTGCCCTTAGTCAGGTAAATCTCCTTGAACTTAAGTTGTGATTCCTGCTCTTCTTCCTCTTCCTCCTCCATACAGTTGGAGGAAGGGTAGGGAGTCGGGATGCGAAAGCTATTGTAAGACTTTCGACTGCCTGGCCTCTTAGGTACACCAGCCTCAGTAAATCTCACGCGGGACTTGGTGTTAGTCTTATCGTCTAACAGACTGGTGAGTGACGCTGTGAGAGATCTCTGTGACAATGGAGAGGAGGCAGCATCTTGGATGCCCAGTAGTTCGTAAAGACCTGGGATGATGATCTGCATCAGCTTGTCCGATAAAAACTGGACAATCCTCAGACACAAGCCGGCAAGCTGTTGTTTTGTCAGCTGTATTCCAGAAACAGAAGAAGTGTTTTAAAATGTTGCATAGTGCGTCTTTCAAAAGCTTATGAACAAGGTTAAACATTAGGCAGAGTTTTCATGGTAATCTGATTAAATTGTCAGTAACATGATCTTACCGGGTCAAACATGCCCTCACGAATCCCCCTCCATTGCCTGAAAACAATATTGTTATAAATGTTGTCATATCAGGATGCGTGGCAGAATTGTTTTTATTTAATTATTTGCCTGATCGTGAAGTTATACTTGCTTTGTGTCAGTTGTTTTGGCAAAATTGCAATGTGACAACTTTTCTAGCAATGACATTTTTTTTCCGATTGATCAGTTTCTAATTTGATCCTATTTCCTTGAAGGTGTGATAGTACCAAAGAAAACAGAACATACTTCTCAGTTAGGTTTTGAAGGAAGTCCATAAGTGTCAGATGTTCCACATTGTTGAGCTTTCCCTCTTCTGTGGTTTCCATCACTGAGGTTGCTCTGCTCCTGGTACAATTGCTCTGCTCCTGGTAGAAATGTAATTATATTGCAAATAATCAAACTTAATAAACAACAAATATCATACTGAAATAATTATTAACTATTAAAGAGTGGAGGAGCATTGGCAACGTTGGGCCAATTAAACAACTGCAACACAACAGAGATGGTTGTGGTATGTCAACATTGCCAATGATAGCATCACTATAACATTTTATTGGATTAATGTTGTAATATGAAATGACAAGGTCAACTTACCATCTCATTGACAGCTTCAGAGGTCAGGTGGTCATCCACCACACAGACAGGCAGGTCTAGAGACTGGGACAAGGCTCTATGGTCATAAGCAGGAGAGAATGGAAACATTATCAGAGCAGTCCCAATGGCAGAATCTAACCACTGTTTTCATGTCATAGACTCACTTAGTAGTTAATACATGGCCACAAATAATGAGCGGTTCAAATAGATCGGCTGGGGACTTGACCCTACAAATGACTCCATGAATGACGCCTGACCTGCCCCATAACAAGTTCTTTCTTATTAGTCTCTCTCTCTTAATCTCCACACGAATATCTAACTGGACTGAGTGTAAGTGGCTTTACCTGACTGTCTCAGTGTCAGAAACATCATAGTCTTGTTGTTCTATGTCCTCCAGGGACATCTCAGCTACAGCAGACGGGTTAAAGCCCGGGATGATCTCTCAAACTGAAAATAATGACTGTTTATGTGAACTGAACCATTTACAGTGGCTTGCAAAAGTATTCACCCCCCTTGGCATTTTCCCTATTTTGTTGCCTTATAACCTGGAATTAAAATAGATTTTTGCAATGTCAACTGTGGGACCTTAGGTATGTGCCTTTCCAAATCATGTCCAATCAATTGAATTTACCACAGGTGGACTCCAATCATGTTGTAGAAATACCTCAAGGATGATCAAGGGAAACAGGATGCACCGGAGCTCAATTTCGAGTCTCATAGCAAAGGGTTTGAATACTTGTGTAAATAAGGCATTTCTGTTTTTTTCGGTTTTAAATTGCAAAAATGTCTAAACTGTTTTTGCTTTGTCATTATAGGATATTGTGTGTAGATTGATGAGGAAAATGTTGTATGTAATCCATTTTAGAATAAGGCTGTAATGTAAAAAATGAAATGTGTAAAAAGTCAAGGGGTCTGAATACTTTCCAAATGCACTGAAGCAGTCTATAAGATATATCTTATTACAGTTTAGGCCTACCTTGTTATTTTATTCCATCTGGCAATATCATATTAATGGATTAAATCTATTTAGTTTGTTTTGTTGCTAGTATTTTTATTAATTGTTTGAAAATACAAGTATTATCTACTTTCTGAAGGACAGCCAAGTTGATAGGCAACATAGAACCTACAGACAATTATGACATCATTGGAACACATGCACGTGTCACAAACACCTTTAGCCCAAAAAAGCAGTGTAGCAGTGCTGCCCAAGCTGGGGGCAATACACTTTTATTAGGCTTTTATTCAGATTCACAAACAATGCTCTACTTGAAGTCAATGAGTAAACATGTAGCAACATGGCTGAGCTTTAACGTGTAAGTAGAAGTTGACACTAACCATATGTATATTCCTAAAATGCTTGCCCTAAATACCAGTCTAGAACCCAGGTATGTCTCCTGCTATTTATAGTATCTTTCAAGTACATCTTATTACAGTTTAGGCCTATCTTATTATTTTCTTCCATCTAGCAATATCATTTTAAGGGCAAATACACACATGTGTTGTAGGCCAATGAACTCCATAGTTTTAGTTATAGTCGTAGTTTTTCCAGGACAGCTACACCACCCGATGTCACAGGAAGGCCATAAAGATCATCAAGGACAACAACCACCCGAGCCACTGCCTGTTCACCCCCCTATCATCCAGAAGGCGAGGTCAGTACAGGTGCATCAAAGCTGGGACCGAGAGACTGAAAAACAGCTTCTATCTCAAGGCCATCAGACTGTTAAACAGCCACCACTAACATTGAGTGGCTGCTGCCAACACACTGACTCAACTCCAGCCACTTTAATAATGGGAATTGATGGGAAATGATGTAAAATATATCACTAGCCACTTTAAACAATGCTACCTAATATAATGTTTACATACCCTACATTATTCATCTCATATGGATACGTATATACTGTACTCTATATCATCTACTGCATCCTTATGTAATACATGTATCACTAGCCAGTTTAACTATGCCACTTTGTTTACATACTCATCTCATATGTATATACTGTACTCGATACCATCTACTGTATCTTGCCTATGCTGCTCTGTACCATCACTCATTCATATATCTTTATGTACATATTCTTTATCCCCTTACACTGTGTATAAGACAGTAGTTTTGGAATTGTTAGTTAGATTACTTGTTGGTTATTACTGCATTGTCGGAACTAGAAGCACAAGCATTTCGCTACACTCGCATTAACATCTGCTAACCAAGTGTATGTGACAAATAAAATTTGATTTGATTTGATTAGATTTTAATCAGAGTTTATAATAAGGAAGGGGAATTCTGTAACAGTTTATGACATCAAAGGTATGGCAGCTATGGAGCATCATTTTCAAAACAATGTCCAAAGCGGGAAATCATTGGATGTGATTCATTCGATTCTATGCAATTTCATCTTTGAGGACTGACATGGAAGCAACCATTACACAACCCTGAACTCAATAACCCCACCCCAGTTTCAGAAGAGATATCAAACCATATCTTGTCATTCTGTATTACATCCACTGTGCCTGGACAGTGATGGATGGCTATATGGAGCATCCTTGTCCATCATGTTCAGTGTGTTAGTGCTCTCACCACAGCGAGGCAGCAGAGTACCAGTTGAGGTAGGTGCAGGCAGAGCGTAGTAATTAAAGGCAGTGGTAGCCTATCCATCCCCATATCAACACCTGCAGCATCTCATGACACGCGCTCACACTCCCCCATTTACCACAACTTCCAAACTAACTGGACTTAAAACAATGTGTAACTTCGTGGCCATTCCAAGTCAGGATCACACCTAATACCAAATAGCTAAAGAGGATAAACCACAAATAAATTCATGTTTCCTAAAACAATGTGTAACTTCGTGGCCATTCCAAGTCAGGATCACACCTAATACCAAATAGCTAAAGAGGATAAACCACAAATAAATTCATGTTTTGTAGGGGGGAGTTGACGATTATGTGGTGGTTGTTTCACTATCGATGATGAAATTGCATTAAATCAAAAGAGTCAGACCCAATGATTTACTGTTCGTAAGGACAGAGTGACTAGTAATATTGAACATTATGTCGAAATGTAGCTAGGGGAGTTCAAGATCCAAGATCACATTTTCTTTCTATGGATTAGCCCATCTGTCAAGTGTTGGTTGTCCAGTAAAAAACTCAAACTTCGAATTAAGATTATCAATCCGATTCTGTGATCAATGTGAATCTGTGAACAGTCTTGTGAATCTTTACTAGAGTCCCCATTAGCTAACGCTATAACGTTAGCTAATCTTCCTGTGGTCCAACACCAATTGATAAGACATTACAAACAATTACAAATGAAGACTTTACAAACATTTAACAAGTAGACAATACAGACAATTAAAATACCTGACATTCAACATTCAGTTGATGCTTTGTAGGTGATGCAATAGCTGTAAACTATAGAGCTCGTGGCCAAGGTGAGTTAAGAGGCTAGAGTGGTTTCCTGTATGCCCATGCTGCACATAGCCCACCCCAATGCACTAGTTAGCCTAGTAAACAAGCCTATACACCGCGGGTAAATTGACACTATTCACTGTTACAGTGGTCAGAGATCACAGCCAGAAGCCTACCACTACCAACGGGCTACAACTGTTCAGTATTGTTGTCTAATTTATGGACATCGTCTATGTGACTTTTTTTTAAATTATCAAGTAGGCCCAACACAGCTTCAGAATATGTAGGTACATTTGACCAATATTCATGTATCCATTTTTCAGTTAGCATGGTCATGTTTCCTTTCACGTGAGAAATATTAACCAAAGCATCATTTTCCCTTGCTTATCTCCTTCAAAATACTGCAAGCTACAGAGCTATATAAATAATGACTGTATTGGCATGAGTCCATACCTTATTATTGACTTCAATTGGAGGTGCAATTCACTCCTTTTGACGAGTAGGTTTGGTCCTCATTTCCAGAGCAAATGTGCAACAGTTCTACACACACATATTTAACTGTCTGTTTTCATTACATCATCAGCTACCTTTGTTACATCACAAAGCCAGCTGGCTAAATCTGGCACATTTACAGAAATACAGTAGATTGTCCCTGTCAAATACATTTGATAAAAAATAAATGTCCAAAACAAACAGTGGTGGAAAAAGTCCTCAATCAGTCAGTTGTAAACAGTATGACTCAAGTAAATGTGAAAGTTGCCCAGTAAACTACTACTTGGGAAGTATTTGGTTTGAAATATTCTCAAGTATCAAAAGTAAAAATAATGTAAAAAATGAAGCAAAGCAGACAACACAATTGTATTGCTTTTTTTGAATGTAAGAATAGCCAGGGGCACACTCCAACACTTAGACATAATTTATAAACTAAGCATTTGTGTTTATTGAGTCTGCCAGATCAGAGGTTCTCTTGATAAGTGTGTGAATTGGACCATTTTCCTGTCATACAAAGCATTCAAAATGTACTTTTGGGTATCAGGGAAAGTGGATGGAGTCAAAAGTACATTTTTGTCCTTTATGAATGTACTGAAGTTGTCAAAAATATAAATAGTTAAAGTACAGATACCCCCAAAAAGATTTAAATAATTTTTACTTAAGTACTTTGCACCACTGAAAACAAACCTTTTCTAATGTCTCTATATCACTGGCTTGCAGGGTTTTCACCATTGACCCTTCATGTAATGGTATCGAAGTTCAAGATCCATCTTGGCTTAATGTAGGTAACAAGTATTGAAGGTGTATAACTTAAACTTTTGTTAGTCAACGTTCACGTTCGTAATGATAGTTTATTACACTTGTCTGAGCAGTCAAACTGGTATGAAAAATATCCCATTCATAATAGAAAAGACAATGTTCAGAATACCTGGAGTGACAATTGATGGAAAGGGTTTACAGCATTACAAAAGTTTGATTAAAAACAGAATATTTATTCACCCACAATTTATTCTTGGCGCACTCTTTCAACTTGAAAATTAAGTTATGTTCAAGGATATTTAGATTTTTGTGGCTTAAAAATAGAGTACAAACTCAGTCTGTACATCACTTTAATATTAATAACCAATGTCAAGGCATCATGATACAGAGAAAGACATACAAATGCTACAGTCTACCAACATCAAATAAATGCTGATGACAGACATATTTATGCAAAAAACAGGGGGTAAATTAATTTAGATACAGTCACAAGCTCCAATCTGAATGGCAGCAGGGAGAATAATGTTTATTGGTCATTAACAGTCTCATGATGTCCGGGCCTTCATTTGAGGAAACTTCTCCTGGAGCCCGGCTTGCTTTTGTCTCTCTCCGTTCTGCTTTCTGTTCTTAGCACGGAGGTGTTTCTCTAGACGAAGCCTGGAAAAAATAAAGAAGACTAATTGTGACAACAGACGAGTGCTTTTGCCCTTGTGAAGTTGAAGCTGACCCAGGACAAAACCATGTCACATCTTGTATAATTTAAGTGCTCTGCTTGGAGGTTCTCCTACTGTACACTATTATAAATGAATGCATGAACAATATTTCCTACATCATGTGGGGGGTGACATATAGGGGTGTGTAGAAACGTTTGCATCGCTTGTTCATGTGTAACGGATGTGAAACGGCTAGCTTAGTTAGCGGTGCGCGCTAAATAGCGTTTCAATCGGTGACATCACTTGCTCTGAGACCTTGAAGTAGTAGTTCCACTTGCTCTGCAAGGGCGGCAGCTTTTGTGGAGCGATGGGTAACGATGCTTCGTGGGTGACTGTTGTTGATGTGTGCAGAGGGTCCCTGGTTCGCGCCCGGGTATGGGCGAGGGGACGGTCTAAAGTTATACTGATACACATGTACCAAGGAAGGGCATGCTCTCTAAACCGGTACCTAGAAAAAAAAATACAATGATCGCAGAGTGTACAATAACATTCAAACTTGCCATTTGACACCTATGAAGTAACTTTGAATATTTTTTCAGGGGAAATGCCTGTGTTTGCTTCAAGTACCTAATTCTTCACCCCCGATAGTTTTCCAAAGACGGTTCACTTCACTCAATGTCGGCCATGCTAACATGCTACATTTTGTACAGCATGTTTGAAAATTGAATGGCAAACGAGGAGAGTAAGGTGAAAGCAACACTTTGTTGTGGAAGGAGATATTGTATGAAGGTGGTGTGTTGTGTATGGAAGCTCCGTACCAGTAGACCCGTCCAAAGACATCCTTTCTCCAGACCCCAGGTCTTGCTATCTCCTGACCTGTCTGGAGCAGGCGGAGAGCGTCTTCTCTCTCCTTCACCACTGTGTCTCTTCATGGACCTTTCAATCTGAGGACATAAGGGTTGTCTCAATTTCTGTGGACTGGAGTATCTGCATTCATATTTAAAGGTACTAGTTGGACCAATAACACTTCTCAAAAAGAGACCCATTGATAGCCGTCATTGACATTAATCCTTCCCCTTTGATATTCTTGTATTATTACCTATGCCCTACTAGACATATTTCCAGATGTTTAATAATGGAGAACCTGGTCAGATGTTTAATAATGATGAACCTGGTCAGATGTTTAATAATGATGAACCTGGTCAGATGTTTAATAATGATGACCCTGGTCAGATGTTTAATAATGATGACCCTGGTCAGATGTTTAATAATGGTGAACCTGGTCAGAAGTGCCGTGTCATCTACCTTCTTCAGTCGCTCTGGACTTGGCATCTGAATCCTTTGCCTTTTGGACTCCTGCTCAGTGGTAAGCAGCATGTTCTTCTCTTTCAGGAGCACATACCTGTGAGAACAGTTTATTTCATGGATATTCATTCTGGAGGTCAGTGCTCTTCAATGAGCACTGTTACATGCGCACAATAATGTGATTGTGATAGGTTAATATAATAGTTCTTTAATGTTTACATGCTTTGCAAGAAGAACGATTTCCTTAATAATCCTGTTTACATGGACACATCTGAAATGAGGCTACCTGATGGGATTTTGACAAACGCAGAAAATCGCCAATCACAAACGTTCTACCATGTTATTTTTGTGAAAACTATTTGATTCGGAGTTCGGACATAAAGTTTGCATGTGAACTATAAAATACATACTTTCAGTTTTTCCGAACACACTTCACTCGCGCATACATGGTGCTGACACATACACAGATCATATACACCGCTGGAAAGCAGATTAAGCTGTTTACATGTCCTAATAATTTGAAAGTTGAATCAGAAAACCAGATGTTTTAATCAACTTATGCTTACTTCAATTATTTTATTTTACCTTTATTTAACCAGGCAAGTCAGTTAAGAACAAATTCTTATTTTCAATGACAGCCTAGTGGGTTAACTGCCTGTTCAGGGGCAGAATGACAGATTTGTACCTTGTCAGCTCGGGGGTTTGAACTTGCAACCTTCCGGTTACTAGTCCAACGCTCTAACCACTAGGCTTGTTTACATGGCTAATGCCATACTCTGCCTACTGCCATAATCAGTTTAATATCAAATTATTAGTGTGCATGTAAACATACTTAGTGTCAACATCCACCACCTACCAGAGCTTATGTAAGTCCTCATTACTTTTTGTCCTTAGTTGCTTGGCCATCCATGGTGCTCCTACAATTAATCATGAAAATAATCAATTTCATACTCAGTCCCTTAGTCGGAGGAAATGTATTTATTTTTAAAATTAAAAAAAGCTTTGCTTTGGTGATCAGATATACAGTCAAAAGGCTAACCTGACTTCACGGTTGCCTCCCCCCAGTTTTCAGGTATGTCGAAAAACTCCTCAAGTCCTCTCCTGCTGATGGTTGTGTGCAGAGGCCGACACTGACGGAGAAGGCCCACATGACAGTGCGAACTTGAGCTAAAAAGAGGAGATGTTAGCCTAACAGAGGGGACAACAGCAGATTTAGGTACATGGTAAAATACATTCATCAGCATCCTCACCATTGTATTACATTACATTACAGACAGTGCCATGGTGGTGATAGCTCATGGTAATGACACACAGTTCCATTACATTACACATAAGAATCATTGAACGAAGGCATCTTCTGTACCTGGGAGTTTAGTTAAGAGCTGCTAAACTCAATCTAAACATTAACATGCATCTCTTGTGGTACGGTTTTGGAAGTATATTGAACTATATCTTTCAAATCAACTATAAAAGATTTTCATAAAACAAAGATTACATTGATACATACCTTTTATAGGGTTAGGGTTCCCACACGGTCATATGTTGCGTCATGTGTTTAGAGACAGAAAACAGAGGGACCACCTGTGCTAATTATCTATCTAACAGGCACTGAACACCTGAGGACGGCTCATAATAAAGACTGGAATGGCGTGAATGGAATCAAACACATGGAGACCATGTATTTGAGTTCGATAACATTCCCTTAATTCCATTCCAGGCAATACTATGATTCCGTCCTCCTCAATTAAGGTGCCACCAACCTCCTGTGGTGTACAGTAAGTGCATATTTTGCATTTGTGAAATTATTTGGATGTGATATGAAAGTTAAGGGCTTTATGTTTTAGAACAATATCGCAATTGAGAATCAAATCACGTTTAGATCGAGTATTTGGTTGTTACCTGTGAGTATAAGACTGAGATTTGGTCAAAGTGAGAGCAGACTGTTGAGCTGATAAGGGTGTAGATATCCTAAAAGCGTTTTGAAACTGTCTGCTAAGTGTCAAAACACATCCTGTTGAGGTCACCGCATTGTTTGCTCTAATACTCTACCCAGGATGCATCACCAAAATAAATAAACACACGTAAATAATTTTAGCAATTTTAATCGTGAACAAAAGCTAATAAAAAGCAACATATTGGAAATTAAATATTTACATAAATTCTTTATTTTGTTATTCGCATATGTTTTCCCTTAGTAAATATGGCTGCTTCGACTCTACATGGTCGAGCCAATCACAGAGGCGTCTGCCAATCTGCTTGCCCTCAGTAGCGATGGTGGGCATGAGTGTTCTTCGGTCTGCCGCTGCTTTTGCAGCCAGGCTAAATCCTCTAAAATCGGGGAATTCTGTGGTGAATTTGCTCAGCAGAACTGCACAACGCACAGATAAAGGTAAATGGTATTCCACGTTTCCAACATCTACAATTCCTTCTTTCGTGGTGGGCATTTCTTATTGTGACCTTGTAGCTAGTCCTGTGTGACTGGCTAACGTTAGCTTCCTGCTAACTTATTCTTATCGTTGCTAGTTGGCTAGCTAGCCATGGCATGACCTAGTTAGCAATCTTTCTCTCAAGTGTCTCCTCTTGCCAGCACTACAAACGACAACATACAGATTTTATTTTACTGATTGATTTTCATAGTTTTCAAACGACTTGTGATGCTCATGAACTTGACGTGTTGTTGACCTGCTTAGTGGACAAACGATAGCTGCTAAGCTAGCTAGCAGCCAAGCTAAATACACACAGCCTTGCTAGCACAACACACACCAAAACAACTGAATTTCACAGTGATGACAGAATTTCATTTTTGACACAACTGAACAATAGTTAGCTAGTTGAATGGTAACTAACTAGCAACCTTTCCAACCTTTTCCTCTATGTGCAGCAACACAGTAATGCAATGCTTTATATGCACACATAAATAATGTGTTGCCGTGTTTAACATCCCTGAAAACGTTGCTTTGCAGTGGCAGTCCGCTGGGGAAGTCATGGGAAGCAGATGTTTATCATCAAGCCCACTGGCTTCTATGACCGGAGGTTTCTGCAGTTATTGGTAAGTTTCTAGTTATTCAGACTAAAACTAGTTCTCAAACTCTAGGCACAATTTGATTGAGAATGGCATTTGTCACTTGTGCGGAATACAACAGGTGTTGACCTTACCCTGAAATGCTTACTTACAAGCCCTTAAACAACAATAGTTTTCAGAAAAATTCGGACTTCTCTCTGCGGTTTTCAGCGGTTAGCTTCAGCCAAGACTGGCTCATGTGAACTGCAATCCCGATGCTGTGTTATAACGTTTAGAAAAGTCAATCATCGGCTTTAGAAACAATTGGTCCTCAATTTTAGTCAGCGAGAAAGAATCTTTCAAATAAGAAACATTAGCAGTTCACAAATCCATACAGCTTATGTGCCTCCATCTGACGAAAATACACTTACGCTTACATACAGGTGTTCGGAGCATGTTAGATAGCTAATTAGCATAGGTGGTCGTCTCTGTTGTCCGTAAACAAGCGCTGTAACATGGAGATATGGCTGTGTGGGAACACTAACTATATATAGTTGTGTATCAATTTGAGCCTTTTTTGTTTTTCCTTATGCTTCCAAAACTGTACCGCCGGCAGTGCGAGTTAATGTTCAGACCAAGCGTCAGGGCTCTTAATAAAACTCCCCCATACAGAAGATGCCTTCGTCCAACTACTCTTACGTGTAATGTAATGGAACTGTGAGTCATGATCAAGGACTGGAACTATCCTATTTACATCACTGTCCACAGCACTGAACCACTTCATTCACTAACTTATTCACCCCCCACTTTTCTTCCTAGAAATTCTATATCCTGCTTACTGGAATCCCAGTTGCGGTCTTTGTGACGTCCGTGAATGTGTTTGTCGGTGAGTGTGTGTAGATATTTCCATTGTACAGAAATGTTCCATTTTTATATGGGACAGGGGTGATAATGAAGACACTGGCACTTTCAGTTCATGTTTATGGAGAAAAATGGTAAAATATAAATTAACCTAAATATTTTATTCTGTTTTTTTTTTTTAAGGTGAGGCTGAGCTGGCTGGAATTCCTGAAGGTTATGAGCCTGAGCATTGGGAGTACTACAAGGTACTACGATCCCACGGTTATATTCACTCATCACAATCCATGCCTTATTAGCAAATATCAGAAGTGACTAGTCATTCTATCAGAAAATGAAATGGCATCAGCTAGCCTTTAAATCTGAACAAAACATTCACATTGGAGATACCACTGGAGATTGCTTACAATAGGACTTGGGCAAAGTTGATTGTGAGTCCTATTGTTGTCCCTGTATTTGCAGCATCCTATCACCAGGTGGATCTCACGGACCTTCTATGACTCCCCAGTGAAAGACTATGAGAAAATGATGGCTCTGATCCAGATTGAGTCTGAGAAGGGTGAGATGAGGTGAGTGTCACACAGTGATGAGCTGCCACTGACTGCATAGCATGTATCTAATTGGTTTGCTGCCCTAACATTTAGGTCCTCTTGCAACATAGTGCTTGCATTCCTTATGTTTTGTATTAACAAAAAATGGAAAGTAAAATATTAAAGAAAAGACTGTTGACAATACACATCTACAATCTGTACAAAGGATTTTTTGGCAAATTTTATGTTTTTGTACCTGCAGACTGAAACAGCTAGAGGTGCGTAAGCAGATGAGAACGAAGGGAGATGGACCTTGGTTCCACATTGAGACACTGGACAAGAATCTGGTCGACAACAGCATCAAATCAACGCCTGACAATTAAACCAACCGGTCCAACCACCCAGTCTAAACTGTCAGTGCCACGTGTTGATGGCTCACTGTTTGTATATTATTTTCTTCATGACTAAAATAAAGTAAATGTCAATACTTTGAA
This sequence comes from Oncorhynchus mykiss, assembly GCF_057628025.1. Taxonomy (NCBI): domain Eukaryota; kingdom Metazoa; phylum Chordata; class Actinopteri; order Salmoniformes; family Salmonidae; genus Oncorhynchus; species Oncorhynchus mykiss. Next base: position 9,969,877 of record NC_143022.1, on the reverse strand, counting down.
AGGCTGTTTTTCATCTTTAGACATGTATTTTCTGTTAATGGGCTTCACAATTACAATTTGGTTAAGCCGGGGTGCGTTCATTTGGCTAAATGTTTTGCAACGGTACGTACTGAACGGCCCATTCTCTCGCAGTGATGCACAACTGTCTTTCAACTTTCTTTTGAGTTATTGCTCCCATTTGTTGCGATGTTCACCGACAGGTCGTTTATGCTTCCTCATAGCTAAAGAAAAGTGACGTTGTCATAACCAATGAATGTCTACTGGATGGCTGTGCTGTGAGGAATGTTTCTCCCTCATTCTGCATTGATATAGAAACAGTGAAAGATATGAAACGAAGTGAAGGCGCGATCATGTAATGATCGATACTCTCGGGACATTTGCTTTCACAACAATGCAGATCAGATAAGCCTTTTGAGCTGCAGAGTGCACTCGTAAATTCAGAGCATTGTCAGATTGTCCTTTTCACTCTCCGAGTGCACACTGGACGCTCGGGCCGAGGAGTTGGGTTGATTTGAGCGTTCTGACATTACAATGGCAGTCAAGCATCCTAGCTAATGTTGGCTAGCTTGCTAGCTACTTCCAGACACAAATGAGACCACTCTGACCATTTTACCCACCCTAGCAGACCTGGTTATGCAGTTTTCATGTTATCCAGTGAGTTGGTGACTGTAACTGTGCTGCTGGCAAAAATGTAAGTACGCTTTTTTGCCAACCTTTACTGACACCAGCCATGTTCAACGGGTGTTGAGCACTTGTAAATTAATTATTCTGCACTCTGGTAGTCAGACGAGAGTGCTCTGAAATCGGAGTAGATAGCCAGAGCGAATTTAAGACAGCACCCAAATGTCCATTGAGAACGCGCAATGTGGTTCGTAAGGACAGCGTAGCTAACAAATTCATAACCGGTTAATCTCTGGTAGTGAAGTGAGCTGTATCATAGTCCTGTCACTGCTTCACTCCCTGGCTACGCGGATGCTCCCCCTCCATGACAATATCCGTCTCTGTAAGGTAACTTATTTGAAAAGTCATTATTTGATTACATTGATCAACATGTTCTTAATATTTGTCATAATTAGTTAAAGCAATGAATTTGTATCTGCTGTTGTTGTACTTGGCTGCATATTTTCCGCCATTTTCTTAAAATCTGAAAACGATGTGAAACCACGCCCATTTCATGAAGAATTGCATTATGGGCCCTAAATTATGAAAATAGTGTCCTCTGCGTCTATACTTCATATTTTGGCGAATTTAGTACGACATCCGGGAACTTTTGGCATACTAACTATATCCATACTATGAACAATAAGCATACTATATACTCAATTCACGCCACAAATAGTATGGTTAGTGCTGTTAGTATGAGTATTGGAACACAGCTATGGTCTTCCTAATTACGTACTACTAAGAAAATACAATTTAAAAACCAAATAAATCCCTACTAGTTTCTACCACACCCTCCCCTCCCCCAAAACCACTTCAAAAACCAATTGGTAGCCTAATCTAACATTTCCATTTTAATTTGAAAAGAGAATGGTCCTCAGAAAACCAGTGAGGGGTGTAGCCATTTGTATGGGTGGTTTTATCAATCAAGTTTGTGGGACCCCTCGTTTGAGTCAAACCGTTCAGTGCGTGACTGCGCCTACGGTAAATACAGCGTTATAATTCTTAAGCAACAGACATACGCAATTGGAAAGAGATTATTGATTACATGTTTATAGAGGATAGCTCTCGCACAAAATAAAAATGACTTCCCCCTCCGTTATGTTTTCAGCGTCATATCCCTCGCCGCTGGAGGAATGTCGAGACCGAATGATTTAAAAATAGCATCATCTCTCCTCTGACAGCCTTCTCTAGTGACTCCCTTAGCATTGTGGTGCGAGAAGCAGGAATGCGAAGATGGCTGCAGATTTAGGAGAGCTGCTTGTCCCTTATATGCCCACCATCAGAGTTCCCAGAGCAGGAGACAGGGTTTTCAAGAGCGAATGTGCCTTTTCCTACGATTCTCCCGTAAGTGTCTCCCCGTATAATGGGGTGTTTGTGTGTTCCAAGCTGTCCTTACTCATCCCGTAAACTGCCCTAACACACGTGAATAGCTGCGCAGTTTTGTGGCAGGATCTGGGGCTTCCATTGCCACCATTCTCTTGAGCTTGAGAAAAATAAATAATTAAATGTTGTTTACATCCCGTGGAATGGTATTTCCTTTGTGAAATTGTACTTGTTCACTGTGCGCCTGTCTACTGTTTTGTCAACGTAATTAATGACACCTACGTGGGGTTGGGCTGTGTTTTGGTGCATTACATTATTTTGTGTCCCCCCTTCTGCATTTTAGGCTACACACTCTTGAGTTTTTTCAGTGTGTTTTTTTGTTGTTGTATTGAAAGCGTGACTCACCAGCCACATGTAAAATCACTAGAATAATGTTATATTGATATGGGAGCTATTTCTAATGGTTATTTTTTGTATTAGAGAAAATAATGTCTTAGATTTTTTGGGGGGTCCGGCATTTTATTTCAATGTGATTGACTTGCCATCTGCAACAACCGATGAACTGAAACGCACGCTGAGGTTACCATGTGTTGGGCTTTTAGGACCAACTACTCACGTTTTTTTGATGAGGAAACATATTTTATAATATATCATTGCTCAACTGAAACCATTTTAAAGGTGAGTGACTCAGCTGTCTGGAGTTCATCATGTCAGACTGAAGACTGACAAGTTGGTTATTTTTATCCCAGCGCGGTTGAAGCTTGTGTGTAACTCAGCGCTTTAAAGTGTCATCAGGGCCTATTGGCCTAATCCGAGCTGCAGATTTTGGTTAGTATAGAGGGTTATTTGTGTGATATTTTTTGTTACACCTCCGTCGTTGAGTGTAGGAAAGAGAATCATGTAGGCATGTATAACGGATGTGAAATGGCTAGCTAGTTAGCGGTGTTCGCGCTAAATAGCGTTTCAATCAGTGACGTTACTTGCTCTAAGACCATGAAGTAGTAGTTCCCCTTGCTCTGCAAGGGCCGCCGCTTTTGTGGAGCGATGGGTAACGATGCTTCGTGGGTGACTGTTGTTGATGTGTGCAGAGAGTCCCTGGTTCGCGCCCGGGTATGGGCGAGGGGACGGTGTAAAGTTATACTGTTACACCTGTGTTACACCTGTGCCTCGAAGGTGGTTGAGTGTCTCAAGGCATAAATTACAGAGTACTTTGGCTTTTGCTGTTTTTTAATAGTGGTAGGCAATTACAGTTAAACTATTTGCAGTCTGCAAAAGCCGTACTGGAGTGTCACTGTTTCAAACATGAACCCATATGGTAGGCATATTTCAGAAAATAACGTCCTAAATGCAAGACCACGTCTGCTTTAGTTTACATGAAAATCACATGGATTAAAATCAAATGATAGAATCCACCTGCCACAAGTGTGTGTGTCACTGGCAATGACATTGTATTGACACAACCCTGCTAACAAATCCCAATATACTGGAAACTGACATCCTTTGCGCAGTCCTCTATTGACCCCAAACGTCATTACACCTTGGGAAAAACAATCATAATATAGAATCCAGTCAAAACGGAGAAAATTGCAATTTCCATGTACTGCCCTTGTATCTCATTTATGAATGAGTTCTATCTGGTGAGTCACCATTAGAGACCCAAAGTAAGCACGCAGTAGGAACCCAAACATTGGTATTTTCGTGTGTGTGGGGAGATGCTTATCTGAATTTCAGATTGTTAAATCACCTCACTTGACATTGTTTTGACAAATACACATCATTGTTCCTTATACATGTGCTACCTCGTGTGTGTGTGTGTGTGTGTGTGTGTGTGTGCCTTGCATGTTGTTCACCACATGTTGTTTTTGTTCACAGGAGTCTGAAGGAGGCTTGTATGTGTGTATGAACACATTCCTGGGCTTTGGCAGAGAACATGTGGAGAGACATTACCGTAAAACCGGACAGAGTGTTTACATGCTCCTCAAACGGCATGTCAAAGAGGTGAGGGGTCATACCATATGCTTCTATATTGGTCTACACACCGACAGTGCATAGTGTACGTACATTTGACAAATTATATTATTTAATAGTACATGGGACTTACATAGCACTTTTCAACCCAAAGTCGCTCTACAATAGTATTTATTTTTATTTTTAAATGTAACCTTTATTTAACTAGGCAAGTCAGTTAAGAACAAATTCTTATTTACAATGACTGCCAAACCCAGACGAAGCTGGGCCGCCCTATGGGACTCTCAATCACAGCCAGATGTAATACATCCTGGATTCAAACCAAGGTCTGTAGTGATGCCTCTTGCACTGAGATGCAGTGTCTTCGACCGCTGCGCCACTCGGTAGCCCAATAGTAGAACCTAAAGAAAACACAGAGATCCAAAGCAAGACAACACTAAACTAATAGCAGGAAGAAACAAAAACATGAAACAAAATTAAAGGGAGGGGCTCAAGAATGGAAAGAACTTGTGATGTGTCAGTGTATGAGTGAGCGAGCGAGCGGTTTTGTGTGTGTGGGAGAGAGTGTGTGAGGGGGGGGGGGGGCTTCAAGGGATACTTCAGGAGTCTGATGAACTCGTGCATACCATTTGTATGCCTCTGTGCAGTTTGAAGGAAGTTGCTTACTAGTGCAATTTCTAACTAGCGTTATCGCAATGGCTTAAAGTCTATGGGTATCTGCTTTCAGTCACGTTAGCATTGGCTCGCAAAATGAGCTCTAACTTCCTTCATACTGGACACCGAGACATAAAACTGGTATCTACATGTTCATCTGACTCCATTTCCAAAATCCCAAAGTATCCCTTTAAGGCTAGGCAATGGTGAAGAGCTGGGGCTTATGGAGGGACTTAAAGATGGTGATGGACTCGGTCACAGATGGCTGGAGGGAGGGAGTTCCAGACCTTTGGCGCAACCCTGGAGAAGGCCCTGTCACAAAAGCTCTAGAGCTTGGACCTAGAATGAGATGGTAGTAATATGGTTGTGCCATGTTTATTTGTTCAGTTTGTGTGAACGATTTTCCCCTCTTTTCCATGATTGTAAGTTTTATCAAATCAGTGACATATTGTTATTAGTTGCAAGTACATTAGACTTTGTGTGTTCAATTTTGGCACAAAACATTGAAGGAAAATATATTTTGAGCTGATAAGAGGCTGGCTTGTTTCAACTTCATATTCATCATCTCTAGCATCACCTCAACATCAACTTGTGAGAATTGTGCATTTCTATGTTTTGGAGACAAAAGGATGGAGAAAGAAACGTTTTTCAGAGGACATAGTCCGGAAACGCTATTGATATTTTCTGGTACTTTTCAGAAGATAATTTTATTTCTTTATTATTTATGTTCACCAGATTATTTTATCACATTGAGACTTAAGGTTTCTTTCAACAGGGAGCACTGCATACACATAATTTAAAGAAATACTATATAAAATAAATATACAAGAATTACAAAAACAGTACCAGTCAAAAATGTGGTCACACCTACTCATTGAAGTGTTTTTCTTTGATTTTACTATTTTCTACATTGTAGAATAATAGTGAAGACATCAAAACTATGAAATAACACATATGGAATCATGTAGTAACCAAAAAAGTGTTGAACAAACCAAAATATATTTTACATTTGAGATTCTTCAAAGTAGACAGCCGTTTCCTTGATGACAGCTTTGCATACTCTTGGCATTCTCTCAACCAGCTTCATGAGGAATGCTTTTCCAACAGTCTTGAATGACATCCCACATATGCTGAGCACTTGTTGGCTGCTTTTCCTTCACTCTCAGTCCAACTCATCCCAAACCATCTCAGTTGGGTTGAGGTCAGGTGATTGCGGAGGCCAGGTCATCTGATGCAGCACTCCATCACTCTCCTTCTTGGACAAATAGCCCTTACACAGCCTGGAGGTGTGTTTTGGGTCATTGTCCTGTTGGAAAAACAAATGATAGTCCCACTAAGTGCAAACCAGATGGGATGGCGTATCGCTGCAGAATGCTGTGGTAGCCATGCTGGTTAAGTGTGCCTTGAATTCTAAATAAATCACTGACAGTGTCACCAGCAAAGCACCATCACACCACCTCCTCCATGCTTTACAGTGGAACCACACATGCAGAGATCTACTCATGCAGAGACATCTACTCTGCGTCTAACAATACATTTTTAAAAAATGAAATATCACATTTACATAAGTATTCAGACTTTCAGTACTTTGTTGAAGCACCATGGGCAACGATTACAGCATCAACTCTTCTTCGGTATGACGCTACACGTTTTGGCGCACCTGCATTTGGGGAGTTCGTCCCATTCCTCTCTGCAGATCCTCTCAAGCTCTGTCAGGTTAGATGGGGAGTGTTGCTGCACAGCCTTTTCAGGTCTCTCAGAGATGTTCGATCGGTTTCAGGTCCGGACTCTGGCTGGGCCATTCAAGGACATTCAGAGACTTGTCTCGAAGCCACTCCTACGTTGTCTTGGCTGTGTGCTTAGGGTCGTTGTCCTGTTGCAAGGTTTCATCAAGGATCTCTCTTTACATTGCTCTGTTCAACTTTGCCTCGATCCTGACTAGTCTCCCAGTCCCTGCCACTGGAAAACATCCCCACAGCATGATGCTGCCACCACCATGCTTCACAGTGGGGATGGTGCCAGGTTTCCTCCAGACATGACACTTGGCATTCAGGCCAGAGTTCAATCTTGTTTTTCATGGTCCGTCAGTCCTTTAGCTGCCTTTTGGCAAACTCAGCGCGGGCTGTCATGTGCCTTTTACTGAGGAGTGTCTTCCATCTGGCCATTACCATAAAGGCCTGATTGGTGGAGTGCTGCAGAGAAGGTTGTCCTTCTGGAAGGTTCTCCCATCTCCACAGAGGAACTCTGAGGGACCATTGGGTTCTTTGTCACCTCCCTGAACAAGGCCCTTCTCCCTCGATTGCTCAGTTTGGCCGGGTGGCCAGCTCTAGGAAGAGTCTTGGTGGTTATAAACTTCATCCATTTAAGAATGACGGAGGCCACTGTGTTCTTTGGGACCTTCGATAATGCAGAGTTATTTTTTGGTAGCCTTCCCCAGATTTGTGCCTTGACACAATCCTGTCTCGGAGCTCTACGGACAATTCCTTCAACCTCATGGCTTGGTTTTTGCTCTGACATGCTCTGCCACCTGTGGGACCTAATATAGACACTGTGCATTTCCAAATCATGTCCAATCAATTGAATTTAACACAGGTGGACCTCAATCAAGATGTAGAGACATCTCAAGGATGATCAAGGGAAACAGGATGCACCTGAGCTCAATTTCAAGTCTCATTGCAAAGGGTCTGAATACTCATGTAAATAAGGTAGTGTTGTGTATATATATTTTTGTTTAATACATTTTCAAAAATCTCTAAACTTGTTTTTGCTTTGTCATTATGGGATATTGTGTGTAGGTTTCTGAGGAATTTTTTATTTATTTCATCTATTTTAGAATAAGACTGCAACGTAACAAAATGTGGAAAAGTCAAGGGGTCTGAATACTTTCCGAAGGCACTGTATGTGGATTTTTCAGTAGGGCTGGAGAGCATGAATACAAAGTAGAACATTTTTGACATTTCCCTTTTAACTAATGGTTTCTGTTCACTAATTCATTTGGAAGTTCCCTAACTTCAGATTTGTTTTGGTTCAACCATTTGTTTGGTGGTATGGCACTGACAGGCACACTGTAACCACAACATTTATGGTGAAATTTCAATTCCGTCAGTGATGGATCGTCAAATCAAATCAATGTTTATTCGTCATGTGCACAGCATACAGGGATTTCAGTGAATAATCTTTGAGTCATCTGCACTTTGCATGGGCCTATACAGTAGTAATAAGTTACAATTGCACAGTTGGGGTGGGAATACGAAGCCCTCAAGCCTGCACTCTAGGATGCGTTATTCAAATTCTATTATTGTAATACTACAGATCCAGACACAAAAGCTTCAAAATAGGTAGCAACCTGCTTATTATTTATATGTTATCACTTATCATACCATCATGGCCACCTAATCATCCCCAGCTTACAATTGGCTCACTCATCCCTCTTCTCCCCTGTAACTATTCTACAGGTCGTTGCTGTAAATGAGAATGTGTTCTCAGTCAACTTACCTGGTAAAATAAGGGTAAAATAAAATATCACTCACTTGCCTGACAAATGTCACACCTGTTTTTGACTGACAAATGGATCTAGCCAAGTAGATCTTCCCTACGTCTCCCAGCAACATAACAATCCAGATCAGAATGCTGTTCTCTGTTCTGTTTACAATCGAGTAAGGAAACTGCATGTTCAGTTTAAAATAAAAACAACCTTAGCTGCCACCGTTTCCGTTCGGTCCTAATTGACCCCCAGATAAGTGCATCTATTTTCATGCCTGGATCTGTCCAGAAACAGCTGTCCTCATTCCACCGGCTCGTGTTACTGTTGTTTTCCCATGATGCTAGTTAGTCCCAGAGTTCATTCTTCGTGTCTGTTTGATGTGTTGATGGGAGTCGGTCTGAACTCGATTTGGATCAGAAGGATCCAGTCAGTTCACAGTGAATGGTCTTGTAACCCTAGCTAGCAATTTGACATATTCACAGTCTACTGATTCTACTCTATGGAGTTTATTAAGGACATGCTTCCAGTATTTATTCATATACTGTTATATTTGACGTTTTGTCAGCCAGCACTAACTAGGCTGTTGTATTAGTGTTGGAAAAAAACGACTGTAAATATATCAAAACTGTTTTAGTATTCTAATTTATAAAGGTAACCATTTTGTATTTTTAGAAAACTAGTAGTTTCATGGCTTGCTACTGCTGTCTTTGAGAATAGGCCATTTTTAAGAGATATATTTGCTTGATATATATAGCTTTATATGACATATTTTGCTCCGTTAATAACCTTTCTACCTGTTAACTTGTTTCCCACAGAAAGCCACAGGTGCCGCAGGAGGCGCCATCTCCAGAAGAAGAAATGGCAGAGTGTTCCTAGGTAAGCCTGATATTGTCCGGAAAATATCCTCATGGGGAGTTCCCCTTAAACTCAGTCTCCTTAATGGGTTATTTACAGTACAGTCACATTTCTCTCAGTAGTCTGTTTGTCAGCCCATCTTGAAGAGAAGGACAAGACTCTCCCATCCTTTACTATAGGCCTTCATTTCCCCCTTTCTAATGCGATTATTAGGGGAAATTGTCTGTCATCGTGTCATGCTGTTATTGTTTTTATTTGGTTATATGGTGGTTGCCCTACACTGGCCATACACTCTGGCCTAAAGTGACATATTCCCATGTCCAGAGCCCGAGGCCTGGCCCCCCGTTCCTTTCCTGCCAGGCAACTCTAAATTTAGCTAATTTATTCGTATATGCAGTTAGTAACCATTCTAAATCCAAAGTGCCACATGCCCGGCCTGGTCTACTCTCCTCCTACACGGGGGTTGGTTTACAGTGGGCCGCACCTGCCTGTCGCTCGGCTGGCCTCAGCTGTTGTGCCCCGTCATCTCCCCCGGCCATCGGCCACAATGACACGTGCAAGGGAGGGCCAGGTGGTGGATTCTCCTCTCGGCGCTAGTGTTATTCAAATAATCAACGCTCGCTAGTTACCTCCCCTGTTTATCTGCCCCTGCAACGTTCCCTTACCCTCCATTCCCTTATCTCCCATTATCCACTTAAAGCTGTGTAGCCGGCCACTTCAGTGCCCTGCCTCGGTGTAGCCTACATACCCAGAAGCACCAGGCTCACAAGATTCACTCTCCCATTATTGGACATGCTGGATTGTTGTCTTTTCACTCTGCAGGCCTGGACACAGAGGTTCTTCCAACCTGATGTGAACTGTATCCTCCCTCCCTCCTTTCCAAATCTCCTCTCGACTTTGATGGCCATTGGAACCCAAGCTAAAGCTCAATGTTGCTTTGGCATTTCCATACCAGTGACGATCTAATCAGTCAGCCAGCAGCCCACACGTCATCATGTAACCAGAGGCTTCTTAACAAAAGCCATAGAGGAGAGAGGACTAGGGTTGAAAAAGAGGGGGTCAATGTACGCAGTAACATTATCTGGCTACTTACTATATGACTCAACAATTCGTCATCAACTATTTTAAGGTTCTGGACATCGTAGAAACAATAGGGAACACAATTAATTTGACTCAAAGTTCTACAAGCGCTGTCTGAAAGTCCCAAATGCATTTCAAACATGTATTGACTTATCGTCAATTATGCCTTGATGAGTATTCTATTAAATTGATGACATTCTATTGTGAAATTGTTAAAGGAGGACTTTGCATCCTACTACTCCTCAGTAGAACTCAACAGTTCAGCATAGAGAGGTCCAGAGCACACCGTGGGATTTTAACATACATTAGTATTCACCTGACCCTAGACCTCATTAAACAATTGGATCTTTTGACCCTTGTTGACAAGGGATATTTATATTACATTTGACCTCTGTTCTGCAGCTGTGACTTCTAACCCTAAACCTCAAGTCTGGGTTACCTCACTGGATGTATACTGTATCTTATCAAGCCAGCTAACATGGAAGCTCAAATATTCAAGAAATACATACACACCCCATGTATTATTGGATAACGCACCTTCTAACAAATCACATGATCTCAGAAATGCATTAGATCACCTGAAACAACTACCATATTCTAATTGGATGCTTTTCCAGAATTTATGTGAGTATTTGATTCTGTCATCTCACTTTTTTCCTGTATAGCCAAGACAAATGCTCAGTGAAAGGCCAATCAAGTGTATGAATCATCAGTCACTGTTTCATGGGAACTGAATGTTGACGTCTGCTTCCTCTCTCTCAGATTTAGAACTGAACCGTGATTTTAACGGGGATGAGTATGAGTGTGAAGACGAGGCCAAGCTCGTCATATTCCCAGACCACTTCGAGATCCCCTTACCAAATATTGAGGAGTTGCCTGCACTGGTCAGTGAGTGTGTACCCATGCCCTCTGTGTGCCATGCATGCTGAATGGAAACAGTGGATCACGTACCACCCTTCTCGCCATTTGCCTTTTCCAGTGCAGTGCTTCCTTATCCTATTTTTGAATGCCATAGGTATCCTGTGCTTCTCTTTTTTTGGGGGGAGGGGGGCATCCTGTGTTAATGGTTTGTTAATCGCAGGGTCTAATTGTTGTGAAAGCCTTTGACTGCATGTGTACCACTGGTTGTGTTAACCATATGCCGATGTACATCTATTATAATGGGCAGGACAGTAGCTTAGTAGTAGTAGTAGTAGTGACATCACAATCTGATCTGATTATTCTAACCAATGACCAGTCATCTTTTATTTGCATACATATCCTCCTACTTTGAACGGGTAAGTGTGGTAAGCTAGAGTCTAGACGATACTATCAGCCAATCAGGACTGTGTATGTAATATATGTAAATTTGTATTGATACGCCCACATGATCAAACCGAGCATTTCAATGGCAAAAGGAGGCTCGGGGTTATGTTAATAAATTATTTTCATAAAATAAACGCACAGCGTGAGTTATGAGACGTATAGTGATGATTTAAAATAAAAAGACTGCATGGGGGCTTTAAAAGTTACATTATTTGGTGTTATTAATCCTCTGTTACAGGCTTACTCCGCTATCGGTGCTAGTAAAATAGACATATCAGTGAGGAACTACAGTGATACTCTATTATATAATTATCTTAGTTTCAGGAACATATTTATTGTCTCTTTTCCTCACTGATCTAACTGGAATCAGGTTATCTATCCTCCTGTATGCACCACAGTCCTAGACCTGTTACCATAGCTACCCCCGGAAAAATCACAATGGAAAAAAATATATATTAAAAAGGAAATTAAAAAATTAAAAAAATCTCAGAAAAGTAGTGCACTGGGCCATTAATAGTCCGGTAATAGGGGACAGATAGAGCCGTCTCCAACGGAAACAAAAATTGTCCGCCCCCCCATCAACAAAAACATTATCGGCACCCCCAAACTACTACTAGTCTTATGTCAGTGAAACACATCTCCTCAATCAGTAGATCTAATGGCTCCTGTGTGTCCTGTGACTCCCAGGTGACAATAGCCTGCGATGCCGCGCTCAACGCAGCGTCAGCCTACAAAAAGCAGGAGTCTGACTCCTGGGACGAGGAGATCCAGGTGTCCAAACACGCCAGGAGTCTCCGACAGCAGGACAACGGAGTGAGGATCCCACCCAGGTAACAGCCCACTGATTGGACTGACAAGAGTTACGCAATGATTTAGGAAACACCAATATTGTAGACATTTGGCTTCAGAACAGCTGCCGTCTCGGTCAGCCTCTAGAGAATATGTATGTCTGCTGTGTCATATCATTTTGTGTTACTTATGCTCTTGTGTTGCTGCTAGTTTGTGGGTCCTCCTGTGTTTTTTGTATTGGGGGGTCGTTCTGGGTTACTTGAGCTACTTGTGTGTCCCTCCACCTTACTTGTCGGATTCTGATCCCATTATAAGGAATCTCTCCTTTACCATGATCAAATGGTATATTCCAGTGGACAGACACTAAAAATAACCCCAAGCAGACAGCAATCACAGATGGACACTAAAAATAACCCCAAGCAGACAATAAATATAACCCCAAGCAGACAGCAATCACAGATAGACATTAAAAATAACCCCAAGCAGACAGCAATCACAGATAGATACAAAAAATAACCCCAAGCAGACAACAATCACAGATAGACACAAAAAATAACCCCAAGCAGACAGCAATCACAGATAGACACTAAAAATAACCCCTTTCTCTCCTCTCAGTGGTTGGAAATGTCAGAAGTGTGAGATGAGAGAGAACCTGTGGCTGAACCTGACGGACGGAGCGGTGCTTTGTGGGAAGTGGTTCTTCGACGGTGCTGGAGGAAACGGCCACGCCCTGGACCACTACAAAGACACCAACTTCCCTCTGGCAGTCAAACTGGACAACATCACCGCAGATGGAGTAGGTCAGTACCCACTTCCTCTGGCAGTCAAACTGGACAACATCACTGCAGATGGAGCAGGTCAGTACCCACTTCCTCTGGCAGTCAAACTGGACAACATCACCGCAGATGGAGCAGGTCAGTACCTACTTCCTCTGGCAGTCAAACGGTACAACATCACCGCAGATGGAGCAGGTCAGTACCTACTTCCTCTGGCAGTCAAACTGGACAACATCACCGCAGATGGAGCAGGTCAGTACCCACTTCCTCTGGCAGTCAAACTGGACAACATCACCGCAGATGGAGCAGGTCAGTACCCACTTCCTCTGGCAGTCAAACTGGACAACATCACCGCAGATGGAGCAGGTCAGTACCTACTTCCTCTGGCAGTCAAACTGGACATCAGAGCAGGTCAGTGACACATATTGGGCTTCCGTGCTTCTACACCTGCATTGCTTGCTGTTTGTGGTTTTAGGCTGGGTTTCTGTACAGCACTTTGTGACATCAGCTGATGTAAGAAGGGCTTTATAAGTACATTTGATTGATTAATATTGGGGAAAACATGCAACAATACATTATAAATGCTGATGCATTCATCTAACACAGTAACGCATCATATCTGGGTTAAATTTTTCCATTTGTAGAAGCATAGAGATCCTATTAAATTCATATTCTATCTATACAAGTAACAACCATCCTATTAATATGAAGAGGCCTTGGCCCTTGTTTTTTTGATGACCAGTAACAACCCCCGTTTCAGATATATATTCATTTGATGAAGAAGAAGCAGTCCTGGACCCTCACATATCCGAACACTTGCAACATTTTGGAATAGACATGCTACAGATGCAGCAGGTATAAGTCTCGCCATCGTTGTAGGAAAGCTTGAGAAGCTCTCATTTTGTCTGTACTCTACCTTTTTCAATAATACGTAACATTTGTGATGTTCAGCACACTTTCAAACAGCCACTTCCATTTCACATAGATCAATGTAAGCCTAGAATAACATCAACCACGTCTAGATTAATGTGACCCCTTTATTTTGAACCTCTACTCCCTCATTTTGTTCCATTGGTCGAAATAGAATGGAACAGAAAATGGCCACCTCAACACAGAGAGCGTTCGGCCTCGGGTCAGCGAGTGGGAGGTGATCCAGGAGTCGGGCATGAAGCTGAAGGAGGTGTATGGCTCAGGTTTCACGGGCATCAAGAACTTGGGTAACAGCTGCTACCTGGGCACCACCATGCAGGTCCTTTTCAGCATTCCAGAGTTCCAGAGGGCGTGAGTATAACTAGCATATGGGAGGGGCGTGTGTGTGTGTGTGTGTGTGTGTGTGTGTGTGTGTGTGTGTGTGTGTGTGTGTGTGTGTGTGTGTGTGTGTGTGTGTGTGTGTGTGTGTGTGTGTGTGTGTGTGATATATATATATATAGAGAGGGGGGCCTCTAGAATAGACCAGAGTAAACATACAAAGTCAGGACACTGCGGGGGTCATATTCAGCCCTCCTACAACAAGACAAATATAGATGCTGATGATGGAAAACTGACTCACTTGACCTAAAGGTGTTATTACGTGGTGATTGCACAACAATACCTACAGTACTGAGAACAGCAGGCTAATACGAGTGGATGACTGTAGTATTCAATCTCATATTTTCCCTCTTTTACAGTAGCACTGAATGTACTGTCTGGCGTCTGTTTTTGAATCTCTAGGTATGTTGGAAATCTACAGAGGATCTATGACTACTCACCTCTTGACCCCACCACGGATTTCAGCACACAAATGTGAGTCAATACACAGTTTGCATAATGTTGCTTATCATCAGTACAGTGTTTTGACCAGGGATCTGGCCTGCGCGGGCCCGGGGAGGCTGAGTAAATTATAATGGACCTATACATTTTCGAATAACTTCCCTTCTTCTAGCCCGCAAATTGCCTTTGGCGAACTAAAAAAAATCAGCGTGGCCCTCCCACTGAATTTTGAAATCCCGATGTGGCCCTCGAGACAAAATTATCCCCTGGTCTTGTCTCACACCTCCAAACATCTGACCGGTTCACATAATTGCTGACTTGCCGTTAAAAGCCTCTCTATGCCAACTCTAATATTTTCTAGCTACACTGTATATACACAAGTATGTGGACATAACTTCAAATTAGTCCATTCGGCTATTTCAGCCACACCTGTTGCTGACAGGTGTATAAAATTGAGAACACAGCCATGCAATCTCCACAGACAAACATTTGCAGTTGAATGGCCTTACTGAATAGCTCAGTGACGTGGCACCGTCATAGGATGCCACCTTTCCAACATGTCAGTTTGTCAAATGTCTGCCCTGCTAGAGCAGCCCCGGTCAACTGTATGTACTGTTTATTGTGTAGTGGAAACATATAGGAGCAACATCGGCTCAGCCGCGAAGTAGTATACCACACAAGCTCACAGAACGGGAACGCTGAGTGCTGAAACTCGTAGCACGTAAAAATCGAACTGTTCGTCGGGAGCTTTATGAAATGTGTTTCCATGGCCGAGAAGCCGCACACAAGTCTCCTAAGATCACCATGCACAATGCCAAGCGTCGGCTGGAGTGGTGTAAAGCTTGCCGCCATATTCCTCTGGTGCAGTGGACACGTGTTCTCTGGAGTGATGCTGTAAATCATGCTTCACCATCTGGCAGTCCGATGGACGAATCTGGGTTTGGCGGATGCCAGGAGAAGCCTACCTGCCCCAGTGCATATTGCCAACTGTAAAGTTTGGTGGATGAGGAATAATGGTATTTTTGGGGTGTTTCATGGTTTGGGCTATGTCCCTTAGTTCCAGTGAAGGGAAGTCTTAATGCTACAGCGTTAACATGATCGTGTTAATGACCTTCACCATGTTAATCTGATGCAGATCGTCTCATAAATCAGGATGTTGTTTACCACTGGTGTTGCCCAATCCATTTTGTTCTTAGCAGATGTTAGTAGTTAGATTATCCGTTACACTGCAAGCATGTGTAATATAGGTAATGTGTGTTTTGGTTGGTCAATCATTTCATTGCTTTCCTTTTGTGTGTGTTGATGGTGGAGACGGTATTGGCGAAGAGCTTTTGTTCTTAGCCAAGTTTTGACAGCTATTACAATGCTTTCTTGTGTATTAGGACAGGCATGCTATTACAATGCTTTCTTGTGTATTAGGACAGGCACCATGGGTTAGCCAAGTTTGTCACTAGTTATATTGGTGTCCTTTTGTTTTTGTTTTGTCTTCCAGGGCGAAACTGGGCCACGGACTTCTCTCAGGCCTGTACTCCAAACCACCAATGAAATCCGAGCTCATTGAACAGGTGATGAGAGAAGAATACAAGGTATTAGACTGGGCATGTCCAGCTCCTTATCTGGGAAAAATTAACAATCTGGCAACTCGGGAGATCAGAACGTATTTCTTTTGTGTTGCCAGATAAGCAGGGGAAAGAGCTGTCCTGCTCTTCTCCATTCATTATTCAGCTGCTAGATTTTCATCTAGTAATGCCAGTGTAATATAATGAGGAGTCTGCATTCAGGTTAGGGCCAGGTTTGGACACACCCAGACATCTGCGTGGAACACCGTTGCCTGGAGAATGGGGAAGGGAGGGGTAGGGAGTGGAGGGGCTAGGTCCATTCGGCTATCTGTGGCAATATTCATTGTTGCTCATATTTTGAGTACCTTGTAGTTTTGACATTTAAAGGGGTGTGTTGCATGTCTTCAATATCATAACCCAATATCTTTCCCAAATGATTTTTGGGTTGTAACTCTTAGTAGTATAACTAGTTCCATTAACGTGGACATTGTATTTTCTATTTATAGTATAAACTGAAGCTAACGTTTTGAGATTTGATTGTCTTAGATGCCCCATACATGCTGCAATAACAACCCAATTGTGTTACAAAGTATTGTCTATTCAGGTAGCAAATGTAGTGCCATTTTGACATTGTTCACTGCATAGATATCTAGCTGCTGCATATCAACTTGTCTTGCATGAGCAGTGTGAATTGTTGCTAATCCAATCTGACCAATACAGTCCTGAATCCTGAAGTATTTAGTATACAGATTACAGACATACAGGGACACCTGCATTGCTTGCTGTTTGGGGTTTTAGGCTGGGTTTCTGTACGGCACTTTGAGATATCAGCTGATGTACGAAGGGCTATATAAATATATTTGATTTGATTTGACTACACTACAGAACCAACTGTTGTGCGATATATGATTCATCTAACACTGCCATGTAAAGACCCTCTGGATTTCCTGCAGATTGCATGTTTGTTTAGTGGGGAAAGGATCTTGAGGGTTACTGCCAGTATGCTTGTTTGTTTAGTGGGGAAAGGATCTTGAGGGTTACTGCCAGTATGCTTCATTGTGCCCAGTGCCTCATTATGCACTGTGGCTGTAGAGCTGTCAGTGGGTTTAGGTACAGCACCGATTAGACATTACACTCCGCTCTCATAACCACAGAAATAGACAAGTTGTACTTGGTTTCTCATTGCAGCACCAGTCGAAGGGCATCTCTCCCAAGATGTTCAAAGCCATGGTCAGCAAGGGCCACCCCGAGTTCTCCTCCAACAGACAGCAAGACGCACACGAGTTCTTCCTGCACCTCATCAACCTGGTCGAGGTGTGTATGTGTGTATGGCTTCATATCCATAAGTAGTAGTGAGTTAACCTACTCGAAAGGCATGTAGTGGTGTATACAGTATACCATTGTTGCAGAGGTACAGCAATTGGCAAACAAATTCACTGGTGTTCAACAAAAGGCTCATGACCGTCAATTGTATCAATCAGCACTGGCTTTTCAGCTTGTGCAGATTATACAGAGTGTACTGGCTTTTCAGTTAGTACAGAATCTGCACTACAGATTATAGAGTGTGTACTGGCTTTTCAGTTAGTACAGAATCTGCACTACAGATTATACAGAGTGTACTGGCTTTTCAGTTTGTACAGAATCTGCACTACAGAGTGTACTGGTTTTTCAGTTTGTATAGAATATACTGTGTTCTTGTTTTTTAGTTTATACAGAGTTTATTTGTACATTTATTTCAATAATGACAATGGCCAAAGTAAAACTGCTTTCGTGAAATGGCTACTGCAAAGCATTTTCCTGACCATGTCGATGCGCCTCTGACTCTTGTCACGCGTGGTCAATCTGGGGTCTTGGGGGAGGGGAGGAGGGACGGGACGATGTCCCCTCGGCCTGGCAGACACACTTGTGCTCTGAAGTGACTTTCTTAACCAGGTTACATTTAGACCTATCTATCTATCGGTTACACAGGCCTGATAATGCTTCCTATTTTGCTTGTTGTCCACACTTATACTCGAAACCTGCCATTTTCTCTGCTCTTGTCCTTGACGCAACAAAACAATTGATCCAAAATCATTTTACTAGACTTACTATGTATCGTTTATGTTTTAGTCATTTGTGGCGATGTTCTGAATAACAGATAATAAAAATAAAAAACTTGGAGCAGGAAGGTAATGTAAAGTAAGATGCTAAACAGGAGCTAACAAGCCTACTTCATGTTAATGTAAGTAAAAAAAATCAACAGTTTTCTCTCAGCTTCAGAACACCTTTTACAATCAGACGTTTCTTCCATGAATGTTAATAGAGTTGTATTATCTGTGGTGATATTCAGCCGTTCTTAACCTGCGTGGAGGAACTGAGTCGGTTGGACAGAGATGGGCGCCCCCGAGTGGCGCAGCGGTCTAAGGCACTGCATCTCAGTTCAAGAGGTGTCATTACAGTCCCTGGTTTGATTCCAGGCTGTTTCACAACCGGCCGTGATTGGGAGTCCCATAGGGCGGCGCACAATTGGCCCAGCGTCGTCCGGGTTTGGCCGGGGTAGGCCGTCGTTGTAAATAAGAATTAGTTCTTAACTGACTTGCCTAGTTAAATAAAGGTTCCATTTAAAAACATGTAAAAACTAATAGGCAGAGTCTTACAGTAGCCTTCCATCAGCATGTTTAGCCCTGGGTCTGCCTGCCAGACAGCCGGCTGGAATACTTCAATGGTGTTGGGAGTAAAATTATAACCTGAGTATTTCTGTAACTTCTTAGAATAGAAAAGCTGCTGCTGTGACACCCAATACGAGTCAAATGGTTTAATTCAAGACCCATTGCCCCATGAGTCCTCAAATTAACACAACAAACACATTTTAGTCCCCAGTAAACAGCTGCGTACCTCTTTCTGTTTCAGTTTGATATGTTTCCCTCTGTCTTTCTTCAGGAGTTTTAACTGTATGTAATTGTACAGTAATCTGTACACCAGTATTTCCACTTGCACATCTATCACTCCAGTGTTCATTTGCTAAATTGTAATTACTTCGTTACTATGGCCTATTTATTGCCTTACCTCCTTACTTCGTTTGGACACATTGTATACATATTTTTCTATTGTGTTATTGACTGTATGTTTGTTTATGTGTAACTCTGTGTTGTTGTTTGTGTCGCACTGCTTTGCTTTATCTTGACCAGGTCGCAGTTGTAAATGAGAACTTGTTCTCAACTGGCCTACCTGGTTAAATAAAGATGAAATATAAGAAAGAAATCTTGGCATGGTTCCTCTTGTGATAATTGAGGAGTGTATAAGTTGATGCATATTGTTTCTGTTCAAACATACATGCAATTAATGAAAGTCACAATATTCTCCTGATGTTCAAATGCGATGGAAACAGTTACATTTCCAAACCCTTTTTTAACTGGAAATTCAATAGCATAGCTTGATATCCAGTATATTCTCTCTTTCCTTCCTTCCCCTCGCTCTCTCTCTCTCCTTCCTCACTCTCGCTCACTCTCTTCCTCCTTCCTCGCTCTCTCCCTACTTCCTCGCTCTCTCCCTACTTCCTCGCTCTCTCCCTCCTTCCTCTCTCTCTCCCTCCTTCCTCGCTCTCTCTCTCTCTCCTTCCTCGCTCTCTCTCTCCTTCCTCGCTCTCTCCCTCCTTCCTCGCTCTCTCTCTCCTTCCTCGCTCTCTCCCTCCTTCCTCGCTCTCTCCCTCCTTCCTCGCTCTCTCTCTCCTTCCTCGCTCTCTCTCTCCTTCCTCACTCTCTCCCTCCTTCCTCGCTCTCGCTCTCTCCTTCCTCGCTCTCTCTCTCTCCTTCCTCACTCTCGCTCACTCTCTCCCTCCTTCCTCGCTCTCCTTCCTCACTCTCTCCCTCCTTCCTCGCTCTCTCTCTCTCCTTCCTCGCTCTCTCTCTCCTTCCTCGCTCTCTCTCTCCTTCCTCGCTCTCTCTCTCCTTCCTCGCTCTCTCTCTCCTTCCTCGCTCTCGCTCTCCTTCCTCTCGCTCGCTCGCTCTTCTTCCTCTCGCTCAATCGCTCTCTCTCTCTCTCTCTCTCTCTCCTTCCTCTCTCCAGAGAAACAGTGCTGGCTCAGAGAACCCCAGTGATGTCTTCCGCTACTTGGTGGAGGAGCGTGTGCAGTGCTGCCAGACGCAGAAGGTGTGCTACAACCAGAAGGTGGACTACCTGATGCAGCTCCCGGCCCCCATGGAGGCTGCCTCCAACAGAGGTAAGGTCCCACCGGCAGCTGGCCCGGCCCCATGAGAACCAGCAGGGCTGCTTGCTCCCCCCCACGGCCCTCCTCTTCAAATGGTATGGAGGATCGATATCTCGGAATGCAATAGTGGGGTGGGTGTTTGTGTTTTTAAATGCTCAATACTGCCTAGTATAGATTCTTACACATAACTGATACCTCACTGTTGGGAAAACAAAGGCATTTCAAGATGTTCTATATAAAAATCTAATTTTATTTGTCACATGCGCCGAATACAACAGGTATAGTAGACCTTACCGTGAAATGCTTACTTACAAGCCCTTAAATCTTTTTTTCAATTCTTGCCTAAAATGACACTCAAATCTAACTGCTTGTAGGTCAGGATCTGAAGCAAGGAAATGCATAATCTTCATACCATTTGAAAGGAAACACTTTGAAGTTTTTGGAAATGTGAAATTAATGTAGAGGAATATAACGCATTTGATCTGGTAAAAGATAATACAAAGAAAAAAACTTGCTTTTTTCATCTTTGAAATGCAAGAGAAAGGCCAATATATGACTGAGGAATCTATTGACAATTTAGATTTTGGCCACTAGATGGCAGCAGTGTATGTGCAAAGTTTTAGACTGATCCAATGAACCATTGCATTTCTATTCAAAATGTTGTATCCAGACTGCCCAAATGTGCCTAATTGGTTTATTAATACATTTTCAAGTTGATAATTGTGCTCTCTCCTCAAACAATAGCATGTTATTCTTTCACTGTAATACCTACTGTAAATTGGACAGTGCAGTTAGATTAACAAGAATTTAAGCTTTCTGCACATGTCAGATATGACTATGTCCTGTGAATTGTTTTTGTTACTTTCAACCTTATGCTAATCACATTAGCCTTTGTTAGCTCAACCGTCCTGCAGGGGACACACAAATCCTGTTTTAACCAACCAATGTAGTTAAAGAAATAGAGTTAAGAAAATATTTACTAAATAAATGAAAGTTTTAAAAAATGTATAAAGAATAACACAATAAAATAACAATGCTATATACTGGGGGTACCGGAACTGAGTCATTGTGTGGGGGTACAGGTTTGTTGAGGTAATTTGTACAGGTAGGGGTGAAATGACTATGCATAGATAATAAACAGCTAGTAGCAGCAGTGTAAAAACAAAGGGCGGGGGGGGGGGGGGGTCAATGTAAATAGTCTGGGTGGCCATTTGATTAATTGTTCAGCAGTCTTATGGCTTGGGGGTAGAAGCTGTTAAGGAGCCTTTTGGTCCTAGACTACAATCACCAAACTCCAATCACCTGAGTCAGTCGACAACAACAGCATTTCAGTAGAGTGTGTTAAATAGCTGTGTGTTTGTGTGACAGAGGAGCTGATAGCGTATGAGGCCAAGCGAAGAGAGGCAGAGGAGAACATGAGAGCCCCTCCAGAGCCTGTGAGGGCCCGGATTCCCTTCACAGCGTGCCTGCAGGCCTTCACAGAGCCAGAGAACGTCCCCGACTTCTGGAGCTCAGCACTGCAGGCCAAGTCAGCTGGAGTCAAGTAAGAAAATGTCCTGGTCTAAGGCCTTGAAGGAAAGTCAATGCCACACACTATTGAACATTCCCTCAGTTTCAGCAGTGTGTGGGGATATTTCTTTCATGCCTTTGCTTTTTGTACCCTGCACCTGCAAGTTATTTTGCACTGTAACATACAGACAATTACATTGATAGAAGCCACAATCTATCTGCAATATTAAAGCTGACATATTGGTACATAGTATGTAAACTAGGAGGACATTTTACCATTTTAAGTTTTTAAATCTTGTACATTTGTGAAAGATATTTATTCTTTAAAATATTTTTCTTTACTATTCTCCTCGTTCCAGGACTTCCCGTTTCGCCTCCTTCCCAGAGTATCTGGTAGTGCAGATTAAGAAATTCACATTTGGGGTTGACTGGGTTCCAAAGAAATTAGGTGAGTAAGAGAACTTGATGTCTCTCCACAAATGGTTTGTCTTGTCTGCATCCAAGATTTTCACTAGTACCAAGAGGATGCTGATTTATGTTTTAACTTTTGTGTCTACCCGCATTGTAAAATTATATTAAGGGATTTTATGGTTTTTCATTGAAGGCCTAGAATACACTCTCTCCTTGTAGCCTATTATTAAGTGAGTTCTGTGGATCCCCAGCAGAGGGCGCTGTCACAGTGTTTCTCTGAGGTCCACTGAGGACACAGACAAGACAGTCTGGATCCAAACTGAACTGAAGACTGATTTCATTAAGTAAAACGGAACTATTTAGTTTGGATCCAGGCTAGAAGACGATGCATTGCCCTGAGAAAAAAAAGGTTATCTAAGCTCTTGCTCTACCTGTGTTTTTTTTAAGTACTCCCAAATTAAAATGCAAAGGATTGAAGAAGGTTAACTATTTATAAGCAGGAGGTTACTCTTGCATCGTGCCAATTGAAAATTGAGACCTGTTTTTAGTCTAGTTTTCATCTTAGTCGACTGAAGTATTAAACAAGTCTGGTTTCTTTGAGATTCGTGGCTCTTGATCTTGTGATGTTTCCATGTGTTTAATATGAAGCTGAGTGCCGTGGTGCAGGGCTACCTGTACAGTACAGATGGAATATGCCTTGAACACCTACCTATGTTCTCTGATACTGATACACTACATCTTGTGTTTGGTACTGTGGCTCTAGTGGTGAACATGAAAGCTATCAGTTTGGTCATGTGTAATTCGCTGGAATCTTCATGCCCAAGTCCTCTCCAGTCTGGTTTTCTCCTCTTCCAGTCCATTCTGTAGTAGAATCTCTGTGTTGCATTTATATGGACACACAACCAAAAACGTTTTGCAACAGAGAACTAAAATGATTATTGGACAAATTCCGGTAGTCCCTCCCTGTTTGTCCGTTTGGTGCCTTATGAACACATCCTAGTTGTTTGACCTCTGACCTACTGTTGTTCCACAGATCTGTCCATAGACGTACCAGACTTCCTGGACCTGTCTCGACTCCGGGGCACAGGGCTGCAGGCAGGAGAGGAAGAGCTCCCTGACCTCACCCCCCCAATCGTCCTGCCTGAAGACACCAGAGGTAAGGATCACTTTCAGGTGTGCCGGGTGGAAGCAGGCCTTGACTTTCTGACCAATGGTCTTGGTCCTAAAGGAAAGCTGGTGTTTGGGGCAAGCTAAATCTGTCACACGTTGTCATCCGTCTCACCAGCCACTTGGGGTCCTGGGATGTTAACTATCCATTTTCCCCTCCTCTCTTCCCCCTAAATGTGAGACTCTTTGTAGTCGATGTGCTCAGTATGCCCGTCTACTCTCTTTGTGATCTTTATCTCCATTCTTCCTTCAGATTCGGTTGTTTTGGATGGATTTAGCAACAGTGCACTGTTAATATTTTAGCAGGTACCAGGCACATTATGTGCTGTACAGTCCTAAACCCCAAAACACTTGAAATGTTCTCCAGGCAAGCAATAAAAATAACTCTGTAGTGCTCTGTTGTTGCAATGGCTGTCTTGTTGAAGATGCCTCAACCTTGTTGAGAATCTCTTAAGCTGAAAGTCCCCGACATCAGGCTCTAGAATTACTTAGAAAAATATCTACATGTTTACATGCCTTATTTGATTGATTTCCCACCGTTTTATAAGTCAGAAGACAGCCATCCAGACCTTGCTAGGACCTTGTAAACATCCTCTGTCGAATAAACGTGTATTTTCCTCCCTCTGGTGGTCAGCCTCATCATTACATCCATTTATATCACTTCACTGCAACGTTACGTCCAATGGGTGGTCATTATAAAAACATCTATCCAGCTTGAACGCTTTACATGGCAAAGACATGGCAAAGACATGGCAAAGACATGGCAAAGACATGGCAAAGACATGGCAAAGCAATTGCTGAATTTGTCTCGAGCAGGCAGATGTAAATACACACAATGTTCATAGCTCTACGATGAAAGAATCTGACCTACACACTTCCTTAAACCTAAAATAACTAAGACATTTTGTGTGGTAGTCAAAACATTTTGTTTTAAATTGGAGGCAGACACATTGCATATGCTCAGAACGACAAAATGGAGCCCTTTAACTTAGCCTTTCTCTCCTTGTCTACAGGACGGCACGCTGTTGATTTAGACGTTCATAAATGTAACAGATTTTGACCATCACTAATGTCATGATATGTTTGGGAAAGTAATAAAGAAGGGGAGATATCTTGGGTAGATGTTCCTAAAACAGATTTTAACTATATATGGACATAGTTATAAAGAATGGAAAAGCTTATTCATTAACAATGTTTTTTAAATTTCTTTATCATAACATCATATCTGTATATATTTTATTATACTTTTATTGTGTACTAGATCATATGGGTTAAAAAGTTGTTTTCTCAGACATAAATAAACAATTCCAGGTGAAAACCAAAGGTCATAGCTTTCTGGAGTGGGTACACTATATTAATAAAATATTGACTTAAAACTGTCAGCTCAACTGATTTTAACCTGTGACTCAGGCTTTAAAAGTTAAAACTATTTTATTTCAACAGACGAGTATAACCAAATGATTGTCTTCCCCCTACCTAAAAGTGTTGCTTTTTTGGGGTAATGCCCAAGGGGACCCTAGAGGTGTTTTTCAATGGAGTGATTTTTGAAAACGTTCATATGAGATCTCGTCTTATGGACTTGTAGCTGAAAACTGAACAAAGCAGTTGGAGATTTATTTTCTTGACTATCTTATATCCCATCTTTGAGGGAGGTGTCCGACCGTCCTACCTACATAATGCAAATAGTGATTCACAATGTTGTTTATGAGGCTTTTGGGATGTATGTAGCCTTTGTCAGAGCAGCTTCAAAAATCATATATTAAACACCAGCCCATGTCCCTGGACCTGTATCAATAGATATTCATTACATTTCTGTCTCGGGACAACGCCTAAGGGCTTCTGATTGATTTGCAAGTTTATTTTTTTTTAAACCTTGAAATGCATCATTTCCCATCAATTAGCTTTACGGATTTAGCATTGATTTACCATACGGTACATCAGTTTTTAATAGAGAAAAAAAAACAGTACAAATAAGTTTACCGCCTTTGAGCTATAATAGTCAATACTTGTTTTCAGTGGCACAAGATTTGTTATTAAAACTCAAGTGTGACCTGAATTGTAAGGACGCTGTTCAGGTCCATGTTACCACATATTGAGAGAATTCATCTATTAGGTTTGATGCTGTATACTACACTGTTGGTTTTAGCTAGTCAAAAATACATATTTATGTTGTACCTTGAAAATAATCACTTCTTCACTTTACTTTTCAGATGACTCAATGAACTCCTCAGATTGTAAGTATTCCATCATACCCTTGTGTGTGTGTGTGTGTGTATGTATGTATATATATATATGGTATCTAACCCAAAGCAAAGATTTACAACTAGGGAACAACTGTTATTCTGAGTTCTGTAGTAATGACGATATAAGGGAACAACTGTTATTCTGAGTTCTGTAGTAATGACGATATAAGGGAACAACTGTTATTCTGAGTTCTGTAGTAATGACGATATAAGGGAACAACTGTTATTCTGAGTTCTGCAGTAATGACGATATAAGGGAACAACTGTTATTCTGAGTTCTGTAGTAATGACGATAATAGCCTGACGACGCAAACCCAACAGCCTATGCAACCTCCTCATAACTTGCCTACTCGCAAAAAATACAACTTTTTTTTGTAGGGCAGGTTGTTTATTGTTAGAGTTTTTGATTCGTAAGCTCTGGCTAAGATTGTGGTTGCTTTTTGCTTGTTCTCAGCCCCAGATATAGACGAGTCGGCAGCGATGCAGCTGGCGGAGATGGGCTTCCCTCTGGAGGCCTGTCGGAAGGCCGTTTACTACACAGGGAACATGGGCCCTGAAATGGCCTTCAACTGGATCATAGCCCACATGGAGGAGCCTGGTAAGAGCTTGGAGACCATCACACATAGACAGATTGTACCACATGGATGTTAATCTAGCCCGATTCCCCCAGCCTCTTCTGGGTATGGTGAGCGTGTGCAGTGCACCCACTGAAACATCACTGAAATGACATGTGTGTCAGAGCAGGAGACAGGCCAGTGTGCCAGTGGGATTGTGTGTGTGTGTGTGTCAGTGGTCCTTTGTGGCTGAGTTGTCAGGGAATACTTTGTCACTCTGATGCTCTGGCTCCTTAAGGGCTAATATCGTTGTATAATTCTCCATGGGTAATTCATAACCACATGCTGTAACTCTCTATTTGTTGCTTATACAAACAATGTAAAGAGATTGTTTTAATGTCCAATACTAAAGCGCTCAGGTAATCGTATTCTGCTTAAAATTAAGATGAATAGGTCACAAGACAAAAGGACACAAGTTTTGGAAACTTGACATAGACAGTTGGAAGAGAAGAAATTTCCATTTTGTTCTTAGCAGGCGCAACGGTAATGAAAGCTGTGGTGATAGTTGTTTACCAACACACTCCTCGAGCTGTTTGACCTATCACAACTCTCACTTCCTTTACTTCCTTGTTTAGCATGGAGAGATATTATTGGACCAGGGATGAACTATCCGTTATTAGAAGTAACAAAAGAGACAAAACGCCAACATGGCCGTCCATTCTCATTCTTGTCCATTACTACTCTGCCAGGTATACTTACTGTTGATCACGAAAGCATATTTTAGGATATTTTTGCATATTTTAGGATTTGTTGTTTTAAACCTGTGAGGTGTTAAAGGTTAACCTTTGATTTTGGGGGAGAAAACAGACAGAGATTAAAAATGTAATCTAATCTCCATAATAATAATGGACATAATCACCACTGGACCAAAAGGTTTTCCTCATGCCTCTGGGAAATAATCATCCTGTGTGCATGAAGAATGCTTTTTTACCTAACATTTTGTTTTGTAGTGGGTTGAAAAAAAATAAAAATTATATATATATTTATATATATATTTGAAAAAGCTATCCATTACTTAAATTCCTATTTTCATATTTACTTTCTAATGACACTTTTGTGTGAATAGTTTGTCCCTTCCTCATTACATTACACCAGTTCCCAGAAAGCTGTCAAAAGATGACTAAATAGTTCCCTCCAGATTTGTATGATGAGGTAAATTACTATTCCTGCGACTAGTTAGGTTTCCCCTCCTAGGTGGGAATGGAGCATTACCATGGGCCTGTTGCAGCAACGACAACCTTTCTCACATAAACGACACCTTATTAGCAATCCTCTGTTCGTGAAATGACACTGTTCAAGCAAATAACAAGTTATCCTTTGGTAAACAAGGGGTGACCTTCAGACAGAAAAACACAACATTCCGTGCGTGTTTTTTTCAGGCTTCATTACTTGTGTGTGTGTGTGTGTGTAGCTGTGTCCATTTGTTTGTTTAAGTTCTTCTAATTGACATGCTTCTGTTTTCAAGAATTTCTTAAGTAAAAATGCTTTCCACAGGAACATGCCAGGGACATATTTACAAGACACAATGATTTTCCTTCAAAATATAAGAAATATTGAGTGTGTTTATGCATGCACAGTACACGTGCGGGAATGTACACGTGTTAGTGGGTTTGTTTTAATAACGGTCTATTTATATGTATGTGGTTGAGAGCACACAGTCAACTTGCACAGGTGTGTGATAACTATGTAAATGAATTGGGCCCTCAACTGGTTCAAACTAGGGTATAACATGTTTATAGAGAACTGACGTGTCGCTAAGACAGGGTTGTATTGTAACTTTTTAAAGCTGCCACCTGTTGTTGTTTTTTAGTCTTAAATCCTTAACTGCTCGTGTCGAATTGCTTTTAAATATGCATGAGTCACCAGCCAGCCTGATATGCTGCATAATGATGACCTCAGTATTAATGTTCTCCGAGATTTACTGGGACAGTCGTTTTCTGACTGTAAACTCTCCTCCTCCATCTGTCTTGTTCTGTTATAATCCTATCAACAGTCATTTTAACTGATCGACCAGGGTGCTCTTCCTGATTTGGCATTTGTTTGAATAGGCGATTACTTATTAGGATCAAAGATGATCTATAGATGGAAGGTCGGCGGAAGGAGACGAGGTCAGGTGGGACCATTTCTAGCCAATGAGAGGTCAGATGAGCCTGTGAACAACAGACACACCTATGATATGTAGTCGTTTTTAATAAGTTGCAGAAATGCCACGTAAAGTCCACTTTTATACAAGTTTATTCGTAAAAAATCCTAACCATTGTGAAACCTATATTCAAAGAAAAATAAGCCTGACCTACCAAATTAGCAATTACCAATTTTTTTACCAAATCCGACACTCATTATTGACCCGTCTCTCTCTCTCTCTCTCTCTCTGTCTTCTTCTCCAGACTTTGCTGAGCCCCTGGCCCTTCCTTCCTTCATGGAGCCAGGCCCCTCCATGGCCAGCCTGGGCCTGGCAGCCACCCCCCTGGACAACCAGCCTCCGGAGGAGAGCATCGCCATCCTCACGTCCATGGGCTTCCCCCGCCGCCACACAGTCCAGGCCCTCAAAGCCACGGTCAGTGACTCTCTTTCTTCTCCTGCTGTTCACACACTCACTCTGGTGAAAACCACACAAACATATTGTCCTGGCCCAGGATGCGTTCAGTAGGCAGTAGTGCTTCGGTCGTTTTTAATGAAGCTTGTTCAAATGTGAGTTGGCATAATGTAGAGGTGTATGTATTGTATTCAGGAGTATGGACAATAAACAGGATCAAAATATGTCAATAATTGAAAGGGAGGGCTTTATCATGTTTTAGGTAGTTTCATTTCCCAAACATTGTTTAACCAATATATTCTATTTCTCCGTCTGATCTTGGGCTTGCTATTTCTATTTTAGACACATCATGGCCAGAAATAGTGCCATTGATATGCTGCAGGAATGACGGGGAGTTGCTTTCTATAGTACCGAACCGTGCTGGAGTCAGGAGAACCTGAGAATCCTGCTCCCTGAGCTATAAACAACTTGACTGGCCAGCTTGTTGGCTGATATTTAGCCATTTTAATAACCCCTTCATGTTCTTGGTGGCTCTGAGATCCCTGTTCTACATTCTATTTACAAATAGAGCAATGAGTCTAGCTAAGCGCTTTCATCTTTTCAGTTCTATGAGTCAGATCGGGTGCTTGTCATACGTGCAACTATAGCACAGTCATTTTGATGCGTTTGCTTGTGTGTTCCTTAAATGTACCTTTTTCATTTAATCCAGGAAACAACTAATTTATTCAATTACGTTATGAATTGTATATCACCACAATATATATATATATATATATATATATATACCAGTAGAATTCCATTATAGTGGTTCTGTTTCTTTTTGTCACCTTCCCTGTCAGCATTAAAACAGACCCTCTACCAAAACAGACCCCCTGATTTCCTTGTTTACCGTCCCTAACACCCCTAAACCGCTTGCCTTCCAGACTTTTCTCATAAAAAAAGCCCAGGGTCTTCGTGAGTGGAGTAGGGCTGTGAAACAGCAGAGGGTCTTCTAACAATATCCTATCATAATATCCGAGTGAGCAGGCAGAAAGTGTTCGACCTCACTGACCTGTCTGCCTGTCTGGGCATGGCCAGTAAGAGCAGGCAGCATCAGATCACCCCCCACCCCCCCACCATGTGCTCTCAGCACTGGCGTCTGTGGTGAATGAATCACACCTCTATTCTGGATTAAAGGCTGAGGCTAATTGAGGGAATTGACCATACATGGAGAATGAGAATGAGAGCGGTGTTGGATTATTTATTTTGATGTTACCAATCTTGTTACATTTTGGTTTTATAACTGTCAATCCTGTTACATACTGGTGAAGCATGCCAGTCAATCCTGTTACATACTGGTGAAGCATGCCTGTTACATACTGGTGAAGCATGCCAGTCAATCCTGTTACATACTGGTGAAGCATGCCAGTCACTCCTGTTACATACTGGTGAAGCATGCCAGTCAATCCTGTTACATACTGGTGAAGCATGCCAGTCACTCCTGTTACATACTGGTGAAGCATGCCAGTCAATCCTGTTACATACTGGTGAAGCATGCCAGTCAATCCTGTTACATACTGGTGAAGCATGCCAGTCACTCCTGTTACATACTGGTGAAGCATGCCAGTCACTCCTGTTACATACTGGTGAAGCATGCCAGTCACTCCTGTTACATACTGGTGAAGCATGCCAGTCAATCCTGTTACATACTGGTGAAGCATGCCAGTCAATCCTGTTACATACTGGTGAAGCATGCCAGTCAGTCCTGTTACATACTGGTGAAGCATGCCAGTCACAATTGTCCATCTTCTTAGAGTTTGAGAGAAGATTGAGGGGAGACAGGAAAACATACTCTACTGTATGTCCATAACACAAGGCCACTGATTATCAGATACAGTAATGAAAATGGTAATTACATGACAATTTAGCATACACTCTTTTAGAATAAAAAAATAAAAAATAAAATGGTTCTTTGGCTATCCCCATAGGAGAACCCTTTGAATAACCCTGTTTGGTTACAGGAAGAACCCGTTTGAGTTCCATGTAGAACCCTTTACACAGAGGGTTCTACATGGAATCCCAAGGGTTCTACCTGGAACCAAATAGGGTTCTCCTATGGAGCTAGTCGAAGAACACTTTTGGAAACATTTTTTTTGCACCAATTATGACCTTTTATTTTCTTTGAAACAAGCAAGTTGGTTGTCATTTGTGTTGAATTGTTTACCAATACCAGAAAGTACTACTTATTACCAGTTAACACCAGCTGAAATAGGTCTGTGAAATAACATTTGTTGTTTCAGAACAACAACTTGGAGAGGGCTCTGGACTGGATCTTCACCCACCCGGAGAGGGAGGAGGAGGAGGAGGCTAGTGACGACCTTTTGGACATGTCTGACATCATGGAGCCCAACGACAACACCTTCTCCAACGCAAACACGAACAGCCACTCCACGCTGTCCCCAGACCAGGATGCCTCGGGCCCCCGGATCAAAGACGGACCCGGACGTGAGTGACTCTGCATGACCTCTGACCTCATACACGGATCTAAGATCAGCCCCACCCTCCGCAGTCCTGTCCATAACCATTATGAGCACAATGATAAAAGGAGAAGAGTTCCACACATAGAGATGTGTCAGATGGAGCTGGATCTAAAATATATGTAGCTGCTTTGAATACAAAGTCAATGTTCTCTCACTGCTTGCTGAACAAAATCAGCCTTTCCCTAATTGTGAAGGGCTAATCTTTCACTTCCATTCTAACACCATTCTGTAAAAGGAAGGTAAGCGCACTGTTCTTTCATCACATTTTGGGTTTACGATTTTAATTAAACTGAACATGTAAATTCATAGCATGTTAAATTCATAGCATGTTTGAGGAGACTCATGCTATGCAGGGTCTCGGCATTTTTTTTATTTTGAACTCGCAAATAGAAATCATGGACCACAGTCTCTCCAACTACCATCTGCATGCTTTCAAGGTAAGAAAGACATCCCATAACACTAGAGATAGGATCAGATGAGGATTAAACACATCCCATAACACTAGAGATAGGATCAGGTGAGGATTAAACACATCCCATAACACTAGAGATAGGATCAGGTGAGGATTAAACACATCCCATAACACTGGAGATAGGATCAGGTGAGGATTAAACACATCCCATAACACTGGAGATAGGATCAGGTGAGGATTAAACACATCCCATAACACTGGAGATAGGATCAGGTGAGGATTAAACACATCCCATAACACTGGAGATAGGATCAGGTGAGGATTAAACACATCCCATAACACTGGGGATAGGATCAGGTGAGGATTAAACACATCCCATAACACTGGAGATAGGATCAGGTGAGGATTAAACACATCCCATAACACTGGAGATAGGATCAGGTGAGGATTAAACACATCCCATAACACTGGAGATAGGATCAGGTGAGGATTAAACACATCCCATAACACTGGAGATAGGATCAGGTGAGGATTAAACACATCCCATAACACTGGAGATAGGATCAGGTGAGGATTAAACACATCCCATAACACTAGAGATAGGATCAGATGAGGATTAAACACATCCCATAACACTGGAGATAGGATCAGGTGAGGATTAAACACATCCCATAACACTGGAGATAGGATCAGGTGAGGATTAAACACATCCCATAACACTGGAGATAGGATCAGATAATTACTGAAAATGATAGTTGTGTTTTATGAGTCAGTTTTACAAGCTACTCCTTATGGCTATACTGTAGGCAAAATGCGTCTGTTCTGTTGACAAGGGAGTTGTAGTTGATTGATTTGACTTCCTGTTTTACAGGTTACGAGCTTTTTGCTTTCATCAGCCACATGGGAGCGTCCACTATGTCTGGTCGTTATGTATGTCATATCAAGAAGGAAGGAAGGTAAGTCCGTCACAGTTTACATACTCTCCATTGATCTCTGCTAGATGATTTTAAACCACAATCTCTTTCACAATGAAGGATTTCAAATGAGTGATTTAAACAGACTGTTTTCCCGAACTAGTCCTTTGGGACCACCAGCCGTTTGCAATGCACATCATATTTGATCTATTCTAACACTAGCACTCCTGATTCAACTAATCAAGGGCATGATCATTAGTTGATGAGTTGAATCACGTTTGCTATATTTGGAGTCAAAAAGTATTATCTTTGCTTGACCAGTGATCCTCACAGACCAGATTGGGAAACGCTGTCTTAAGAGACTGGTTAGATCATTTTGTAATCAGTAATCTACAATATGGCATGTAGAAATCAAGACAAAACTAAACGTATAAGATGAGGATTTAACACAATGTGTTACCTATGCTTTATTCCACCCCCCCCCCCCTATGTCAGATGGGTGATCTTCAATGACCATAAAGTGTGTTTGTCAGAAAGGCCTCCAAAAGACTTGGGCTACATCTACTTTTACCGTCGGCTGTCTAGCTGCTAGACCTATCCCCCCCCCCCCCCCCTTTACCATCAGCTGTCTAGCTGCTAGAACCCCCTCCACTCACCCCTCCAACCTTAGAGAACCACAGCCTGGAAAACAGAGGACAACCATGACATCAGTGGAAACCATGGAAACACCTCAGACCAGCCATGAAACAAAGGAACCCACTCAACTCATCCAAGTCACTCAAGAGCAACAGGAAAATGCTTCCATACTTCAAGTGCAGTCAAAAAAAAAGGGAAAGCAATGTGGGTATTTTTTGTATGTCACTGTGAAAATCGTGTGCTTTTGTGTGTTGAAACATGTTATTTTGTCTACGGTGTTGGTACAGAGGGATGTGTGCAATTCTTGTTATTGGAGTGCTCTACACCTATAGTATTAGCCTATCAGATCGTGCTATTCATTTTCTATGCCTTCAGCTACTGTGCCAGTATTTTTATTAATGAAGTGCTACGTTTTATAAACGTGGAGCATGGTCCTGAAGTGGTCACACATCACTGCCAGGAACTAAAACTCTCTGAAGCGAAACTCAACAAAAAAATCACAATGCTGCTGGGAGCTTTGCATGTACAGATGTAGGATCTTAATTTGACCACAGCAGGAAAATAATCCTGTAGCAACAGGAAATGTGAATTGTGTGGATTATAATTAATGGAAATTTTTGTAGGGGTTGATACATTTTTATTTAGGACAAATCATGATGAAAAAACGCATCATACTGTGTTTTGACAGTTCTAGATCTTGAAAGCTTGATCGCGGAAATACAAAACATTTTGGGAATGTATCAAATGTGGCGTAATGCAACGAATACTAAAACAGTTTTCTTAGTGATATTTTCCTTTAACGTGTGACGCAGGATAGAAACATAATGGCATTGAATGCAGAGAAATTGGCAGCATAAGCAAGTTTCAGAATAAGGAAACACATTTGAAAAAAACGCTCTCGTCTATGATGAACACTTACACATGGGAACCCATGAATATGTAATATCCTTATTGGAGAGTCCGATGTACGTACTGATGGTGTCATAATAGTCGCATATCTGTCTGGTTTTGACTTGCAAATGACATCCTGGTTTCTCTGGGATTCAGAGGAGAAACGGTAACAATTGGACGAATCAAGTTGAGTCAAGTTCATTTAATTTCCCACGAGAACAGAATGTTGTTTTTATTGAAATCTGAAAGCACTTTTCGAACAGATTATTTTATATCCTTGCTTTTAATTAACAGAGAAACAGAGCACTAGCATAGCAGCTACCTTGGCTCAAATACCACAAACTGATATATTCGCTTCTCTTGAATGTGGTAAAAGCCGTGGGCTGAATGTGTTTTATTTTCAGACCATGTTGCGATTTACTCGTACCGTATTCATACCGTTGTTGCTTCACATATAATTCTACACATAAGTGAAACATGCCTTGGATTGCCGTTTTCCTCAGATCAGATGGTGACTAGCAAGGCAGAATTTTTATTTTATTTGAATCCTTTAGATAAAAGGCCCACCCCAGTTTTGCATAATATCTAGAAATATTTTGTATACAGTATTCTAAGGAGATCCACTTTTGTTGCTCGCCTAATTTGATAAAAAAAAATTGTGGAAGGACAGACAACACACTAACTCATGAGGTAAACTTTTGCTCTTTATGGTAGTCCTTAAATGTTACCTAGTTTTGTATTCATATTCGATACGCCACCATCTTTTTAAATGCAGAATGGTATGCATCTGAACACACCCAACTTGTGTTACGTTATTATTATAGCAATATGCACTGGGATGGAATCTCATGTCTTGAGAATACACCATGTACTGTAGGTTGTGATCTACCGCTTGTTTCAGAATGCGTTCTCGTGCTTTTATGACTTGGTGCAGTCCTGAATGTATTCCTTATGGTGCTCACTGCAACCAAAACCTATCTTCAGCTTTAATGCTCAAATCTATCACATATCAAAGACCTCACTGACGCATAGTCACCAACCCTTGTGTATCTATTGATACTGTATTCACCATTTGCTCAAAGACTCTCTGCTCATGCATCGAGTCACTAGGATGTCTTCTTCTCCTGAGCCTATACAGCCACTCTATCAAAGACAGTTTGTCGGCAGGCGTAGTTGTACAAACAAAGTGTTGCCTACAGTTCATTACATATCGACAAGGTAGTGGAGTGCAATGTTACATATCAAAAATCCTCTCATATTTTTTTTTTCTTTCTAAGAATAATTACCTGGGACACTAGCCAATCAAAGAATACTTACCTGCGGCACTATCCAAGCAAATAATTGTTACCTGGGGTACTATTCAATCAAATAATACTTACCTGGGGTACTATTCAATCAAAAAATACTTACCTGGGGTACTATTCAATCAAAATACTTACCTGGGGAACTAGCCAATCAAAATACTTACCTGGGGAACTAGCCAATCAAAGAATACTTACCTGGGGAACTAGCCAATCAAAGAATACTTACCTGGGGAACTAGCCAATCAAAGAATACTTACCTGGGGAACTAGCCAATCAAAGAATACTTACCTGGGGAACTAGCCAATCAAAGAATACTTACCTGGGGAACTAGCCAATCAAAGAATACTTACCTGGGGAACTAGCCAATCAAAGAATACTTACCTGGGGCACTATTCAATCAAAGAATACTTACCTGGGGAACTAGCCAATCAAATAATACTTACCTGGGGAACTAGCCAATCAAAGAATACTTACCTGGGGAACTAGCCAATCAAAGAATACTTACCTGGGGAACTAGCCAATCAAAGAATACTTACCTGGGGAACTATCCAATCAAAGAATACTTACCTGGGGAACTAGCCAATCAAAGAATACTTACCTGGGGAACTAGCCAATCAAAGAATACTTACCTGGGGAACTAGCCAATCAAAATACTTACCTGGGGAACTAGCCAATCAAAGAATACTTACCTGGGGAACTAGCCAATCAAATAATACTTACCTGGGGAACTAGCCAATCAAAGAATACTTACCTGGGGAACTAGCCAATCAAAGAATACTTACCTGGGGAACTAGCCAATCAAAGAATACTTACCTGGGGCAGGTTTCTTGAAAAAGTCAACATGATTTTTCTTGCATTTTAATAGTTCTCAATTAAATGAAAGCACTCCACAACATGAAAGAAACTAAAACTGCATATAAAGTCAAACATACTTTCTTGCTGTTCAGGATGAATCATGTTTTTGGACCCACACCAGGAACCCAGAAAATGGTTTTGATTTACTAGAGCCTTTGGTTGTGTTTGGGAGAAGATTACAATTCCCCCTCTCCCTCAAATCAAGCCCTCAAGATCTCCATCCTTGTCAGACACTCCTTGATAATTTGCTGTTGTGTACTTTGCCTGTGCAGTGGGGATTCTTTATGGTCTCTATGTAAGTCTTTGTGTTACTGCAATCTCCCTTCCACACGTGATTGTTTTTCTTATAGAGATAGAATGTATAGAGTGAATCCCTCCTCTTTTCCATGTAGATTGCCAAGGTTCCTAGTGGCCCTTTGTATAACCAGGCCTACTTCACTGCCAAAGGTATTTTTTATTTGACTAGGAAAGTCAGTTAAGAACAAATTCTTATTTTCAATGATGGCCTAGTGGGTTAACTGCCTTGTTCAGGGGCAGAACGACAGAGTTTTACCTCGTCAGCTCGGGGATTCGATTACTAGTCCAACGCTCTAACCACTAGGCTACCTGCCTCCCCATCTGATTGCTGAGGGAGGGTGTTCTATGCATTCTAGTTCTTTACATTTGTCCTCTACAGGGGCTCCTCCCACTTTGGCACTCATCCTCTTTTAGGCTGGCAGGGTGACCTCTCACCTTCATTTACAGTGGATAGATTTGTTATGTAGGATGTCTGGGGCTAGATTCTATCAGTTCTGCCTTAACCCGCAATAACCGACAACTGAATAGCAGTTTCATTGTTTTTATTTAGGCGATGTCGGAGGTGTAACTGCGTTGGCGCTGTCAAATCTGCAAACGTCTCCCGGCGTTAAACCGATCGTGGACATTGCCATTGGATGCCAGCAAACGTGGACATTGGATGCACCGTGTCGCATTAGTAATAATCCCATGTAGCCTGTTTACAAGTTTGAATACTGGAATGTGTGTTGTAACCTACACCTCAATTAGGCTGATAGAAATCTGTATTATTCCATAATATGATTTTACATTTGAGTCATTTCTATATAGCCTAGGCGTGCTTTCTCATTGTGAACTTTGTGAACTTTAACGCGAATGGGCGAATGGGTGTGGGCGTGGGGTGTGGGCGTGGGGTGTGGGCGTGTGTAACGCGAATGGGTGTGGGCGTGACAATGACCACACGAGCCGCTTGCTCACCGGTTTGCCAGCTCTGATACAGTTACACCTCCGACATGGCCAAAACGCCAGCTATGCAGTGTTGATCTGATTTTAAATCTAGGCCCTCGTCTTCTGCCTTTTTTTCCCCCTCAGCCCTCCATCATCTCTGTCTCTCCCTCTCCACCACTCGCTCTATCTCCCGAGGTTGTGAATGGTAACTAACGGTTCACCTTTTGTGTCACAAAACGCCTTCGTACTGTCCGCATGTGCACTAAAAGTTGACATTTAGGCATTTGGATTGTACAATTGTACTTGTGTGTTTTCTAATGTAATTTAACTAAATGGTCAATGGTACTTCGCCTGTTTTTACTCCTTTTCCTTTCTTTTGGCCAATTCTGTAGTTTTCATTACATACAGATTCCCTGAAGGGATTATTTAAAGTAGACTTTTGTAATGTATGTATTTATCCAAATATTGTTTGGGATATCAGTATTGTAATGGAATATGTGAATACATGGTTATCACAACAATATATCCACTGGTACTGTCAAATAAACTGCATATTTCTTGACATTTTGGACACTTGACACAGTGTATCGTCAGTGAGAAACAAGCATGGTTATGGTTCATCATGATGACAATTCCTCAAGGGGTCCAATTTCTTGTTTTCTCCAGTTCTTTACTTCATAAACAGTAGAATAGCATGCATTTCATGTAAAAAATGTTAACTGAGTACTGTTTTATTATAAATGAGGTGGTTGTGATTTAGTAGGAAAGGAAGAGTTGCAGTATAAAGTACCGAACAATGTAATACATACACGTTGGTAGACATGCAGTCGATGCGATGATAAAATGATATATTCAAAAACAAATATAAAGAGACACTTTGAATATATTACAAGTTTATTTTAAAAGACAACTTTCATATCATATGTCTGAAAGGTGTGTGATGCTTGACTAGTGTTTTAGGGACATCGGGAGAGTATTTATTATGCATTGTTGGTACACTGTAAAGTATTTCATTTTTTTTTAAGGCATCAAAAATATTAATAGATCTATTCATACTTGTATATCAGCTATAGAAACAAACCAGAGTAAACCAGCAGGGTACAATGAAATGTATCGTACACGAGACACAGAGACATTATTGAAAATTGCAGGACTTAATGCTATTACACTGAGCAGGAAGCGTTGTGGTCATTCAGTTGTATACACGCCTGAGAGGATCCGAAACCCTTTAGCCAAACGGTTGGCGTGTGGGCCGAGACCTGCACTCGGTAGTCAGTTAGAGAGCACTACTTTTGGTTTCTCTCCAGATTCACTGCAAATGTTTTGTTATTGTATGTTGTGCACAATATACAATAGGTATGTTACATTTCATAAAATGAAGACGTTTTAAAAGTGGATTGGAAAAATATTGCTATGTAACATCATGCTATATTTTGTTTTTAGAATTAGGGGAAAGAAAAGCCCTGCATGCATGAAAATATAAGATCATTCAAAATAAAGCATAGAAGATCTAGCATGCATTCAACCTGGACTATGTTAGGTGTAGCTAGGTCATCACACCTGAGAAGGTCAACTGTTCTAGAAAAGGTACTTTGTCATCGGGCATCCTAACTCAACACACATCAATATAAATTCTACAGTAATATATATATATATATATAGTTGGTAATCCAATAATTCAAAAACTGTTAAAAAAATAATTTAATCTTCTACATAACTACATTTATTTTTGTTCAAGAAGCACAGGCTTACTAGACCATAAGAAATCAGAGTGATTTTGAAGAAATCACTTGATACAGTAAATCCTGGTTCAGCATTGTACTACAGTGTATATGCTGCTGACAGTAAAGGGCAACTAGGAGACATGGGGACAGAAAACATTTTCTGTAAATTATGCACTTTGGAATAAAAACAATTCTGTTCTCAATACTATTTTCCATATAAATCTACAGTGTAGAGTTGTCAGCCATCGTTCTATGACTCACTAAGACGTAGTCAATCATGATCGCAGTGACGATCATGATTGGTTACAACTAGATCTCAACCGCCTTTGCTCGCTGGGTGGGACTGAAGGAATATCATCTTGTTGGGGTAGTTGGGCAACAGACTAAATGAATTAATAAATGGAAGGATGCCATAACGTGTTGGCCCAGTTGCCTTTGACGTTGTACAGTCCGCGATGTGTTTTCTGGTCTTCAA
Organism: Oncorhynchus mykiss; assembly: GCF_057628025.1. Classification (NCBI taxonomy): domain Eukaryota; kingdom Metazoa; phylum Chordata; class Actinopteri; order Salmoniformes; family Salmonidae; genus Oncorhynchus; species Oncorhynchus mykiss. The sequence continues at coordinate 9,930,055 of NC_143022.1, read as the reverse complement.
AGCTAACCTCCTATGCAGATTGCCAGCAGCGTGCGCATATGTGCTGTGTCTCCGCAGTTGGCTCTGGCTCCTTGATGTTTTCAACAGTGATTCCATACACAAAAGACTTCTCTGTTTTCCTCGTCTTGCGTTTGCTACTGGACTGTTCCAACCATTTCCCTGTGTGGAAAAATAATATTCATTACGTTTTCAGATCATTTGAGTGGAATAGATTCAATACAAAAAAAATACTGAAATTAATCTGTTTTTCAAATACATTTACCCAGCAAGGGGACCACTCTGTAAACTTGAATTTGGGTATGGTGGCATAACAAGAACGTCTTTAGGAGAAATTCAAAGTACATTTTCAGCAGATGGCAGTAGTAGAACATGAATCTGACATTACAGCCCCCCCACCACTCTCTACAAGCCAGCCTCAACCGAATGTGTGGAGATGAGTTTGAAATGAAATTAACCTCCTTTTCACACACCAAGGTTACTAAACCTGAAGGCTTTGGCTAGTGTGAATGGCAGTTTCCATGTGTTCTCGTCTGCATGGAATTATTCGCCCCATTGACTTTCTTTCTAAATAACGTCTAATATATTTCTGCTAACGAGCCAAACCTTTCCCTAAATACCCATAAACTTAAATGGAGAATGAAAAGTTCTTAGTCATAAAGCAACAACTGGCCAATTTTTTGTTGTTGTTTTTTTGTTGTCTTCTGATAGATTTCCCCAATCCCCTTGGCTGATACAAACCATGCATGACATCAAAGCGGTACAATTTTTGGGAGATTAATTGTCATGGCGATGGTGTCTCTGCCAGACCCTGATAGCATTCTCTCAAAGCAAAGATAGACTTTTCCTTTTGGTCCATTGATTCAGGCAGGGCCATTGACTCAGGCAGGGACATTGTATAATTAAAAATGGCAGTATAAAACTTGACCTTTTGCATAGGATCCTTGAATCAAACACATTTGTTCGGTCGAACAGTAGGCCGGACAGGTTAACATGCCAGTGCAATGCTACAGTACAGTGGTTGTCTTGCTACAGTACCGTGGTGGATATGATGGTGGCATGTGTTTTCCAGAGTGACTTGCAAACTAACATATGTGACGCTTCTAGACTACTCAGCCATCTAGCGACTAAGCACACTACTCAGCCATCTAGCGACTAAGCACACTACTCAGCCATCTAGCGACTAAGCACACTACTCAGCCATCTAGCGACTAAGCACACTACTAAGCCATCTAGCGACTAAGCACACTACTAAGCCATCTAGCGACTAAGCACACTACTCAGCCATCTAGCGACTAAGCACACTACTAAGCCATCTAGCGACTAAGCACACTACTCAGCCATCTAGCGACTAAGCACACTACTAAGCCATCTAGCGACTAAGCACACTTAAAGGGATAGTGTTTAGAGTAGAATTCTCTCATAGTAGGGATCTTGTAGAGTAGTAGTCTCTCATAAGAGGATATAGTTCTTTTGGCTTTATTTTAGGGGAATATTTTGGTAACACTTTGTTACTGTGTTTATGTATGACATTCATTAGTATAGCAAAGAACCTCCTACATAAAATGCTTGTATGGGAACATGTAGATATGTCACTGTGTGAACTAGGTAAAGCTGACGTTGACATTTTTTTATTTATTTTTATTTTATTTAACCTTTATTTAACTAGGCAAGTCAGTGAGCTGACATGAGCTGATGTCATGTTTTATAACCTTTAACGAATTGGCCTTTGTGCTGCCTTTGATAAACAATACAGCATATTACACATAAAGATTCTGTATTCTAGAAAAGAGTGTAAGGCCTCTAAAATCCATTCCCTACCACGCTTAATCCTTTGATTTAGTCATTAGTCATGTGACCTGAGTGAATAGTTTTAAAGGTCATCCCAGCCATCACCACCAACATGAATAGATTCAACAGGAAGTGTTTTCTGACACGTGTGAAGTACATTACCAGCTCTGAGTGAAAAATACAGGTCCATCTTGTCCAGCTAATGTGTGCTTCTCTCAAACCAGTTAGGGTAAAGTGAAATGAGGAGCTGGAAACACCACAAAACGTGAAGAATTCGGAGGATGTCAGGTATTCGAGGAAGTCAAAAAATGAATCTGAAAATGGCTTACATTGGTTGCCATAAAAATTGTGTAAATCAATTTCGTTTTAGCATGCGTTTACGGTAATGCTTTTACAATCTGTCTCGTTTCATTAAGATAAGAGGAAATTATCTGTTTGTTTTTCAAAGTGCAGAGTCCCAAGTAAGGAAAAAAAGTTCTTAGCTTTTAGGTTCAGGCAAGTGCCACCGAATCCATTTAGGAACATGCTTTAGTTTCCATGCAGTGTTGTTCCTCACAGAAAAGAGGATAAAAACCAACCCCCCAAAAAAAGAATATTGATTCTCTGCTGAAAACTGTCTCCGAGTCCCACGGCTTATGGTGTAGTCTTTATTGATTTTACTCACTAAATCCTTCCTTTAGGTCAGTGTGATAATCCGGACACTCTAAAAGTATCTGGATGAGGAAACCGTTCTTGTCAACCCTCAACACTGTTCAGCAAAAGCATTCTCAGTATTTCTCTTTCTCTCTCTTGCTCAGTTCCAATGAGTTAGTTTTAATTACTGTGTTCTCTAAGGCATTACTTGTACAGTCTTTGCCCGTCCTTGTGCTCTTCGGGGAAATCACAAATTGCAGTGCAAATCCATCGCAAAATAGACTCTTCGAGCACATGCAGTACTCAAGAAGACTGCAGAGGTACTGAGGAGTAGTAAAGATGTTGTAGTGCTCGCCAAAATAGACCACACACTCATCATTAACATGACAAAACAGCTCTTTCCAACTGTACACTTTGGGTTTTTGGCATTTGGTAGGAGTTTAGAGACTCTTCTCCCAGGCCTGTTGATAGGAGAGTAGAGACTCTTCTCCCAGGCCTGTTGGTAGGAGAGAAGAGGCTCGTCTCCAAGGCCTGTTGGTAGGAGAGTAGAGACTTGTCTCCAAGGCCTGTTGGTAGGAGTGTAGAGACTCGTCTCCAATGCCTGTTGGTAGGAGAGTAGAGACTTGTCTCCAATGCCTGTTGGTAGGAGAGTAGAGACTTGTCTCCAAGGCCTGTTGGTAGGAGAGTAGAGACTTGTCTCCAAGGCCTGTTGGTAGGAGAGTAGAGACTTGTCTCCAAGGCCCATCTCCACTCACATGTCCAGGTTGAAGGCTTTCATGAGGAGGTCCAAGTCTCCGATGTTGGCTGCCTGGAAGAGCTCCGGCTGGTCCATCATGGAGAGGGCTATCCGCAGGGCGGCCCAGATGTTCCCCGACATGACCTGTTGCGAGAGCTGCTGACTACGGCTCTTCCTCTGCAGACTCAGGGCTGTTAGGAAGTTACTGGCCGCCTCCCTAAAAGACAAAGGGAAGGTTTGACCGTTGGAGAACCATGTGATTAGTTTGCTATCATGATGACCTACATTAAAGCGACTGTTACTAGGTTCAGGCCCGATGTGCTTGATAAGTTTTCAAACAGAGACTTTGCTGTTACTTGTAACATTATAGTTGGTTGAACTGTAAGAGATGGCATTATTAGGCTCAATGTGTCCCCACCTCACCTCACTCCACTGACTCCACCAGAGCAGAAACTCAAAGCCCTCTGCTGCGGTGCCAGGTGCTGTTTTAGAGAGCACCAGCTGGCTCTTAGTTAGACCCTTCTCCACCCCCCAACCCCCTGCTCACCCACCGGTGTGCTCCTAGGTTGATGCAGCTGATGCCCAGGTTGTAACGGGATCTAATGAAGCCCGGCTGGAGCTCCAGGGCTCGGGTGTAGGCCTCTACCGCCTCCTCGCTGCGGTCCCCGTTAGCCAGCGTGGCCCCCAGGCGGTTCCACAGCAGGTAGTCCTGGAGGGGTCATACAGTGGGTAGGAGTCAAAGCCGGAGGAACAGAATGGTGACATGTAGGATAGTGGTTGGTTTTGACATTTGGTTTCAGACAGTTTGCGGTCTGTGAACCCACCCACTGTCGACTGAGATGTTTGTTGGAAGGTTAGTGGGGTGTGATTTTTTTATTGTTTTCCATCAGATGCTACTGCTAATGCTTTAATTATTGTGTACTGTAATGGGAAGTCCAATCAGAAAGGAACAGTGCCTGCTTTGGTAGAGAAGATTTGCAAATAAAATGAAGTAGAATTTTGTCTGCGATTAAAAACGGCATCCTTGGAATCTACACAATATAACATGTATGAGAGGAGTGCATCATTTGCGAGTTATTCCCCTGTATCTTTTGTGTGTTAATGACTGTAATGTAGGTACTGTGGTGTGATGGAGTTTTTACACACTTTTTATCACCCTGTGAAAACACACCCTGTGAAACAACACCCTGTGAAAACACACCCTGTGAAAAAAACACCCTGTGAAAACACACCCTGTGAAAAAAACACCCTGTGAAAACACACCCTGTGAAAAAAACCCTGTGAAAACACACCCTGTGAAAAAACACCCTGTGAAAAAACACCCTGTGAAAACTAAGCAAAGCTTAAGTTCCAAGGATCATTTGAGGATGGTTCGGTTACATCACTACGTCCGTCCTTGACTCCATGGTTGTGTGTGTCCCACCTGGGGGCAGATCAACATATACAGGGATACGGTGCAGCAAGCCTTTTGTGCGAAGCAGCAAGCTATCATGATCTCCACTTGTATTCAGCACTAAGTTATCAGCAGGGGAGAGGGCATTACCAAGTCAAATGTAGAGGGGGTGGATTTAGCAGCCACTGCTGTGGAACAGGGTTAAAGGATAGTGGTTGAAGCTGCACCAGGCAGATACTAGTGCAGAGGGGGGCGGGTGGGGGGGGGGGGTGAATCAGATGGGAGTTCATGAAACTGGATTTCTCAGCTCAAAGCTCTCCAGTTTGGATGCAGTGTTTCAGTGTTGTGAGACAGTACGGTGCGTCTCAGTGAGATGCAGTGTTTCAGTATTGTGAGACAGTACAGTGCGTCTCAGTGAGATGCAGTGTTTCAGTGTTGTGAGACAGTACGGTGCGTCTCAGTCAGATCGACAATCAGTGTTTGTGTGTTTACACTGCCGTCTTACCTCTGGCCGCACCGTCAAGGCAGCATTGAAGGCCTCCACAGCTTTGTTGAACTCTGCGCTAATGTTGAACAACACACCCAGGCCCGTCTGCAGGTCCGGGTCGGTGTCCCTGTTGTGCTGGGCTGCCTCCAGAAACAGATCCTTCACCTCAGGCAGTAGAGAGCTGTGGGCAGACACACTGGACTTAGAGTCTATAGAGAGTAGAGACACACTGGACTGAGAGTCCATAGAGAGTAGCGACACACTGAACTGAGAGTAGAGCGCAGACACACTGGACTTAGAGTCTATAGAGAGTAGAGACACACTGGACTGAGAGTCTATAGAGAGTAGAGACACACTGGACTGAGAGTAGAGCGCAGACACCCTGGACTTAGAGTCTATAGAGAGTAGAGACACACTGGACTTAGAGTCTATAGAGAGTAGAGACACACTGGACTGAGAGTAGAGCGCAGACACACTGGACTGAGAGTCTATAGAGAGTAGAGACACACTGGACTGAGAGTAGAGAGTAGACACACAGGACTGAGAGTAGAGAGTAGAGACACTGGACTGAGAGCAGAGAGCAGAGGCACTGGACTTATAGTAGAGACACACTGGACTGAGAGTAGAGACACACTGGACAGAGAGTAGAGACACTGGACTGAGAGCAGAGAGTAGCGACACACTGGACTGAGAGCAGAGACACTGACATGAGAGTAGAGACACACTGGACTGAGAGTAGAGACACACTGGACTGAGAGTAGAGACACACTGGACTGAGAGTAGAGAGTATGACTGAGAGCAGAGTGACTGAGAGCAGAGAGTAGAGACACACTGGACTGAGAGCAGAGACACTGGACTGAGAGTAGAGACACACTGGACTGAGAGCAGAGAGTAGAGACACTGGACTGAGAGTAGAGACACTGGACTGAGAATAGAGAGTAGAGACACTGGACTGAGAGTAGAGACACTGGACAGAGAGTAGAGACACTGGACTGAGAGCAGAGAGTAGAGACACTGGACTGAGAGTAGAGAGTAGAGACACTGGACTGAGAGTAGAGACACACTGGACTGAGAGTAGAGACACACTGGACTTAGAGTAGAGAGTAGAGACACACTGGATTTAGAGTAGAGACACACTGGACTGAGAGTAGAGAGTAGACACACACTGGACTGAGAGCAGAGAGTAGAGACACTGGACTGAGAGTAGAGAGTAGAGACACACTGGACTGAGAGTATAGAGTAGAGACACACTGGACTGAGAGTAGAGCCACACTGGACTGAGAGTAAAGACATTGGACTGAGAGTAGAGACACACTGGACTGAGAGTAGAGACACACTGGACTGAGAATAGAGACACTGGACTGAGAGTAGAGACACACTGGACTGAGAGTAGAGAGTAGACACACAGGACTGAGAGTAGAGAGTAGAGACACTGGACTGAGAGCAGAGAGTAGAGACACTGGACTTAGAGTAGAGACACACTGGACTGAGAGTAGAGACACCCTGGACTTAGAGTAGAGAGTAGAAACACACTGGACTTAGAGTAGAGAGTAGAGACACTGGACTGAGAGTAGAGAGTAGAAACACATTGGACTGAGAGTATAGAGTAGAGACACATTGGATTTAGAGTAGAGAGTAGAGACACACTGGACTGAGAGTAGAGACACACTGGACTTAGAGTAGAGAGTAGAGACACTGGACTGAGAGTAGAGAGTAGAGACACACTGGACTGAGAGTATAGAGTAGAGACACATTGGATTTAGAGTAGAGACACTGGACTTAGAGTATAGAGTAGAGACACACTGGACTGAGAGTAGAGCCACACTGGACTGAGAGTAGAGACATTGGACTGAGAGTAGAGACACACTGGACTGAGAGTAGAGACACACTGGACTGAGAGTAGAGAGTAGAGACACACTGGACTGAGAGTATAGAGTAGAGACACACTGGACTGAGAGTAGAGCCACACTGGACTGAGAGTAGAGACATTGGACTGAGAGTAGAGACACACTGGACTAAGAGTAGAGAGTAGACACACAGGACTGAGAGTAGAGAGTAGAGACACTGGACTGAGAGCAGAGAGTAGAGACACTGGACTTAGAGTAGAGACACACTGGACTGAGAGTAGAGAGTAGAGACACTGGACTGAGAGCAGAGAGTAGAGACACACTGGACTGAGAGCAGAGACACTGGACTGAGAGTAGAGACACTGGACTGAGAGTAGAGACACTGGACTGAGAGTAGAGACACTGGACTGAGAGTAGAGACACACTGGACTGAGAGCAGAGAGTAGAGACACTGGACTGAGAGTAGAGACACTGGACTGAGAGTAGAGACACTGGACTGAGAGTAGAGACACTGGACTGAGAGTAGAGACACACAGGACTGAGAGTAGAGACACACAGGACTGAGAGTAGAGACACCCTGGACTGAGAGTAGAGACACCCTGGACTGAGAGTAGAGACACCCTTGTCTGAGAGTAGAGACACTGGTCTGAGAGTAGAGACACTGGACTGAGAGTAGAGAGCAGAGGCACTGGACTTATAGTAGAGACACACTGGACTGAGAGTAGAGACACACAGGACAGAGAGTAGAGACACTGGACTGAGAGCAGAGAGTAGAGAGTAGCGACACACTGGACTGAGAGCAGAGACACTGACATGAGAGTAGAGACACACTGGACTGAGAGTAGAGACACACTGGACTGAGAGTAGAGACACACTGGACTGAGAGTAGAGAGTATGACTGAGAGCAGAGTGACTGAGAGCAGAGAGTAGAGACACACTGGACTGAGAGCAGAGACACTGGACTGAGAGTAGAGACACACTGGACTGAGAGCAGAGAGTAGAGACACTGGACTGAGAGTAGAGACACTGGACTGAGAATAGAGAGTAGAGACACTGGACTGAGAGTAGAGACACTGGACTGAGAGTAGAGACACTGGACAGAGAGTAGAGACACTGGACTGAGAGCAGAGAGTAGAGACACTGGACTGAGAGTAGAGAGTAGAGACACTGTACTGAGAGTAGAGACACACTGGACTGAGAGTAGAGACACACTGGACTTAGAGTAGAGAGTAGAGACACACTGGATTTAGAGTAGAGACACACTGGACTGAGAGTAGAGAGTAGACACACACTGGACTGAGAGCAGAGAGTAGAGACACTGGACTGAGAGTAGAGAGTAGAGACACACTGGACTGAGAGTATAGAGTAGAGACACACTGGACTGAGAGTAGAGCCACACTGGACTGAGAGTAGAGACATTGGACTGAGAGTAGAGACACACTGGACTGAGAGTAGAGACACACTGGAATGAGAATAGAGACACTGGACTGAGAGTAGAGACACACTGGACTGAGAGTAGAGAGTAGACACACAGGACTGAGAGTAGAGAGTAGAGACACTGGACTGAGAGCAGAGAGTAGAGACACTGGACTTAGAGTAGAGACACACTGGACTGAGAGTAGAGACACCCTGGACTTAGAGTAGAGAGTAGAAACACACTGGACTTAGAGTAGAGAGTAGAGACACTGGACTGAGAGTAGAGAGTAGAGACACACTGGACTGAGAGTATAGAGTAGAGACACATTGGATTTAGAGTAGAGAGTAGAGACACACTGGACTGAGAGTAGAGACACACTGGACTTAGAGTAGAGAGTAGAGACACTGGACTGAGAGTAGAGACACTGGACTGAGAGTAGAGACACTGGACTGAGAGTAGAGACACACAGGACTGAGAGTAGAGACACACAGGACTGAGAGTAGAGACACCCTGGACTGAGAGTAGAGACACCCTGGACTGAGAGTAGAGACACCCTTGTCTGAGAGTAGAGACACTGGTCTGAGAGTAGAGACACTGGACTGAGAGTAGAGAGCAGAGGCACTGGACTTATAGTAGAGACACACTGGACTGAGAGTAGAGACACACTGGACAGAGAGTAGAGACACTGGACTGAGAGCAGAGAGTAGAGAGTAGCGACACACTGGACTGAGAGCAGAGACACTGACATGAGAGTAGAGACACACTGGACTGAGAGTAGAGACACACTGGACTGAGAGTAGAGACACACTGGACTGAGAGTAGAGAGTATGACTGAGAGCAGAGTGACTGAGAGCAGAGAGTAGAGACACACTGGACTGAGAGCAGAGACACTGGACTGAGAGTAGAGACACACTGGACTGAGAGCAGAGAGTAGAGACACTGGACTGAGAGTAGAGACACTGGACTGAGAATAGAGAGTAGAGACACTGGACTGAGAGTAGAGACACTGGACTGAGAGTAGAGACACTGGACAGAGAGTAGAGACACTGGACTGAGAGCAGAGAGTAGAGACACTGGACTGAGAGTAGAGAGTAGAGACACTGTACTGAGAGTAGAGACACACTGGACTGAGAGTAGAGACACACTGGACTTAGAGTAGAGAGTAGAGACACACTGGATTTAGAGTAGAGACACACTGGACTGAGAGTAGAGAGTAGACACACACTGGACTGAGAGCAGAGAGTAGAGACACTGGACTGAGAGTAGAGAGTAGAGACACACTGGACTGAGAGTATAGAGTAGAGACACACTGGACTGAGAGTAGAGCCACACTGGACTGAGAGTAGAGACATTGGACTGAGAGTAGAGACACACTGGACTGAGAGTAGAGACACACTGGAATGAGAATAGAGACACTGGACTGAGAGTAGAGACACACTGGACTGAGAGTAGAGAGTAGACACACAGGACTGAGAGTAGAGAGTAGAGACACTGGACTGAGAGCAGAGAGTAGAGACACTGGACTTAGAGTAGAGACACACTGGACTGAGAGTAGAGACACCCTGGACTTAGAGTAGAGAGTAGAAACACACTGGACTTAGAGTAGAGAGTAGAGACACTGGACTGAGAGTAGAGAGTAGAGACACACTGGACTGAGAGTATAGAGTAGAGACACATTGGATTTAGAGTAGAGAGTAGAGACACACTGGACTGAGAGTAGAGACACACTGGACTTAGAGTAGAGAGTAGAGACACTGGACTGAGAGTAGAGAGTAGAGACACACTGGACTGAGAGTATAGAGTAGAGACACATTGGATTTAGAGTAGAGACACTGGACTTAGAGTATAGAGTAGAGACACACTGGACTGAGAGTAGAGCCACACTGGACTGAGAGTAGAGACATTGGACTGAGAGTAGAGACACACTGGACTGAGAGTAGAGACACACTGGACTGAGAGTAGAGAGTAGAGACACACTGGACTGAGAGTATAGAGTAGAGACACACTGGACTGAGAGTAGAGCCACACTGGACTGAGAGTAGAGACATTGGACTGAGAGTAGAGACACACTGGACTAAGAGTAGAGAGTAGACACACAGGACTGAGAGTAGAGAGTAGAGACACTGGACTGAGAGCAGAGAGTAGAGACACTGGACTTAGAGTAGAGACACACTGGACTGAGAGTAGAGAGTAGAGACACTGGACTGAGAGCAGAGAGTAGAGACACACTGGACTGAGAGCAGAGACACTGGACTGAGAGTAGAGACACTGGACTGAGAGTAGAGACACTGGACTGAGAGTAGAGACACTGGACTGAGAGTAGAGACACACTGGACTGAGAGCAGAGAGTAGAGACACTGGACTGAGAGTAGAGACACTGGACTGAGAGTAGAGACACTGGACTGAGAGTAGAGACACACAGGACTGAGAGTAGAGACACACAGGACTGAGAGTAGAGACACCCTGGACTGAGAGTAGAGACACCCTGGACTGAGAGTAGAGACACCCTTGTCTGAGAGTAGAGACACTGGTCTGAGAGTAGAGACACTGGACTGAGAGTAGAGACACACTGGACTGAGAGTAGATACACACTGGACTGAGAGTAGAGAGTAGAGACACTGGACTGAGAGTAGAGATACTGGACTGAGAGTAGAGACACACTGGACTGAGAGTAGAGAGTAGAGACACTGGACTGAGAGTAGAGACACTGGACTGAGAGTAGAGAGGAGAGACACTGGACTGAGAGTAGAGAGTAGAGACACAGGACTGAGAGCAGAGAGTAGAGACACTGGACTGAGAGCAGAGACATTGGACTGAGAGTAGAGACACACTGGACTGAGAGTAGAGACACACTGGACAGAGAGTAGAGACACACTGAACTGAGAGTAGAGACACACTGAACTGAGAGTAGAGACACCCTGGTCTGAGAGTAGAGACACTGGACTGAGAGTAGAGAGTAAAGACACTGGACTGAGAGTAGAGAGTAGAGACACACTGGACTGAGAGTATAGAGTAGAGACACATTGGATTTAGAGTAGAGAGTAGAGACACACTGGACTGAGAGTAGAGACACACTGGACTTAGAGTAGAGAGTAGAGACACTGGACTGAGAGTAGAGAGTAGAGACACACTGGACTGAGAGTATAGAGTAGAGACACATTGGATTTAGAGTAGAGACACTGGACTTAGAGTATAGAGTAGAGACACACTGGACTGAGAGTAGAGCCACACTGGACTGAGAGTAGAGACATTGGACTGAGAGTAGAGACACACTGGACTGAGAGTAGAGAGTAGAGACACACTGGACTGAGAGTATAGAGTAGAGACACACTGGACTGAGAGTAGAGCCACACTGGACTGAGAGTAGAGACATTGGACTGAGAGTAGAGACACACTGGACTAAGAGTAGAGAGTAGACACACAGGACTGAGAGTAGAGAGTAGAGACACTGGACTGAGAGCAGAGAGTAGAGACACTGGACTTAGAGTAGAGACACACTGGACTGAGAGTAGAGAGTAGAGACACTGGACTGAGAGCAGAGAGTAGAGACACACTGGACTGAGAGCAGAGACACTGGACTGAGAGTAGAGACACTGGACTGAGAGTAGAGACACTGGACTGAGAGTAGAGACACTGGACTGAGAGTAGAGACACACTGGACTGAGAGCAGAGAGTAGAGACACTGGACTGAGAGTAGAGACACTGGACTGAGAGTAGAGACACTGGACTGAGAGTAGAGACACACAGGACTGAGAGTAGAGACACACAGGACTGAGAGTAGAGACACCCTGGACTGAGAGTAGAGACACCCTGGACTGAGAGTAGAGACACCCTTGTCTGAGAGTAGAGACACTGGTCTGAGAGTAGAGACACTGGACTGAGAGTAGAGACACACTGGACTGAGAGTAGATACACACTGGACTGAGAGTAGAGAGTAGAGACACTGGACTGAGAGTAGAGATACTGGACTGAGAGTAGAGACACACTGGACTGAGAGTAGAGAGTAGAGACACTGGACTGAGAGTAGAGACACTGGACTGAGAGTAGTGAGGAGAGACACTGGACTGAGAGTAGAGAGTAGAGACACAGGACTGAGAGCAGAGAGTAGAGACACTGGACTGAGAGCAGAGACATTGGACTGAGAGTAGAGACACACTGGACTGAGAGTAGAGACACACTGGACAGAGAGTAGAGACACACTGAACTGAGAGTAGAGACACACTGAACTGAGAGTAGAGACACCCTGGTCTGAGAGTAGAGACACTGGACTGAGAGTAGAGAGTAAAGACACTGGACTGAGAGCAGAGAGTAGAGACACTGGACTGAGAGTAGAGACACCCTGGACTGACTGAGAGTAGAGACACTGGACTGAGAGTAGAGACACTGTACTGAGAGTAGAGACACACTGGACTGAGAGTAGAGACACACTGGACTGAGAGTAGAGACACACTGGACTGAGAGTAGAGACACCCTGGACTGAGAGTAGAGACACACTGGACTGAGAGTAGAGACACACTGGACTGATAGTAGAGACACACTGGACTGAGAGCAGAGAGTAGAGACACTGGACTGAGAGCAGAGAGTTTAGACACTGGACTGAGAGTAGAGACACACTGGACTGAGAGTAGAGACACACTGGACTGAGAGTAGAGACACACTGGACTGAGAGTAGAGACACCCTGGTCTGAGAGTAGAGACACACTGGACTGAGAGAAGAGAGTAGAGACACTGGACTGAGAGCAGAGACACTGGACTGAGAGTAGAGACACTGGACTGAGAGTAGAGACACACTGGACTGAGAGTAGAGACACACTGGACTGAGAGTAAAGACACACAGGACTGAGAGTAGAGACACTGGACTTAGAGTAGAGACACCCTGGTCTGAGAGCAGAGACACTGGACTGAGAGTAGAGACACTGGACTGAGAGTAGAGACACACTGGACTGAGAGTAGAGACACACTGGACTGAGAGTAAAGACACACAGGACTGAGAGTAGAGACACTGGACTGAGAGTAGAGACACACAGGACTGAGAGTAGAGCGTGAGAGAGAATAATTTTGTTATAAAAGCTACCAAACTGCTAGGACAGAACTGACCTGGCTGCAACTTCAATTAGCACTGAAGTGAGAGGTGTGAAAATTCTCGAGCCTAACAATGGCAGGAGAGTTTCACAGCGCCTCCCACCCAAATGCAGAGGCCTTTGAAGCCCCCATGGCTTGTCCCTGTAGAGAGGTCATTACAATACAGTCCAGCAACACTATTTGCTGACCGCTACAGAGGAGCACGTAAGCAACTTAATGTTCCACACAGACCATCCCATGGCATGGCACAGTGCTATAAGAGCACACTACTCCTATGTCAAGAGAGAGAGAGTACTGGCCCAGGGTGGAAACTCAAAATACTAGACATTGAGGAAATTAAAACAACCTCTGTCAATGTGTCTGGGACAGTAATGGTGCAGGGCATCCTCATGCAGTTCCAGCAGGACTTTTACGGGATCAAAGAGAAAGCACAGCAGGAAAAGCTCTCTCTCGGTGACGACTCCCCCACCCTCTTCAAACTGTCCTGCAGACAAGGATAGTCACACCCTAGGTCCCACAACTGCACTGCTCCTCCATCATTGAGAGGGATAAATTCACAGAGCTGGAGAGAGACATGGTGGAGCTCAGAGAGCTAGTCCACAAAATCCAGACAGAACAAACCCACAAAACAGACCAACACCCCCCTCAACAAGACCCGGCGGGCGGAAGGTGGAGATGGGCGGCTGTCTGGGAGAGCTGGCTGCTCTACGGACTGAGGTGAGAGAACTTAGAGGCACACATGGCACTGAATGAAGAGGCGAGAAACCTGAGGTGTGACAGAGAGCAGGACACTCCCCCAGAGAATCCAGCAGAACAGCCCACCTCAGACCCGGACCACAACACAACAATAGGACACACAACACAGACCCCACCCCCTCCTAACAGCCCCCCTGTCAGCTCCCCTGATAGCTCTCTTGACAACGCACACACATCTACTGAGGACACACAAAAGGCAAATACATTCGAGAGGATAAACTTTTTCCCAAACACAAGGCATGCCCTGGAGCTGTTGTCAGAGGACAGACTAGGGTCCCCCAGCCACATCATAATTAACACAGGCACAAATGACCTGAGGGCCCAGCAGGAAAGGGTGGCCACAGCACTCAAGGGAGTGATTGAAAAGGTTACCTCCAACCTGCTACCATGAAAAGACATTCACCCTGCCACCATACAGTGGGTGAATGCAAGCATTTCACGAGACTGTGCCTCAAAACCTAATGTCTACCTGGCCCTCCACCCTGGACCTGAACAGCCTTTACGACCAGGTCCACCTCTACAAAGCAGAAATCCCAACTTTTGCCAGGACCCTGAAGGACGTCACCCTAAACCGTAGCCATAGCACCTCACACAGGAGCAACGGACGCCCCGCCCAGACCAGCCAGACCCCCCCCCCCTGAAGAACCTGAATAGAGAGAACCCACGCCAAGAGGACCTACACCCAGACCACAGCATCACCAGCCACACCTCAACCAGCTATTAGGACACCAAACAAACCCTGGCAACACCCTATTCACACTATATTCACACCCTATTCACAGTATAACCCCTATTACTAGCCTGTTCAACCTCTTTCATATCGTCTGAGATTCCCAAAGATTGGAAAGCTGCCGCGATCGTCCCCCTCTTCAAAGGGGCAGACACTCTAGACACAAACTGCTACAGACCTATCCTACCCTGCCTTTCTAAGTTCTTCGAAAGTTAACAAACAGATCACCAACCATTTCGAATCCCGCCGTACCTTCTCCGCTATGCAATCTGGTTTCAGAGCTGGTCAGGGGTGCACCTCAGCCACGTTCAAGGTCCTAAACGATATCATAACCGCCATAGATAAGAGACATTACTGTGCAGCCGTATTCATCGACCTGGCCAAGGCTTTTCGACTCTGTCAATCACCACATTCTTATCGGCAGACTCGACAGCCTTGGTTTCTCAAATGAGTGCCTCACCTGGTTCACCAATTACTTATCTGATAGAGTTCAGTGTGTCAAATTGGAGGCCCTATTGTCTGGACCTCTGGCAGTCTCTATGGGGATGCCACAGGGTTCAATTTTCGGGCCGACTCTCTTCTCTGTATACATCAATGATGTCGCTTGCTTTAAGCACCAGCTGTCAGAGCAGCTCACAGATCCCTGCACCTGTACATAGCCCATCTGTAAATAACCCATCCAACTACCTCATCCCCATACTGTATTTATTTATCTTGCTCCTTTGCACCCCAGTATCTCTACTTGCACATTCATCTTCTGCACATCTACCATTCCAGTGTTTAATTGCTATATTGTAATTAGTTCACCACCATGGCCTATTTATTGCCTTATACCTCCCTTATCTTACCTCATTTGCACATGCTGTATATAGACTTTTTCTACTGTATTATTGACTATATGTTTTGTTTATTCCATGTGTAAGTCTGTGTTGTTGTATGTGTCTAACTGCTTTGCTTTATTCTTGGCCAGGTCGCAGTTGTAAATGAGAACTTGTTTTCAACTAGCCTACCTGGTTAAATAAAGGTGAAATAAAAAATAAATAAAAAAATTCAACCCCCTGACTCAATACAAATTATAATCACATTTGGCAGCGATTACAGCTATGAGTCGTTTGGGAATAGTCTCTAAGAGCTTTACACATCTGCATTGTACAGTATTTGCCCATTATTTATTTTTTTATTCTTCAAGTTCTGTCAACTTGCTTGTTGATCATTGCCCCCCTCAGACCTATGCCCCTTCTGCCCACCCCATGCCCCTCACCCCTGCAGCAAAGACCTCAACATAACAGCAGGACATATGTCCAGGCCGTGAGCAGAGCAATCAGGCTCAACCCCCACTATTACACCCACCCAACCCCCACTGTTACACCCGCCCAAGCCCCATCCTGCGACCTAAGAGGTATGTGACAGATGCTCAACATGCTCTGCTCACACCTACTGTGATGGTCCGGGCCTAAACCACACAAAACAATACTAGACACTATGGAACACAAAGCGTTTACTATCTCTTCCTGGAATATATACAAGGTCTGAGGTCATCTGCCTTTGGCCTAAAAAGCAGGAACCCGGACTTCATCAAAGAAATTGGAAATACAGACATTGTCATCCTACAAGAAATGTGGTATAAAGGAGATGGACCCACTGGTTGCTCGCCAGAGAGCTGGTAGTCCCATCCACCAAACTACCAGGTGTGAAACAGGGAAGACACTCAGGGGCTATGCTAATTTGTTATAGACCAGACCTAACCCTCTCTATTAAATTAGTCAAAACAGGAACATTTTATATTTGGAAATGAATAACGAAATTATCACAACAGAGAAATGTCCACGTGTGCTACCTATATCCCCACCCCCCCAATAGAATCCCCATACTTTAACAATGACAGCTTCTCCATCCTAGAGATCAACAATTTCCAGGCTCAGTACTAGTCTGTGGTGACCTAAATTCCAGAACTGGACAAGAACCTGACACCCACAGCACACAGGGGGACAGACACCTGCCTGGAGGTGGCAGCATTCCCTCCCCCTGATGCCCTCCTCGGCACAACTATGACAACATAACCAACAAAAAACGGGTCACAACTCCTGCAGCTCTGTCGGACGCTGGGTATGTACATAGTCAATAGTAGGTTCGAGGGGACTCCTACAGTAGGTACACCTATAGCTCATCTCTTGGCAGTAGTACTGTCGTATACTTTATCACTGACCTCAAACCCAGAGTCTCTCAAAGCGTTCACAGTCGGTCCACTGTCAGAGGGCAGCAAAATCACACTCCACTTCAACAGAGCTATGCTCAATCATGAGGCATCAAAGCCAAAGGAACTGAATAATATGAAGAAATGGTATAGATGGAAGGAAAATAGTGGCAACAACAAATAGGCAACAACAAATTCAATCCCTTCTAAGAATTTAAAAAAGTATATATCCAACCCCCAGAGCCTACACCTTCACTATGGTGAATCACTAAAACAATACACCTTCACTATGGTGAATCACTAAAACAATACGCCTTCACTATGGTGAATCACTAAAACAATACACCTTCACTATGGTGAATCACTAAAACAATACACCTTCACTATGGTGAATCACTAAAACAATACACCTTCACTATGGTGAATCACTAGAACAATACACCTTCACTATGGTGAATCACTAAAACAATACACCTTCACTATGGTGAATCACTAGAACAATACACCTTCACTATGGTGAATCACTAAAACAGTACACCTTCACTATGGTGAATCACTAAAACAGTACACCTTCACTATGGTGAATCACTAAAACAATACACCTTCACTATGGTGAATCACTAGAACAATACACCTTCACTATGGTGAATCACTAGAACAATACACCTTCACTATGGTGAATCACTAAAACAATACACCTTCACTATGGTGAATCACTAGAACAATACACCTTCACTATGGTGAATCACTAAAACAGTACACCTTCACTATGTCGAATCACTAAAACAGTACACCTTCACTATGGTGAATCACTAAAACAAAACACCTTCACTATGGTGAATCACTAAAACAATACAGAAATACACTACTGAAGAAGAAGGAACAGCACTTTATAAATCTGTTCAATGTAATTGAAGAATCCATGAATCTAACCACTTCTGGGAAAATTGGAAAACAAACAAAAAAAAAATGTATGGATAACCACTTCTCCAATCTTTTTGTCTCTATAACAAAACAAACAAACAGCAAAACTTAGAATCAACTATTAAAGACTACCAGAACACTCTGGATTCTCCAATTACATTGAATGAACTACAGGACAAAATACAAACCCTCCAACCCCAAAAGGCCCCAAAAATTTGGTATTTGGTATTTTATTAGGATCCCCATTAGCTGTTGCAAAAGCAGCAGCTACTCTTCCTGGGGTCCATACAAAACATGAAACATAATACAGAACATCATTAGGCAAGAGCAGCTCAAGGACAGAACTACATACATTTTTAAAAAGGCACACTTGGCCTACATATCAATGCATACACACAAACTATCTAGGTCAAATAGGGGAGAGGCATTGTGCCGTGAGGTGTTGCTTTATCTGTTTTTGACACCAGTTTTGCTGTTTATTGGAGCAATATGAGATGGAAGGAAGTTCCATGCAATAAGGGCTCTATATAATACTGTACGTTTTCTTGAATTTGTTCTGGATTTGGGGAATACGAAAAGACCCCTGGTGGCATGTCTGGTGGGATAAGTGTGTGTGTCAGAGCTGTGTTTAAGGTACTATGCAAACAATTTGGGATTTTCAACACATTAATGTTTCTTATAAAAATAAGTGATGCAGTCAGTCTCTCCTCAACTCTTAGCCAAGAGAGTCTGGCATGCATAGTATTTATATCAGCCCTCTGACTACAATTAAGAGCAAAACGTACCGCTCTGTTCTGGGCCAGCTGCAGCTTAGCTAGGTATTTTGTTGCAGCACTGGGCCACACTATTGGACGATAATCAAGATTAGACCAAACTAGAGCCTGCAGAACTTGCTTTTTGGAGTGTGGTGTCAAAAAAGCAGAGCATCTCTTTATTACGGATAGACCTCCCAAATTAAACTGCCTGCTACTCGGGCCCAGAAGATATGATATGCATATAACTGGTATATTTGGATAGAAAACACTCTAAAGTATCCAAAACTGTTAAAATAGTGTCTGTGATTATAACAGAACTGATTTGGCAGGCAAAAACCTAATAAAATGTCATTCAGGAAGTCGTTTTTTGTTTTGTTTTGTAGTTTTCTATTCAATGCCATTACAGTATCCATTGAATTAGGACTCAAATTGCAGTTCCTATGCCTTCCACTAGATGTCAACAGTCTTTAGAAATTGTTTCAGGCTTGTATTCTGAAAAATGAGGGAGTAAGAGCAGTCTGAATGTGTGGACCCTGCCGTGTCACAGAGCTTTTTCATGCATAATCCTGAGAGCGTGCCTGTCTTGTTTACTTTTTATATTGACAACGTTATTGTCCGGTTGAAATATTATCGATTATTTAGGCTAAAAACAACCTGAGGGTTGAATATAAACATTGTTTGACATGTTTCTATGAACTTTACTGATACAATTTAGATGTTTTTGTCTGCCTGTTTTGACTGCGTTTGAGCCTGTGGATTACTGGAGAAAACGTGTGAACAAAACGGAGGTTTTTGGATATAATGAGACTTTATCGAACAAAAGGAACATTTATTGAGTAAATTAATGTCTTCTGAGTGCAACCATATGAAGATCATCAAAGGTAAGGGATTAATTTTATCTCTATTTCTGACATATTTCTTCTACTTGGCTGGTTACTGTTTGTAATGATTTGTCTGCTGAGCTATGTTCTCAAATAATAGTAAGGTATGCTTTTGCCGTAAAGCAATTTTTAAAATCTGACACCGTGGTTGGATTCACAAGAAGTTAATCTTTAAACCTATGTGAAATGTTTTGTTTTCTGAATTTTTATAATGAGTACTTCTGTATTTGAATTTGGCGCTCTGCAATCTCACTGACGCTAGCGTCCCACATACCCTAGAGAGGTTAATGAATGATTTGTACCAAATACAATGCTCTTAGTTTTAGAGATGTTCAGGACCAGTTTATTACTGTCCACCCATTCCAAAACAGACTGCAACTCGTTGTTAAGGGTTTCAGTGACTTAATTTGCTGTGGTTGCTGATGCGTATATGGACACACATGCTTTGTTAAATGCCTGTGGCAGGTCATTGGTAAAAATAGAAAAGAGTAGGAGTGGCTATAGAGTCAGCTACCATCCTCAGTAGCTTTCCATCTAAGTTGTAAATGCCAGGAGGTTTGTCATTATTGATCGTTAACACACATTTTTCCACCTCTCCCATGCTAACTTTACAAAATTCAAACTTGCACTGCTTTTCTTTCATTATTTGTTTTTTTATACATTAATATAATTGCTCACTGTTTGTCGTGGGCATTTCCTGCCTAAGTTTGCCCACTTTTGCCAATGAAATAATCATAAAAATAATTGGCAACATCAAATGGTTTTGTGATAAATAAGCCATCTGATTCGATGAAAGGTGGAGTTGAATTTGTGTTTCCATTTCTGTTTTTGTCCGATGTAACGCTGACCAGAATGAGCGTTTGGATATGTATACCAAACGCGCTAACAAAAGAAGGTATTTGGACATAAATAACGGATATAATCGAACAAAACAAACATTTATTGTGGACCTGGGATTCCTGGAGTGCTTTCTGATGTAGATCATCAAAGGTAAGGGAATGTTTATCATGTAATTTCTTGTTTATGTTGACACCATCGTTGCGGCTATTGTGATTTTTACTTCTGAGCGCCGTCTCAGATTATTGCATGGGTTTCTTTTTCTGTAAAGTTTTTTTGAAATCTGACACAGCGGTTGCATTAAGGAGAGGTATATCTATAATTCCATGTGTATAACTTGTATTATCATCTACATTTATGATGAGTATTTCTGTTGAATCGATGTGGCTAAGCAAAATCACTGGATGTTTTTGGAACTAGTGAATGTAACGCGCCAATGTAAACTCATATTTTGATAAATATTAACTTTATCAAACAAAACATACATGTATTGTGTAACATGAAGTCCTATGAGTGTCATCTGATGAAGATGATCAAAGGTTAGTGATTCATTTTATCTCTATGTGTGGTTTTTGTGACTGGCTGGAAAATCTTTTGCTGGAAAAACTGTTGTGTTTTTCTGTGGCTATGTGGTGTCCTAACATAATCGTTTGTCGTGCTTTTGCTATAAAGCATATTTGAAATGGGACACTGTGGTGGGATTAACAACGAGATTAGCTTTAATAGCTTTAAAATGGTATGAGATACATGTATGTTTGAGACATTTTAATTATGAGATTTTTGATGTTTTGAAATTGGCGCCCTGCACTTTGACTGGCTGTTGTCATATCGCTCCCATTAACAGGATTGCAGCCATAAGTAGTTTTAACAGGTGCATGTTTATCAATAATTGGAAGAAGCAATTTCATAAATTCATCAAGTGCAGCGTCTGGATACTCTTCATTAATCACATCAGACAAACAAATATTTTTAAACATCATCCCCATAAGAGTCACAGCAAAATCTTTTGTATGATCTCTTATACACTATTTTAGGCCCGGCTTTTGGCACTTTGGCTTTACTGGATATAGCCACTATATTGTGATCACTGCATCCAATGGGTACGGATATAAACTCAGCAAAAAAGAAATATCCTCTCACTGTCAACTGCGTTTATTTTCAGCAAACTTAACATGTGTAACTATTTGTATGAACATAAGATTCAACAACTGAGACATAAACTGAACACGTTTCACAGACATGTGGCTAACAGAAATGGAATAATGTGTCCGTGAACAAAGGGGGGTCAAAATCAAAAGTAACAGTCAGTATCTGGTGTGGCCACCAGCTGCATTAAGTTCTGCAGTGCATCTCCTCATCATGGACTGCACCAGATTTGCCAGTTCTTGCTGTGAGATGTTACCCCACTCTTCCACCAAGGCACCTGCAAGATCCCGGACATTTCTGGAGGGAATGGCCCTAGCCCTCACCCTCCGATCCAACAGGTCCCAGACGTTCTCAATGGGATTGAGATCCGGGCTCTTCGCTGGCCATGTCGGAACACTGACATCCCTGTCTTGCAGGAAATCATGCACAGAACGAGCAGTATGGCTGGTGGCATTGTCATGCTGGAGGGTCATGTCAGGATGAGCCTGCAGGAAGGGTACTACAGGGAGGATGTATTCCCTGTAACGCACAGTGTTGAGATTGCCTGCAATGACAACAAGCTCAGTCCGATGATGCTGTAACACACCACCCCAGACCATGACAGACCCTCCACCTCCAAATCGATCCCGTTCCAGAATACAGGCCTCGGTGTAAAGCTCATTCCTTCGAAGATAAACGCGAATCTGACCATCACCCCATGTGAGACAAAACCGCGACTCGTCAGTGAAGAGCACTTTTTGCCAGTCCTGTCTGGTCCAGCGACGGTGGGTTTGTGCCCATAGCGACGTTGTTGCCGGTGATGTCTGGTGAGGACCTGCCTTACAACAAGCCTAAAAGCCCTCAGTCCAGCCTCTCTCAGCCTATTGCGGACAGTCTGAGCACTGATGGAGGGATTGTGCGTTCCTGGTGTAACTCGCAGTTGTTGTTGCCATCCTGTACCTGTCCCGCAGGTGTGATATTCGGATGTACCGATCCCGTGCAGGTGTTGTTACACGTGTTCTGCCACTGCGAAGATGATCAGCTGTCTGTCCTGTCTCCCTGTAGCGCTGTTTTAGGCATCTCACAGTACGGACATTGCAATCTCACAGTATGGCCACATCTGCAGTCCTCATCCCTCCTTGCTGCATGCCTAAGGCACATTCATGCAGATGAGCAGGGACCCTGGGCATCTTTCTTTTTGTGTTTTCCAGAGTCAGTAGAAAGGCCTCTTTAGTGTCCTAAGTTTTCATAACTGTGACCTTATTTGCCTAGCGTCTGTAAGCTGTTAGTGTCTTAACGACTGTTCCACAGGTGCATGTTCATTAATTATGGTTCATTGAGCAAGCATCGGAAACAGTGTTTAAACCCTTTACAATGAAGATCTGTAAAGTTACTTGGATTTTTACGAATTATCTTTGAAAGACAGGGTCCTGAAAAAGGGACGTTTCCTTTTTTGCTGAGTTTATCTTTAGAACAAAGTTACAGTATTAGTAAAAATGTGATCGATACATGTGGATGATCTTGTTCCTGTAGTGTTTGTAAACACCCTGGTATGTTGATTAATAACCTGAACCAGAGTACAGGCACTGGTTACAGTAAGAACCTTCCTCTTGAGCGGACAGCTTGATGAAAACCAGTCAATATTCAGGTCCCCAAGAAAGTAGACCTCTCTGTTTAAATCACATACACGATCAAGCATTTCACACAAATTATTTAGATACTGACTGTTAGCACTTGGTGGCCTACAGCAACAGCCCAAAAGAATAGGCTTTAGATGTGCCAAGTGAACCTGCAACCACAACACTTCAATAACACTTGACATAAAATCTTCTCTAAGCATTACAGGAATATGGCTCTGAATATATACATTAACTCCTCCCCCATAAGCATTTCTGTCTCTTCTATAAATATTATATCCTTGTATTACTACTGATGTATCATCAAATGAATGATCTAAGTGAGTCTCAGAAATTGCAAATCTATGAATGTTATCTGATGTTAGCAAGTTATTGATTTCATTAACCTTATTTCTAAGGCTACATATATTAATATGGGCTATTTCCAGCACTTTCCTGGGGAGCTTATCAGAGATAGACATAATATTGAAAAGAGCAGACAAAGCAAGATAAAAAAATATACAATCAGCAGTCCATTAATCAATTGGTGTGTGTGTGTGTGTGTGTGTGTGTGTGTGTGTGTGTGTGTGTGTGTGTGTGTGTGTGTGTGTGTGTGTGTGCGTGTGTGTGTGTGTGTGTGTGTGTGTGTGTGTGTGTGTGTGTGTGTGTGTGTGTGTGTGTGTGTGTGTGTGCGTGTGTGTGTGTGTGTGTGTGTGTGTGTGTGTGTGTGTGTGTGTGTGTGTGTGTGTGTGTGTGTGTGTGTGTGTGTGTGTGCTGAGGGGTTGAGGCTACGAACCCATAGGCTTGGCTCTCTCATCCCTTTCAGGCTTTTGGGAGGGTGGACATTTCGTAGGAGATGTACGCAATTTCCCCACACGCACTGGCAGCTCTCATGGCTGGGATCAGTTCTTTCCTTTCTGGCGCACAGCTTCAGGATAGTCCTCATTGAGGAAGATATACGTTCCTCTCAAGTTCATGGCTCTTTCCAGAACAGCTACCTTGTCCTTGAACCTTGGGAAATTGACCACTATCGGCCTGGGCTGGTGGTGGGTTTTCCAGTCCTGTGGGCACGCTCCACCTCAATCCTCCTGTAGTCCATCATACATTTCTCAGAGGTCATTTCCCTCACTCTGTCCTCATACTCCATCCAGGTCTCATGTGGAGATTCTGCAATTCCGTCCACAATCATGTTGTTTCGTCTTGATTGTCCCTCATATTCTGATTTATCTGTCATTGCTATCATGGAATCACAGACAGAACAGATGTCCTCTCGCAATGACTTATAGATTGCTGTCAACTTGCCGTCCTCCTGTTTCAACTCATCGAGCTGACCCTGGGAGAACTGCAAACTGTTCTTCAGGTCCTGGACCTCTCTGGTCAGGTCGTCCATTATTTTATTAGTAGAATCCACGAGTATTTGGACAAAACACTTTCAACTATTTTCTTGTTGTTGTAACAACTGCTTATAGGTCTCTTTTTGTTTGTTTAAAAGATCCTTCACGTGTGATAGAGAGACACCACTGGCACTGTTCTTAACGGTACTCCCGCCAGCTTTGGTCTTTGTCGTGGTAGCAACGTTGGTTAGGCTGTTACTCCCCGCAGTTCCAGACAGGACAGGTCACGGGGAAAATTGAAAACAACAAACAGCAGGGATCTAGACAGCCACAAACCCGGGACAATCTGCGGTTCCAGCCACAATGACTAACCTCGTCGCGGGCTGCATTCAAGAACACCTCGCTAGCTTGATGTCCAGCTAGCTAGCAGCTAGGCTAGCTTGATGTCCAGCTAGCTAGCAGCTAGGCTAGCAGTGACGCCAAATAGCTCCTCAGACCCGTCCTTGGTCGGCAGGATCAATGGGAAGATACAAGCAGTCCCAACAACTGATGCCAACTGTGTCGCGGTATCCAACATAAGAAGCTAGGTAGCTACCAAGAACTTTCCAATATACTTCTAAACAACAAACTTTCCAAACAAACAAAACCAAGCTCTTCCTCGTTCCGCTTACAACAGGAAGTGACGATGATGTTCAAGACCAAAGGACAGATTTCCACCGGTTTAATGTCCATTGCTGTGGGGTTGATGGCATCTTAAATGAAATGATAAAATATACAGACCACAAATTCCAATTGGCTGTACTTAAACTCTTTAACATCATCCTCAGCTCTGGCATATTCCCCAATATTTGGAACCAAGGACTGATCACCCCAATCCACAAAAGTAGAGACAAATTTGACCACAATAACTACTGTGGGATATGCATCAACAGCAACCTTGGGAAAATCATCTGCATTATCATTAACAGCAGACTTGTCACGACTTCTACCGAAGTCGGTTCCTCTCTTTGTTTGGGCGGCGGTCAGCGTCACCGGTCTTCTAGCCATCGTCGATCCACTTTTCATTTTCCACTTGTTTTGTCTTGTTTTCCAACACACCTGGTTTTAATTTCCCTCATTAATTGTTGTGTGTTTAACCCTCTGTTCCCCCCATGTCTTTGTGTGTAATTGTTTGTTGTAAGTGCTTGTGCACATGTTGACTGGTGCGAGTCGGCTTTTGTACCCATGTTTGTTATTTCTTTATGCCGTTGGTTTTGCAATTAAACTGCTCCGGCTATTACCTAGTTCTGCTCTCCTGCGTCTGACTTACCTGCCAACAGTTACACACCCCTTACAAGACTTGTACATTTCCGCAGTGAAAACAATGTACTGAACAAATGTCAAATTGCCATTTTACCAAATGACTGTACAACAGATCCCGTTTTCACCCTGCATACCCTAATTGACAAGCAAACAAACCAAAACAAAGTCTTCTCATGCTTTGTTGATTTCAAAAAAGCTTTCGACTCAATTTGTCATGAGGACCTGCAATACAAATTGATAGAATGTGGTGTTGGGGGAAAAACATACGACATTATAAAATCCATGTACACAAAAAACAAGTGTGTGGTTAAAATTGGCAAACATATCTTTCCACAGGGCCGGGGGTCAGACAGGGATGCAGCTTAAGCCCCACCCTCTTCAACGTATATATATAAATGAATTGGCAAGGGCACTCGAACAGTCTGCAGCACCCGGCCTCACCCTACTAGAATCTGAAGTCAAATGTCTACTGTTTGTTGATTATCTGGTGCTTCTGTCCCCAACCAAGGAGGGCCTACAGCAGCACCTAGATCTTCTGCACAGATTCTGTCAGTCCTGGGTCCTGACAGTAAATTTCATTAAGACAAAAATAATGGTGTTCCAAAAAAGGTCCAGTTGCCAGGACCACAAATACAAATTCCACCTAGACACCGTTGCCCTAGAGCACACAAACAAATACATACCTCGGCATAAACATCAGCGCCACAGCTAACTTACACAAAACTGTGAAAGAGCTGAGAGACAAGGCAAGAAGGGCCTTCTATGCCATCAAAAGGAACATACAATTTGACATACCAATTAGGATCTGGCTAAAAAGTCTTGAATCAGTTATAGAACACATTGCCCTTCATGGTTGTGGGGTCTGGGGTCCGCTCACCAATCAATAATTCACAAAATGGGACAAACACCGAATTGAGAATCTGCATGCAGAATTCTGCAAATATATCCTCTGTTTACAACATAAAACACCAAATAATGCATGCAGAGCAGAAGTGGGCCGATACCAGTTAATGATCAAAATCCAGAAAAGAGTCGTTAAATTCTACAACCACCTAAAAGGAAGCAATTCCCAAAACGTACATAACAAAGCTATCACCTACAGAGAAATCAACCTGGAGAAGAGTCACCTAAGCAAGCTGGTCCTGGGGCTCTGTTCACCAACTCAAACAGACCCCACAGAGCCCCAGGACAGCAACACAATTAGACCCAACCAAATCATGAGAAAACAAAAAGAGAATTACTTGACACATTGGAAACAATTAACAAAAAAACAGAGCAAACGAGAATGCTGT
Organism: Oncorhynchus mykiss; assembly: GCF_057628025.1. NCBI lineage: Eukaryota > Metazoa > Chordata > Actinopteri > Salmoniformes > Salmonidae > Oncorhynchus > Oncorhynchus mykiss. Next base: position 9,902,926 of record NC_143022.1, on the reverse strand, counting down.
CTGGCCCTAAACAGAGAGTACACAGTGGCAGAATACCTGACCCCTTTGACTGACCCAAAATGAAGGAAATCTTTGACTATGTACAGACTCAGTGAGCATAGCCTTGCTATTGAGAAAGGCCGCCAAAGGCAGACCGAGCTCTCAAGAGAAGACAGGCTATGTGCACACTGCCCACAAAATGAGGTGGAAACTGAGCTGCACTTCCTAACCTCCTGCCAAATGTATGACCATATTAGAGACACATATTTCCCTCAGATTACACAGACCCACAAAGAATTTGAAAACAAATCCAATTTTGATAAACTCCCATATCTATTGGGTGAAATACCACAGTGTGCAATCACAGCAGCAAGATTTGTGACCTGTTGCCACAAGAAAAGGGCAACCAGTGAAGAACAAACATCGTTGTAAATACAACCTATATTTATGTTTATTTATTTTCCATTTTGTACTTTTAACTATTTGCACATCATAACAACACTGTATATAGACAGTGTAAAACAAAATGTGAGTGTAATGTTTACTGTTAATCTTTTATTGTTAACTTTTGTTTATGATCTATTTCACTTGCTTTGGCAATGTTAACATGTTTCCCATGCCAATGAAGGTCCTTAAATTGAAATTGAGAGAGAGAGAGAGAGAGCTCTCACTGTTGAGTAAAATATTAGATAAAGTCATGCCTTTCCTATAAAGGGGAGAATTCATTAACTGATAAAGTTATTTTCTCCTCATGTGACACCTAAAAGCACTACCTTTAAAGTAAAAGGGAAAGAGAACCCCTGAATTGCGGTTGTTTGACGATGAATACGTGAGAGCAAGCTTGCTTAAATCGGCAATAAAATGACACCCAGACCAGCTGTGCATGAAAGACCTTGAAATAACTTTTCCTTTCATCGATGACAGGGGTAATAGTCATTACACTGAAACAAATGAGTTTCTAAAACGGCCCGGCTAAAGATATCATAACTGAGTGTGCAACATAAAGCACACCATAGCATAAAATATGCATCAATGAGCCATTGTGTAATATTGTCACGGTGCTCAGCCTAAGAGACTGTAAAGGACAGAGAGATCGTGCCAGCCATTTGCTTAAAAAAAAAGTAATGGAGTGTCAGATTTAGTGCTGTCCAATGAAGGCGCCTGATACTTACTCTAGGATGTCATGCTACTCCTGATTGGCCTGTATCTCTTCTCTTTCTCCACATTGTACAGTCATCCTGTAATGTTGTCCTACAAATGAGAATGCACTTACTTACACCTATGGGATCTATGCTAGTCCTATCCAGTCTGTACACCTATGGGATCTATGCTAGTCCTATCCAGTCCGTACACCTATGGGATCTATGCTAGTCCTATCCAGTCCTTATAGTCTACCTCTCATATCTGCCCACAGTTGAGACACGAGACATCCTACGTTGGGAGCCCGGGGAGCCCGCCAGGTGGCTCTTGCCCTTCAGCAGGTGCTTGTACTTGGAGTTGTGACGGAGCCAGCGCAGCAACGCCTCGCATGCATCCTGCCTCATGCCCGTGTTGGTCAGGCTCACCGCCAGGGCCATGAGGGCTTGGAGGTTATTGGGGTGGAGCTCGAGACACCTGGAGATACAGAGAGAGGAGGCCAAGGGTGGGTTAAGGGTGGTAATTAGTACTTCAAAGGGTTTGACAGACACTAATTGGAACAGGGAACATCAGGAGGCACCTAATGATGCCTGGGGTCAGGTGGCAATGACCACTCACCCCAGATATATTGCCTTCAAAAGCATTTGTTCGTAGGAGTTACTTTGGTGCGTAGACTTGAAATTGCTGTTGCTACTGTTCACATTTAAAGTTAACCGTAGTGTCGCTGTTGCATCAGAGGAAAATAGCACTATGTTGGACAAACAACAAGGATTAGAGAGCACTCAGGGATGAGCCAAAAACAGATTTAGCTTTCATCAAGATAATGTTTCACTGAGATGTGTGACAGACTGACAGTCAATGCTTCAACTTCCTTAAAAGCTTGTAATGACGGGAAAACCAAATCATTTCTGTCAGACTTGCTACTGTGCCATGGGTCACTGGCTGCTATATAAAGTTTGTATACGATAGGTATGCTGTGCAAACGCTCCGTTCATCGTTTTAAGATAAAAATCTGCAACTATTTTTGTTGTTGTTGCCGTTATATGTTTTCCTCAGAGTTCTCTAATCCAGACAGGAATACACATCAACAATGGGCCTACATTAACTGTCAGCTAAAACACATAATGGAAAATAGAAGCAGTGTAGCATTAATAATAGCAAAGTGCTGGATTTCAGGGGATTACAGTCATTCTGAGAAGATCATTTAAAAGCTTAAGTTTTAAACCATTGGTTTTAACACCAATAATTAATTAACTCAAAAACTGTTGATTTACTTTTTGTAAATCAACAGTTCTATTGTAGGTTAGAAAAATTTTGTTTAACAAGTAATATATATATATTATATTATATATATATATATTATATATATATATATCTTTAAATATGTATAAAATTGTTGCCACCCCTGAATATTCTTAGAAATAAAAATTAACTAAATTAAATCTGCATTAACATTCCACTTTTTAAAATTAATCTAATTTTAAGGAACTGTATTGTGGCCTTCCATTGCTTCCTGTTTCACTGGTGTATAAAAATGAGGTAATGCAATTGTAAAATCTCTTTGTCAAATAAAATCTAATTGTATTTGTCACATGCTCCAAATACAACTGATGTAGACTTTACCGTGAAATGCTTATGAGCCCTTTCCAACGATGTAGAGTTTAAAATAATAATACAAATAAAATAGTAACACGAGGAATAAAATAAAATACACAAGAATGGAGCTATTTACTGGGAGTACCAGTACCAGATCACTGTGGAGGTATATACAGGAAGTACCAGTACCAGATCACTGTGGAGCTATATACAGGAAGTACCAGTACCAGATCACTGTGGAGCTATATACAGGAAGTACCAGTACCAGATCACTGTGGAGCTATATACAGGAAGTACCAGTACCAGATCACTGTGGAGCTATATACAGGAAGTACCAGTACCAGATCACTGTGGAGCTATTACTGGGAGTACCAGTACCAGATCACTGTGGAGCTATATACAGGAAGTACCAGTACCAGATCACTGTGGAGCTATATACAGGAAGTACCAGTACCAGATCACTGTGGAGCTATATACAGGAAGTACCAGTACCAGATCACTGTGGAGCTATATACAGGAAGTACCAGTACCAGATCACTGTGGAGCTATATACAGGAAGTACCAGTACCAGATCACTGTGGAACTATATACAGGAAGCACCAGTACCAGATCACTGTGGAGCTATATACAGGAAGTACCAGTACCAGATCACTGTGGAGCTATATACAGGAAGTACCAGCACCAGATCACTGTGGAGCTATATACAGGAAGTACCAGTACCAGATCAATGTGCAGAGGTACAAGGTATTTGAGGTAGATATGTACATGAAGGCAGGGTAAAGTGACTAGGTATCAGGATAGATAATAATAAGGTATTTGAGGTAGATATGTACATGAAGGCAGGGTAAAGTGACTAGGCATCAGGATAGATAATAATACGAGTTAAATAAAGAACAGACTAGCAGCAGCAAGTGATTAGTGTAAAAAAATGTATGTGAATGTGTTTGGGTTTTGTGTGGCAGTGTCAATGTACTGTGTGTCTATGATCTATCCATCACAGAAAAAGAGAAGCGTTGAAGGGAAAATAACCACCTGGTGACCCGATTGTTTGTGTCCTTTCCCCTGGCCATCCAGACTAGGGGAGAATGGTCTGTGACCAGGGTGAAGTGGTAATACTTGCGAATGTCTAGTGCCCACTTCACCGCTAGACATTCTTTCTCAACAATAGAGTACTTTTTTTCTCTAGGTATCAGCTTTCGGCTGATGTACATGATGGGGTGCTCCTCCCCATTGTGTATCTGGGACAGAACGGCCCCTAGTCCCGTATCACATGCATCCGTCTGGACCACCATCGGCACCTGGAAATTGGGCGTTACGAGAATCGGATGGGAGCACAGCGCTTCCTTCAGACAGCTGAACGCTGCTTCTGTCTCGTCCGTCCATTTCCGTTTTCGGGGGGCGGGCCCTGGTTAGATCGGTGAGGGGGGACGCTATAGCCGCAAAGTTGGGGATAAATCGGCTATAGTATCCTGCCAGTCCCAGGAAGGACTTGACCTGTGTCTTGGTGCATGGAACGGGCCAGTCACGTACCGCGTGAACCTTCCTCTCCTGGGGCTTGACGTTCCTCATTCCGATCAAATACCACAGGAACTCCACCTCCTCAAACCCAATTTGCATTTCTTGGGGTTCGCGGTCAACCCGAATTGTCTGAGCGCATCCAGCACCGCCTGGAAGTGCGTCAGGTGCTCTTCCCAACCTTGACTGTGGATGATGATATCATCCAGATAGGCTGCTGCGTACTGCTGGTGGGGTCGAAGCACTCTGTTCATCAGTCACTGGAATGTGGGCGGGTCTCTGTGGAGACCGAACAGGAGCACCCGGTACTGATACAATCCGTCTGGTGTCAAACGCCGTCTTCTCCCGGGAGGAGGCTGCCAATATCCTTTGGTCAGGTCAAGGGTACTGATGTACCGGGCCTTTCCCAATCGGTCGATGAGCTCGTCCACCTTCGGCATGGGCGTCGAACAAGCTTATGTATTTCACACCCCGGAAATCATTACAGAAACGGAGGCTACCGTCCAGTTTGGGCACCAACACGATGGGGCTGCACCATGCACTGTGGGACTCTTCAATGACCCCCATCCTCAACACACTTCCTGTTTCCCGGCCTTCCTTCGGGCCTCCGGAATCCAATATGGCCTCTTTCGTACTGTTTCCCCGGGCCGGGTACGGATATGGTGTTCAATGTGGGTCATGAGGCCCGGCTTCTCGGAGAACACTGCCGTGTTCCGATCACCGAGCTCCATGAGCTCCTGCTTCTGGGCCGGGTCGAGGTCCTCATTGCTCGGGACCACCACTGGTACCGTTGGCGTCCTGGGTCCCGACCATAACTCTGCCAAGGCTGTGCCACTCTCGTGCCACTTCTTCAACAGGTTCAGGTGGTAAGTCTGTTAGGGTTTCCGTCTCCCCGGTTGCCGTACACGGTAATTGAGAGGTCCCAGCTTATCTATCACCTCGTATGGCCCGTGCCATGTTGCCAGGAACTTACTTTCGGCCGTGGGGATTAAGACCAACACCCTGTCTCCCACCTGGAATTCTCTGGGGCTGGGCTCCCCGATTGTAGACCTGGTCGGGTTGGGCCTTCTCCATATGTTCCCTCATGACTGGCCATATGGCTGTCATCCTCTCCCTCATCGTCTCTACCACACTGCGTAAGGGGGTTGGTTGGCCTTCCCACACCTCCTTGGCGAGGTCCAGTAGGCCGCGTGGCCTCCTCCCGTAGAGGAGTTTGAAAGAGGAAAACCCAGTGGAGGACTGGGGTACTTCTCGGATTGAGAACATTAGGTGCGTAGTAGCTGGTCCCAGTTATTCCCGTTCTGCTCGATGACCTTCCGCAGCATTTTGTTTGAGCGTTTTATTGAAGCGCTCAACGAGCCCATCCGTCTGCGGGTGAAAGACAGAGGTCTGGATCTGCTTGATCTGCAGGAGAGCACTCAACTATTTCATTAGACGGGACATAAACTCAGTACCTTGGTCTGTCAGGATCTCGTTCGGGATGCCCACCCGGCTAAAGAGGTGGAACAGCTCCCGGGCGATTCCCTTGGATATCGCCACACATAGGGGAAAGGCCTTGGAGTACAGGGTGGCATAATCTACTATAACCAGGATGTACTGGTGTCCTCATGCTGTTTTTATCAGGGGTCCCACTATGTCCATGACAATGCGTTCAAAGGGCACCCCGATGATCGGTAGGGGGACCAGTGGTTTTCGGGAAGTGTGCTTTTGGGGCAGTGAGTTGACACTCCGAGCAGCTACAACAGTAGTCTTCCACAGCCCTCCTCATCCCGAGGTAGTGGAACCAGGTGGCGATCTGTTCCCGGGTCTTCTCCATTCCCAGTTGTGCCCCCAACAGGTGGGTGTGGGCCAGCTGAAGAATGGTTCCCACGTACCGCCGGGGCAGCAACAATACCTCTCGAAGTTCCCCCTGTTGGCATGACACCTGATACAAAAGGTTATTCTTGATTTGGATTTGATTTGATTTACCTCCCACTGGGCCGTCCCGAATTGTCCCCTCAGTTGGTCCCCAGCAGGGGAGGCTGGGCTCCTCCTCCAATAGTCCCCCAGGGGGTAGGGTTCCGATGCCCCTCCAACTCCGGACCCGTAGATACAGGTTGGTCAACCGGTTGCTTCCGGGCTGCACAGGCGATTGGTCATCCCCGTTCTCTTTTTCGGCCAGCTCGTATCTTTTTCTTCAGCTCGTGCCCCCATAGGGCCGCAAACAGTGGACAATCCCGTCCCACTAAGAGAGGTACTGGCAACTCTGGTACTGCACCCACCATCATCTGGCAGCTCCCTTGTGGCATCACGATGTTGGTCCATACAGTTGGATACCGTTTTTTGTGTCACCGTGAACACAGGAAATGGACATCTCACTACCACGTTCGGTCTCCCAGTTCAGCAGGCTCGTGGTTACGAGCTTAACCATACTTCCGGAGTCTAATAGAGCTTCCGTGTCGTGTCCGTCAATCTTCTCTGGGACCATGGGTGCAGTTGATTCGTGGTGCATCCAACAGGAGGTGGCATAGTTCACGGCGTGACCCACCTCGCCTCCGGGGCTTGCTGATGGCATCGAATCCTCTCGAGCCGGGCAATTCCAGGCAATGTGCCCCCCGGGCGGCACACTTTGGTCCCCATCTACCTGGGGTCGTCGTTGACGGGTCGGCCCTTCCCCGTCTCTCTCCGAGCTTGCGGTCCTTTGACCCTGCCGACTGTCGGTTCGGGGTACACAGCGGTGGAGCTGTCTTTAAATCCCCTCGAACGGGTCGCCGACTCCCTGAGTGTTCTGATGCATCTCCACTGCTCCCAGGAGGAAGGTCTGGGGTGCGCATAGACTCGCTGCCCTCTTCATGTCGTGGGGTAGCGCCCGTAAGAAGCGATCCAGGACCACTTTGTCGAAGATGGGTACGTCATTTAGGAGCCATATCCTGGTGATGCACAGTAGGTCGCTAATCTGGGCTCAGGGGGATTCATTGGGTACGAACCTCCAGTCGTTGAACAGTTGAGCCCGATGGGCCAGGCTTTACCCGTAGCGGCTGAGTATCTCCCGTTTGAGTCCGTCGTAGTTAGCCGCCTGTTCGTCGTTCAGGTCCCAATACGCCTTTTGGGCATTCTCAGAGAGGAACGGAGCCAGAAGACTTGTCTACTTCAGCCTTGGCCATCCTTCCCATAGCGCTGTCCGTTCAAACGTACAGAGGTATGTTTCGATGTCATCGTCGTCTGTTAGCTTGTTTAAAAACTGGTTGGAGAGCCCGTCGAGACCTGGCACAGGTTACCTGGCACAGACCTGGCACACAACTTAGGTTGGAGTCATTAAAACTAAACTAAACTAAACTAAATTAAAACCACTCCACAAATGTCTTGTTAATTAACTTCTTAAGGCTGGGGGGCAGTATTGAGTAGCTTGGATGAATAAGGTGCCCAGAGTAAACGGCCTGCTCCTCAGTCTCAGTTGCTAATATATGTATATTATTATTATTATCATTGGATAGAAAACACTCTGATGTTTCTAAAACTGTTTGAATGATGTCTGTGAGTGTAACATAACTCATATGGCAGGCAAAAACCTGAGAATAAATCAAAACAGGAAGTGAGAAATCTGAGGTTGGTAGATTTTCAACACAGTTCCAATTGAAATCCCATTGAGATATGTATGAAGTTGCACTTCCTAGGGCTTTCACTAGATGTCAACCGTCTATAGAAATTTGAATGAGTCTTCTACTGTGTTGTGGGACTGAATAAGAGTCAAATGAGCCATGTGTCTGGCAGTCAGCCATTTCCTGGTCACGCGCATTCCACATGATATCCACTTGTGTTCCGTTGCTCCTCAAGACACAAAGGTATTCTCCGGTTGGAACTTTATTGAAGATTTATGATAAGAACATCCTAACGATTGATTCTTTACTTAGTTTGAAATGTTTCTTCGAACTGTAATATAACTTTTTGAAGTAACGCTCGACCAGAACGAGCGTTTGGATATGTATACTAAACGCGCTAACAAACGGAGGTATTTGGACATAAATAATGGACATTATCGAACAAAACAAACATTTAATGTGGACCTGGGATTCCGGGGAGTGCATTCTGAGGAAGATCATCAAAGGTAAGGGAATATTTATCATGTAATTTCTGGTTTCTGTTGACTCCAACATGGCGGCTAATTTGACTATTGTTCTGAGCGCCGTCTCAGATTATTGCATGGTTTGCTTTTTCCGTAAAGTTTTTTTGAAATCTGATACACCGGTTGCATTAAGGAGAGGTATATTTATAATTCCATGTGTATAACTTATATTATCATCTACATTTATGATTAGTATTTCTGTTGAATCGATGTGGCTATGCAAAATCACTGGATGTTTTTGGAACTAGTGAACGTAATGTGCCAATGTAAACTCAGATTTTGATATAAATATGAACTTTATCAAACAAAACATACATGTATTGTGTAACATGAAGTCCTATGAGTGTCATCTGATGAAGATCATCAAAGGTTAGTGATTAATATTATCCCTATTTGTGCTTTTTGTGGCTGGAAAAGCTTTGGCTGGAAAAATGGCTGTGTTTTTCTGTGGCTTGGTGGTGATCTAACATAATCGTTAGTGGTGCTTTTGCTGTAAAGCATATTTGAAATCGGACACTGTGGTGGGATTAACAACAAGATTACATTTAAAATGGTGTGAGATACATGTATGTTTGAGGAATTTTAATTATGAGATTTCTGTTGTTTTGAATCTGGCGTCCTGCACTTTCACTGGCTGTTGTCATATCATCCCGTTAACGGGATTTCAGCCCTAAGTTAACACACTATAGTTTTCACAAGTTAGGACATCTACATTGTGCATAACACAAGTCATTTTCCAACAATTGTTTGCAGACAGATTGCATACATACACTAAGTTGACTGTGCCTTTAAACAGCTTGGAAAATTCCAGAAAAATTATGTCATGACTTTAGAAGATTCTGATTGACATCATTTGAGTCAATTGGAGGTGTACCTGTGGATGTATTTCAAGGCCTACCTTCAAACTCAGTGCCTCTTTGCTTGAGATCATGGGAAAATCAAAAGAAATCAGCCAAGACCTCACACAAGTCTGGTTCATCCTTGGGAGCAATTTCCAAACACCTGAAGGTACCACGTTCATCTGTACAAAGAATAGTACACAGGTAAAAACACCATGGGACCACGCAGCTGTCATACTGCTCAGGAAGGAGACGTGTTCGGACTCCTAGAGATGAACGTACTTTGATGTGAAAAGTGCAAATCAATCCCAGAACAACAGCAAAGGATCTTGTGAAGATGCTGGAGGAAACAGGTACAAAAGTATCTATATCCACAGTAAAACGAGTCCTATATCGGCATAACCTGAAAGGTCGCTCAGCAAGGAAGAAGCCACTGCTCCAAAACCGCCATAAAAAGCAAGACTACAGTTTGCAACTGCACATGGGGACAAAGTTTGTACTTTTTGGAGAAATGTCCTCTGGTCTGATGAAACAAAAATAGAACTGTTTGACCAAAATGACCAACGTTTTTTTTGAGGAAAAAGGGGGAGGCTTGCAAGACGAAGAACACCATCCCAACCGTGAAGCACGGGGGTGGCAGCATCATGTTGTGGGGGTGCTTTGATGCAAAAGGAACTGGTGAGGAAGGAGGAAGGAAAACAATGTGGATATATTGAAGCAACATCTTAAGACATCAGTCCCAAATGGGTCTTCCAAATGGACAATGATTCCAGCATACTTCCAAAGTTGTGGCAAAATGGCTTAAGGACATCAAAGTCAAGGTATTGGAGTGGCCATCACAAAGCCCTGACCTCCATCCTATAGAAAATGTGTGGGCAGAACTGAAAAAGTTTGTGCGAGCAAGGAGGCCTACACACCTGACTCAGTTACACCAGCTCTGTCAGGAGGAATGGGCCAAAATTCACTCAACTTATTGTGGGAAGCTTGTGGAAGGCTACCCTAAGCATTTGACCCAAGTTAAGCAATTTAAAGGCAATGCTACCAAATACTATTTGAGTGTATGTAAACTTCTGACCCACTGGGAATGTGATGAAATAATTAAAAGCTGAAATAAATCATTCTCTCTACTATTATTCTGACATTTCACATTCTTAAAATAAAGTGGTGATCCTAACTGACCTAAAACAGGGAATTTCTTACTAGGATTAAATGTCAGGAATTGTGAAAAACTGTTTAAATGTATTTGGCTAAGGTGTATGTAAACTTCTGACTTCAACTGTATGTGAGAATGCTATTAATTGACTACAGCTCAGTGTTCAACACCACAGTGCCCCCAAAGCTCATCACTAAGCTAAGTACCCTGGGACCAAACACCTCCCTCTGCAACTGGATCCTGGACTTCCTGATGGTCCGTCCCCAGGTGGTAAGGGTAGGTAACAACACATCTGCCACGCTCATCCTCAACACTAGGGCCTCCTTGCGTGCTCAGACCCCCCCTGTACTCGCTGTTCACTCATGACTGCATGGCCAGGCACGACTCCAACACCATCATTAAGTTTGCCGATGACACGGTAGGCCTGATCACCGTCAACGACGAGACAGCCTATAGGGAGGAGGTCAGAGACCTGGCCTTGTGGTCCCAGGACAACAACCTCTCCCTCATTGTGATCAAGACAAAGGAGATGATTGTGGACTACAGGAAAAGGAGTACTGTGCACATCCCCATTCTCATTGACAGGGCTGTAGTGGAGCAGGTTGAAAGCTTCAAGTTCCTTGGTGTCCACATCACCAACAAACTAACATGGTCCAAGCACACCAAGACAGTTGGGAAGAGGGCACGACAAAACCTATTCCCCCTCAGGAGACTAAAAGATTTGGTATGGGTCCTTGGATGCTTAAAGAATTCTACAGCTGCACCATCGTGAGCATCCTGATTGGTTGCATCACTGCCTGGTATGGTGCGTACGGCCCAGTACATCACTGGGGCCAAGCTTCCTGCCATCCAGGACCTCTATACCAGGCGGTGTCAGAGGAAGGCCCTAAAAATTGTCAGACTCCAGCCACCCTAGTCATAGACTGTTCTCTCTGCTACCACACGGCAAGCAGTACCGGAGCGCCAAGTCTAGGTCAAAGAGGCTTCTAAACAGCGTCTACCCCCAAGCCATCAGACTCCTGAACATCTAATCAAATGGCTTCCTAGACTATTTGCATTGTCCCCCCCTCATGTACGCTGCTGCTACTCTCTGTTTATTATCTATGCATAGTCACTTTAATAACTCTACCCACATGTACATATTACCTCAATTACCTCGACTAACTGGTGCTCCCGCACATTGACTCTGTACCGGTACCTCCTGTATATAGCCTCGCTATTGTTATTTTACTGCTGCACATTAATTGTTTGTTACTTTAAAAACGTTTTTTCTTTTTTTTTTTATCTTAAAACTACATTGTTGGTTAAGGGCTTGTAACTAAGCATTTCACTGTAAGGTTGTATTCGGCACATGTGGCAAATACAATTTGATTTGATTTGTTTAGGGCAACAATTAAGAAGTTTAAAACCCCTGGAACAGAGGTCAACATGCCTGGTATTGGATCCATGTGTGTCTTGTCCCTACTCGTAGTGAGGAAGATGGTTTGGGAGGGAAAGAAAAATCTCAGGGCCAAAGTTTGGGTCACCAAGTCTACAATTAGATGCCACCTCCATGCCAATTTGCTCTTTGGAAGGGTCGCCATTTGCTGAACGGCATTGGCTCTTAGCATTGGTTCTAATCCATGGTCAGATGACATGAAAATAGAGCTCTTTGGCCACGCACAGAAGTGGTGGGTTTGGCTTCGAAAGAAGAATGCATATGCCGAAAATAACCTCATATATACGGAAAAAAATTGTTGTTGGATCTTTGATGTTATGGGGCTATTTTGCATCCAATGTTTCTGGGGCCCTTGTTAAGGTCAATGGCATTATGAATTTTTACCAAGTATCAGGACATTTTAGCCCAAAACTTAGTTGCATCTGCCACGAGGCAGAGGCAACCAACTAAATCTTGCAATGAACAATGTGGAAATTTGAGCAAGTTGAGGGGACTAAACTGCTTGGAGTAACCCTGTTGATACAACAGTAGCTAGGAGGGGGAGAAGTCTGTCCATAATAAAGTGTTGCTCTGCTTTCTCACCAACACTATCAACAAAGTTGGTCCTACAGGTGCTAGTTTTATCATAGCTGGACTACTGTTCAGTCGTATGTTCAGGTGACACAAAGAGGGACTTAGGAAAATTACAATTGGCTCAGAACAGGGCAGCACAGACAGCCCTTAAAAATGTACACGTGGAGCTAACATTAATGATATGCATGTCAATCTCTCCTGGCTCAAAGTGGAGAGATTGACTTCATCACTACTTGTTTTTGTTGTAAGAAGTGTTGACAAGCTGAATTCACAGAGGTGTCTGTTTAAACTACTAGCACACAACTCCGAAACCCATGCATACCCCACAAGACATGACACCAGAGGTCTCTTCACAGTCCCCAAGTCCAGAACGGACTATGGGAGGAGCACAGTACTATATAGAGCCATGACTACATGGAACTCTGTTCCACATCAGGTAACTGATGCAAGCAGTGGAACCAGATTAAAAAAACAGACAAAAATACACCTTATGGAACAGCTGGGACTGTGAAGAGACACACACAGGTACAGACACATGCATACGAACACAAACGCTAGCACACACACACACTCTACACACACGTATATTGTAATATTGTTGTATGGTGGTATTATACATGGCCTTGGCAGCAGCTAATGGGGATCTCTTATAAATAAAAATACACATCTTTAATAGCTGTAGACAAAGCATGAAAAATAAATATTTCAAGATGTCTGAAGGACCTGATAAATGTTGGAAACTAAAGAGAAGTGACATGCATGCATTGTATTGCTGTATTCGTGGTGGAGCCTATGGGACCACATTGGGCAATAACTCGTCCTTACCTCTGGAGGGAGACGATAGCTGCCTGCTCGTTTTCGTTCTCGGCCTGGGTGGTCCCCAACACTTGCCAAGCCTGGGGAGATAACGGGGAGCATTGAACAACAGGGTCATCACCTGGGTCTTCACCTGGGCTTACTACCCTCTCTAAGGAGAGACTTCGTTAGGAGAGATGGTGTGGTCTAGATGCAGAGCTCAGCTCTCTCTGAAAAATAGGATAGCTCACTGTCAGTCAGTGCTCTCAGTTCCGCTCACACAGCAGGTAAATAGATTGATTCTGCCGTTGGTAAAAACAAACAAACAGAACAGGCAGGAAGCATCATGTATCTCAAAAAATCTCTGCAATACAAACTTTTGTCTGAGGTTTGTGTGAAGTGAACTTAGGGCACGTCAAAATACAACGGCTGCAATAAAAATTGCAAGGTGATTCGCTTTGAGGTTTTTGTCTTCTGACAGTGCTCTGCCATCCAAGTTCATTTAGGATTGTTGAGCCTCCCCTTCCCTCAGGTATTGGGAGTTCCTATTCAGATTAGGCATTCTTGTATTGTATCGTTCTAAAGAGCCAATAGAAATTAATGAGATAATGTTGCAGGGTACATGTCACTTTGGCAACGGATCACTTGAGACATCAAATGATAATTGAGGTCACGACTTCTCAGTCATTGGCAACCAACCAAATTCATTAAGTGTACCTGATGAGTCATGCTTAGTTATTGCTCGATGAATCAGGTTTGAGACGAACTAGAAAGTCATGGTTCAGCATTGTGGATGGTAGCTATTGGACTCCTCTTAGCTGGGGAACCCAACTTTGAATCTCCATACTCTCCGAGTAAATGTGCATTTAGACATCTACGAGTTCTAGCTGAATCTGCAATCCAAAACGACTAGATGTTTTGTCTAGTTTGTCATGTCTATTTAAAGTCAACAAATATGATCTATGTGCGTGCTGGTTTATTTTGTGAAATGACATTGATACTCAATTTTGTAGCACAACGTTATAAATCAAGTCTTGAGGAAATTATCTACAAACTATCTAGAGGTCTCCGCAGCACAGATAAGCCACAAAACACGCTGGGAGGAATTTTAGAATCATATTAGTTCCATACACTGTGGGATAATCCTTTCCTTGGAATAACCGGCACAGTTATGAACAGTATATTTTACAGGATTCCCGAGTTCCGATTCTATTAATGCTCTCTGGTGATGTAAGATGTCGCCTCTGTTACGATTGAGATGAAATTAGCAGGAGAGAAAAAAACGGAGAAAATAGCTATTACTCAACACTTTGGGCAAATTGAAAATTCTCATTGGGAGATGAAGACTGGGTAGTTTTGATGCAGTAAACAGCTCTATTAATGGTATAACTCCCCAGTCCTCCACTAGCAATCAGCGTCGGCCACTTAGCGCTCAGTGAATATCCACCTCACGCATGATTTGTGAAGTTCTTTTTTTTCTTTTTCATCAGAGTATGGTGTTGTCTGAACAGGCTGATTGGCAGTTGGTGCTAGTACATTATGGTACTGTGGGAAAGTCATGCTGGGAAAGTGTGTGTTTACGGTGCCTGCATCTCATCAGCCCCCTGTGCCTAGTCACCTCTGAGTCCTGGGGGTCCTGCAAGATGGCCCCCTCCAGTAGCAGCACAGCGTTGGGCAGGTCTCCCTCTTTGGACTTTCGAAGACCCTCCTCAAACGCGTTGGGCCAGTCCTTGTAGGGATTGTCCATGTGGAAGTAGTAACCCTGTCACCAATAAAAAAAGTAAAAAAATAAAAATAAGTTATTGGAGCATCACCAATGTAATCTCTCTGTTTTCAAATAAATGGCCGCGCTGAGCGACCGTCCTCTACGGTGGAATATTTATGCATACTCTCAGCATCAATTAATCTTTTCTAGCTTTCTGCTGAACATCAACCCTGGGTAAAAGTCCTGAGGGTTAGCTGTCTCGTTAAATGTTAAACTTTGCATCTTCAGACTAAAATTACCCTGGTGTGTTGTTGCCGAGTTCTGAACACGAGTTTTGAAACGGTTATTCCTCTTAGAACTTGTAGCATTGGGATCAATCAAAAAGTCTGATTATGTACAGTAGCTCAGGTATGTCAAAGCTCCCATTGCACTAAAGTAAGCATATGCTTATGAGTGCCAAGTTTGAAACCATCTGGGTTAGCTATTGACCCCAATCGGGTTAAATCAGTAGATACTGTAGTGTATGTGCAGCACATGATCATCTCTAGATCATCGAGTTCATAGGCTTTGTTTCCCCTTCTTTAAGCAGAACATGTTCACATGAGACTCCCTAGTGGCACAATGGTCTAAAAGCACTGCATGTCAGTGCAAGAGGTTCGAATCCAGACTGCATCACATCTGGCTGTGATTGGGTGTCCCATAGGGCGGCGCACAATTGGCCCAGCGTCGTCCGGGGTAGGCCGTCATTGTAAATAAGAATCTTTAACGGACTTGCCTAGTTAAATAAAAATATGAAGGAAATAAATGATAAGCATCTTAACAGGGCATATGGACAGATGATAACGAGTTAAAAGGTGAGAACTGTAACCTTCTCGTGAGGCGACACACTGGAGGGGATCTGCGCCTGCTCGTTCTCCGTTAGCCAGTTCCGTCGTGCTAGCTCCTCCCACTCTGCTTGCATCTTGTCCCAGAACTCTGTGTCTGACTGTGGAGGGAGAGAGCGGCGGGAGGATTAGTACACAGAGGATTGCTAGCTTTGATACCATGACTATGCTGAGGCCCCCTGCCATGGAAATGTCACATCCATCTCACTCATTTATCGGTGGTGTAACGTATGGACTTCTGATGACTCATCACTTGCACTCAAATGTCCAAAATTAGCTTGACCTTTCAGTTGATAGATTGATGTCTGAGAGGGTTATTATACAAAGCCCTAGACTCAACAAACAGCCACCTTGATTGGTGTTGTAACTATACTGAACAAAAATATAAACGCAACATATAGTGTTGGTCCCATATCTCATAAGCTAAAATAGAAGATCCTAGAAATATTCCATAAGCATAAAAAGCCTATTTCTCTCAAATGTTGTTTATATCCCTGTTAGTGAGCATATCTCCTTTGCCAATATAATCCATCCACCTGACAGGTGTGGCATATCAAGAAGCTGAATAAACAGCATGATCATTACACAAGTGCACCTTGTGATGGGTACAATAAAAGGCCACTCTAAAATGTGCGTGTATTGTTAATTTCTCTACCATAAGCTGCCTCCAACGTCGTTTTAAAGAATTTGGCAGTACATCCAACCTGCCTCACAACCCCAGACCATGTGTAACCACACCAGCACAGGACCTCCACATTCAGCTTCTTCACCTGAGGGATCGACTGAGACCATATAACCGGACAGCTGATGAAACTGTCGGTTTGCACAGTCGAAGAATTTCTGCACAAAGTATCAGAACCATCTCAGGGAAGCTCATCTATCTGCTTGCTCGTCGTCCTCACCAGGGTCTTGACATGACTGCAGTTTGGCGTCGTGACCGACCTCAGTGGCAAATGCTCACGTTCGATGGTCAATGGCATACTGGAGAAGGGTGCTCTTCACCAATTAATCCCGGTTTGAACTATACCGGTCAGATGGCAGACAACGTATTTGGCGCCGTGTGGGCAAGGGGTTTGCTGATGGTGGCAGTGGGGTTATGGTATGAGCAGGCATAAGTTACGGACAACAAACACAATTTAATTTTATCGATGGCAATTTGAATGCACAGAGATTCCATGACGAGATTCGGAGGCACATTGTCATGCCATTCGCCCGCTGCCATCACGTCATATTTCAGCATGATAATGCACAGCCCCATGTCGCAAGGATCTGTACACAATTCCATGAAGCTGAACATTTCCCAGTTCTTCCATGTCCTGCATACTCACCAGACATGTCACCCATTGAGCATGTTTGGGATGCTCTGGATCGAAGTGTACGACGGCGTGTTCCAGTTCAGACAACTTCGCACAGCCATTGAAGAGGAATGGGACAACATTCCACAGGCCAAAATCAACAGCCTGGTCAACTCTATGTGAAGGAGATATGTTGTGCTGCATGAGGCAAATGGTCAAAAAAATCGCACCAGACACCAACTGTTTTTTTGATCCACGCAACTACTTAATTTTTTAAAGGTATCTGTGACCAACAGATGCATATCTGTACTCCCAGTCATGTGAAATCCATAGATTAGGGCCTAATTAATTTATTTCAATTTACTGATTTCCTTACATGAACCGTAACTCAGTAAAATTGTTGCATGTTATATATTTTTGTTCAATGTTGATGATTTCTTGTTCAGTGTTGAGGATTTCTTGTTCAGTGTTGATGATTTTTGGTTCAGTGTTAATGATTTTTGGTTCAGTGTTGATGATTTCTTGTTCAGTGTTGATGATTTTTGGTTCTTTGTTAATGATTTAGTTTTTGGTTCAGTGTTGATGATTTTTGGTTCAGTGTTGATGATTTTTGGTTCAGTGTTGATGATTGTTGGTTCAGTGTTGATGATTTCTTGTTTAGTGCTGATGCTGATTTTTTTTGCCTGCCTCTGTCCAAGCATGCAGGCCATGTCTATTAGACCTCACAGCTACGATACAGCCGAGGCCAAAGACCTCAGTGTGTGTCACTGTCAATTACTCCATGGGCCAGTGAGCAAAGAGAGAAATCAAAGTGAGAACAATGACTGCTTTCAAAGAGTAAACGTTGCAGGCACCTCCAGAAACCAAACATTTTAATTGTATTTTGATGCATCTCTACTTGCCAAACAAATTCCTACTTAGACAAATTTTACACTTTAGGCTAGGTTTAGGCTAGGTTGTTTTGTGATTCACTGCAGAGACTGATAGAATGCTATTATTTCATATCTTAAGTGAATTATTGCCCCTCTGTGCTTTGCCTTAAACTAGGTGGACAATTAAGGATAATTGGAAGACACCTGTGACCTCTACATGGAACCAGGTCAACAAGGCATGTGTCAAAAGGTCAAAGCCCATTATTGCGGCCACCAGACAAATGCCTCACTTACTGAACCAATGAAGAGGCAGCAGTGGGAAACGAAGAGCACTGTTAGCTTCATTAAAACTCAAGCTCTCAGCCTGAGAATTAGAGGCACTGTTGTTGTTTTTCATTCCCCGACATTCATCAGATAGTTGTCATAGTGACTACACAGTGCTTGTTTTTGTACATGACTACATCTGGTTTGGATTCTTCTTCGTGTTCTATACCACACCATGACACACTACATTGTGTGCCTTTAACGGGCCACCTCGCAAATCTTTAGGAAAGACAGAAACATCCATAACAGTTATTGAGTGACGCTTGGATTGAAGTCTGGGGTGAGCAATAACATGACAAGGTGACAGTGAAGAACACACATCCTCTTTCCTTCCCTACTCTCTTCATCCTGACCCAGCTAGCAGGACTACAGTATTTCCTGTAAATAGCATCCTGGTTCTAGGTAGATGGCCCTGGCTATCACTGCAGACATAGGGGTGTATTCATTAGTCGCAGACCGTTACAGAATGTTTGGTCTGTTGCAAAACGTTTTGCGACCTATTTAAAAAAAAACTCCAAACAGAAAATGTTTTGCAATTAAAACGAGAGTTTCTATTGGACAAATTCAGGTAGGTACCTCCCCGTTCTGCTTCTGTTTGGTTCCTGGAGTAAACGGTTTACGTTGAAAAACATTTTGCAATGGTCTGAGACTAGTTAATACACCCCAGTTGTACTTTATGTTGTTGATGTTCCTGCTGCACGCTGCTGATCGCCACAATATAATTCTATTAGGCCCATGATTCTTAGCTGTCTCCCTGTCAACAAAAAGTCCAAATATAGAGTGGAGCTCAGCTGTATATGACAGTGCAGCATAAGTGGGTGCCTTGGCACCTCAGGGGGGATCGAGTGAGGTATGTGTGCATGTGCTAGTGTGTGTGTGTGTATGTGTCAGTGGGAGTGAGGAGGCATATGTGTGTGAGAGTCAGGAAGTGTGTATGAGAGTCAGCAAGTGTGTAAAGGAGGAAGGGGAGGTGGGTGGTCACAGCTCTGTTTCCTCTCTCCAGGTGTGTGGCAGGCGTCCACCGGAGGTGAGCATCACCTCCTTAATTGGCTGCTCACGCTGAGACAAATTGCCTGTTAGATCATGAGGTGAAATCTCACTGGCTCTGGGAATGAAACGGGGGGGGGGGGGGGGGGGGTAGTGGAGCTGGAGCTCTGCGTTTTGGGGCCTGGTAGTGGTATTGAGTTATTTACAGCATGACAGAGGCTTTTTGTAGAATTCAAGGTTTCTGTTAGTCTTTTATAGCTAGATACGGGTTGCTACCGATATGTTGCTATGGGAATGATCTGAACAGTCAAGTCAACCCATGGACGAATGTCAACCCACTAATGATCGTGGGGTGTGGCTCATTTCTGTTGTTACCGTACAGAAAATCTAAATAGCTTTGAGATGATAAACATTTTAGATCCACCAAGTGGCATCCAAAGACTTCAAAACAGTCGTAAATCTTTTTTTTATTTTTTATTTTTACGGCCCATTAAAGGTGCTCTGGACAAGTTAGCGTCTCCTCAACTTCTCTATCAGCATGCTATCATAAACTGAGACAGAGTTATGAGTCATTTAACGGTCAAGATTATGTGACTAGAAAACATTTTAATTTGATAAATGTTGATCGTGCATACAACCATACTTCCTTCCTTGATTTCACAAGTACAGACCCGGGGTCATTTTATGATTAAAATTATAACATCTTTGAGAGAGGCAATTAGTGATACGGCAATATTTCATTCGGTGACAGTATCCCCGCAGATGCTTCATCCTAACGGACTCCGGAGCTAACAAAGCATGTACCTAGAGAAATACCTGCTATTGTGCACTAGTGTCCAATTACTGTTAATATCATCACAAAATCAGCCATGATGCCTGTGTGGAAACTGTAATTACGTTCTTCGATGTTACTTTTATGGGTGACTGCACCAATTATTATATTTGCCACGATACTGAATGGCCCTCAATGGCAATGGCTCGACACGTGACAGTATGATGGTAGTCTGTGTAATCAAAACAAACTGTTGCCCCTTTTTTTTTAAACAAATTGTCAGAAAATCAAACACACTCACTCTGGTTACTTGAAATGTTTGCAACACAGACAAGGGTGTATTTTGTAGACAGATCCAGCATTCTCATTCATAAGATTGAGGAAGGTCATCTATATATCATGCATCAATGAAGCAAGCCCCTGCCTGTGACTCTAATTTGACAAAGATGAAGTTTAAATGTGAAATGCATTCAGTCTTGTTCTGTCTGCCTGACAAAACACGACAAAGCGGGATATAAATGAACTTGGGAGATTAATTTGTTACTTCATGAATAGATTATTGCCAGCAGTAATTATGGAGCCAGAGATAATACTTGTCCTTGGCCGGAACCGTCCGAGTTTGGAACGAAGAGACTTAAAGTTTGGGCCTGAAATGCAATTAGGGCTTTCCCTAAGTCACGTGAGGCGATTTATACAGTAAAAATAGATTTGTATGTACAGTGGAGGCAATTTACTGGAAGAAAATCATTGCTGTCTCAGACATAATGTCAAATGTGATAGCTCTAAACATCTTAGTGCAGTATACCGTATTGGTTTTGGACGTCATCATCATGTTGGCAATTTTCTTTTCCAACATTATGAGACAAACGTTTGCTGGTTGTGCAATTTAAAAAAAAAAATAAGTATGGTTGGTAATGGAAGGAAGCAGGAGTCAGGCAGACGTGGACGTGCGTGGGGGGGCACTTTTCCTCCGATGGATGTGAGTGTTCTGTTTTAGATGGATGTGAGGGTTCTGTTTTAGATGGATGTGAGTGTTCTGTTTTAGATGGATGTGAGTGTTCTGTTTTAGATGGATGTGAGGGTTCTGTTTTAGATGGATGTGAGTGTTCTGTTTTAGATGGATGTGAGTGTTCTGTTTTAGATGGATGTGAGGGTTCTGTTTTAGATGGATGTGAGTGTTCTGTTTTAGATGGATGTGAGGGTTCTGTTTTAGATGGATGTGAGTGTTCTGTTTTAGATGGATGTGAGTGTTCTGTTTTAGATGGATGTGAGTGTTCTGTTTTAGATGGATGTGAGTGTTCTGTTTTAGATGGATGTGAGTGTTCTGTTTTAGATGGATGTGAGTGTTCTGTTTTAGATGGATGTGAGTGTTCTGTTTTAGATGGATGTGAGTGTTCTGTTTTAGATGGATGTGAGTGTTCTGTTTTAGATGGATGTGAGTGTTCTGTTTTAGATGGATGTGAGGGTTCTGTTTTAGATGGATGTGAGTGTTCTGTTTTAGATGGATGTGAGTGTTCTGTTTTAGATGGATGTGAGGGTTCTGTTTTAGATGGATGTGAGTGTTCTGTTTTAGATGGATGTGAGTGTTCTGTTTTAGATGGATGTGAGTGTTCTGTTTTAGATGGATGTGAGTGTTCTGTTTTAGATGGATGTGAGTGTTCTGTTTTAGATGGATGTGAGGGTTCTGTTTTAGATGGATGTGAGTGTTCTGTTTTAGATGGATGTGAGTGTTCTGTTTTAGATGGATGTGAGTGTTCTGTTTTAGATGGATGTGAGTGTTCTGTTTTAGATGGATGTGAGTGTTCTGTTTTAGATGGATGTGAGTGTTCTGTTTTAGATGGATGTGAGTGTTCTGTTTTAGATGGATGTGAGTGTTCTGTTTTAGATGGATGTGAGTGTTCTGTTTTAGATGGATGTGAGTGTTCTGTTTTAGATGGATGTGAGTGTTCTGTTTTAGATGGATGTGAGTGTTCTGTTTTAGATGGATGTGAGTGTTCTGTTTTAGATGGATGTGAGTGTTCTGTTTTAGAGTCATCGTGTTACACAACAGCGGCATGTAGGTAGCTACAGTATCTTTTAGTGTTTGATCCCTTATATGGCTCGAACAACAGACCCACAGTTGTATCCCTGGTGTGTCTGTCAAACCAAGGTTCTTGTGACAGCCGATAATGGGATTTTGCACATCAACGGAAGCATAAAGGTTCAGAAATGTATACCTCTTTGAAGAACATCAAACACACTATTTCAGACATGTAAATTGACTGATTTTATGGCCTCGTTTTAGTCCATATTTGGCGGGCTGAACTCAATTCAAACGCCACAATGCACTTGATATCCAGTAAATGTATTCAAAAGCGTGATTTTACTGTTTTTCAAATATAAATTTCCACACTATGAAGTTGCAGTAATACTGTGAAATTGTGAAAATGATGATAATGCACTTTTAGTGTATTGAACTGTTTGGGTTTTTTGGGGTGGGGTTTTTGAAAAGCCGGTATACGTTAATACACCAATAACAAAAAGAGTTTCCTATCCTCTCTGCCAATAACAGCTAGATTTTGTGACACATCCCTCCCATTAGGCTCCTCCAATTAGGTCTCTCTCTCAGACCACTTCCAGACGGTCCTAGAATTATTTTCCTAAGAACCTATTTGTCACGTATAATCCCTCTCTGGCCTCTAGCTCACCAGACTGATCGTTATGGCGCACACCTGTCACCATCGTTACGCGCACCAGCGCGTCATCAGACTCACCTGGACTCCATCACTTCCCTGATTACCTTCCCTATATATGTCCCTCCCTTTGGTTCCTTCCCTATATATGTCCCTCCCTTTGGTTCCTTCCCTATATATGTCCCTCCCTTTGGTTCCTTCCCTATATATGTCCCTCCCTTTGGTTCCTTCCCTATATATGTCCCTCCCTTTGGTTCCTTCCCTATATATGTCCCTCCCTTTGGTTCCTTCCCTATATATGTCCCTCCCTTTGGTTCCTTCCCTATATATGTCCCTCCCTTTGGTTCCTTCCCTATATATGTCCCTCCCTTTGGTTCCTTCCCTATATATGTCCCTCCCTTTGGTTCCTTCCCTATATATGTCCCTCCCTTTGGTTCCTTCCCTATATATGTCCCTCCCTTTGTTTCCTTCGCTATATATGTCCCTCCCTTTGGTTCCTTCCCTATTTATGCCACTCCCTTTGTTTCCTTCCCTATATCTGCCACTCCCTTTGTTTCCTTCCCTATATCTGCCACTCCCTTTGTTTCCTTCCCTATATATGTCCCTCCCTTTGGTTCCTTCCCTATATATGCCACTCCCTTTGGTTCCTTCCCTATATATGTCACCCGCTTTGGTTCCTTCCCTATATATGCCACTCCCTTTGGTTCCTTCCCTATTTATGCCACTCCCTTTGGTTCCTTCCCTATTTATGCCACTCCCTTTGGTTCCTTCCCTATTTATGCCACTCCCTTTGGTTCCTTCCCTATTTATGCCACTCGCTTTGGTTCCTTCCCTATATATATCACTCCCTTTGGTTCCTTCCCTATACAGTGCCTTGCGAAAGTATTCGGCTCCCTTGAACTTTGCGACCTTTTGCCACATTTCAGGCTTCAAACATAAAGATATAAAACTGTATTTTTTGTGAAGAATCAACAACAAGTGGGACACAATCATGAAGTGGAACGACATTTATTGGATATTTCAAACTTTTTTAACAAATCAAAAACTGAAAAATTGGGCGTGCAAAATTATTCAGCCCCCTTACTTTCAGTGCAGCAAACTCTCTCCAGAAGTTCAGTGAGGATCTCTGAATGATCCAATGTTGACCTAAATGACTAATGATGATAAATACAATCCACCTGTGTGTAATCAAGTCTCCGTATAAATGCACCTGCACTGTGATAGTCTCAGAGGTCCGTTAAAAGCGCAGAGAGCATCATGAAGAACAAGGAACACACCAGGCAGGTCCGAGATACTGTTGTGAAGAAGTTTAAAGCCGGATTTGGATACAAAAAGATTTCCCAAGCTTTAAACATCCCAAGGAGCACTGTGCAAGCGATAATATTGAAATGGAAGGAGTATCAGACCACTGCAAATCTACCAAGACCTGGCCGTCCCTCTAAACTTTCAGCTCATACAAGGAGAAGACTGATCAGAGATGCAGCCAAGAGGCCCATGATCACTCTGGATGAACTGCAGAGATCTACAGTTGAGGTGGGAGACTCTGTCCATAGGACAACAATCAGTCGTATATTGCACAAATCTAGCCTTTATGGAAGAGTGGCAAGAAGAAAGCCATTTCTTAAAGATATCCATAAAAAGTGTTGTTTAAAGTTTGCCACAAGCCACCTGGGAGACACACCAAACATGTGGAAGAAGGTGCTCTGGTCAGATGAAACCAAAAGTGAACTTTTTGGCAACAATGCAAAACGTTATGTTTGGCGTAAAAGCAACACAGCTGAACACACCATCCCCACTGTCAAACATGGTGGTGGCAGCATCATGGTTTGGGCCTGCTTTTCTACAGCAGGGACAGGGAAGATGGTTAAAATTGATGGGAAGATGGATGGAGCCAAATACAGGACCATTCTGGAAGAAAACCTGATGGAGTCAAAAGACCTGAGACTGGGACGGAGATTTGTCTTCCAACAAGACAATGATCCAAAACATAAAGCAAAATCTACAATGTAATGGTTCAAAAATAAACATATCCAGGTGTTAGAATGGCCAAGTCAAAGTCCAGACCTGAATCCAATTGAGAATGTGTGGAAAGAACTGAAAACTGCTGTTCACAAATGCTCTCCATCCAACCTCACTGAGCTCGAGCTGATTTGCAAGGAGGAATGGGAAAAAATGTCAGTCTCTCGATGTGCAAAACTGATAGAGACATACCCCAAGCGACTTACAGCTGTAATCGCAGCAAAAGGTGGCGCTACAAAGTATTAACTTAAGGGGGCTGAATAATTTTGCACGCCCAATTTTTCAGTTTTTGAATTGTTAAAAAAGTTTGAAATATCCAATAAATGTCATTCCACTTCATGATTGTGTCCCACTTGTTGTTGATTCTTCACAAAAAAATACAGTTTTATATCTTTATGTTTGAAGCCTGAAATGTGGCAAAAGGTCGCAAAGTTCAAGGGGGCCGAATACTTTCGCAAAGCACTGTATATGCCACTCGCTTTGGTTCCTTCCCTATTTATGCCACTCCCTTTGTTTCCTTCCCTATATCTGCCACTCCCTTTGGTTCCTTCCCTATTTATGCCACTCCCTTTGGTTCCTTCCCTATATGTCTCTCCCTTTGGTTCCTTCCCTATATCTGTCTCTCCCTTTGGTTCCTTCCCTATTTATGCCACTCCCTTTGTTTCCTTCCCTATATGTGCCACTCCCTTTGTTTCCTCCCCTATTTATGCCACTCCCTTTGGTTCCTCCCCTATTTATGCCACTCCCTTTGGTTCCTTCCCTATATCTGTCTCTCCCTTTGGTTCCTTCCCTATATCTGTCTCTCCCTTTGGTTCCTTCCCTATATCTGTCTCTCCCGTTGGTTCCTTCCCTATATCTGTCTCTCCCTTTGGTTCCTTCCCTATATCTGTCTCTCCCGTTGGTTCCTTCCCTATTTATGCCACTCCTGTTGGTTCCTTCCCTATATATGCCACTCCCTTTGGTTCCTTCCCTATTTATGCCACTCCCTTTGGTTCCTTCCCTATATCTGTCACTCCCTTTGGTTCCTTCCCTATTTATGCCACTCCCTTTGGTTCCTTCCCTATATCTGTCACTCCCTTTGGTTCCTTCCCTATTTATGCCACTCCCTTTGGTTCCTTCCCTATATCTGTCACTCCCTTTGGTTCCTTCCCTATATCTGTCTCTCCCGTTGGTTCCTTCCCTATATCTGTCTCTCCCTTTGGTTCCTTCCCTATATCTGTCTCTCCCGTTGGTTCCTTCCCTATTTATGCCACTCCTGTTGGTTCCTTCCCTATTTATGCCACTCCCTTTGTTTCCTTCCCTATTTATGCCACTCCCTTTGGTTCCTACCCTATATGTGCCACTCCCTTTGGTTCCTTCCCTATATATGCCACTCCCTTTGGTTCCTTCCCTATATCTGTCACTCCCTTTGGTTCCTTCCCTATTTATGCCACTCCCTTTGGTTCCTTCCCTATATCTGTCACTCCCTTTGGTTCCTTCCCTATTTATGTCACTCCCTTTGGTTCCTTCCCTATTTATGCCACTCCCTTTGGTTCCTTCCCTATATCTGTCACTCCCTTTGGTTCCTTCCCTATTTATGCCACTCCCTTTGGTTCCTTCCCTATTTATACCACTCCCTTTGGTTCCTTCCCTATATATGTCACTCCCTTTGGTTCCTTCCCTATATATGTCACTCCCTTTGGTTCCTTCCCTATATATGTCACTCCCTTTGGTTCCTTCCCTATATATGTCACTCCCTTTGGTTCCTTCCCTATATATGCCACTCCCTTTGGTTCCTTCCCTATATATGCCACTCCTTTTGGTTCCTTCCCTATATATGTCACTCCCTTTGGTTCCTTCCCTATATCTGCCACTCCCGTTGGTTCCTTCCCTATTTATGCCACTCCCTTTGGTTCCTTCCCTATATCTGCCACTCCCGTTGGTTCCTTCCCTATTTATGCCACTCCCTTTGGTTCCTTCCCTATTTATGCCACTCCCGTTGGTTCCTTCCCTATTTATGCCACTCCCTTTGGTTCCTTCCCCAGGCATTATTGTTTCTGTTTCATGTCTGTGCGTTGTTCGTGTTTCTTGTTTTGTATTATGTTTCATTTATTAAATGATTCACTCCCTGAACTTGCTTCCCGACTGCAATTGAAAACAATTACAGTAAGGTACTTAATTGTTACCCAGAAATGATTTGATATTGAAATATAAACAGCTGCAAAGAACCTTTTAACCTACAGATTGCCCTATTTATTTTCGTGTTGTCTCATCATGTACTGTGCCTTCAGAAAGTAGTCACACCCTTGACTTTTTCCACATTTTGTTGTGTTACAGACCAAATTTAAAATTGATTAAATTGAGATTGTGTCACTGATCTACACACAATACCACACAATGTCACAGTAGAACGTTGTTTTTCGACATTTTTACAAATTAATTAAAAATTAAAAGCTGAAATGTCTTGAGTCAATAAGTATTCAACCCCTTTGTTATGGCAAGCATAAATAAATTGAGAATTAAAAATGTGCTTAACAAGTGACACAATAAAGTTGCATGGACTCACTCTATGTGCATTAATAGTGGTACCCCATACATACAATTATCTGTAAGGTCCCTCAGTCGAGCAGTGAATTTCAAGCACAGATTCAACCACAAAGACCAGGGAGTTTTTCCAATGCCTCGCAAAGAAGGACACCTATTGGTAGATGGGTAAAAAAAAGAAGCAGATACTGAATATCCCTTTGAGCACGTTGACGTTATTGATTACACTTTGGATGGTGTCACTACAAAGACACAGGCGTTCTTCCTAACTCAGTTGCCGGAGAAGAGGGAAATCGCTCAGGGATTTCACCATGAGGCCAATGGTGATTTAAAAAAAGTTAAAGAATTGAATGGCTGTGAATGGAGAGAACTGAAGATAGATCAACAGCATTGCAGTTACTCCACAATATACACTTGCATGTCAGAGTGAAATAAGGAAGCCTGAATACAAAGTGTTATGCTTGGGGCAAATCCAACACAGCACATCATTGAGTACCACTCTTCATATTTTCAAGCATGGTGGCGGCTGCATCATGTTATGGGTATGATTGTCATCGGCAAGGATTAGGGAGTTTTTTGGGGCATAAAAAGAAACAGAATAGAGCTAAGCACAGACAAATTCTAGAGGAAAACATGGTTCAGTCTGCTTTCCAACAGACACTGGGATATAAATTCACCTTTCAGAAAGACAATAACCTAAAACATACACTGGAGTCCAAATATACACTGGAGTATTTTATCATGATGACATTGAATGTTCCTGAGTGGCCTAGTTACAGTTTTGACTTAAATAAGCTTTAAAATCTATGGCGAGACTTGAAAATGGCTGTCTAGCAATGATCAACAAGCAAGTTGACAGAACTTGAAGAATAAAAAAAGAATATTGGGCAAATACTGTACAATGCAGATGTGTAAAGCTCTTAGAGACTTGCCCAAAAGAGTCACAGCTGTAATCGCTGCCAAAGGTGATTCGAATTTGTATTGACTCAGGGGGTTGAATAATTATCTAATTAAGATATATCAGTGTTTTAATTTCCATAATGACAAAATATATATAATAGTGTTTTTTTTCCACTTTGACATTTGACATGATTCAAATTATTACATCTTATTAAGTGTCTAGTAGTCTGGGTTCCTTGCAGTATACTCCAAAGAATATAATAATTTATTATTTTGATCTCACCTGGGGAGAAAAGACTGGAAAAACGACACTGTAAAAAGTATTTACTAATAGAACCCTAACAGCGGTGCATCTACAGTATGTGGGAGTTGTATATATATACTACAGCAGTGTTTCCCAGCCCCCAGCACAGCACTTGTTTGATCTGCTCCAGTACTTGCACACCTGATTGTACTGGTTAATTTATCAATCATCGAGCCCAGTGGTGGGAAAAGTACCCACTTGTCATACTTGAAAATGACTCAAGTAAAAGTGAAAGTCACCCAGTAAAATAGTACTTGAGTAAAAGTCTAAAAGTATTTGGTTTAAAAATACTTATATTAAGCAACTCTTTTTAAGAATTTGTGTTTTGTGAGTTTGTTAGTCCGCCAGATCAGAGGCAATAGGGATTACCAGGGATGTTCTCTTCATTAGTATGTGAATTTGACCATTTTCCTGTCCTGCTAAGCATTAAAAATGTAACGAGTAATTTTGGGTGTCATGAAAAATGTATGGAGTAAAAAGTACATACTTTTCTTTAGGAATGTAGTGAAGTAAAAGAGTCAAAAATATAAAGAGTAAAGTACAGATTCCCCCCAAAAACTACTTAAGTAGAACTTTAAAGTATTTTTACTTTAGTACTTTAGACCACTGATCAAGCCCTTGATTATTATAACACATCAAATAAGTGGGAGTACTATGGGAGAGGTTTAGGAAACCCTGTACTAGTCTATAGTCTACTAGAAGTGCTGCCCGCGGGGCAAATCTAACAAAACTGTGGCTGTCGCTCATAAGCTTTGCCCAGAGGATTACATTCAGGGTCTAAAACTTATTTTTTGTATACCAGTCACTGTGGCAGGTAGATAAAAAAAAATCTACCAGCTACTCCAATTTTTTAACAGCCCAAAGATATGCTTTTGCCATTGTTACACAAAAAATAAGGATTATAATGCTTAGTAATATTTATAAAACAAGAAATGGATTACTAATAAGAAGTAATGTGGTTTATTGCTCGATTTAATTTAATATGTACTTTTAACCAAAATATCAGAGAAAAAAAAATTCAGCTGCCCCTTTAAGGTTACCTTGGTAACAGGGCCACTCCAGTCCTCACTTGTGCCTGTTAGAATGTCACTAGTTGAGGCTGACAATGCCTCGTTTTGCTAAAGGAGGAAGCAAACTCAAACAATGAAAAGCACCCTAGCTTGTGAAAAAGAAATAGCCAAGAAACGCGAGGACTTTAGAAGACTTTTGAGTAAATTAGACCAACTTTTATGCCTGTACACATTGCTTCAAAAAACATTTTTTAAGCATTTCACTCACAGCCCCCCAGACGGGCAGTGTTGCTGCGTGAGGTGGGATAGCTATAACGTTAGGATTCAGATTTCTTTGTGCATTACCAGATATGAAACAAAATGGCAGAAATACTCTGAAAACAGCTACTGCAGCATTTATTTAGCTATAAATCACAACTTGCACTTGTGTGCACAATCTTGACTATTTTTATGAAATGCTGGCACTGTAGAGCCCTGAGTGTGACCACCTGCCAACGGGGCTGGTGAATTAGTCATTCTTACCCACCAATGTGGCTGGTGAATTAGTCATGCTTACCCACCAATGTGGCTGGTGAATTAGTCATTCTTACCCACCAACGTGGCTGGTGAATTAGTCATTCTTACCCACCAACGTGGCTGGTGAATTAGTCATTCTTACCCACCAATGTGGCTGGTGAATTAGTCATGCTTACCCACCAATGTGGCTGGTGAATTAGACATTCTTACCCACCAACGTGGCTGGTGAATTAGTCATTCTTACCCACCAATGTGGCTGGTGAATTAGTCATGCTTACCCACCAACGTGGCTGGTGAATTAGTCATGCTTACCCACCAATGTGGCTGGTGAATTAGACATTCTTACCCACCAACGTGGCTGGTGAATTAGTCATTCTTACCCACCAATGTGGCTGGTGAATTAGTCATTCTTACCCACCAATGTGGCTGGTGAATTAGTCATGCTTACCCACCAACGTGGCTGGTGAATTAGTCATTCTTACCCACCAATGTGGCTGGTGAATTAGTCATGCTTACCCACCAATGTGGCTGGTGAATTAGTCATTCTTACCCACCAATGTGGCTGGTGAATTAGTCATGCTTACCCACCAACGTGGCTGGTGAATTAGTCATGCTTACCCACCAATGTGGCTGGTGAATTAGACATTCTTACCCACCAATGTGGCTGGTGAATTAGTCATTCTTACCCACCAATGTGGCTGGTGAATTAGTCATGCTTACCCACCAACGTGGCTGGTGAATTAGTCATTCTTACCCACCAATGTGGCTGGTGAATTAGTCATGCTTACCCACCAACGTGGCTGGTGAATTAGTCATGCTTACCCACCAATGTGGCTGGTGAATTAGACATTCTTACCCACCAACGTGGCTGGTGAATTAGACATTCTTACCCACCAATGCCAAAATCTACCTGCATTTGGCTGGTGTTCATTTTAGGCCCTGATTACTGTACTGGGCTCCCGAGTGGCGCAGCGGTCTAAGCCACTCTACCTCAGTGCTTGAGGCATCACTACAGACACCCTGGTTCAAATCCAGGCTGTTTCACATCCGGCTATGATTGGGTGTCCCATAGGGCAGCACCCAATTGGCCCAGCGTCGACCGGGTTTGGGCCGAGATAGGGCATCATTGTAAATAAGAATTTGTCCTTAACTGACTTGATAAAATAAATAAGCTCATTATTTTGGACTAGCTCACCATCAATCAGCAAATGACTCAACCTGTAGTGCAGAATTGAGTGATTCATGACCTTTTATAGTACATACAGTATAGGGCTCCACTCCAGCCGATGCTACGCATTGCACATGGTGATCTTAGGCTTGTGTGCGGCTGCTCGGCCATGGAAAACCGTTCCATTAAGCTCCCGATGAACAGTTCTTGTGCTGACGTTGCTTCCAGAGGCAGTTTGGAACTCTATAGGGAGTGTTGCAACAAGGACAGACAATTTTTACGCATTGCACGCTTCAGCACTCGGCGGTCTCGTTCTGTGAGCTCGTGTGGCCTTCCACTTCACTTCACTTCACGGCTGAGCCGTTCTTGAGCCTAAACGTTTCCACTTCACAATAACACTACTTACAGTTGACTAGGGAAGATCTAGCAGGGCAGAAATGTGATGGACTAACTTGCTGGAAATGTGGCATCCTATGACGGTGCCACGTTGAAAGTCACTGAGCTCTTCAATAAGGCCATTCTACTGCCAATGTTTGTCTATGGAGATTGCATGGCCGTGTGCTCAATTTTTTTTTTTTACACCTGTCAGCAATGGGTGTAACTGAAATAGCCGAATCCACACATTTTAAGGGGTGTCCACATACTTTTGCGAATGTAACAGGAAGCAAACTATCAGAGGTGTATTCCTATGGGTCTATCTTATCATTGATTCAATAGTTGTGTGTTCCTATGGGTCTATCTTATCATTGATTCAATAGTTGTGCGTACCATGAGCTCAAGGGTTGGCCTATCAAAGCACAGAGCACCTCCAGTTAAATGGTCGGCATGGAGATGAATTGTAGGTGCTTCGATGTTGGCATATTTAGATCGTTCTCAGTCACACAATCGTAATAACATTCGGGAGCACAGGACCATGTATGACACATTCATCTATCTGATAACCGGTACGCTCTTCAGAGTGAGAGATCATTTTCATACTCAACTTCCTCTGTAACTTTCTAGAAATTTCTCTGTACCAAAACGACAGTAATCACCCTCCAAACCAAAAGTGCCTCAGGGAAAATCAAGCGGTGAAAAGGTGAGGCTGTCCCCTGCAGCTTTAATCAAATACTCGGCCCACAGTGACCTTGATCCGGTCTTTTATCAGAGCTGTGATTCCGCTATCTCTGACTCACAGCAAAACACTGTTCCTCAGAGCAGGAGTTAACCTGGTGGCTTTGTAGCTTGCAGCCGGCTCTTTATTTAATAAGACAGGGGTGCCTTCATTGGCTCAATGTGATTGCCACCGTCCCCAAACAGCTTCAACGTCACGGCACAACCCTCCCCTGTAGACGTCTCTTTATCACCCTCTGTCCTAATTAAGCACGACCAAAGCATCTGAAGGGCTCTGCTTTTCAGCCCATTATCCTTTTATCATCCCTTTTGATGGTTTTAATGTGAAACGCATGGAAGCCACAACTACTCATCTCTCCTATTATTTTAAAATGCATGATATTTTAGGACATAATTCCTTGGTGTCTTTGCTCTGTCTTTTGATAAATTCCAGACATTTGGCAATTAAACTAATTGAATAGATTGGCAGCTAGCCTGTGTGACGGAGAGGTATTAGTTTGAGCCATCTCCTTCCATTTGTTAATAAGTATGAATGCATGCATATGCTCGGCAATTTAAGGGGAGTGATCTGTGATTACAGGGACCGATATCGACAGTCCAAGCCAGAATTGCTGACCGAGCCAAAAGTGTCTCAGGCCGCCAATTGACGCTCCGGGATACTGTTACCAATCGATCCAACATTTGTCCGGGTGCATCTCCAAATATCATCACTTCTCGGAATTACCTGCCCTGAGGCAAGCACTTGTATACTTATCCATGTGATTTGAGAGCCTGGGACTTATGGCTCAGAGTCTCCAACAAGACATCATTAACTCCGACATCACTCACATTGGGAAGTGATCCCTAAGTGGGACAAGAGCTCCTTTTTGGGGAGGACACTTTCTCATTGTATTCCTATCTTTACTCCATTAGTCATTGACCTTCCCAGATACGTCCGTGTGTAACATCGTACTGTAGCCTTCAGTACAGCACATGTAACGCGATAGGCCCCAGGTCTCTCACATCAGTCAAAACGGGAGCACTACTTACACCTTCTCTAAGAGAATAGTGGAGATACAAGTGCCTTTATAAAGTATCCTGACCCCTTGACTTATTCAACATTATGTTGTGTTACAGCCTGAATTCGCCCATCTACACACAATACCCCATAATGACAAAGTGAAAACATGTTTTTAGACATTTTAGCAAATTTATTGAAAATGAAATAGAGAAATATCTCCTTTACATAAGTATTCACACCAATTTGCACTCCAAATTGAGCTCAGGTGCATCCACTTCCATTTGATCATCCTTGAGATGTCACTAGAACTTGATTGGTGTCCACCTGTGGCCAATTCACTTGATTGGACATGATTTAGAAATAAATACATTTAAGGTTCCACAGTTAACAGTGCATGTCAGAGCAGAAACTATACCCTAAAGTCCAAGGAACTGTCAATAGATCTCTGAGATTGTAAAGAGGGATATATCTGGGTATAATAAAATGTCTAGAGTGTTGAAAGTTTCCAAGAGCACAGTGGTCTCCATCATTGGGAAATTGAAAAAATATGGAACTACCTAGACTCTGCCTAGAGCTGGCCGTCCAACCTAACTGAGCAACCGGGCAAGAAGGACCTAGGTCAGGGAGTTGAACAAGAACCCAATGACCACTCTGACAGAACTACAGAATTCCATAGCTGAGATGGGAGAACCTGCCAGAAGGACAACAGTCTCTACAGAACTTGTCAAGTTAAATAAAGGTTAAATAAAAATACAAAATTAAACTTCACCAATCTGGGCTTTATGGGAGAGTGGCCAAATGGAAGCCACTCATGAGAAAAAGGCACAGTTATCACACGTCTAGCACCATCCCTGTTCAGAAGCATGGTGATGGCAGCATCATGCTATGTGGATGCTTTTCAGTGGAAGGGACTGGGAGACTGGTACAGATAGAGCGAACAATGATTGGAGCCAAATACAGGAAAATCCATGATGAGAACCTGCTTCAGAGTGCAAACGACCATAGACTGGGGGCGAAGATTTCCATTCCAACAGGACAATGACCCAAAGCATACAGCCTGAGCAACGCTGGAATGGCATCAGAACAAGAATGTGAAAGACTGGCCCAGCCAAAGCCCAGACTTGAATCCCATTGAAAGTCTGTGGAAAGACTTGAAGATTGCTGATCACTGCCGCTCTCCATCTAACTTAACAGAGCTCGAGAAAATCTGCAAGGTAGAATGGGAGAAAATCCTCATTTTTTTTACTGATTTTGATATTCAATTATTCCATTGCTGAGGCACTAATTCCAATCACAGAATCGCAATCGCCTTCTATTATTGCTCTGAGTCAATGGAATTTGAATTGCATCATTCCCTCAGTACTATATTCCCATAACAATATCTGGATCTCTCTCTTGAATTAAAGCTGTTTGCAATGGTGTCTCTTCATACCTTTGTAGAGCATATCTGTTTTCACCAGACAGACAGCCTTCAAAGGTGAAAACTCATCAGTGGATCAAATGAGCATGAGTTTTGAACCAAAAGGTATTATTCAAAGCCTGATACGTACTCAGAGACATTTCCATGTTTCATATAATTGCAGCCTATTTGGTCACTGATGGGACCACTAGCTTTGTTCTCCTAATTCTCAATGGATGGGAGCACCACAGCTGAAGAGCTCCTATAATCACATAGTCCTATGATGAATCTACCTAGCTATATCTAATTACGGTGACTGTGCCTCCCCTGCTGTTTTACCTGATATGTCTGGCTCCACAATGGCTGACCCATTTACTTTCCTATTGTTAGATGGTGGAAACTCCCATGACCTCGAGCTGGTGCATTTAGTATGGACTATAATGCTGATAGCGAGTGTCATTGGGAGCGAGGTAGCACACAATCACAACAGAGATAATTTTGCACAGAGATAATCAATCAAAAATAAATCAACCTAAAAGCAGCTTCAAGTAGACAGTGTTATTATACCAACGATGATCAAAGACGGTAAGGATAATGGGCTTGAACAGCGAAGTCGGAAAGTGATATTAGAAACTGTCTCATGGACGTATTTGTCGCTAACGATGGAGTTCAACTTAGTTCTCAGACTTATTGCAGTTTGTGAGATCACTGTAGCTTATTGGTTTAAACCTCAATGACTTGAACCAATCAGCATCAACCTGTATCTGTAGGACAGAAGGGCTGCATTTCAATAGTTTCAAGTGGCTTTTTCTCCCTGTCTCATCTGCACTGACCTGTGGACAGAAGCAATATGGTAGATGGATGGCTACTTAAAGTTGTCTAACTGCCCAGTTCTATCACAGCAGCTCTAAATGAAGAGGAGACAAACTATTGAGATTTACCTGAGGGTTAAGAAGCTCTACTCTTTGAGTGTGACCGGCGAGGTTTGACACCCAACATCCGTCACACCATAAGACTGTGTTAGCCCACTGTGCTAAAGTCTAAGCATTAGCTCTGGGAAGTCTTCGCATCTCAGGCAAAGTAACTCAGGCAAATCACATGAAGCAGTACCTTCAATGTGTGCTTCTGCTATATTATGATTACACCTTGTTGTCTCCATCTTCAGGAAAAATTCAAGAGTGAAATACTTGAATGGCCCAGGTGCAGTTGACTGACCTTATACAGATAAGGTGTCCGAAATCTCTCTCCGCTTACCTCGACATAGGGCTGTTATGGTGACCGTATTACGGCCAGTCACCAGTCATGACCGCAGTCAAATTCCATGTGACTGTTGAGTTACAGTAAACTTCTCCAAAACTGCACTGATGCAGCTGATGGTCATTAGAGGCCTACCAAACTTGTTAACTACCAGTCGCTAACTGCCTGGTACTCAGTGGTCTATTGTCCCTCTAATCACTCTGACATCAATGCTAATGCTTTCGAAAATCTAATTAAACACTTCATGAGAGCCCAATGAGCCCATGTTGCGCAACATTTCTATTGGCTATGCAATTGCGTGAGAAAACAGTGATGGCCTCTACTAAAAAGAGGAGAATCCCATCAGCTTTCTATAGGCTAGGCCTACTATATTTATTTCTCAACTTTCCTAATTGTAACGTATTTCCTCCGCTTCGTCTGAAGAGGTGTAGCAAGGATCGGACCAATACACAGTGTAGTAAGTGTCCATGTTTTAGTAGAAAAGACTGAACATGACACAAATACAAAATAACAACATGAAATGCAAACGAAACAGTCCCGTGTGGCACAAACACTGACACAGGAAACAATCACCAACAAAATACCCAAAGAATATGGCTGCCTAAATATGGTTCCCAATCAGAGACAATGATAAACACCTGCCTCTAATTGAGAACCAATCTAGACAACCATAGACCTACATAAACACCTAGATGGAAACAACCCCATAAATCTACAAAAAACCCTAGACAGTACAAACACCCTATATGAGACAAAAACACACATGTCACACCCTGACCTAACCAAAATAATAAAGAAAACAAAGAATACTAAGGTCAGGGCGTGACACTAATATTTAGCACCTTGCTTTGCTTTGCAGCTGGAGTAGCCTACCGGGCTACCTGTCCTCCATTCGCTATTCAAGTGCATACGAATGATGTATGTTTTTACCCGACCGCTCTGAAAGGTGCATGATAATGGCCCATTCAAAATGAAAACTCATTTCACACTTTATATTATTTAGTATACTGTAAAAACAAGATTAGATTGAGAATAGTCTGGGTGAAAATATTGTGAATTATGCCCAGAGTGTGCAGTCTGAGGCAAGAAACAGCGTATGCATTTGTTTGCAACTTTTTCAAATCATAGTCGCATGCATTATGTTAATTTGTGCATTTTTTATTGAACCTTTATTTAACTAGGCAAGTCAGTTTAGAACAAATTATTATTTACAATGACGGCCTACACTGGCAAAGCCCAGACGATGCTGGGCCAATTGTGCGCCGCCCTATGGGACTCTCAATCACGGCCGGATGTGATTACAGCCTGGATGTAGCCTAGTCCATAGGCCTACATGTTTTGCTAGGGTTTGCATCAAAACTAAAGTGGCCAAATACTGTAACTCTAAGCATAGCCTATAGGCCTGGGACTCCTGGAACAGGGTTGGAGACATGTGTTTTTACAAGCCCAGTCATTGTGCAATCGCTTGTGAAAACAGAGTGATGTCCTCTATTAAAAAGAGGAGGGTTCCAGTCCAGTCATTGTGCAATCGCTTGTGAAAACAGAGTGATGCCCTCTATTAAAAAGAGGAGGGTTCCAGTCCAGTCATTGTGCAATCGCGTGTGAAAACAGAGGTTTGACTGGCCACTATTTAAAAGAGGTTCACAGATTTCTTGTGCTGCTATTTTTATTGCTAAATTCTTAACCCAATGAGCCCCACGTGACGCCTTTTAAACAATGGAATGTATTTATTTCTTATGCATCCACCATTAGTCTGTGTGAGCTAGAGTGGTGTTTGTGAGACAAGGGCGGATACCGCTGGAGCCCGGGGCCAGGTCTTTTTACAAAAACGGCTGTAGAGTCCGAATGGTTTGAGCCACAATCTATTAAAACCTATCTATGAAAAGCTGAGACTCTCACAAACAAATGTAACATGTATCGCTCTATGATGCTCACAAGCTAGACAGGTAATCATGGACATAGTGTCTATAATACTGTGATAAGCTCACATAGTTGCTGTCACAAACTCCACACAGTCGTCACTGAGTAGTTGGATATTAATTTCCCACTGAGTAAATCATTTATGTACTTACAGCTTCATATACATGTTGCTTTGTTTTTGCTGTGGCATACCTTATTGTTGCATTGACATTTGTCAATAAAACTCATGAATACAACTGTTTATGTCAAATTGTTTTGTGTTCTACTTGTAGCCCTGGTTGTCCTGAAAAGAACATGGTAAAACACTTCATTATGAGGTTAAATATAAGGACTGGTCAGGCAGATAAATAAAAAGCCCCTTTTTTTCCCCTGGGGTCTCGGGACTGATAGGGACTGATAGGGTTCAACTTAAGCACATTAATCTGCTTTACAACTGGCGTAGCTTACCTGGCATATTCAAAACGTAACCGTGGGAACCGCTTCCTCCATTCGCTATTCGAGGCTACGGATTATTTTTTTTTTTTTGTGAGCCATTCTAAATCAAAAATCATTCCACACATATATTAGGCTATATGTAAAGAACATATTACATTTAGAATTGTCTGTTGGGTGGGAATATTATAAATATATTATAAATATATAAATATTATAACATATATATTATAAAGCTTGTTGAATTGTGAATGAGAGACTGATGTAAGTGTGTGAAGCCTGCGTAGGAAACAGAGCAGATCAAATACAGGCCTGTCATGCAAAATGTTTTAAATCATCATTGGAGTCGCATCATGCAGCCTTACAATTTATTAGTAATCAAAACATATAGCCTAAGGTTTTTAAAACTAACGTTGCATAAATAACTCTAATTAAGCATAGGAGAACCTGTTTCAAGTTATCACTATGTAAACAGCTTAACGCAGAATAGCAGAATGTGTGCCATCCCTTGGAAATCATTTTGTAAAAATAATGCAACAGGAATTATAAGCAAATCTTGCCTGCTACATTAAAAATAAAAAACTTTACTTAAATGAACTAGTGTATCCCACAGCCATATGGCATAGCCAGATCAGGGCCTAACAAAAGGACATCTCAGAGTATACTATTCTGCTACATGAACTAGTGTATCCCACAGCCATATGACATAGCCAGATCAGGGCCTAACAAAAGGACATCTCAGAGTATACTATTCTGCTACATGAACTAGTGTATCCCACAGCCATATGGCATAGCCAGATCAGGGCCTAACAGAAGGACGACTCAGAGTATGCTATTCTGTTCTTCTGAAATAGGCTACGTCATAATGTTTCTTTAGAACCTGCTTAAAATAAATCATGGCTTTATTGTGACGGTGTAGGCCAGGGGTAGGTAACCATGGTTCTGGAGTGCCTCATGCACTTCATGTTTGACTTTTTTTTTGTTTGTTGTTGAATTTAGTCAATAACTGAGCTGATCAATTAGCTCAGTTGATCAGGTGGGGTTTTTCTAGTTGGAACAAAGTCCTGCAGTAACTGTGGCACTCCAGGAACAGTGTTGCCTATCCCTGATGTAGGCTATATTAAAATGGATGTATTAGACTTTTTAAAATGTAGATGTTCCAAAAGTCTGCATCGGTGGCTTGTAGACTATGCGTGGAAGCCCAGAGATGCTAAACGTATTTATGTTAATTTATGTTAATGTTACCTTTGCATGGCAGTTACCGGCTGATAAAATTTCATGACCGCCACTGCCCTAGCTCGACAGCTGCCTTGGTATGCTCAAACTCAATCCCCCTCCTCTTACCTTCACAGCTACCTTGGCTCGCTCAAACTCAATCCCCCTCCTCTTATCTCCACAGCTGCCTTGGTGGGCTCAAACTCAATCCCCCTCCTCTTATCTCCACAGCTGCCTTGTTGGGCTCAAACTCAATCCCCCTCCTCTTATCTCCACAGCTGCCTTGTTGGGCTCAAACTCAATCCCCCTCCTCTTATCTCCACAGCTGCCTTGGTGTGCTCAAACTCAATCCCCCTCCTCTTATCTCCACAGCTGCCTTGGTATGCTCAAACTCAATCCCCCTCCTCTTATCTCCACAGCTGCCTTGGTGTGCTCAAACTCAATCCCCCTCCTCTTATCTCCACAGCTGCCTTGGTGGGCTCAAACTCAATCCCCCTCCTCTTATCTCCACAGCTGCCTTAGTATGCTCAAACTCAATCCCCCTCCTCTTATCTCCACAGCTGCCTTGGTGGGCTCAAACTCAAGCCCCCTCCTCTTATCTCCACAGCTGCCTTGGCTCGCTCAAACTCAATCCCCCTCCTCTTACCTCCACAGCTGCTTTGGCTCGCTCAAACTCTTCCTCCAGGGACTGGTTTCTGGACAGGAGGGCACCGCCACCGAACCGCTCTTTACTCAAACGGCCCTGTCACACACACACACACACACACACACACACACACACACACACACACACACACACACACACACACACACACACACACAGCCAGGCGAAAGGAGAGGAGACAGACAGACAGAGAGGGGTGCAGGGTCAGCCATCTCTGCCTTCCCCGGGGAGGGGTAAATATCTCTGTCTCGGCAAAGCCTTTGACATGCTCATAACCCTGAAATGTGCTGATGGTAGCATTGTTATAGCATCTGACAATGCCTCATGCTGCTTTTGAAAAGAAGTGGACTAGTTTGCATTTCTACATGTGTTGTCCTTTGTGTATATGTATACGTGTTTTGTGACTGCGCAACATATCTAGCAAAACTGGTACCAAATATCAATTGTGCTGAAATAGCGTAATGTGTTTGGATGTAGTGCATTACTAGAGTAACTGGTGATGTTTGTAGCCTAAGGCTAGGGAATCAATTATGAAGACCAAGGAATTAAAATGAAGTACATGTTCCATACAGGGAGACAT
Source organism: Oncorhynchus mykiss (assembly GCF_057628025.1). Lineage (NCBI taxonomy): Eukaryota > Metazoa > Chordata > Actinopteri > Salmoniformes > Salmonidae > Oncorhynchus > Oncorhynchus mykiss. Next base: position 9,862,268 of record NC_143022.1, on the reverse strand, counting down.
TTTGTAGCTCTCAGGTAGAACGCAAGTCAGTGGCCTCCCACTGCCACAGCTGCCTGGTTGTCACATTCTGATGACTAATCTGTTCTGTAAAACCCGGTGTCAGCTCAGCCATTACCTGTAACATTCCATGTTCCATTTCCATAGCTGGCCATTAGAAGGACACGATTTATGCGAGGTCTAATTGAAGTTGGCTTATCTAGATATTAATGGCCTCCAGAGAATTAGCTTCCCCCCGCTTAATGTTGCCTACTACGTCATGCCATTTAAAATGGTAAAAAGGAAAAAAACTTTAAAAACGTGCAGTGTCTAAAGTTTATTTCCCAGCTTTCCAAGCAGTTCTACATGCTGTTGTGTGCAAAATGTCAAGGCCCAGTGGTACAGGAAAGCTGTAGGGAGGTGTGAAGGATTTTAGTCGGTTTTAGTCTTTTTTCATATATAGCCAAGTTATCATTACTCATTGTATTTATTCATTGCATTATCATCTTTCTATTTTTCTCTCTGTGTTAATCGGAACGGGACCGTAAGTAAGCATTTCACTGTTAGTTTACGAAACACCTGTTGTTTACGAAGCATGTGACAAATTAATGTTTTATTTATTTTTGATTTGACATCATTCCTCTGTCAACCTATTGCGTGCGTGACCACCTGCCAGGTAAAGGAAACCAAAGCCGCTGTTTACAGTATCGCTGTCGTTGACTTACAATGGTTCCCCTGGGGTGAAACAAATGTAGCGTTTGTTTGAGTATAACTCCCCATCTTCTGTGGCCATCTTTAATCCAAAATCAATTATTTAGAGGTTGCTTAGCCGGTCTCTGTGAGATACACTGTGTGCTTGAATGGGCTCAGAGTAAGGCTACTGAATTACTCATGATCTATTCATCTAATAATGGTCGGATAGTAACAGGAGTCTCAGGCTAACCTGTATAGAGACCACGGCCACTGAGGAGGGAAGCGCTCGACATTTGGACCTCAGAGCACCACAAAGGAACAATTTAAAAAGCCAACATGGACCCCTCTCGGTTGAACTACTTTTGTCATCTAAAACGTTACCCTTGTTGTGAACCGTCAACACATATTTCTTCTGTTTTTGGATTCTGTGGTGATGTTGTCTGTTCAGTGCAAATGTCTTTTGATATTATAGGAAAGGATGCGTAGAGGGGCTTACATGTCTTCCACTAATATACTGTCTGTTGAGCTGTAATGGAAGAATATGAGGTGTTAGCACAAGATGGCGGGTTAAAACACAGTCACATCACAGGGATCCAGTACAGTGACTGGAATTATGGTTTGCATGCGTCTCAATTAGGGTTGCAAAGGGAGGCCATGTTACTGGTAACTTTAGAAATGTACCAGTAAACTACAGATTTTTTTTTTTTTTACTTTTAAGGATTTTAAGTAATTTTCATAACATGTAAAATATACAAAAATAATAAAATAAAATGTTTTAAATATTAAAAATAGAATGACAAAGGTGTAAAACATTATCCTTGATATAACCCATCAACTTAGTGAATACATACAGTGCCTTGCGAAAGTATTCGGCCCCCTTGAACTTTGCGACCTTTTGCCACATTTCAGGCTTCAAACATAAAGATATAAAACTGTATTTTTTTTGTGAAGAATCAACAACAAGTGGGACACAATCATGAAGTGGAACGACATTTATTGGATATTTCAAACTTTTTTAACAAATCAAAAACTGAAAAATTGGGCGTGCAAAATTATTCAGCCCCTTTACTTTCAGTGCAGCAAACTCTCTCCAGAAGTTCAGTGAGGATCTCTGAATGATCCAATGTTGACCTAAATGACTAATGATGATAAATACAATCCACCTGTGTGTAATCAAGTCTCCGTATAAATGCACCTGCACTGTGATAGTCTCAGAGGTCCGTCAAAAGCGCAGAGAGCATCATGAAGAACAAGGAACACACCAGGCAGGTCCGAGATACTGTTGTGAAGAAGTTTAAAGACGGATTTGGATACAAAAAGATTTCCCAAGCTTTAAACATCCCAAGGAGCACTGTGCAAGCGATAATATTGAAATGGAAGGAGTATCAGACCACTGCAAATCTACCAAGACCTGGCCGTCCCTCTAAACTTTCAGCTCATACAAGGAGAAGACTGATCAAAGATGCAGCCAAGAGGCCCATGATCACTCTGGATGAACTGCAGAGATCTACAGCTGAGGTGGGAGACTCTGTCCATAGGACAACAATCAGTCGTATATTGCACAAATCTGGCCTTTATGGAAGTGTGGCAAGAAGAAAGCCATTTCTTAAAGATATCCATAAAAAGTGTTGTTTAAAGTTTGCCACAAGCCACCTGGGAGACACACCAAACATGTGGAAGAAGGTACTCTGGTCAGATGAAACCAAAATTGAACTTTTTGGCAACAATGCAAAACGTTATGTTTGGCGTAAAAGCAACACAGCTGAACACACCATCCCCACTGTCAAACATGGAGGTGGCAGCATCATGGTTTGGGCCTGCTTTTCTTCAGCAGGGACAGGGAAGATGGTTAAAATTGATGGGAAGATGGATGGAGCCAAATACAGGACCATTCTGGAAGAAAACCTGATGGAGTCTGCAAAAGACCTGAGACTGGGACGGAGATTTGTCTTCCAACAAGACAATGATCCAAAACATAAAGCAAAATCTACAATGGAATGGTTCAAAAATAAACATATCCAGGTGTTAGAATGGCCAAGTCAAAGTCCAGACTTGAATCCAATCGAGAATCTGTGGAAAGAACTGAAAACTGCTGTTCACAAATGCTCTCCATCCAACCTCACTGAGCTCGAGCTGTTTTGCAAGGAGGAATGGGAAAAAATTTCAGTCTCTCGATGTGCAAAACTGATAGAGACATACCCCAAGCGACTTACAGCTGTAATCGTAGCAAAAGGTGGCGCTACAAAGTATTAACTTAAGGGGGCTGAATAATTTTGCACGCCCAATTTTTCCATTTTTGATTTGTTAAAAAAGTTTGAAATATCCAATAAATGTCGTTCCACTTCATGATTGTGTCCCACTTGTTGTTGATTCTTTACAAAAAAATACAGTTTTATATCTTTATGTTTGAAGCCTGAAATGTGGCAAAAGGTCGCAAAGTTCAAGGGGGCCGAATACTTTCGCAAGGCACTTATTTTGTACACGTTTTTATTTATTTTATTATGTGAGATGTCATATGTTTGTTGTAAATGTCATGGTGCTGAACTGGTGGAAGTTGTGAAAAAATTCAATCGTTGGAAGAGTTGCAGAGTTAATTGCAAATTATGTCATTGTTGATTCAAAGATTGTTTCGATAATTAGGCTATTTTCTCTTGAGCCATATGGTCTATCCACTAGAAACTCGTGAAAAATACACAGATATACACTACCGTTCAAAAGTTTGGGGTCACTTAGAAATGTCCTTGTTTTTGAAAGAAAAGCACATTTTTGTCCATTAAAATTACATCAAATTGATCAGAAATACAGTGTAGACATTGTTAATGTTGTAAATGACTATTGTAGCTGGAAACAGCTGATTTTTTAAATGGAAAATCTACTCCATCACTCATGTGTTTCAATGGCACGTTGTGTTAGGTAATCCAAGTTTATCATTTTAAAAGGCTAATTGATCATTAGAAAACCCTTTTGCAATTATGTTAGCACAGCTGAAAACTGTTGTCCTGATTAAAGAAGCAATAAAACGGGCCTTCTTTAGACTAGTTGAGTATCTGGAGAATCAGCATTTGTGGGTTCGATTACAGGCTCAAAATGGCCAAAAACAAAGCACTTTCTTCTGAAACTCATCAGTCTATTCTTGTTCTGAGAAATGAAGGCTATTCCATGCCAGAAATTGCCAAGAAATCTTGTACAACGCTGTGTACTTCTCCCTTCACAGAACAGCGCAAACTGGCTCTAACCAGAATAGAAAGAGGGGTGGGATGCCCCGGTGCACAACTGAGCAAGAGGACAAGTACATTAGAGTGTCTAGTTTGAGAAATAGACAACTCACAAGTCCTCAACTGGCTTTATTAAATAGCACCCGCAAACACCAGTCTTAACGTCAACAGTGAAGAGGCCATTCCGGGATGCTGGCCTAGGCAGAGTTGCAAAGAAAAAGCCATATCTCAGACTGGCTAATAAAAATTAAAGATTAAGATGGGCAAAATAACACAGAAACTGGACAGAGGAAGATTGGAAAAAAGTGTTATGGACAGACAAATCTAAGTTTGAGGTGTTCAGATCACAAAGAAGAACATTCGTGAGATGCAGAAAAAAATGAAAAGATGCTGGAGGAGTGCTTGACGCCGTCTGTCAAGAATGGTGGAGGTAATGTGATGATTTGCGGGTGCTTTGATGGTGGTAAAGTGGGAGATTTGTACAGGGTAAAAGGGATCTTGAAAAAGGAAGGCTATCACTCCATTTTGCAACGCCATGCCATACCCTGTGGACAGCACTTAATTGGAGCCAATGTCCTCCTACAACAGGACAATGACCCAAAGCACAGCTCCAAACTATGCAGCTTGACCGTATGGTACGTAAGAAGTGCCCATCAAGCCAATCCAACTTGTGGGAGGTGCTTCTGGAAGCATGGGGTGAAGTCTCTTCAGATTACCTCAGCAAATTGACAACTAGAATGCCAAAGGTCTGCAAGGCTGTAATTGCTGCAAATGGAGGATTCTTTGACGAAAGCAAAGTTTGAAGGACACAATTATTATTTCAATTAAAAATCATTATTTATAACCTTATCAACATCTTGACTATATTTCCTATTAATTTTGCAACTCATTTCATGTGTGTTTTCATGGAAAACAAGGACATTTCTAACCCTAACCCAAACTTTTGAACGGTAGTAAAAATATTTAGAACAAAATAGAAAGGTACATTTCCAGAAGAAAATGTGGTGTGCTTGCTAGCTTGTTTTAAAGTATGTATGGTTGTTAAATAGGTTATAGTAGTGGTAGTGACTGCAGTAGTAATGGTGGTGACTGGTTATAGTTGAAAAAGTAGGTAAATGGAAAGATTGTTTGATTGGTTGATCGGTTGATTGGATAGGATAAGACAGGATAGTATGAAACATGTAAAAGTGGGTTTGGTGTTTCTAGTTACTGTTGGTGAGTTATTTTATGCAAATTTGTGCACATTTATATAGTTATAGTTTTGAAGAATTTGACGTTAGGATAGCCTGACCATGAGAAAGTTGGTTTTGTGTCTCTAGCTTGGACATTTTATGCAGATTTGAAATGGTTATAGTAAAAAAACAAACATAACTGGCATAAAAAAAATCGGAATGCAAGGAACATCTCAACTTTGGTTTAGTGTTGATAGTTTAAAGTTTAAGAGGAGAAACGTGCCAAAATGTTCAACCTGGACTCAGGGTTAGACATAACATAGTAAATGTAAATCTATCTCCTCCATTTAGTATAATATGCTACGTTTTGTATGGTATGTATTCATTTATGGATGTCCATTATCTGTTTCGTATGATACTGTATGTTTCCGAATGACAATTTGTACTATATATTACAAATTGAAATTCGTACAATATGTCAAGAATTTGCAATACATACGATGTTACGAATTCCAATTAAGCTAATGTTAGCTAGGTGGTTAACGTTAGCTAGGCTAGGGGTTAGGGTTAAGGTTAAGATAAGGTTAAGTGGTTAGGGGAAGGGTTAGCTAACATGCAACTAAGAAGTTGCAAAGTAGTTAAAAAAAGGAGAAAATTGTTGCAAAGTGGCTAACATGCTAAAGTTGTCCGTGGTGAGATTCGAACCCGAAACCTTTGGGTTGCTATATGTTCATATAATAAAGTAAACTTCTGTCTTATGTAACCATACCAAACATAGCATATCACACCAATATGAGTGTATTGTCTTTACTTTTACTATGTTACAACTAGTGTATGAGACCAGGCTGAAATTTCCCCCATGTAAATCAATGGCCCTTTTATTGTCATTGAAATGCATTGGGAGCTCATTTAAATATTGTTGTAGTACAAAAAGTATAAATACTGTCAAAAATATTTTCTCAAGGAATCTAAGCTGGGGCAGTCTGCACATTTGAAAGTTGTTTTCATGTTAATAGCCTGAGTTGTTTAATAGCCAGAGCAGGCAGAATAATAATAATAATAATAAGAATAAGAATCAGTAGTATGTTAGAAATATAGTTGTGTTGTGTTTTGCCTTCAGCACATTAATCCATTATTTTTTATATTCATTCATTTCTTAAAAAGTTATTCAAGTATAAATTACAAACTTGACGTATTCATTTCCAAAATGACCCAAATTGCAGGTAAATTGCAGGTTGTTTTACAACCCTAGTACCAATCAACTTCCATCAAACAAAGTAGAATCCTCTCAACATGTCACAAAGAAGCCTAAGACACTTCTAATCAAAACAATACACTTTTTAGGTAAAAAGCTTTCAACTTCAAAGGACTGTTGATTTCAAGTGCAGACGGAAGAGACAATAATGGCCTGACTCAGCAATGACTACTCAGGACTCAATAGCCAAGGCACTTACTTGAAATGCCAGAGCTGGCTCGGCCTCTGCTATGGTATTTACTTCCAAAGAGCTCTTGGAGGGTGGCTCTGATTGCGTTTTGCAGTCTATGGACCTAAAGAGAAAGGACAGAAAGGACAGTTGAATCAATAATACATGCATTAATTACTCCCTAAACACGATTAAGTCAGAGCACTTTACTTTCTTCAGCTTTCTTGATGATGCTTCAACAGTGTGCAGACCTTCTGAAAGGCTCTTTATTTCCAATGTACTGGTTGTTCAGGGTTTCGTCTTTATAGCGACCGACTGCTCTTAAGCAATGGGCTGCACTACACTAGATTAATTGAATGAGTGTTTTTTGGTTACCTTTTCTGTGATAATGACCATTTCCAATACCACCTGCAGTATATACAGTAAGGCAGACATCTAGTGAATAGGGAGGGGATGTCCTTTAGATGACCTTTTCAGCATGCACAAAAGAGGCGGGGGTGCCTGACTACCGTCATTATAATAGCTATGATTGTGGCCCCACTTAGGTAAAAATATTCTCTCATACTTTGAACTACTTCACAATTCAAGTGAATTAAAGTGAAGAGCGATATTGAAGTGGTGAGTAGAGCAGAGTTTCCCAACTCCGGTCCTCCAGTACCCACAACAGCACACATGTTGTTGTAGCCCCGGACAAACACACCTGATTCAACTTGTCAAGGGCTTTGATGATTAGTTGACAAGTAGAATCAGCTGTTCTTGTCCGGGGCCATAACAAAAATATGTATTTTTGGGGTTACTGGAGGACCGGAGTTGGGAACCACTGGTGTAGAGTATAGTGCAAAGACACAGCAACTTACCAGATTTGTAACTGACATCGATGTAACAGGTGCATGAAGGTTACTTACCACAGAAGTTCACTGGAGGAGTTTTTCGATGAACCCCGTCTCTCCAATTTCCACTTTCTGCTGCTGTTTCGTTCAGTGTGGACATTGAGCTCCTCCCATTTCTCCAAAGGAGAGGCAATGTTGACTGAAAAGAGCAATCACAGAGAAATCAGTTTAACAGCAAGCTAAATAAAATAAAATTGCCAACTGGACAGATCCATGACAGAGACATGCGTTTTTCTTGTAAATGACACCCAGGGTTATTATGAAACTCTATGTCATTAATTAATCAAACTAAGCATTGTCTGACTTGCTACGCATTGTTAGAACTCAGTTGAAGAGTAAAAGGCTTTAACCTCCTCAACTTGCTAATGGGAAACTAATCGTCTGTTACCTCTTAATCTATTTTAAGATGATCTGTTCATTACTTACTGCCTGATCCTCCTTCGGATGATCTTGAACATGAACAAGGTCAACTCCTTTGGACTTCATAAGGGAAACTCATTTGGACTTCATAAGGGAAACTTTTCAATGTGGCAAGGTTGTTTAAGCGTTTAGGAGACTGGGGACGTGAGGTTAATACCATTCCTGGTTTAATGTTATGAAAATGGCAATGAGTTATGCTCTAGATATTAGGTAGTCATGACGACATGATACAAAGTAAATTCTGCGTAACTATTGGCTGTAAGAGATCATCCTTTAAACCTGCACCTAAGTCTTCATCTACACAGCTGTTTGTTTAGTCATACTTGAAAGTGACAATGGCCACTAAACATGATGAGGGACATAGTTGTGGTCCAACAGCCAGTTTAGATCATTATAGTCGGGCAAACCAAAAATGTATCCTGACAAGCGCCATCGAGAGTTTATAGTCAATCCCTCATACATGACATGAGGAATCACTATAAATTGACAATAGTTTCAGTGGTAAACCATCTGGGTAGAAAGAGCAGACGCTCTGAGCTATCCAATCAGGACCAAGAATACTGCTACTGGTAAACCATTTTGGTAGAAAGAGCAGACGCTTTGAGCTATCCAATCAGGACCAAGACTACTGCTACTGGTAAACCATTTTGGTAGAAAGAGCAGATGTTCTGAGCTATCCAATCAGGACCAAGACTACTGCTACTGGTAAACCATTTTGGTAGAAAGAGCAGACGCTCTGAGCTATCCAATCAGGGCCAAGACTACTGCTACTGGTAAACCATCTTGGTAGAAAGAGCAGATGCTCTGAGCTATCCAACCAGGACCAAGACTACTGCTACTGGTAAAACTCTCTCCGCAGACGCTGTGAGTAAGGCCTTTAAACAGGTCAACATTCACAAGGCCGCAGGGCCAGACGGATTACCAGGACGTGTACTCTGAGGTTGTGCTGACCAACTGGCAAGTGTCTTCACTGACATTTTCAACCTCTCCCAGTCTGTAATAACAACATGTTTCAAGCAGACCACCATAGTCCCTGTGCCCAAGAACACTAACGTAACCTGCCTAAATTACTACCAACCCCAGTGTACCTGAGTCAAGTGACACTCTTTCAGGAGTGTGGGGACAGGGGACAGTCTGCTCTACATCCACCTGGATCAGCTCGGTCTCGTCCGTCGTCTTTTTCCGGTGAGGCATGTTCTTAGGCCCGTCCCCACGTGACAACAGAGGGCTCTTCTTGTCCTGCTTGCTGTTCCTTCTCTCTCCGGGCTCGCTGAGGTCCAATAGGTCCAATGTGGAGGACAGAACTGGAGGGGGAAATCATACTATAGTGAACAAAAATATAAACGCAACATGTAAAGTGTTGGTCCCATGTTTCATGAGCTGAAATATTAAGAGCCCAGAAATGTTCTGTACACACAAAAAGCTTATTTCTCTCAAATATTGTTGACAAATTTGTTTACATCCCTGTTAGTGAGCATTTATCCTAATCCATCAACCTGACAGGTGTGGTATATCAAGAAGCTGGTTAAATTATGATCATTACACATGTGCACGTTGTGTGGGGACAATAAAAGCACACTCTAAAATGTGAATTTTTTTCACACAATACATCTGCCACAGATGTATCAAGTTTTGCGGGTGTGTGCAATTAGCCTGCTAACTGCAGGAATGTCCACCAGAGCTGTTGCCAGAGAATTTAATGTTCATTTCTATACCATAAGCCGCCTCCAATGTTGTTTAGAGAATTTGGCAGTACGTCCAACCTGCCTCAAAACCGCAGACCACATGTAACCACGTCAGCCCAGGAACTCCGGCTTCTTCACCTGAGGGATCATCTGAGACCAGCCAACCGGACAGCTGATGAAACTGAGGAGTATTTCTATCTTTAATAAAGTCCTTTTGTGGGGAAAAACTCATTCTGATTGGCTGAGCCATACTCTCCAGTGTGAGGGCCTGGCTCCCAAGTGGGTGGGCCTATGCCCTCCCAGGCCAAACCATGGCTGAGCACCTGCCCAGTCATGTGAAATCCATAGATTAGGGCTTAATTAATTAATTTCAATTCACTGATTTCCTTATATGAACTGTAACTCAGTAAAATCGTTGAAATTGTTGCTTTTATATCTTTGTTCAGTATAGTTTAGCTTCTTGGTAGATCAGTTCAAATCTTTGCTTTACAGAGACTCATCTCCCTTAAAGCAGTCAAGACAAACCTAATTAACATTCCTCAACAGACTTGTGACTCTGAAATTAGTGACTCAAGGAGGGATTCATTACGAGACATAATTTTTCACGTCATTGTTGATTTACACACATTTTTTATTTGCAACTCTGGTAAACAATCAGTAACAGTTTTACCTCACATTTCTCTGCACATTGTTGAGTGAATACCTTGTCAAGGGTATTACTTCCATCGGTTGCCCCCTGGTTAGGTACTTCCAGGAGTTTCTCTACCTCACTGAAGATCTAAGTATACTTTGATGGCCAGACTGGGGACAGCTAAGGCAGCCTTGGCGGAGCTTTTCTGTTTGGTAAATTAAGCAATTTAATCCCAGACCATTAGACCGGTAAGGACAAGGACAGGGACCCCTTTCTTAATGGTAAAGGCTTTTTTTGTCCATGTTCATTTAACCACTCACAGCCTGTAGTATGAGAATGAAAACGCCCTTCCCGCCTTAATAATGATGTCTTGATAGTCAGGTTTCATTTTGATAAAGGTAGCGGCGGCAGGTAGTCTAACGGTTAACAGCGTTGGGCCAGTAACCGAAAGGGCGCTGGTTTGAATCCCCGAACCAACTAGGTGAAAAAGCAGTCTGTGGCCTTGTGCAAGGCACTTAACCCTAATTGCTCTGGATAAGAGTGTCTACTAAAATTGTAATAGTTTAATTAACTACCAAGTCAAGGGGCATCTCAGATGCAAACTCAATTTATTGGAGTAAATTAATTTACATTGTGAGTATATTACCATGTTGAGTTATTTAACCCTTGTTTTACCAGGTAAGTTGACTGAGAACACATTCTCATTTACAGCAATAGTTACAGGGGAGAGGAGGGGGATAAATGAGCCAATTTTAAACTGAGGATGATTAGGTGGCCATGATGGTATGAAGGCCAGATTGGGAATGGGATCTTTAGAGAACACAGAGGGTCAGGACACCCGTTTAATGTCCCATCCGAAAGACGGCTATTTAAAAAAAAAAAGTACCTTAATTTAACTAGGAAAGTCAGTTAAGAACAAATTCTTATTTACAATGACTGCCTACTGGGGAACAGTGGGTTATAACTGCCTTGTTCAGGGGCAGTACAACAGATTTCTACCTTGTCAGCTCAGGGATTTGATATAGCAACCTTTCAGTTATTAGCCCAACGCTCTAACCACTAGGCTACCTGCATAGATAGATTTAACAGATGAAAACAAATAAAGGCTAGTTTATTGTCAGGTGCTGAATTGCAGTGTGTGAAGAACACTTAATAATGTCCGTGTCGTTCCTTTTGTAAATGCACAATTTTGTGTATTAAACTGTGGCTTTTTTTTGCATTTGTTAAACCTAGTTTGTTAGCGTAAAAGTGTGAGGGAGTGCCTCCCGGGTGGCGCAGTGGTTAAGGGCACTGTACTGCAGCGCCAGCTGTGCCATCAGAGTCCCTGGGTTAGTGCCCAGGCTCTGTTGTAACCGGCAGCAACCGGGAGGTCCGTGGGGCAACGCACAATGTCGCCCGGGTTAGGGAGGGCTTGGTCGGTAGGGGTGTCTTTGTCTCATCACGCACCAGTGACTCCTGTGGCGGGCTGGGCGCAGTGTGTGCTCACCAAGGTGGCCAGGTGCATGGTGTTTCCTCTGGTGCATTGGTGCTGCTGTCTTCTGGGTTGGATGTGTGCTGTGTTAAGAAGCAGTGCGGCTTGGTTGGGTTGTGTATCAGAGGACGCATGACTTTCAACCTTTGTCTCTCCCGAGCCCGTACGGGAGTTGTAGCGATGAGACAAGATAGTAGCTACTACAACAATTGGATACCATGAAATTGGGGAGAAAAAGGGGTAAAATAAAAAACGCTATCTTAATACATGTTCTTATTTACGTTTCTGCTCTTTTGCTCACCAGTATTTCTACTTGCACATCATCATCTGCTCATTTATCACTCCAGTGTTAATTTGCTAAATTATAATTACTTCGCTACTATGGCCTATTTATTGCCTACCTCCTCATGCCATTTGCACACACTGTATATAGATATTTTTTTCTATTGTGTTATTGACTGTATGTTTGTTTATTCCATGTAACTCTGTGTTGTTGTTTGTGTTGCACTGCTTTGCGTTATCTTGGCCAGGTCGCAGTTGTAAATGAGAACTTGTTCTCAACTAGCTTATCTGTAAGAGCTAGCATTATATTGCTGTGATTTCCCTCACCATACAACTGGGCTCCTGAGTGGTGCAGTGGTCTAAGGCAATACATCTCAGTGCAAGAGGCTACACTACAGTCCCTGGTTTAAATCCAGGCTATATCACATCTGGCTATGATTGGGAGTCACGTAGGACCTTGCACAATTGACCCAGTGTTGTTGGGGTAGGCTGTCATTGTAAATAAGAATTTGTTTTTAAACTGACTTGCCTAGTTAAATAAAGGATAAATTACAGACATGATCAGCCTCTGCTGTGTGCACACATATCTCTGTAAATAACAATGTGTGTGCAGAACACTTAAGAAAGTCCACGTAGGTCCTTTTGTAAATAACACACTGCTGTTTTATGATAAACGAACGGGATGCTCCTCTGAATGTTATCTGAAGGTAATTAGTGTGTGCTGCTCCTTGATATCTCTGTGCTCCTCAAATTAGGAATGCAATTAGAAATCAGAGGAAGCGCTTGTGGGAGATGGAGACGTCGCCTGAAGTGTTATCTGTGTCAGGAGAAAAGCCATGTCCTGAAAGAAACCAAGATGGTTGACCTTGAGTCTACTTGAGATGACCTTGAGGCTACTTGAGATGATGAGGTTGTCTCCAAATAGTCTTGCCAGCTGGAAGGCATATTTGACGTGTATTGTGTGTATGTCATACGAAGGATAGTATACCGTTTCTATCGTAGCGTTCTGAGCTTCTCTATTGAGTCATTGAAGTGATTGAGTCCACATTGTCATGGACATGTTAAAGTTTATATTTCAGTTGTTGACATGGTCTGTTGGATTTTGTGGTCAGTTCACTTTTAGTGAAGATACTGTGTACATTCTATCTGAACACATAATATCTCACAGTTACAGGTACAACGTTCTTTATTGCAGTTTATTGTGGTCAGGTAAAGTCATGTTTGTGTAAATCGTTTTTCAAAATGTGTAATAATATCCACATGGCAGTCATTGACACTGAAATATAGTACATGGATATTGCATTGATAAATAGACAATAAAACACAAGTTAAAAATATAAGTGAAAAACATGACAATATTTACATCATTAACGTTTGGGGATACTCAAGAGAACAATGAATGGAGTCTCAGTGGATCTTTCGCAAGATAGGTTTTTTTTTTCTAGCCTATTGGAAATAAAATTGTCCATTGGTATTGTCAAGAGTTGATAATTTGTGTTAGACTTTTGTATCGTGACAGCTCAACCTGTGGATATTACTGACAAGCGAGTCACTGTTGTTTCCTATGTTTCACTCTCTACGGCGCCACTGACCTTCGGTTGGGAGCCGATCGTCTAAATGACTAATTTTAAATCATCCCAATCTACTCTGTGTGACTACACAGCAGGGAATCAGACCGCCGTAACTCCTGACATTAGCTAGAACAACTGACAGAAAAAAAAGCCCATGCTTTTAGTTACAGTACTTTCCTCGACACACTAACAACAGAATGAACTGGCCGTGTCTGTATACTTAATCATTTCAGACACTGAGACTGAAAACGAGCAGAAGGCGGTGGCCTCTCACCCTATTGGATCAAACAGTAGGTTCTGACAGTAGGCAGGACAAGGTTCATCTATAAACTACCCCTTTATAGAGATGACCTCCATTTAATCATTTTTTTGTTTGTTGTTTTTTTGACTGTTGTCGTTGTTGTTTAAGGTCTAAATTAATAACGTGGTAAAAACTGAGTTGGTAATCTGCTACATGAGCTTCGTTCTGTGACTGTGTCCATACGGCTATCGTGTAACATTGCTACGGTATGTTGTCAGAACTTTGTATTATGCATTGAGTAGAGTAAATATTGATGACCACGCTGAAACAATAATACAATTCCCCTGATGTAACTTTAAAGTAGTCCTCTATGACATTAACTTCAGTCAACTTATATAGTGTTACTCCCTTTCACATACCCTGTTACCAAAAAACAGATATGAGGTCTGTGAAAATGGAGCTCTGTTTTTCCAGGTCAATTCATTAACAGTTCCATTGTTAATTTTATTTATTTCACCTTTATTTAACCAGGTAGGCTAGTTGAGAACAAGTTCTCATTTACAACTGCGACCTGGCCAAGATAAAGCAAAGCAGTGCGACTAAAACAACAACACAGAGTTGGAATGGAATAAACAAAACATACAGTCAATAACACAATAGAAAAATCTATACATAGTGTGTGCAAATTAAGTGAGGAGGTAAGACAATAAATAAGTCATAGTGGCTAAGTAATTACAATTTAGCATTAACACTGGAGTGATAGATGTGCAGATGAGGATGTGCAGTAGAGATACTGGTGAGTAAAAGAGCAGAAAAAAAACTAAATATGGGGATGAGGCAGGTAGTTTGGGCTATTTACAGATGGGCTATTTACAGATGGGCTGTGTACAGCTGCAGCGATCGGTATGCTGCTCTGACAGCTGATGCTTGAAGTTAGTGAGGGGGTTTAACAGCTCTCTTATTTGAATTGCAAACAGCCAACCCCCGCCCCCCATGGTTAAACAAAACACACCACCCCTCACAAATTTCTGGTTCAAACTGATATGTATAAAAGGGGGTATACATGCAAGAAAGTTGTAAATAAGGGTATGTTTGAAAGGGGGTCATATCAACATGGCTTTATTGTTATTATTATTATTATTATTATGTCTGAAATAGGTCATCATGTTATGAAACGCCAATGGCCAATGCATGAAGCGGCTACTACAGCTGTCGGGGCTGGGTAGACAGAGAGGAGAGGGAGGTCGGTGGAGGTACCTGCTGTGTTCGAAGTCACTAGGCGGGCAGCGCCATGGCACTTGGTCTCACAGAGAAAGTCGTCGATGGAGGGGCTTAGCAGGGGGCGGCTCTCTTGTTGCTCACTCACCAGCTGCAAGTGCAAACAGACGACACTGCTTAAAATCACACACAAAATATGCCTTTTTGGCCCTTTTCCTGGAAATGTCAACGTGACCGAGACATTATGATAACAAGTAGTGATGTGTCACTTCATTGGCCATTTGAAACAGTGCATCATGTAATTCAAACAAAGTGATGACACGACCTGACGTGACCTACCAATCCCCCACTAGTTCATGAGTGTTCTGTTTTACCCTTTAAGTGCTGACCACATTGCCCACGTTGACCACATACATGTCATTCAATAATTCCATCCAAACGTCTGGTGCGCGTCAACAAGCGTCTGCGTAGCCAGGTGCTAAAATAGAACTTGATTGTATTTTTTACACTTGATGCGCTGCAAGTCCCGCCTCTCCCATCTCCTCATTGGTTATTAGGAGCATATAGAGTACCCATGTGGGTTATTGGAAGATGAACTGAGGTCCACACTCCAGTCCAGTTGGTGGTGGTAATGCACCTTAAAGTTGTTTGCCAACTCTATATAAAGTCCACAGAAGAAGAAGACTGAAGGAGGAGAGATTACTAGAAATTAACTCGGTTTCCCCTTTCATCTGTGTATTAATTGTCAGAGTAGAGAACTCACAATTTTGTGTGACTCAAAATGTGTCAAAATTCTACAAAGATCCAGAAAAAAATGACATTTTTTCCCCAGTAAAATAACAACCTAATGTTTATATCCCAGGACAAATGATCTAGCAACAGCAAGCTAGCTAGCTAAATGTCCATGAATGTTTAATGCATTTCGACTTGTCCCCAAATTAATATAGTTGGTACAGAGTTTGTTTTGATATTTCAACTTGAGTCTCCTGAACGTGTCTGGACAAAATCAATATGCGTGCGATGGCAAACTCATATGCTCTGTCTAGTCAGCATGAATAGGCTCAGTTGAATGTTAGCTTTGTGAATCCTTCATCTGCCTCTCCCAGTGTTCTATCCAGACTAGCTGAGGAGACTAACCTCTCCCAGTGTTCTATCCAGTCTAGCTGAGGAGACTAATCTCTCCCAGTGTTCTATCCAGACTAGCTGAGGAGTCTAACCTCTCCCAGTGTTCTATCCAGTCTAGCTGAGGAGACTAATCTCTCCCAGTGTTCTATCCAGACTAGCTGAGGAGTCTAACCTCTCCCAGTGTTCTATCCAGTCTAGCTGAGGAGACTAATCTCTCCCAGTGTTCTATCCAGTCTAGCTGAGGAGACTAATCTCTCCCAGTGTTCTATCCAGACTAGCTGAGGAGTCTAACCTCTCCCAGTGTTCTATCCAGTCTAGCTGAGGAGACTAATCTCTCCCAGTGTTCTATCCAGACTAGCTGAGGAGTCTAACCTCTCCCAGTGTTCTATCCAGTCTAGCTGAGGAGACTAATCTCTCCCAGTGTCCTATCCAGACTAGCTGAGGAGTCTAACCTCTCCCAGTGTTCTATCCAGACTAGCTGAGGAGTCTAACCTCTCCCAGTGTTCTATCCAGTCTAGCTGAGGAGACTAATCTCTCCCAGTGTCCTATCCAGACTAGCTGAGGAGTCTAACCTCTCCCAGTGTTCTATCCAGACTAGCTGAGGAGACTAACCTCTCCCAGTGTCCTATCCAGACTAGCTGAGGAGTCTAACCTCTCCAAGTGTCCTATCCAGACTAGCTGAGGAGACTAATCTTTCCCAGTGTCCTATCCAGACTAGCTGAGGAGTCTAACCTCTCCCAGTGTCCTATCCAGACTAGCTGAGGAGACTAATCTTTCCCAGTGTTCTATTCAGACTAGCTGAGGAGACTAATCTCTCCCAGTGTACTATCCAGACTAGCTGAGGAGACTAACCTGTCCCAGTGTTCTATTCAGACTAGCTGAGGAGACTAATCTCTCCCAGTGTACTATCCAAACTAGCTGTGACTAGCTGAGGAAGAGACTTACTGGGTGTGTCCCCAAGTGTAATTGCTCAGCCATTAGCAGTTGTTTATCTCAGTTCCCAAACACATGCTGAAGTTAATCACCTTGCCTGTGAGGCATCCTGGACTGTCGCTGTAGGTTTGCCAACACTGCTGTGGCATAGGTTACATCCCATCCATCATAATTACCCCTGAAGTAGTTGCTCTAGTGACAAAAATGATTCAAAATATGGATTTGTTTTGATATAAAAATAGCCCCACCATCATTATTGTCTGCTTGTACAATGCTTTCGAAGAGGAAACATGACATTTGCCATCCCTGATCTCCAGAGCAATTTTTTTTCAGGCAGAAACTTAATGATACAAAAGCTGAATAACAGATGCACATCCAGGTGTGTTCAGCAGGTGCTGGAGTTATAGGTGAACTCATGAACAATAAACAGGACAATGCCACACACTGCTGCTCATGCTCCCAGGTGATTTTTATTGTAACAACGTTTTGTTCTTAGGTCTTCATCAGGCATCCATATCCCAGCTGGGGTTGGAAGGACCATACATAGGGGCAGTGCTCAGTGACATCACTTCCTGAAGCAGGAAGTAAAAACATATAACATAGGTTCACAATATCAACATTCAATATATAAAAATATATAATCATACATGAAGAATGTGATCAATATTTACAGTCAAAAGTTTGAACACACCTACTCATTCAAGTGTTTTTCTTTATTTTTTCTATTTTCTACATTGTAGAATAATAGTGAAGACATCAAAACTATGAAATAACACATGGAATCATGTAGTAACCAAAGAAGTGTTAAACAAACCAAAATCTATTTTAGATTTGAGATTCTTCAAAATAGCCACCTTTGCCTTGATGACAGCTCTGCACACTCTTGGCATTCTCTCAACCAGCTTCATGAGGAATGCTTTTCCAACAGTCTTGAAGGAGTTCACACATATACTGAGCACTTGTTGGCTGCTTTTCCTTCACTCTGTGGTCCAACTCATCCCAAACCATCTAAATTGGGTTGAGGCCAGGTGATTGTGGAAGCCAGGTCATCTGATGCAGCACTCCATCACTCTCCTTGGTCAAATAACCCTTACACAGCCTGGAGGTGTGTTTTGGGTCATTGTCCTGTTGGAAAAAAAATGATAGTCCCAATAAGCGCAAACCCGATGGGATGGCATATCTCTACAGAATGCGGTGGTAGCCATGCTGGTTAAGTGTACCTTGAATTCTAAATAAATCGCTGACAGTGTCACCAGCAAAGCACCCCCACACCATCACACCTCCTCCTCCATGCTTCACGTTTGGAACCACACATGCAGAGATAATCCGTTCACCCACTCTGCGTCTCACAAATACATGGCGGTTGGAACCAAAAATCTCCAATTTGGACTCCAGACCAAAGGAAAAATTTCCACTGTCTAATGTCAATTGCTCGTGTTTCTTGGCCTAAGCAAGTCTCTTCTTCTTATTGGTGTCCTTTAGTAGTTGTTTCTTTGCAGCAATTCGACCATGAATGCCTGATTCACACAGTCTCCTCTGAACAGTTGATGGTGAGATGTGCCTGTTACTTGAACTCTGTGAAGCATTTATTTGGGATACAATTTCTGAGGCTGGTAACTCTAATGAATTTATCCTCTGCAGCAGAGGTAACTCTGGGTCTTCCTTTCCTGTGGCGGTCCTCATGAGAGCCAGTTTCATCATAGCGCTTGATGGTTTTTGCGACTGCACTTGAAAAAACGTTCAAAGTTCTTGACATTTTTCGTATTGACTGAGCTTCATGTCTTAAAGTAATGATGGACTGTCGTTACTCTTTGCTTATTTGAGCTGTTCTTGCCATAATATGGACTTGGTCTTTTACCAAATAAGGCTAGCTCTGTATACCCCCCTACCTTGTCACCACACAACTGATTGGCTCAAACGCATTAAGAATGAAAGAAATTTCACAAATGAACTTTTAAGAAGGCACACCTGTTAATGGAAATGCATTCCAGGTGACTACCTCATGATGCTGGTTAAGAGAATGCCAAGAGTGTGCAAAGCTGTCATCAAGGTGAAGGGTGGCTATTTGAATCTCAAATATGAAATATTTTTTGGTTACTACATGTGTTATTTCATAGTTTTGATGTCTTCACTATTATTTGGCAATGTAGAAAATTGTAAAAAGAAAGAAAAACACTTGAATGACTAGGTGTGGTCTGAAACTATTGACAGGTAGTGTGTGTGTATATATATACCGTTGAAGTCGGAAGTTTACATACACTTAGGTTGGAGTCATTAATACACCACACATTTCTTGTTAACAAACTATAGTTTTGGCAAGTTGGTTAGGACATCTACTTTGCGCATGACACAAGTAATTTTTCAAAAAATTGTTTATAGACAGATTATTTCACTTATAATTCACTGTATCACAATTCCAGTGGGTCAGAAGTTAACATACACTAAGCTGACTGTGCCTTTAAACAGCTCGGAAAATTCCAGAAAATGATGTCATGGCTTTAGAAGCTTCTGATAGGCTAATTGACATCATTTGAGTCAATTGGAGGTGTACCTGTGGATGTATTTCAAGGCCAACCTTCAAACTCAGTGCCTCTTTGCTTGACACCATGGGAAAATCAGCCAAGACCTCAGAAAAATAATTGTAGACCTCCACAAGTCTGGGTCATCCTTGGGAACAATTTCCAAACGCCTGAAGGTTCATCTGTACAAACAATAGTAAGCAAGTATAAACACCATGGGACCATGCAGCCATCATACCGCTCAGGAAGGAGACGCGTTCAGTCTCCTGGAGATGAACGTACTTGGGTGCGAAAAGTGCAAATCAATCCCAGAACAACAGCAAAGAATCTTGTGAAGATGCTGGAGGAAACAGGTACAAAAGTATCTATATCCACAGTAAAATGAGTCCTATATCGACATAACTTGAAAGGCCACTCAGCAGGGAAGAAGCCACTGCTCCAAAACCACCATAAAAAAGCCAGACTACGGTTTGCAACTGCACATGGGGACAAAGATCGTACTTTTTGGAGAAATGTCCTCTGGTCTGATGAAACAAAAATAGAACTGTTTGGCCATAATGACCATCATTATGTTTGGAGGAAAAAGGGGGAGGCTTGCAAGCTTAAGAACACCATCCCAACCGTGAAGCACGGGGGTGGCAGCATTATGTTGTGGGGGTGCTTATCTGCAGGACAGACTGGTGCACTTCACAAAATAGATGGCATCACGAGGGAGGAAAATTATGTGGATATATTGAAGCAACATCTCAAGACATCAGTCAGGAAGTTAAAGCTTGGTCGCAAATGGGTCTTCCAAATGGCAAGCATACTTCCAAAGTTGTGGCAACAAAGTCAAGGTATTGGAATGGCCATCACAAAGCCCTGACCTCAAACCTATAGAACATTTGTGGGCAGAACTGAAAAAGTTTGTGCGAGCAAGGAGGCCTACAAACCTGACTCAGTTACACCAGCTCTGTCAGGAGGAATGGGCCAAAATTCACTCAACTTTTTGTGGGAAGCTTGTGGAAGGCTACCTGAAACATTTGACTCATGTTGAACAATTTAAAGGCAATGCTACCAAATACTAATTGAGTGTATGTAAACTTCTGACCCACTGGGAATGTGATGAAAGAAATAAAAGCTGAAGTAAATACTACTACTACTACTACTATTCTGACATTTCACATTCTTAAAATAAAGTGTTGATCCTAACTGACCTAAGACGGGGAATTTTTACCAGGATGAAATGTCAGGAATTGTGAAAAACTGAGTTTAAATGTATTTGGCTAAGGTGTATGTAAACATCCGACTTCAACTGTGTGTGTGTGTATGTATATATGTGTATATATATATATATATATATATATATATATGATAGACAATTTTCAATTAGGGTAAAAACAAGAGACTAGTTTGGACATTTTGGAACTTTAAAAACGTTTTTAAGTCAAACTCCTCGTTAAGGCCAAGAGTAGATAATGTGTTGAGCCTGTGGATCCAGAAAGTGTCCCTTTGAAGATGTTTCCTCTCAATGTCCCCTCCCTGTGTGACATCTTGAAGACTTCTATTCCAATGCATCCCAGAGAGCTAATAGGATGTGAGAATCTTAATGATGGCACTAAAATATGTATTACTAGCCATGAGGTTGCACACAGCCTGCCATACGCTTGATATGAAAGGTGATGCCCACGGCTTCATGATCCGTCTGTATGTGCTCAATGTGTGGCTCTAACAATAACAGATGTTCCCGCAACTATATTTTCTGGGAATTAATGATGTGGCTGTTTATTAGCCATTACGGCCAAATTGAAAACAAAAACTTTTAACCCTTTTTAGGCAACTTGGACATTATCCAATTATGGTTACGGTTATGAAAAATGTCACATACGTTTGTTTACATTTTATGTTTGCTGGGGAGAACCATTTGAGTTCAAAGATGCTGGAACTGTAATAGCTAAGTGTTGCACAGAGGCACCTCCAGCCAGGATTTCAGGATCGATGGTTTTATATTGGATGCCTTACTCTATTTCACCCTCTAAACCGCAAAACGTATCTTCCTACAGTATATTTGCAAGCAGAATATGGGCCCTTAATGAGAAAAGTGAATCATTTCGGAGCCCCCGTCACTTAATTAGATGATCTCCACTTATTCAATTAAAAAAGGCGCCTCTCTTTTGGCAAAAATATAAAAAGATTGCTGACATTAATGGGAATTATTAAAGGGACAGACCTCATCCGGGAAATGACAACCGATGGCTCAGAGAAGCACTGAGAGAAGCCCTGCCGGGCCATTATAGACATGCGGGACACAGAATAACAAACTGCTCTGTTTATTGCTTATTCATCATTATAAACTCGGTGGTTCGAGCCCTGAATGCTGATTGGCTGACAGCCGTGGTTTATCAGGTTGCCATTCCTGTAATATAACAATGTTGGGTGAATCAGTGCTACCTCAGGCCATGCAAGAGTTACATTCTTGTTATGTCACCAGTCAGCTCCTGATGAAATCAAGTGGACATTTTTCAAATATCAAACTTTAAGCTTAATGTAGGCAGTGGCTAGCGAAGTAATCGCACAAGCAATCACAACATGCTGTTAAACAGATTTCAAAATGGCAGGCATTTCATCCCTCTCTCTGGTATTGTCCATTTGATCATCGTTTGTTCCCGTGTTCATCGAAGAGAGAAGAGAGAGGCAGTCTCTTAACATTTCATTCATTCACCATTGTCATTATTGTTGGTCAGACCACCAGTGTATTTCCATGTCCTGACCCTGTGAGTGACATATACAGGGTGGTCCTAAGGCAGGGTTGTCAAATTCATTCCATGGAGGGCGTAGTGTCTGCTGGTTTTTGTCTTTTTCCTTTTAATTGAGACCTAGATAACCGGGTGAGGGGAGCTCCTAACCTTAATTGATCAATTACGTTTGACACGTGTCCTACACTAAAACAAAATGAGGGGTTCAACAAGGGTTCTTCTAAGATCCTGAAAGACCCCCAAAAGGTTATTTCAAGAACCCCATAGGAGGTGGGGGTCATCAAGTTGGTGCAAATGGACAGAAAATGGACACAACTCAATGGATATCGATCAACAAGGAGGTTAAAATATGTTGGCTATGAGAATATGTTGGCTATGAGAATATGTTGGATATGAGAATATGTTGGCTATGAGAATATGTTGGATATAAGAATATGTTGAAGGCTAGCTGTTTTGTGTTCAGATGACTGAACTGCTCACTTCTGTATCAGTGTCTGCAGTCAAACAGACGAGGAGGCATACAAAGGTATGTCAATTGGTATTGGTATGTTATGCAGATCACATGTACCATCCTCCTCCCTGACCTCTTCAATGAATATCCCATAGGCCTCGACATTATGTGGTATGTGCATTAAAACCATACAGTCTTTTTCGTTAACATTTTCCACAAAATCTAAAGTATGAACACTGTTGTGTGCATGTTTTGTTAAATCATCTGTATAGTTACTATTTTTGGGGTGGGGATTCACAGACTTCACACTCCCTACACCTCTGACGAATATAACTGTTCAATCAACATGCACTGTAAAATCATTCTGGCTATGGATACGGAGAACGTCAACACATTAACATCAACACGCCAGAGGATAAACCCATTGGACTTGGGGCTCTGCTGGGAGTTTACTTCATATTTAGAATGTTTAATTGTGCTTTGCCACTAAAATCATAATAAACACTGACAATTTAAAAAATGGTGCTATTGTTGTTATTGTTATGTTTATTATTATTATTAATCATAAGGGAGGGGTTAGTTAAAAAAAATGTACCCCAAAAGGTTCTTCAAAAGGTTATTTGTGGATCCATTAAAAGGGGTTCTTTGAAGAAGGAGAAGGGGTTCCCCATCAGTTTCAATGTGAAGAACCCCTAAAGAATACTCCAGAAACCTTTTCTTTTTAGAGTGTAGTGTGTCCATGATGGAAGCTATTGGAAAGATGTGTCCATCATGGAGACCCTGGGACTTCCCTGTAGATGTCACTCACACAGTCAGGTGAAGGCTAGCGGCACATGTAAATACACTGTGCACACATCGTAGGAAGCCCTTCGAGACCCGGGATATAAAGGCCAATGGCAAATTTAAATCCATTCAAAGTTTAAATTCCATTCATGGACGCATGTGCCTGTGTAACTTTTGACAACACTTTCAACTTTGCCGACGGTGATCAGTGGGGAACATCTGTCGGTGAATAACGATTTATTTCCGTCACATTTGCGTAATGTTCACAGAGGACAAGCATTATGTGATGCATTATGGAGAGACGGCTTGTGAAACTCCATGATGTTCACGTGATGATCGCCCATAAAGGTAGTCTTCCTTCAATGCCTCCCATCTATTTAGCGTCAAATAAGACAAATTGCGGTGCCAGGATGCAGGCCAAAAACCTTGTCTGTAGACGAGTGTGCGTCGTGAGGTGGATCATCACTAACTGTAGCTCTTAATGGGATTCCTAACCCTTCCTTTCCCTTGACAGAATAGTGTAATTTAAGGTCAGTTTTCACACAGAGGGGTTTCGCAATTAAATTCCCTGACATTTTGAATTGATGAGATAACATACCAATTATGAACTAATTGGATATGGGGTCTCCCTCACACTACTGAATTATATTGTGCTACGTTTTATGGGTTAAGTACGTAGCCTATTGAACCATAAAGAGATAAATAATTGACATCACTAAGAGCCCTACTGAATGAAAGTTGGTAACTAACTTTCCAGTATGAAGGGGTTTTCTTGCTCGGCACACATGCACGTTGGACACATTCACACAGTGCAACAAAAATAATCCAAATGTCTTATCGATTCAAGAAAATGCTTTCGTACATATTTTATTTCTTATTTCTATTTAATATGTGTTTTTGTTCTACCTTCTGTTATTTTTGTGTGCTACATGGATATCTATTACTGCATTGTTGGGTTTAGAGCTTACCAAGAAAGGCATTTCACAGTACTTGTGCACATGACGTTAAAACTGGAAACTTTTATCCAGGAACCTGGTTAGGCCTATTCCTTTTTCATATTCAGCTTCAAGTTTTATCTCTATATATACGGGATACACATGGATACACCAGTGGAGGCTACCTGACATGATGACTCCTTGCTGTCCCCAGTCCACCTGACCGTGCTGCTGCTCCAGTTTCAACTGTTCTGCCTTATTATTATTCGACCATGCTGGTCATTTATGAACATTTGAACATCTTGGCCATGTTCTGCTATAATCTCCACCCGGCACAGCCAGAAGAGGACTGGCCACCCCACATAGCCTGGTTCCTCTCTAGGTTTCTTCCTAGGTTTTGGCCTTTCTAGGGAGTTTTTCCTAGCCACCGTGCTTCTACACCTGCATTGCTTGCTGTTTGGGGTTTTAGGCTGGGTTTCTGTACAGCACTTTGAGATATCAGCTGCTGTACGAAGGACTATATAAATACATTTGATTTGATTTGATTTGATTTGCTGAGGGGAGGATGGCTCATAATAACGACTGGAATGAAATAAATGGTATTCACTCCATTCCAGTTATAATACTCCCTTCCAGCCTTTATTATGAGCTGTCCCTCCCCTCAGCAGCCATCCATCCTCCAACGAAATGCTTACTTGCAGGTTCCTTCTCAACAATGCCACATCAATAACAGATAATACAATATAAGAATATGAACATAAAGTAAAAGGCTCAGTAGAAAATAAAATAAACATTTTGGCATAATTACAATGCAGGAAGGCAACAATTAATAGTGCAATGTTAACACGTGTTTTGTGGAAGTGGGATTGGGGGGAAAGTATTTAAATTATTAAGTATTTAGCCCTCCCAGAGTCTGGAAGCAGCAGCAGATGGGCGAGTGAGCGAGTGAGTGAGTGAGTGAGTGAGTGAGTGAGTGAGTGCATGTGCGGAGAATCAGAGCATGGAGGTCAGTCCAGTTCAAGTGTTCAGCAGTCTGATGGCTTGTAGATAGAAACTGTCTCTGAGCCTGTTGGTGTCAGACCTCATGCTGCGATACCGTCTGCTCGACGATAAGGGAGAGAGCAGCTCGTGGCTGGGGTGTGTTGGGGTCCTTGATGATGCTGCAGGCCTTCCTGAGACACCGGTTCGTGTAGATGTCCTGGATGGGTGGGAACACGGTCCCAGTGATGTACTGGGCCATCTTCACCACCCGCTGGAGGGCCTTGCGGTCGTGGACGGAGCAATTGCCATACCGGGCCGTGATGCAACTGGTCAGGACGCTCTCGATGGTGCAGCGGTAGTATTTGGAGAGGACCTGGGGTGGCATACCGAATTTCTTCAGACGCCTTAAGAAGTAGAGATGCTGCTGCGCCCTCTTGACAAGAGTGGTGGTGTTATTGGTCCATGACAAGTCCTCTGTGATGTGGACGCAGAGGAATTTAAACCTGCTGACTCTCTCTACTGCAGTCCCTTTGATGTGGATCGGGGCATGTTCCCTCTTCTGCCTTCTGAAGTCAACAATCAACCAATGTTTGGCTGGCGTTAAGGGAGAGGTTGTTGTTCTGGCACAACAATGCCAGTTCACTTAAAATGCAGTTTTAAGAAAATATTTACTAAATAAACTAAAGTTTTTAAAAAAGAGAGTAAAAATAAAATAACAATAACAAGGCTATACGGAGGTACCGGTACTGAGTCAATGTGCGGGGGTACAGGTTAGTCAAGGTAATTGAGGTAATATGTACATGTACATAGGGATAAAGTGACTATGCATAGATAATACACAGCGAGTAGCAGCAGCATAAAAAGGGGGAGGGGGTTCAATGCAAATGGTCCGGTTAGCCATTTGATTAGCTGTTCAGCAGCCTTATGGCTTGGGGGTAGAAGCTTTTAAGAAGCCTTTTGGACTGAGACTTGGTTCTCCAATACCGATTGTTGTGCGTTAGCAGAGAGAAAAGTCTATGACAAGGGTACTGGAGTCTTTGGCTATTTTTAAGGCTTTTCTCTGACACCGCCTGGTACAGAGGTCCTGGATGGCAGGAAGCTTTCCCCAGTGATGTACTGGGCTGTACGCACTACCCTTTGTAGCTCCTTGCGGTCGGAGGCCGAGCAGTTGCCATACCAGGCGGGGATGCAACCAGTGCTCTCGATGGTGCAGCTGTAGAACATTTTAAGGATCTAAGGACCCATGCCCTTATCTTCTCAGTCTCCTGAGAATATGCGTTGTTGTGCCCTCTTCACAACTGTCTTGATGAGTTTGAATCATGATAGTGAACCATAATGTGGACACCAAGGAACTTGAAGCTCTCAACCTGCTCCACTACAGCCCCGTTGATGAATGGGGGCGTGCTCAGCCTTCCTTTTCCTGTAGTCCACAATCATCTCCTTTGTCTTGATCACATTGAGGGAGAGGTTGTTGTCCTGGCACCATACTGCCAGGTCTCTGACCTCCTCCCTATAGGCTGTCTCATCGTTCTCGGTAATCAGGTCTACCACCGCTGTGTCGTCAGCAAACTTAATGATGGTGTTGGAGTCCTACTTGGCCATCCAGTCATGAGTGAACAGGGAGTGCAGGAGGGGACTAAGCATGCACTGCTGAGGGGCCCCCGAATTGAGGATCAGTGTGGCAGATGTGTTGTTACCTACCCTTACCACCGCGGGGCAGCCCATCAGGAAGTCCAGGATCCAGTTGCAGAGGGAGGTGTTCAGTTCCAGGGTCCTTAGCTTAGTGATGAGCTTTGAAGGCACTGTGGTGTTGAATGCTGCGCTGTAGTCAATGAACAGCATTCTCACATAGGTGTTCCTTTTGTCCAGGTGGGAAAGGGCAGAGTGGAGTGCAATAGAGATTGCGTCATCTGTCGATCTGTTCGTGCGGTATGCGAATTGGAGTGGGTCTAGGGTTTCTGGGATGATGCTGTGTACATGTATGTGAGCCATGACCAGCCTTTCAAAGCACTTCATGGCTACAGATGTGAGTACTACGGTTGGTAGTCATTTAGGAAGGTTACCTTGGTTTTCTTAGGTACAGGAACTATGGTGGTCTGTTTGAAACATGCAGGTATTACACACTTGGTCAGGGACAGGTTGAAAATGTCAGTGAAGAAACTTGCCAGTTTATCAGCGCATACTCTGAGTACACGTCCTGGTAATGCGTCTGGCCCTGTGGCCTTGTTAATGTTGACCTGTTTAAAGGTCTTACTCACGGAGAGAGTGATCAGACAGTCATCCGGAACAGCTGGTGCTCCTCATGCATGCTTCAGTGTTGTTTGCCTCAAAGTGCATAAAAGTAATTTAGCTCGTCTGGTATGCTTGTGTCACTGGGCAGCACGTGGCTGCGCTTCTCTTTGTAGTCTGTAATAGTTTGCAGGCCCTGCCACATCCGACGAGCATCGGAGTCGGTGTAGTAGGATTCAATCTCAGTCCTGTATTGACGCTTTGCCTGTTTGATGGTTTGTCGGAGGGCATAGAGGGATTTCTTATAAGCGTCCGGGTTAGAGTCCCTCTCCTTGAAAGCGGCAGCTCTACCCTTTAGCTCAGTGCGAATGTTGCCTGTAATCCATGGCTTCTGGTTGGGGTATGTACGTACGGTCACTGTGGGGACAACGTCATCGATGCTCTTATTGATGAAGCTGATGACTGATGTGGTATACTCCTCAATACCATTGGAAGAATCCCAACATATATTCCAGTCTGTGCTAGCAAAACAGTCCTGTAGCTTAGCATCTGTGTAATCTGACCACTTCTGTATTGAGCGAGTCACTGGTATGTCCTGATAAAAGTTTTTGCTTGTAAGCATGAATCAGGAGGATAGAATTATTGTCCGATTTGCCAAATGGAGGGTGAGGGAGAGGTTTGTCTCTGTGTATGGAGTAAAGGTGGTCTACTAGAGTTGTTTTTCCTCTGGTTGCACATGTGACATGTTGGTAGAAATTAGGTTAAACGGATTTAAGTTTCTCTGCATTAAAGTCCCCGGCCACTAGAGCGCCGCCTCTGGATGAGCATTTTCTTGTTTGCTTATGGCCTTATACAGCTTGTTGAGTGTGTTGAGGTCTGAGAGCCAGCATTGATTTGTGGTGGTAAATAGACAGCTATGAAAAATATAGATGAAAACTCTCTTGGTAAAAAGTGTGTTCTACAGCTTATCATGAGATACTCTACCTCAGGCAAGCAAAACCTCGAGACTTCCTTAATATTAGATTTTGCGCACCAGCTGTTATTGAGAAATAGACATAGACCGCCACCCCTCATCTTACCAGAAGTGTTCTGTCTTGCCAATGCAGGGAAAACCCAGCCAACTGTATGTCTTTGTTCAGCCACAACTCGGTGAACCACAAGATATATCAGTTGGTCAGATAGTCTTGAATGGAGCTCATCCAATTTATTCTCCAATGATTGCGCGTTGGCCAATAGGACGGATGGTAGAGGCGTTAACCACTCGCCGACCAATTCTCACAAGGCACCCGGACGTGTGTCCGCTATATTGGTGTCTCGCTTTCATGCGAATGACGGGGATTTGGGCCTGGTCCGGTATCAGCATTAAATATTTTGAAAAAATAAAGAGAAAATATTTGTGCAGTTCGATGTGAGTAATCACTGTTCTGATATCCAGAAGCTTTTTTTCGGTCATAAGAGACTATGGCAGAAACATTATGTACAAAAAACACACAAATTTGCACAATTGGTTAGGAGCCCGTAAAACGGCAGCCATCTCCTCCAGCGCTATTTGAATTGAACAGTTAATAAACCACCGTTGCACGGAGTCTGCAAAGCACTTACTGTAATTGCCAAAGGAATAACTACAAATAATGATCTTGGTTAACCCTTTTTTTCATAACATGATAGAGACCTCCACATCTTCCTTGCTAATCATCCATCGGTTAATAAGGACAGACAATCCATCCAATTATCTGTAGTGTACAGAGTCTCGGGACGCTACCAGGTAACAGTGGAAAGGCCAATTATAGGTTTACTGTCCTGGCTCAAACTGAAACACAAGGGATTTGGGCCACATTCGCCCTCCCAAACCTCTCTCTTTGCGTCGAGGTGGAGGAGGCTACCATTTTTCAGCATATCACTTTGTACCTTTTTTGCTTGCTGATCCTGTGCAAAGGACATTGCAACTTTGTTTACAAGTGCTCAAGGGGTAATCCTGAAAGGATGTAATGGAAAAACCTCAGCTAATTGCGCCACCTGAGCATGACTCCAAGAGATCTCTTAGATGCTGTTGTCAAGGGAACCCTGAACCGGTTAAACCCATAGGAGGTGGGGGGTTGTGAGTGTGTTTAAACCATTGTGGGAGAAGAGACCATTCCTTTGTCTTTTCTGACATGTCTATTTATGTCTAGCGCTGTACGGAGAACCAGTTAACTGGAAGCTAAAGGAGTGCTAGCTAGATATTTCTGATCTGATGTTCCAGCATAACAAACGTCAAAGGCAGCAAAGATGTGCTCTACGGAGCAGCCCTGCCTCATTATGCTGTAATCTCTTGGTGAGGAGGGACATCCCAGTCAGCCTTAGGATACTAACATACTGTACATTAGAACATCTTGTTCCTTGTTTGTAACCATTGTCTGCTCTGAATCTTTGTTAAGTTAGCGTGATCCTGCTAGCTCCTCGTCAGTAGGCCTTTTAAAAAGCCAAAATGTGCAACTTTGGGAGCCAAATATGTGTCCTCCTGCCACAACCTGAGGGACAACCAGTGAAAAGTGCAATGCAATGTAATGTCATATAATATTTGCCGTTTGTTTTGGCTTTCATACCACGTCATGAGGCTTCTCAGTCATGTTGAGACTGGCTTACTACTGTTGCTTTAATGTATTGTTATTCTCATTTCTATGCTTTGGTATTAATTTTTTATGTTGATATCCTAGGGACAGATGCATCCACCAACACCCTACTGTTTGAGCTTGCACACAGATAATATTTTGTTTTATTATCATGCTCATTATATTAGAGCATAATTGTTGCTATACCTAAAAAGCTTACCATTGTAATAGAAAACTATGGATCATTGTCCATTCCCAAAGTCATTCATAATTTCTATAAGATTATAAGGGCTATACTGCACTGTAAGTCATTAGCCACTTTGCCTATTGTCTAGCGTGAGTATATACAGTATGTGACAGTTAGCTATTTGCCTATTGTCTAGCGTGAGTATATACCGTATGTGACAGTTAGCTATTTGCCTATTGTCTAGCGTGAGTATATACAGTATGTGACAGTTAGCTATTTGCCTATTGTCTAGCGTGAGTATATACAGTATGTGACAGTTAGCTATTTGCCTATTGTCTAGCGTGAGTATATACAGTATGTGACAGTTAGCTATTTGCCTATTGTCTAGCGTGAGTATATACAGTATGTGACAGTTAGCTATTTGCCTATTGTCTAGCGTGAGCATATACAGTATGTGGCAGTTAGCTATTTGCCTATTGTCTAGTGTGAGTATATACAGTATGTGACAGTTGGCTATTTGCCCATTGTCTAGCATGAGTATATGTGACAGTTAGCTATTTGCCTATTGTCTAGCATGAGTATATATGACCGTTAGCTATTTGCCTATTGTCTAGCACGAGTATGTGACAGTTAGCTATTTAGCTATTGTCTAGCATGAGAATATACAGTATGCGACAGTTAGCTATTTGCCTATTGTCTAGCATGAGTATGTGACAGTTAGCTATTTGCCTATTGTCTAGCATGAGTATATACTGTACAGTATGTGACAGTTAGCTATTTGCCTATTGTCTAGCATGAGTGTATGTGACAGTTAGCTATTTGCCTATTGTCTAGCATGAGTATATGTGACAGTTAGCTATTTGCCTATTGTCTAGTATGAGTGTATGTGACAGTTAGCTATTTACCTATTGTCTAGCATGAGTATATGTGACCGTTAGCTATTTGCCTATTGTCTAGCATGAGTATATGTGACAGTTAGCTATTTTCCTATTGTCTAGCATGAGTTTATGTGACAGTTAGCTATTTACCTATTGTCTAGCATGAGTATATGTGACTGTTAGCTATTTGCCTATTGTCTAGCATGAGTATATGTGACCGTTAGCTCTCCATGAGTGTATTGAATGGTATATTGCCTTGTGTAATCTACTACCCTATTTGTGTTTTTGACCTATGTCTGCTATTTGAAATGTACTTTTTATTGGACTGGAATCTCTGTGACCTTTTAGGGCCTTTTGACTACTTTACATCTGTGTTTCACAGAGCTATCGACCTCCCTAATAGACCAGTGAGACTTTTAATGTTCATCTAAATAGTGTTGTGCTCCAACTAAAGCCATTTAAAAACATAGCAGTTATGGACCTCACAATATGAGAGCCATACCTGTCTGCAAATTGTTTTAGTTACAAATCATGTAATATAAATTATATGGGCTAGTTAATTATGGATCGTAAATACATCCACAAATCCAGACTTTTACTTTGGCGGGAGCAGTTCAGGCATAAAATATACACTGCCTGCTTGCTGAAAAACAATGCTGATTGAACAGCAGCTTGCAGTGTGTGTGTGTGTGTGTGCATGCATGCGTGCGTGTGCGGTGCGTGCGTGTGTGATAGTGAACGTGTGTGTGTGTGTGACAGTGAACGTGTGTGTGTGTGTGATAGTGAACATGTGTGTGTGTGTGTGTGTGTGTATATGTGTGTGTGTGTGTGTATGTGTGTGTGTGACAGTGTTTGAGCTCAAGAACACATTGAATGGGTGGAGGGTGCACTCTTATGCAAGACATCTTATAGATGCATTGTTTACCGATGCTACAAAGTTGGCAATTGATCCGTGTCACTGTAGGTCATCTGAAAAGAATGGTGCTGCCAGTATGCAGAATAGAATAGACCTCTGTGTTTGTCTGAGGAAAGCAGCATTCAGCTCCTCTCCTGAACACCGGAGTATCTAGAAAGGGAATAAGGCCAATGCTGTAAAGGTCAAATCTTTATCACGAACCTTGTGGAAGGACTGCGGAACTACATTCTCTGACCTTATGGAAGGACTGAGGAACTACTTTCTGTGACCTTGTGGAAGGACTGCGGAACTACATTCTCTGACCTTGTGGAAGGACTGAGGAACTACATTCTCTGACCTTGTGGAAGGACTGAGGAACTACTTTCTGTGACCTTGTGGAAGGACTGCGGAACTACATTCTCTGACCTTGTGGAAGGACTGAGGAACTACATTCTCTGACCTTGTGGAAGGACTGAGGAACTACTTTCTGTGACCTTGTGGAAGGACTGAGGAACTACATTCTCTGACCTTGTGGAAGGACTGAGGAACTACTTTCTGTGACCTTGTGGAAGGACTGAGGAACTACATTCTCTGACCTTGTGGAAGGACTGAGGAACTACTTTCTGTGACCTTGTGGAAGGACTGCGGAACTACATTCTCTGACCTTGTGGAAGGACTGAGGAACTACATTCTCTGACCTTGTGGAAGGACTGAGGAACTACTTTCTGTGACCTTGTGGAAGGACTGAGGAACTACATTCACTGACCTTGTGGAAGGACTGCGGAAGTACTTTCACTGACCTTGTGGAAGGACTGCGGAACTCCTTTGTTTGACCTTGTGAAAGGACTGAGGAGCTACTTTCATAACATTTACAAATTCACCCTCTGCCCCTATTTTTTTTATTTTTTTTTACATTGATTAAGATGTTGCATCCTACTTTGTGACATGGCATATGTTGTGTCCTGTGTGTTAGCAGTCTAGTCACATCTTCCCATTTACTTCTCAGACTAGTGAAGGTAGACAGTTTCCTGCTCATTTAATGCACGCGTCTGTTTTTTTATGTAGTTGCTTATCTACGTCCAGATATGCACCAGATCCCAGTCTGATTACGGAATGAGACAGCAAGAATGTTGGCTTAATTTAAGGCTCTGGAAGCTAAAAATGGCAGCTGTTTTAAACTATTTTAAAGAATGAAAAGTTAACTCACAGAAGTAAAAAGGACAGAAAGAGGCCTTGTCTAACAAAAGACAGTCAGCAAACACAGCATTGTTAACTGAACTTTCTGATAGTACTAGTATTTGAATACAAAGAAGCACATGATAAACATATTTGTTGTGTTGCGCAATAGAGTGCTTTGCTGGTTGGGATTAAAAATAAAAAGATCAAAATCCTTCTCTTCAATATATAATTATTAAAAAACACATTATGGTATTTTATGAAACAACTTAGCATATTGAAGCCTACAGAGCCCATTTTATAACTTTAACATCAGAACATCACTATACTGTCACCACAGCACAGAAATACACACACATGCACGGACACACAAACACACACACACACACACACACACACACACACACATCAAGTACTTTTAATTTATATCAAGCACAGAAAACAGAAGCGTACAATAGCATCTGCTATAACCATACGATCCACATATTGCTTCAAAGTAACACCCTGAAAAGCACACTGACAATCAACTGCATCTACAAGAATAGATGGCTTAATTATGTCCTAGCCTAATGTGATGCTGCAAGGTAATGCATTATGGAAATGCATACACATTAGGAAAGTTTAGCTGCTTATGAGGTGTAAAAATCTTCCTTTTCCTAAACTGCATTGGATATGGGCTAAACATTTTGCTGATATAGAACCTAATTTCTAATTATTCTAAGACTACTTGATTGGGTAGATTCACTTGGCAAAATGAAGTCCTTCTGCTAAGACTACCTGATTGGGTAGATTCACTTAGTAATATGAAGTCATTCTGCTAAGACTACCTGATTGGGTAGATTCACTTAGTAATGTGAAGTCATTCTGCTAAGACTACCTGATTGGATAGATTCACTTAGTAAAATGAAGTCATTCTGCTAAGACTACCTGATTGGGTAGATTCACTTAGTAATATGAAGTCATTCTGCTAAGACTACCTGATTGGATAGATTCACTTAGTAAAATGAAGTCATTCTGCTAAGACTACCTGATTGGGTAGATTCACTTAGTAATATGAAGTCATTCTGCTAAGACTACCTGATTGGGTAGATTCACTTAGTAAAATGAAGCCATTCTGCTAAGACTACCTGATTGGGTAGATTCACTTGGTAATGTGACAGTAAAAGCCCACTAAGGTACACCTGAGGAACTCTCACTATCAATTCCTGCACTACATTGATAAGGTGTTGCTGCTGCAACAGGTACAAGTTACAGCGCATATAATTTAAATACATCAATGAAATGGCATTTAGATAAAATGTCATTCCTGGCTACAGTTGAAATACTGGCTGGTTATTAGTTGGTGATTTGGAATGTAACATGCATTTTATACCACATAGAGCAGCTGAAAAATTAAATAAAATCAATGTTGTTGCTTTTTGCTGTCGTGAGGTTATTGATGTGTGAGAAGGGGTCGAGCTAGGCTCAAGAGTGGAGGGTAGATACGGGATGCTTAAAGCATTGCCATTGATTTTATCATCACCAAAAATAGGAAAATTCAGTTGAGGTGGTGAGAGGGATAGGAGATGTTCGGAGGGGTTGCGATGGTTCTGCCCACCTTGGTTGTCACCGTGAGGAGGGGTTTCACTTCTGAAGACGCCTTACTGGGTATCTCCTTCAGGACCATGGCAACAGTCTTATCTGCAGCCCTAGAATCTCTCCCCTATAACAAGTGAAATCAACAATGACTCGTGTCAGGACAATTGGATCAGTCAATGTTTTTGCCCTCTAGGGCATCTTACCAACTTTACTTTATGATGATGGAATTATATAATAGGCTATGGTGAGCTATCTAGGAAAAAACAGCAACATTGATTGAAAACAAACCCACAAGACTATAACAATGGCTATGGAGGGGTTACTATACACAGAGAAGCATGGTCTCTTGCAGTGGAGACTACTCAGAGGAGGAAGGGGAGGACCATCCTGCTCAGTGAATTTCATAAAAACTAAAACATTTACAAATTTAAAAGTGATCATTTTTAGACACTATACTAAATATATTCAAATGTCACCAAGTAATTTATTAAAACACACTGTTTTGGAATGAAGGTCTACAATAGCCTCAACAGCACTCTGTAGGGTAGCAACATGGTGTAGCCGGAGGACAGCTAGCTTCCATCCTCCTCTGGGTACATTGACTTCAATACAAAACCTTGGAGGCCATGGTTCTCACACCCTTCCATAGACTTACACAGTAATTATGACAACTTCAAGAGGATGTCCTCCAACCTATCAGAGCTCTTGCAGCATAAACTGACATCTTGTCCACTCAATCAAAGGATCAGAGAATGGAACTAGTACTGAAAGTATAAGCTACAGCTATCTAGCACTGCAGTGCATGAAATGTGGTGAGTAGTTGACTCAAAGAAAAACAATAGTTGAACAGTTTTAAATAAATTCATTTCTTCAAAATTAAGTAGAACCATGGGAGAAAAAGAGAGTGTATCATTTGTTTTTCCAGTTTCACTTACATAGTTAGCAAAGGCAGCTAGATAGTTTAGCCTACTCAAACGCCCAGCTCAAACAGAGGAATGCTATATTAGCTTGCTGGCTATGATTATCCAACACAAAACTGGAACTCTTCCAAGTCAGGTAAGCTTTTGGTTTTACTCATTTATTGCCATCGGGGCTTGCCGATGTAACTGGTAAACTGCTTACTGACTACACTGGAACTGTACTGCAGGATTGTAGAGGGTTTACTATCGTGTTAGTTCTATTAACTATGTTGACTATGACGTTACTTTAGCTAATATGGTGACAACGATGTAGGCTGTGTGCAGTGGTTATGATATGGTTTTGCGTCCAAAGTTTTTTTTGCCTGGTCACATACAGCTGATGTGTTGTGCATTGAAGTCCACAAACAAAGAGAAACGGGGAGAGGAGGAGAGCGCATGGATGCGAGAAGGAATACAATGTGGCTGCTATGAAAGTGAACTGTGTTTGTGTGTGATCACGGGTGTATTTATTCCACTGATTCTGTTGAAAAACATTTCTTAAAACGGAAGCAAACAGAACGAAACGGGGATAAACGTACCTGAATTTGTCCAATACAAACTCTCGTTTGCAAGTATTGGTCAAATGATCAAGGCTGTATTTAATGTGTCACTGTCTGTCACCTCAAACCTTTCTCTCGACCTGTGTGCACCTACATTGTACACTTTCATTCATAGGCTAGGTTGTAGCAACCTCTTGAAAATTTTAGTATCATGCAGTAGCCTAAACCTATCGATGTTACATTGAACTGGGTGAATGGAATATGAACAACAGGCGTCAGGTTACCTAGTGGTCAGTAACCAAAAGGTTGCTGGATGGTATCCCAGATCTGACATGGTAAAAATCTGTTTTTCTGCCCTTGAACAAGGCAGTTAACCCCGGGCGCCGTGGATGTCAATTAAAGCAGCCCTCCGTACCTCCCAGAGGGGTTGGGTTAAATGCGGAAGACACATTTCAGTTGAAGGCATTCAGTTGTACAACCGACTAGGTATCCCCCTTTCCCCAATATGCTCTAATAGAAATAAGGCCATGCTAATAAAAAATAAAATGTCCTCCCTCATCTTAAATGGCACTGACTGCCACTGGTCTCTTGTTACCTTCAGCAGTTTGATCAGATATAGCTACCATCTCTAATGATGACGAGTGGACAATACAGTAGGAATGTGCTAGTCAGTCTCTCATTGTTTAGAATTATCTAGGCTGGGTGATGAACTATACACATGTCTACTGGATGACTGCCAAGGGGACATAGGGCCATACTGGAAAGTTGCAGTCAGGTTTCAGCGTGACCTCATACCGTGACTGTCCCTCGCCTTATTACAAGGCTGAAATTGATTTCAAAAGCCCATTGTTATCCTGATTCTAGACCGTAAAACCATAAACAA
Source organism: Oncorhynchus mykiss (assembly GCF_057628025.1). Lineage (NCBI taxonomy): Eukaryota > Metazoa > Chordata > Actinopteri > Salmoniformes > Salmonidae > Oncorhynchus > Oncorhynchus mykiss. The sequence goes on along the minus strand of NC_143022.1, from coordinate 9,825,041 downwards.
TCTGGCAAAATAAATACATTGTTTTCACAGTACTCAACTGACATTTAAGATGGGCTCATATCACCATTAGATGTATTGTTGGAGAAATATGAAGGTTCTGGCTATATAAAGGTGACCTACCCTAAACATTGAACATGAATAGCAGAACATTTGTAGTGCATTCATGTTACCAGCATTTCACATACTGTATGTACAGTCATGGCCAAAAGTTTTGAGAATGACAGAAATATACAGTGCCTTGCGAAAGTATTCGGCCCCCTTGAACTTTGCAACCTTTTGCCACATTTCAGGCTTCAAACATAAAGATATAAAACTGTATTTTTTTGTGAAGAATCAACAACAAGTGGGACACAATCATGAAGTGGAACGACGTTTATTGGATATTTCAAACCTTTTTAACAAATCAAAAACTGAAAAATTGGGCGTGCAAAATTATTCAGCCCCTTTACTTTCAGTGTAGCAAACTCTCTCCAGAAGTTCAGTGAGGATCTCTGAATGATCCAATGTTGACCTAAATGACTAATGATGATAAATACAATCCACCTGTGTGTAATCAAGTCTCCGTAAAAATGCACCTGCACTGTGATAGTCTCAGAGGTCCGTTAAAAGCGCAGAGAGCATCATGAAGAACAAGGAACACACCAGGCAGGTCCGAGATACTGTTGTGAAGAAGTTTAAAGCCGGATTTGGATACAAAAAGATTTCCCAAGCTTTGAACATCCCAAGGAGCACTGTGCAAGCGATAATATTGAAATGGAAGGAGTATCAGACCACTGCAAATCTACCAAGACCTGGCCGTCCCTCTAAACGTTCAGCTCATACAAGGAGAAGACTGATCAGAGATGCAGCCAAGAGGCCCATGATCACTCTGGATGAACTGCAGAGATCTACAGCTGAGGTGGGAGACTCTGTCCATAGGACAACAATCAGTCGTATATTGCACAAATCTGGCCTTTATGGAAGAGTGGCAAGAAGAAAGCCATTTCTTAAAGATATCCATAAAAAGTGTTGTTTAAAGTTTGCCACAAGCCACCTGGGAGACACACCAAACATGTGGAAGAAGGTGCTCTGGTCAGATGAAACCAAAATTGAACTTTTTGGCAATAATGCAAAACATTATGTTTGGCGTAAAAGCAACACAGCTCACACCATCCCCACTGTCAAACATGGTGGTGGCAGCATCATGGTTTGGGCCTGCTTTTCTTCAGCAGGGACAGGGAAGATGGTTAAAATTGATGGGAAGATGGATGGAGCCAAATACAGGACCATTCTGGAAGAAAACCTGATGGAGTCTGCAAAAGACCTGAGACTGGGACGGAGATTTGTCTTCCAACAAGACAAGCAAAATCTACAATGGAATGGTTCAATAATAAACATATCCAGGTGTTAGAATGGCCAAGTCAAAGTCCAGACCTGAATCCAATCGAGAATCTGTGGAAAGAACTGAATACTGCTGTTCACAAATGCTCTCCATCCAACCTCACTGAGCTCGAGCTGTTTTGCAAGGAGGAATGGGAAAAAATGTTACTCTCGATGTGCAAAACTGATAGAGACATACCCCAAGCGACTTACAGCTGTAATCTCAGCAAAAGGTGGCGCTACAAAGTATTAACTTAAGGGGGCTGAATAATTTTGCACGCCCAATTTTTCAGTTTTTGATTTGTTAAAAAAGTTTGAAATATCCAATAAATGTCGTTCCACTTCATGATTGTGTCCCACTTGTTGTTGATTCTTCACAAAAAAATACAGTTTTATATCTTTATGTTTGAAGCCTGAAATGTGGCAAAAGGTCGCAAAGTTCAAGGGGGCCGAATACTTTCACAAGGCACTGTACATTTTCACAAAGTCTGCTGCCTCAGTTTGTATGATGGGAATTTGCAGATACTCCAGAACGTTATGAAGAGTGATCAGATGAATTGCAATTAATTGCAAAGTCCCTCTTTGCCATGCAAATAAACTGAATCCCCCCAAAACATTTCCACTGCATTTCAGCCCTGCCACAAAAGGACCAGCTGACATCATGATAGCAGGGTGAACAGGCCATGAACAGGCCATGGTGGTTGATGTACTTGATGATCTTTTTGGCCTTCCTGTGACATTGGGTGCTGTATGTGTCTTGGAGGGTAGGTAGTTTTCCCCTGATGATGTGTTGGGCAGACCGCACCACCCTCTGGAGAGCTCTGCGATTGAGGGCGGTGCAGTTGCCGTACCAGGTGGTGATACAACCCGACAGAATACTCTCAATTGTGCATCTATATAAGTTTGGGAAGGTTTTAGGGGCAAAGCAAAATTTATTCAGTCTCCTGAGATTGAAGAGGCGCTGTTGACCCTCTTCACCACACTGTCGGTGTGGGTGGACCATTTCAGAACCTCATTGATCTGTACACTGAGAAACTTGAAGCTTTCCACCTTCTCCACTGCAGTCCTGACGATGTGGATAGGGGCATGCTCCCTCTGCTGTTTCCTGAAGTCCACGATCAGCTCCTGTGTTTATGTTGACATTGAGTGAGAGGTTATTTTACTGGCACCACTCTCCCATGGCACTCACCTACTCTCTGTGTGCTGTCTTGTCATTGCTGGTAATCATGCCTACTACTGTTGTGTCGTTTGAGGCGTGCGTGGCAACGAAGTCATGGGGGAACAGGGAGTACAGGAGGGGACTGAGCACGCACCCTTGTGGGGCCCCTGTGTTGAGGAACAGCGAAGTGGGGGTGTTGTTTCCTATCTTCACCACCTGGGGGGCGTCCCGTCAGGAAGTTAAGAACCCAGTTGCACAGGACAGGGTTCAGACCCAGGGACCCGAGCTTAATGATGAGCTTGGAGGGTACTATGGTGTTGAATGCTGCGCTATAGCCAATGAACAGCATTCTTACATAGGTATTCCTCTTATCCAGATGGGACATATTTAGCAGATGTTATTGCTGCTGTAGCGAAATGCTACATGAATTCACCTAACCTTTGTTATTTTCTACTAATCTTTTACATAAATTATAAAAAATAAAAAAATCTGCCCCATGTGGGATTAAAATTTACAACCATTGAACTGAGCCAACTGTTTTAGCAGACTGCAACACCAATCAGTCATAGCAGTTGGGAAAAAATACGAGTTGACATGACCACCACTGTCATGTATTTCTTGTTACTATGGATTTAGCTACTCCTCTGACGAGGAGGAGTAGTAAGGATCGGAGAACCAAAGCGCAGCGTGATGTGAATACATTATTTTAATGTAAGACGAAATACAGTACACTAAACAAACAAAATAACAAAATGACCATGACTGCTATCAACACAGCGTGCAAACATGCAACATCCATAGACCTAGATAATCACCCACGAAATACTCAAGGAATATGGCTGCCTAAATATGGTTCCCAATCAGAGACAACAATAAACAGCTGCCTCTAATTGAGAACCAATCTAGGCAACCATAGACATACAAAACCCTTAGACTGGTTACAACCCCATAAACAAACAAAAGCCCTAGACAGGACAAAAACATATAATCACCCATGTCACACCCTGACCTAACCAAAATAATAAATAAAACAAAGAATACTAAGGTCGGGGCATGACAACTAATATTAACGTAATATGCTCATACACAGTAGTTTACATGTTTTTGTTTTTGTTTGTAAAAGCACATAGATCTGTATGAAACGGCAAGCAAAAAACATTGAATTTTGTCAGGGGATTGGTGAACAGGGGATTGGTGCCTTACTGCCTTTTGATTTTTGTGTAACGTCAGTAATCTAGTAAAGGAAACATCATGCGATGTTTGGCACGCTGTCACCTGCTTTTACAGTAAGCCTTGAAGTGGCACCACCCAGCACATGTAGAAGGGAGTGGATTTCATACCGAAACCCCCCTTGCGATGACAGAGAGCCACCATCGGGATTTCAATGGTAGACTTGAACCGCTAGCGGCAAAAAGAGCTAGATTTACTACTGAAAGACCAACATATATCACTTTTGCAACGAACTGTCAAAATGAAGACCAGAATTGACGTGTTTCACTATAACTAAGCCTAAAACATCTGTTTTTTTTATGGTTTTTTTATTTCTCATGAAAGTTACTCTTTAAAGTAAAATTACATCTCAATTCACAATTTCACAATTTTTCACAATTTAATCAAAAGATTAGGTGTCTTTGGTGGCTGAGTAAATAAACGTTTCTGTTAGTTTCGTTACCAAGTTAATGCATTTACAATCCCCTGTTCACCAATCCCCTGGTCACCAATCCCCTGGTCACCAATCCCCTGGTCACCAATCCCCTGGTCACCAATCCCCTGGTCACCAATCCCCTGTTCACCAATCCCCTGGTCACCAATCCCCTGGTCACCAATCCCCTGGTCACCAATCCCCTGTTCACCAATCCCCTGGTCACCAATCCCCTGGTCACCAATCCCCTGGTCACCAATCCCCTGTTCACCAATCCCCTGGTCACCAATCCCCTGGTCACCAATGTGCACCCAAGCGGGGCCCCAGGAACGACTTTGGGAAACCCTGTGGTAGAGGACAGTCTCACTAATGTAATTCCATGTTTGTTGTTAGTCTGGAGATGGATAGACTTGTTTTATTGAATCAGCTTACAGCAACATTAATATGCTTTGTTGTAGTGGCACACGACCTCAGTTCTACAGTATAAAAAAATCAAGGGATCTACATGAGTAGTGATAAATATATTGTTACTCTTTGGTGTCTTCTCTGTAGGTCAGTTGGTAAAGCATGGCGCTTGCAACACCAGGATTGTGGATTCAATTCCCAGGGGCCACCCATACGTAAAAGGTAATGCACAGATGATTGGATAAAAGCATCTGCTGTATATTATTATATATTCATGCCATTGTTGCCTAATGCTTAGTAGTGGAGGATTCAGTTACCTGGAAAATCAAATCTGTATCAGATTGATACCGATCAGTGTGCATAGATTAGTTCCTTTGTGAATACAGGCCTTATTTTGACTCCATAGAGGGCAAAAAAGTGAAGTGACTTAACTTGAGTGCAAAAAAAAAACTGTAATGAAGTAGTTCCACTAGGGAATACATACTCGCTGCAAATAGGGTCAACATTCATCCTTTATCACAGAAACAACTTTCCCTATGCTCTATTCCACTGTGTGTATTATGGACCTGTAGCCACATAGACTGACTGGGGGATGGTATGGCCACTTTGCATATTGTCCCTGTTATGCAACATCCGTGTTGCTAACAGACGGATTAGTTGACAACGCCACAAAAATGATGCTCACGCTTCAAAGTGGCAGAAGGCTGTGTGTGTTGTGATTCTGGATGCCCAGATAGCTAGCAACAATGACAAAAAACGGCCTTGTTGGGGAATCGTAAGTGGCTCGTTTCATCTTGTTCTTTATTCCATGTCTTGTTTTGAGGTGTTTTGACTCATGTCACCTCTACGCTAATATGGCAAAAAGCATTTGAGAGACAACAAGTGCTCATTGTGCAACTATATTTATGTTTACAATCAACATTGGAGAAGAACTATGGTTCACGTGTTATCAACATTCTAAGCCAATCCCATCTGTTTTGCCCCATAGTTGCGCAAGCTAAACAACCAACCCGTCTATGACGCTGTTTGCTGGATCTCTAGACTTGCTCCTGACCCCTGTTTGATGGATCTCTAGACTTGCTCCTGACCCCTGTTTGATGGATCTCTAGACTTGCTCCTGACCCCTGTTTGATGGATCTCTAGACTTGCTCCTGACCCCTGTTTGATGGATCTCTAGACTTGCTCCTGACCCCTGTTTGATGGATCTCTAGACTTGCTCCTGACCCCTGTTTGATGGATCTCTAGACTTGCTCCTGACCCCTGTTTGATGGATCTCTAGACTTGCTCCTGACCCCTGTTTGATGGATCTCTAGACTTGCTCCTGACCCCTGTTTGATGGATCTCTAGACTTGCTCCTGACCCCTGTTTGATGGATCTCTAGACTTGCTCCTGACCCCTGTTTGATGGATCTCTAGACTTGCTCCTGACCCCTGTTTGATGCATCTCTAGACTTGCTCCTGACCCCTGTTTGATGGATCTCTAGACTTGCTCCTGACCCCTGTTTGATGGATCTCTAGACTTGCTCCTGACCCCTGTTTGATGGATCTCTAGACTTGCTCCTGACCCCTGTTTGATGGATCTCTAGACTTGCTCCTGACCCCTGTTTGATGGATCTCTAAACTTGCTCCTGACCCCTGTTTGATGGATCTCTAGACTTGCTCCTGACCCCTGTTTGATGGATCTCTAGACTTGCTCCTGACCCCTGTTTGATGCATCTCTAGGAGAGGTCTGCCTATTAATCGGAATGGCCGATTTCAAGTTTTCATAACAATCAGAAATCGGTATTTTGGGGCGCCGATTTGATGATTTAATTTTTAAAAATTATATATATATATTTTATACCTTTATTTAACTAGGCAAGTCAGTTAAGAACACATTCTTACTTTCAATGACGGCCTAGGAATGGTGGGTTAACTTGCCTTGTTCAGGGGCAGAACGACAGATTTTCACCTTGTCAGCTCGGGGGATCCAACCTTGCAACCTTACAGTTAACTAGTCAACGCAATAACGACCTGCCTCTCTCTCGTTGCACTCCAAAGGAGACTGCCTGTTACGTGAATGCAGTAAGCCAAGGTAAGTTGCTAGCTAGCATTAAACTTATCTTATAAAAAACAATCAATCATAATCACTAGTTAACTACACATGGTTGATGATATTACTAGATATTATCTAGCGTGTCCTGCGTTGCATATAATCTGACTGAGCATACAAGCATACAAGCATCTAAGTATCTGACTGAACGGTGGTAGGCAGAAGAAGGAGCTTAAACATGAATTCAAACAGCACTTTCGCGCGTTCTGCCAGCAGCTCTTCGTTGTGCGTCAAGCATCACGCTGTTTATGACTTTAAGCCTATCATCTCCCGAGATGAGGCTGGTGTAACCGAAGTGAAATGGCTAGCTAGTCAATGCTAATAGCATTTCAAACGTCACTCGCTCTGAGCCTTCTAGTAGTTGTTCCCCTTGCTCTGCATGGGTAACGCTGCTTCGATGGTGGCTGTTGTCGTTGTGTTGCTGGTTCGAGCCCAGGTAGGAGTGAGGAGAGGGACGGAAGCTATACTGTTACACTGGCAATACTAAAGTGCCTATAAGAACATCCAATAGTCCAATAGTAATGATTTTATTGATGTATTATATTAAGTTAAAATAAGTGTTCATTCAGTATTGTTGTTACTGTCATTATTACAAATAAATAAATAAAAATCAGTATCGGCTTTTTTGGTCCTCCAATAATCGGTATCGGCGTTGAAAAATCATAATCGGTCGACCTCTAATCTCTAGACTTGCTCCTGACAGCTCCTCACCTCAATTTATCAGATTCCCGCAGAGACTTAAAAAAACTGCCATGTGGAAATAGCTAGGATTCTCAGCAGACTGAAAATGACCCGGGGTTGAGATAAACACACGACTCAATTTAGTTGAGAGGGAGCGTCAAGGCGTGAGCGGGATGCTTTAAGGCGTAGTTAGTGATTTGTGTGGAGCAGAGACCGATGCAGAGGGGAATGTCCCCGCTGAGCTGAAAAGCTCAGCTGCCAAGTGGGGACCTGATTCATTCCCGGAGTCCCTCCGAATGGGTACCGTTGCAACCAGGTATCCCAGCAACACATCCTCACGCACACATACACTTGGACATGCACACATGGGCAATGCAGCCATTTTTATCTCAATATCAAATCATTTCTGGGTAATTAAGTACCTTAGTGTGATTGTTTTCAATTAAAATGGTCAAAAATAAAGAAAAATAACTTCTTAGCAAAGAGCCATTTCTCAAGAAATGATTTTGCTTGGACTGTTTGGGAGTGGTCTGAGTTATTGGCAGAGAGGTTTGGAGCACTTTCTCAATTACCGCCCGGTGATGTCATCCCACCAAAACAGGCTGAAATTTAAGGCAGTCTTTTCAAACACTAAAAGGACGTTATCATTTCCACAATTTCATAGTATTTTTCCAACTTCATAGTGTGAAGAATAAAAATAGGATGGCACTCCTGTGAATAAACTTAAAATAAAAATGTTTTTTATTGCTGCACGAACGTTTGGGGGTAAGAGCCCTTCTTCAGCGTGCATATGAGGCAATGTTAGGACAGCCTTACAGGCTACACACAGGTAACAGATAACTATAGATTCACAGTCAGTATTGGTCCAAATATGAGATCCCAGCAGGGAGAGCTATGGGGGAAAGATGAAATATTTACAAAAAACACACAAAGATACACTATGTCATTATAGCCTAAATATTAGGAAGGTATTTTCGGTCTATATATTTATAGATGGCTTGCAGTTGCGTCCCAAATCACCAAGCCCCATGTTGGAAGACCAAACTCCAATCGTCCACATGGCTGGCTGCATTTTGCTACCACGGGAAACTTTGGGAAGATTGCCCATTATTTAGTTTTTCTAAGGACACAGAAAACTGAGGCAGTGGGAAAACCTATTCAAGAAAGGCTACCTGGGACGGCAGGTAGCCTAGTGGTTAGAGCATTAGGCCAGACAACGTAGACATCTGTTGTTCTGCCCCTGAACAAGGCAGTTAACCCACTGTTCCCCAGTAGGCTGTCAATGTAAATAAGAATTTGTTCTTAACTGACTTACCTAGTTATAATAAATATATTTTGAAAGTGATAAAAAAAAATATGTATTATTAGCCAGCTAGCTTGCTACAGACACTTAGTGCGCAGGCTGACTCAAATGAGCTACGAACGAAATGTTGGATAGTTACCGTTAGCTAACTTTACATACGTGAATTAAATATCACCAGATTGCTAACTTCATATTAGCTAGTAAGCTATCTTCATGTATTTATAATTGTAACTCTAAATGCATTTGTAGCTAGGTAGCTAGCTAACAGCCACGGAAGAGTGTGAAACGATTAGCTAGCAGGTCCAGATGTCAGGGAAGGGAGATGGCAGGTACCTATGTGGGAGGACATTATGAAACTATTCTCCAGTTCCAGTCCCTAGCGAGAAAAACTGAGGACCGAAAGATATAGCAACATAATATTCAGGGCTGTCTAACTTGAGTATAATGCTGCTTGTTTCTTTGTGATGTTTTCTGTCCTCAGATACAGAGAGCTGTCAAACCCTGTCTGCAGATGAAAAGGTCCCAAAGAATGTCCCAAGAGAATAAGGGTACATCCTTGTATACCATAGATTATATGTGTACCTAGGAATGCAAATTCTGTGAACAAAAATAATACAGTTTAAAAGTCACACACAATTTTTTATTTACCTTCATTTAACTAGGCAAGTCAGTTAAATGAACAAATTCTTATTTTTGGGTGTGCAGGGTTCTGTTCTAGCCCAGCACGAACACACCTGATTCAATGTATCAAATCTAATGAGTTAATAATCAAGTGTGCTATTGCTGGACTGGAACAGAAGTCTGCTCCCCCAGTAGATCAGTGATCAGTGGAGCGAGGTTGGCCACCTCTGGGTATTCATAGCCTACATGTTATTAAAATGACTAGCCTTTTACATATGAGTTAGCTTACTTGTACACTGTGAAATGAATATGAAATAGTGTTGATTCTTTGAAGTTTAGTGTTTAAACTTGTTTTAATTGTTAACTTAACTATTATTGAAGATTAACTGGTGTTAATGTTGATTAATCACAGATCACAATCCTGCGATAAAGAGGCGAAGGGAATCTGTCTCTAATTTGTCTGTGTTTCTGTGTTGTATTCTCAAATGAACATTACCTTTTTGTTCAGTCATACGCTCTCCAATTAGTTTTATTTGATTGTCACTATTTTTTCAGGATGTCAGCCATGTGAACCCATTTTGCAGCTGATAATGGCATGCAACGCCAGTGCAGCCATAGGCCTACAGCGATGTTTCCCAACTCCGGACCTCCAGTACCTCCAACCCACATGTTGTTGTAGCCCCGGACAAACATACCTGATTCAACTCACTGAAGGCCTGATGATTAGTTGACAAGTTGAATCAGATGTGATTTGGGAACCACTGGCCTACAGTATGATGGCATTAGCCATATGAGCATTTGCAATGCACCCCTTGACATTGTGCACCTGAACCAGACAACAGCTTAACTCACACATTGTTTAGATATTGTTCAGTTATAAGTTTTCAATTTAAAAACCATACCAGTAGACAATGTATATGAGGATAATCATTATACTGGATTTTGTACATGCCTTGTTATGACATATTTTTGGGGGGGTACAAATCCAACCATTGTAATATAGGTGGTGAAATGTCTGGATCCTTAGCATAAAACACGCCTGCTCCCGCTCTCTCCCCCCTGGCACTTGGGGGCGCCAGGCTGCCCTGCATTACGCACTCCTGTCACCATCATTACTGTCACGCCCTGATCTTAGAGATCCTTATTATTCTCTATATTTGGTTAGGTCAGGGTGTGACTCCGGTGGGAAAGTCTATGTTGTCTATTTCTTTGTGTTTGGCTGAGTGTGGTTCCCAATCAGAGGCAGCTGTCTATCGTTGTCTCTGACTGGGGAGCATATATAAGTTGTCATTTTCCTTTTGGGTTTTGTGGGATCTTGTTTTCTGTTTAGTTTCTTAGCCTTACTGTGAACTCTGCAATTTTTTTGTCTTTGTTATTTCGTTTTGGTGTCATCAATAAAATTACGATGTATGCCTACCACCCTGTGCCTTGGTCCACTCTTCCTTCTACAAATGAGAGCCGTTACAATTACGCACACCTGCATTCCCTCGTCACGCGCATCAGCGATGCATTGGACTCACCTGGACTGAGATCACCTGTTTTATTACCCCCCCTATATCTGTCTGTTCCACCCCTATATCTGTCTGTTCCCCAGCTCCGTTCCCGGCTTCTGCATTAATTGTCTTACGTCTGTGTATTACCCGGTTCTGACGCTATTCCTGTCCTGTTCCATGTCTGTTCCGGAGCACCAAGTCTAGGACCAAAAGGCTCCTTAACAGCTTCTACCCCCAAGCCATAAGACTGCTGAACAATTAATCAAATGGCCACCCAGACTATTTACATAACCCCCCCCCCCCCTTTGTTTTTACACTGCTGCTACTCACTGTTTATTATCTAGGCATAGTCACTTTACCCCTACCTGTACAAATTACCTCGACTAACCTGTACCCCCACACATTGACTCGGTACCGGTACACCCTGTATATAACCTCATTACTGTTATTTTAATGTTACTTTTTATTATATTTTACTTTACTTTATTTGGTAAATATTTTCTTAACTATTTCTTTAACTGCGTTGTTGGTTAAGTAAGCATTTCACTGTAAGGTCTACTACACCTGTTGTATTTGGCGCATGTGACTAATAACATTTGATTTGACTCTCATTGGTGTCACCAATGGTGTTTTATGATTGCGGGGAATCTGTAAACATATTTCCTCAACCGTTGTCTTTCCTGCGTTGTTAGAGCAGCCAAATACTCTACAGAAAATAACCGTGGTGATGAATCAACTGCACTGCTCAAAAAAATAAAGGGAACACTTAAACAACACAATGTAACTCCAAGTCAATCACACTTCTGTGAAATCAAACTGTCCACTTAGGAAGCAACACTGATTGACAATAAATTTCACATGCTGTTGTGCAAATGGAATAGACAACAGATGGAAATTATAGGCAATTAGCAAGACATCCCCAATAAAGGAGTGGTTCTGCAGGTGGTGACCACAGACCACTTCTCAGTTCCTATGCTTCCTGGCTGATGTTTTGGTCACTTTTGAATGCTGGCGGTGCTTTCACTCTAGTGGTAGCATAAGACGGAGTCTACAACCCACACAAGTGGCTCAGGTAGTGCAGCTCATCCAGGATGACACATCAATGCGAGTTGTGGCAAGAAAGTTTGCTGTGTCTGTCAGAGTAGTGTCCAGAGCATGGAGGTGCTACCAAGAGACAGGCCAGTACATCAGGAGACGTGGAGGAGGCCGTAGGAGGGCAACAACCCAGCAGCAGGACCGCTACCTCCGCCTTTGTGCAAGGAGGAGCAGAGGAGCACTGCCAGAGCCCTGCAAAATGACCTCCAGCAGACCACAAATGTGCATGTGTCTGCTCAAACGGTCAGAAGCAGACTCCATGGGGGTGGTATGAGGGCCCGACGTCCACAGGTGGGGGTTGTGCTTACAGCCCAACACCGTGCAGGACGTTTGGCATTTGCCAGAGAACACCAAGATTGGCAAATTCGCCACTGGCGCCCTGTGCTCTTCACAGATGAAAGCAGGTTCACACTGAGCACATGTGACAGAGTCTGGAGACGCCGTGGAGAACGTTCTGCTGCCTGCAACATCCTCCAGCATGACCGGTTTGGCGGTGGGTCAGTCATGGTGTGGGGTGGCATTTCTTTGGGGGGCCGCACAGCCCTCCATGTACTCGCCAGAGGTAGCCTGACTGCCATTAGGTACCGAGATGAGATCCTCAGACCCCTTGTGAGACCATATGCTGGTGCGGTTGGCCCTGGGTTCCTCCTAATGCAAGACAATGCTAGACCTCATATGGCTGGAGTGTGTCAGCAGTTCCTGCAAGAGGAAGGCATTGATACTATGGACTGGCCCACCCGTTCCCCAGACCTGAATCCAATTGAGCACATCTGGGACATCATGTCTCGCTCCATCCACCAACGCCAACACTTTGCACCACAGACTGTCCAGGAGTTGGCGGATGCTTTAGTCCAGGTCTGGGAGGAGATCCCTCAGGAAACCATCCGCCACCTCATTAGGAGCATGCCCAGGCGTTGTAGGGAGGTCATACAGGCACGTGGAGGCCACACACACTACTGAGCCTCATTTTGACTTGTTTTAAGGACATTACATCAAAGTTGGATCAGCCTGTAGTGTGGTTTTCCATTTTAATTTTGAGTGTGACTCCAAATCCAGACCTCCATGGGTTGATACATTTGATTTCCATTGATCATTTTTGTGTGATTTTGTTGTCAGCACATTCAACTATGTAAAGAAAAAAGTATTTAATAAGAATATTTCATTCATTCAGATCTAGGATGTGTTATTTTAGTGTTCCCTTTATTTTTTTGAGCAGTGTAGTTTTAGGCACTGTTATCATGCAGTGTGGGATAGTCACTAGGCTGTTGTTGTCAGAAGAATTAATGCAGCGGTCTTCCAACATGGCCGCCAGGAGGCATCGTTTATCAACTGCAAGCCTGCTATAGTTTTTACAAAAAAAACAAGAAAAGGAAACATTCCTCATTGAGACCTGCTGGGGCACTATATCCAATATGACTGGCTTTGGATGAGTCATTTATCCCTATTTCCTCCTCTACGTGGGGCCTTCTCCAATCCAATTCCCATGTAGCGTAAGGCACTTAGTTCATGATTATGAAATGCCTGGCAACAGGTGATTTTTCATTGTGGTTGCGAATGGAGCTCTTATGCTCACAAATCCTTTTCTTAAGTTCACATTTGGTTTTACACACATAATAAATGTTACAGGAGCACTCAAGGAGATATACAACATTTTGGGCATTACAGGTTGTTCTACATCAAACCTTTATCCTCTCACCTGAATGGGGATGGATAAGAGAGTTTCCTCTGATCATAACAGTGGACAGTGCGTCATCAGGAATGATTTCCCATTTTTCTTAGGCAAATCTGACCTTACTAAGCAATCCCTTCAATTTGAGGGTCTCTTATAGCAAAACCCTGCGGGGGATTCAAATGCTTTACCAAAACGGGGGTTGTTGTGTAATATGTGCTAATGTCTACTTCCTTGATTGACCTTGACATTGGCCTGTAAGTGGAAACCAAAGTTGAGTCGAAACGTTTTGACTGCACAGAGTTGTTGCGCGCCAGACTCATAGGCACCCTTCCAGTCACCCTTCCAGTCACCCTTCCAGGCACCCTTCCAGTCACCCTTCCAGTCACCCTTCCAGGCACCCTTCCAGTCACCCTTCCAGTCACCCATCCAGTCACCCTTCCAGTCACCCTTCCAGTCACCCTTCCAGTCACCCTTCCAATCACCCTTCCAGTCACCCTTTCAGTCACCCTTCCAATCACCCTTCCAGTCACCCTTTCAGTCACCCTTCCAATCACCCTTCCAGTCACCCTTCCAGTCACCCTTCCAATCACCCTTCCAGTCACCCTTCCAATCACCCTTCCAGTCACCCTTTCAGTCACCCTTCCAATCACCCTTCCAGTCACCCTTCCAGGCACCCTTCCAGGCACCCTTCCAGTCACCCATCCAGTCACCCTTCCAGTCACCCTTCCAGGCACCCTTCCAGTCACCCATCCAGTCACCCTTCCAGTCACCCTTCCAGTCACCCTTCCAGTCACCCATCCAGTCACCCTTCCAGTCACCCTTTCAGTCACCCTTCCAATCACCCTTCCAGTCACCCTTCCAGTCACCCTTCCAGGCACCCTTCCAGGCACCCTTCCAGTCACCCATCCAGTCACCCTTCCAGGCACCCTTCCAGTCACCCATCCAGTCACCCTTCCAGGCACCCTTCCAGTCACCCATCCAGTCACCCTTCCAGTCACCCTTTCAGTCACCCTTCCAATCACCCTTCCAGTCACCCTTTCAGTCACCCTTCCAATCACCCTTTCAGTCTATTAACGCTACATTGGGTTCCAATAGTCATATTTGGCCTGAAATTGTGGTGAGGTGAGGTGGCTTCATGACGATGGCTATGCTTTGATCTTAAGTTACGATTTCATGAACTTTGAGGGAGTTAATTTCCTTTTTTTTATAAAGAGTGACAACTGAAAGAAAAATAGAGCATAAATGAATTGTATTGGGGTGTTGGGGGTTATCATCACATCATTGACAAATCTGTCAGACCACCTTTTTGATGTGTCCATGTACAGCACTAAAAGCTCAGTCTAAAGATCTTCAGCATTGGACAAATGTCTCCAGACAGATAAGGGGCCCATTAAACCTTTATACCGATCAAGCCTGACTTACAACCTGCCTTTTGCCACTGGACAGTTATAAAAGCCCAGCACAAATGATTGCCCCTTGCACAACTGCTCATCGTCTGGGAGTACCTTATGTCCCTCCTCAAGCTCCCAGAGTGGACGGCTGTCGTTTTGCAAGATCCGGCCCAACTTTGCTATTTTGTGATTATTTTGTGATTATTTTGTCGTTTATTTTCACGAAATGTATCTGTTATTATTTCTTACAACTGACAAGAACGTTTGAACATCAGATCAGCAGTTACTTTCCTCAATTCCGACTTTGACTCATCTGCCTAGGGCTCTTTCTGTAATTCCGACACAATTTTTTTGGCTCCCCAATAGGAATTGCCGACGTTACAGAGGCAAGAGAGGGGGGATCCTGGTGAGAGCTAACCACCTCCGTCAGCCGGCTTCATTAGGAAATGCATCGGCGACATTGTCCTCAAAAGGAAGGTTTTCTGCTTCCCCAATCAAAAGCCCTGGATTAACACAGAAGTTGTAGCTAAACTAAAGGACAGGGCTACCACACACAGAGCTAATGCAGACAACCCTGAGGCTACGGCCGAGGACAGGAATAAGTACAAGAAGTCTCAATATGACCTACGCAGAGTCATCAAATGAGCAAAAGGACAATATACTGTAGGTATAAGGTGGAATCCACGCTACACATGCTTCGATGCCCGCCGCCAGGGGTAACAGTCCATTACGGATGACAAAAGTAGACCCAACCAATCAAATCTGCCCAACGACACCTTTCCACTAGATGAACTCAACGCTCTTTATGCACGCTTTGACAACAACAACATCGTGCCGGGTATGAGGGGCGTCACCGACCCAGAAGATTGGCTGATCTCGCTCTCTTTAACTAAGTCAACACCCGCAAGTCCGCGGAGCCAGATGGTATTCCAGGGAGCGTTTTCAGAGCATGTGCAAAACAGTTGGCAGACTTATTCATGGTAATTTTCAACGTCTCCTTGTCCCAGTTTGTAATCCCAACATGTTTTAAGATGACCACCATCATTCCTGTTCCCAAGAACTCTAAGGCTTCGTGCCACAATGACAACCACCCTGTATCCCTCACTTCTGTAATCATGAAGTGCTTTGAGAGGCTGGTTATGGCACACATAAACTACACCCTGCCAGACACACTAGACCCACTGCAATTTACATACCACCCCAACAGATCCATAGACGACGCAATCTCAATTGCACTCCACACTGCCCTCACTCACCTAGAGGAATACCTTTGCGAGAATGCTGTTCATTGATTACAGCTCAGCTTTCAACACCATAGTCCCCTCCAAGCTTGTCACCAAGCTTAGGACCCTGGGACTGAACACATCCTTCTGCAACCAGAACAACAACCTCACCCTCAACATCAGTAAGACCAAGGAAATGGTTGTGGACTACAGGAAACAGGGGTGGCGAGCACGCCCCCATCCACTTCGATGGGGTGGCAGTGGAGCAGGTAGACAGCTTCAAGTTCCTCCGTGTCCAAACCATTAAAGTCTTAAAATGGTCCAAACAAACACGCACATTCATGAAGAAGTCGCGACAGCGCCTCTTTCCCCTCGGGAGGTTGAAAAAGTTTGGCGTGGGCCCTCAAATCCTCAAAAAGTTCTACAGTTGTACCATTGAGAGCAGCTTGGCTGGCTGCATCACTGCTTGGTATGGCAATAGCCCTGCGCTCGATCGCATGGCGCTACAAAGGGTGGTGCAGACCCCAGTACTTCACTGGGACCGAGCTCCCTGCCATCCAGGACCTCTATATCAGGCGGTGTGAAAGGAAGGCCCGGAAAATCTTTAAAGACTCCAGCCACCCAAGCCAGACTGTTCTCTCTGCTTCCGCACGGCAAGCGGTACTGGTGCATCAAGTCTGAAACCAACAGGCTCCTGAACAGCTTCTATACCCAAGCCATAAGACTGCTAAAAAACTAACTAAGAGCTAACAAAATGACTACACAGACTATCTGAGTTGACCCTTGTGTATATATATATATATATTTTTTATTTTATTTACACACACACACACACACACACACACACACACACACACACACACACACACACACACACACACACACACACACACACACACACACATACACAAACACTCCATCATCTGCTCACTTACCCATAATATGCTCATACATATATACTGACTGTACACAGCCACACACCCAATCACATACATATATATTGACTCTACACAGCCACACACCCAATCACATACAAGCTACTACTACTCTGTTTATCTTATATCCTGTTGCCTAATTACCTTACCCCTATACCCCTATACCCCTATACCCCATATACCCCTATACCCCTATACCCCTATACCCCTATACCCATATACCCATATACCCCTATACCCCTATACCCCTATACCCCTATACCCCATCTACCTCCATCACTCCACTGCACTTTGTAAATATGGTATAGGAACTGACTGACCCTGTATATAGCCTCTTACTTTCTTGTGTTCCTCTTATTTTTATATTTAGTGTGTTTTTTTTCTACCTTGTTATTTGTAGCGCTACATTGCTATTGATTACTGCGCTGTTGGGTTTGTAACTTACAAGAAAGGCATTTCACAGTACTTGTGCACGTGACATTAAAACGTGATACTTGTCAAATAATCGTCTAACCAATAACAGCACCTCAAACTAAAAGCAGCTGCAAACAGCTGTTGTTTGATAGCATAGAAGCGAAACTGAACCGAACTGAATTAGTTCAGCTGCAATAAAGCATTCTTGTATTGCAATGCGGGGCCTTCTGTAGTTGATTACATGCTAAATTATCTCAATTTAATTCCAATTACAACAATATTCTCTCTTTCACAACAGTATGGAAGTGTTTTTGCTCATCTTTAAATCATTTCAATAATTCTAATTTTCTTCTCAGCTACAATGCACTTCAGGCTTCTGAACTAATTAAGAGTCGTGGGAGATTAAGGCAGAATTGGCTGTTTTGAATTCAGTCTCATCTCACATCTCATGAAAATATTAGAAGCAGTCGTAACTAAACCAAATAACTCTCTGTGAGTGATGTTTGGACTAAAAAATCAAATCAAATCAAATTGTATTTGTCACATACACATGGTTAGCAGATGTTAATGCGAGTGTAGTGAAATGCTTGTGCTTCTAGTTCCGACAATGCAGTAATAACCAACAAGTAATCTAACTAACAATTCCAAAACTACTGTCTTATACACAGTGTAAGGGGATAAAGAATATGTACATAAGGATATATGAATGAGTGATGGTACAGAGCAGCATAGGCAAGATACAGTAGATGGTATCGAGTACAGTATATACATATGAGATGAGTATGTAAACAAAGTGGCATAGTTAAAGTGGCTAGTGATACATGTATTACATAAGGATGCAGTCGATGATATAGAGTACAGTATATACGTATGCATATGAGATTAATAATGTAGGGTAAGTAACATTATATAAGGTAGCATTGTTTAAAGTGGCTAGTGATATATTGACATAATTTCCCATCAATTCCCATTATTAAAGTTGCTGGAGTTGAGTCAGTGTCAGTGTCAGTGTGTTGGCAGCAGCCACTCAGTGTTAGTGGTGGCTGTTTAACAGTCTGATGGCCTTGAGATAGAAGCTGTTTTTCAGTCTCTCGGTCCCAGCTTTGATGCACCTGTACTGACCTCGCCTTCTGGATGATAGCGGGGTGAACAGGCAGTGGCTCGGGTGGTTGATGTCATTGATGATCTTTATGGCCTTCCTGTAACATCGGGTGGTGTAGGTGTCCTGGAGGGCAGGTAGTTTGCCCCCGGTGATGCGTTGTGCAGACCTCACTACCCTCTGGAGAGCCTTACGGTTGAGGGCGGAGCAGTTGCCGTACCAGGCGGTGCCGTACCGTACCATACAGCCCGCCAGGATGCTCTCGATTGTGCATCTGTAGAAGTTTGTGAGTGCTTTTGGTGACAAGCCGAATTTCTTCAGCCTCCTGAGGTTGAAGAGGCGCTGCTGCGCCTTCTTCACAATGCTGTCTGTGTGAGTGGACCAATTTAGTTTGTCTGTGATGTGTATGCCGAGGAACTTAAAACTTGCTACCCTCTCCACTACTGTTCCATCGATGTGGATAGGGGGACTACAACAGCTTGTGATGTTTGGACTACAACAGCTTGGCAAAACTGAAAGGGCTCTTTCTGGGGGCTAAAGACAATAGGTTGCTTTACCTACCTATAATCTAGAATCATGTGGTCATTTTGTTTTCACCTACAAAATTAAAGCGAAGTGTTAAATGGCCAACATGTGAAAGACACACCTAAAGGTGATGATGCGATCTAGCCAACTTTACTCATCCCTGGTTATCTACTGTACTGGCTACTCTACATGACCACAATCCTATACATCCTCTATACATTCTGCTATTTCCTGTTATTCTGTTAATCCTATCCAATCAAATCAAATTGCATTTGTCACATGCGCCGAATACAGGTGTGGACCTTACAGTGAAATGCTTACTTACAAGACCTTAACGAACAATGCACTTTTAAGAAGAAAAAAAGTGTTGAATAAAAAAAAGATAAATACAAAATAACTGTACAGTCATTTTTACAACCTACTCCATTAATTAAAACCTCTTGGGGCTAGGGGGCAGAATTTCCACTTTTGGATAAATAGCGTGCCCAATTTCAACTTCCTGCTACTCATGCCAAGAATAGTATTCATAGATTTGGATAGAAAACACTCTGAAGTTTCTAAAACTGTTTGAATCATGTCTGTGAGTATAACAGAACTTATGTAGCACGCAAAACCCCGAGGACTAACTGTTCAGATTTTTTTTTTTTTGCCTCTCTGTTCCCTGACTTGTTACTTCCACTGGATGTCACCAGTCTTTGGAATTTGGTTGAGGTTATTTCTTTGTGCAATGAAGAAGTAGGCCAACTCGGAACTGGGTACACTTTTGTGAGTTGCGCAAGACGTGAAAAGTGGCACTGGTTTGTTTTCTTTCCTGTATTGAATACAGATTGCCCCTTCTACAATTTGATCGATTATTAACGTTTAAAAATACCTAAAGTTGTATTACAAAAGTAGTTTGAAATATTGTGGCAAAGTTTAAAGCCAACTTTTGAAATATTTTGTAGTGACGTTTTTTGTAAGCTGTTTTTTTCTGGATCAAATGCACTTTATAAATGGACATTTTGGATATATATGGACGGAATTAATCGACCAAAAGGACCAATTGTGATGTTTATGGGACATATTGGAGTGCCAACAAAAGAAGCTCGTCAAAGGTAATGAATGTTTTATATTTTATTTCAGTGTTTTGTGTAGCGCCTGCAGGGTTGAAATATGCTAACTCCTTTGTTTACTGCTGGTGCAGATGGTGCAGGCTATCAGATAATAGCTTCTTATGCTTTCGCCGAAAAGCATTTTTTAAATCTGACATGTTGGCTGGATTCACAACGAGTGTAGCTTTAATTGAGTATCTTACATGTGTGATTTAATGAAAGTTTGAATTTTATAGTATTTTATTTGAATCTGACGCTCTGCATTTTCCCTGGCCATTGGCCAGTTGAGACATTTGCTTCCCGCCTCTCCCTAACTAGTTTTTTAAACCAGTAATCTGTATAGAACTGTTTGTCCACCAGGACTACCTTTTCATGCTGCTAGGACGGGAAGTCTGTGTGGGTTAAAACTTTGGTGCTGTGTTAAATTCCCTCAGTCAACAGAATTTTTTTTTGAGGCGATTTGCTAATAGTTTGTGTACACATACAGAACTTAACCATTTAAGGCCATGCTGAACATAGTGTATATAACGTGAGGGGGATAGAATGTCATCCAGCATCATCCTTGGAGGATCAAATGTCAGCGGTATCACTATGAAGACAGATGGGGGAAGGGGATGATATGTTGAGGATGAGCTTATGAAATTGATCCCCACCATTTCTGCTTAAATGTGTTTGATGTGTTGTCCTGAAATGAACCAGCTCTACCTTAATGAAACTATGGAATTTATTTGCTGCCAACAAGCAAAGATAAAATCATTTGAAAGCAGCATAGGACAAAATGTTTCTCAGATATGCTTTTAATGGGGACAGAAAAGGCTCGTTATAGCTTGTCTCAAGGGTAGGTGCTGTTTTGTAATCTGAATGGTTGGATTCTTACTATAAAGGCCAACTTCAGTCTTGGCCCCATAGACAAAACTCAAGGCTTTGATGAAAGAGCTAGATATAAACAACCCCTTGCTGGAGGTGCATTCAGGGACAACATTATACTGCGTTTGCTCCAAATCCCTATAATTCCACTGCTACGTAACTAAATATTTCACTATGGAGAGGACCTGCACATGTATAGTGGACACAACAGTGAAGTGACCTTTTCTCAGTGGGACGGTCCAGTAATGCTATATAATGAATGGGACTTTGGGAGAAACCTGTCCTTTTAGGCTTCAGGCTGCTGCAGGTTGTTAAACCTGTCCCTGTAGACTAGAGGCTGCTGCAGGTTGGTAAACATGTCCCTGTAGACTAGAGGCTGCTGCAGGTTGGTAAACCTGTCCCTGTAGACTAGAGGCTGCTGCAGGTTGGTAAACCTGTCCCTGTAGACTAGAGGCTGCTGCAGGCTGATAATATGTCCCTGTAGGCTAGAGGCTGCTGCAGGATGGTAAAGACATGATGAAGCTAGACAGCAGCATACCACCAGCAGCATACCACCCTGCATACCACTGCTGGCTTGCTGGCTTGCTTCTGAAGCTAAGCAGGGTTTGTCCTGGTCAGTCCCTGGATGGGAGACCAGATGCTGCTGGAAGTGGTGTTGGAGGGCCATTAGGAGATACTCTTTCCTCTGGTCTAAAAAATATCCCAATCCCCCAGGGCAGTGATTGGGGACACTGTCCTGTGTAGGGTGCCGTCTTGCGGATGGGACGTTAAACGGGTGTCCTGACTCTCTGAGGTCATTAAAGATCCCATGGCACTTATTGTAAGAGTGGGTGTGTTAACCCCTGTGTCCTGGCTAAATTCCCAATCTGGCCATCAAACTATCACGGTCAACTAATAATCCCCAGTTTACAATCGTCTCATTCATCCCCCTCCTCTCCCCTGTAACTATTCCCCAGGTTGTTGCTGCAAATGAGAATGTTGTTCTCAGTCAACTTACCTGGTAAAATAACGGACAGTCCCTGCCAGGTTATTATACCCCTTAGTCCCAGGAAGCAAGCTCAGGAATACTGTCGGGCAGAGACAGTACTACATGGGCTGAGATACTGGCTGCTCTTTGCTGTGATGGTGTCTCAGCAACGGTGAAGGGTTGCTTAACATGAACAAAGAAAAGCTTTATGTCACACTGCATCCACTGACAGGAAGAATCCAAGTTATAGTGTCGCTAGCCACGGCAGAATGATGTACCGTTGGGCCATACTTGGCATAGCTTCTGATCTAAATAGCATATTCAGGACGAGTCACTGATAGCAAAGCGCCAGTCTGACCTTCTAAAGGCCGTTTATCATTCAATTACAGCAAGGGCTTTCCAAAAAAGGTGACATCACTCAGACAATGGTAGCATCCTCCCCTACGAGCCAGTCCAGAGGATAGGCTTTCCTCCTGGGCATCCTCCTATTTAAGTCGATCCATGTCACTAATGATAGGTCAAGCATTTTGTCCCCACTTTTCGGGTCCAAGAGATTACTTTGCTGTCAGCCTGGCAAGAAAATGAACAGCTTGTAAACGAACGGCCAACCAATCACAGCGCCTCCCCAGCAGTATAAACGATTTAGAATGCAGTGTGGGCAAAATAAACACTGCCTAAAGTAATTGGTATCAATGATTTAAGCCATTTTAACACCCCCCCCCCTTTGAAATCTTTAAATAAATGCTCACAGTGTTAACTATGATGAACGATTTGAATACTTGTATAATGATTCTCTGTAGTAAGCACATAGCCATTAACAACAACTAAGAAATAAACCATCAGTGTTTGTCCTCAATGGTTCTTCTCTCCATTAATCATATGATGTAACTGACAAAACAAAGTCTTAATTAAAAATCTTCATCACAATGAGTTATAATTGCAGGTGTATAACTCCTTTAGGAAGCCAGTATGATGACCAGCGCAGGGAGGGAGACTGATCTATTGCGCCATTAGACCATGCCTTAGCATGCAAAGCCGATACACAGAAGACGATGCCGTACCTGATATTTGTTACAAACCTGTCCTGAATTGCAAAGTCACTGTTCTTTGTAAAGTAAGTTTTGAAAACTGAATTAAATGGATTATTCGACCATTGTGGGGACCGTTGTGGGGATACTGGTTAGCCCAACGCACCAACATCTTTGTATCTTTGAGAGATAGTCATGTCAGGGGTTGAATGACTTTGATCCCCATCTTCATGTTTAGAGGAGCTACTGTATATTTTAAAACAACAACAACAACATCAACAACGTCAACATCAACAACAATAAAATCAACAACAACAAGAACATCAACAACAACATCAACAACAACATCGACAACAACAACAAAATCAACAACAACAAAATCAACAACAGCAACAACATCAACAACATCAACATCATCAACAACAAAATCAACAACAGCAACAACATCAACAACATCAACATCATCAACAACAAAATCAACAACAACAAAAACAAAAACATTAACAACAACAAAATCAACAACACCAACAACATCAACAAAATCACCAACAACATCAACAACAATATCAACAACAACAGCACAGACAAAACTAAAAAGAAAACTCTGAGGTGAAATGAAGGGACCAAGGACAACTATGGTCTTCATTTACATGTTGGGTGTACCAGACAATCTGCAGGGCCCACTTAGAATGAAACCTTTCATCTGGGTGCATCAAGAGACATTCTACCTGAGGCACAGCAGAGCTCCTGCGGTTTGAGAGGCAAAACATCCAAGCTTAAAAAACAACAACCCAAAACTCAGAAGCACTAAGATCATTCTACCCTGCACCATTAGCAATCTCCCCCACCGCTGAAATGCATTTGCCAGAGGGTCACGGAAAGCCTCTAGTTATGTGAATGCAGCTTCAATTCAGCTTTCTTGGGCTTTGTGTTCACAACATAACGAGAAATCTATCTATATTTCTTTTTTTTCTTCCTTCCATTTCTTCAGAGGGCTAGAATACGAAACAGTTCACCTCAGTGTGCCTGAAAAGGACACAGTCTTACAGCCGTAATCACCTTGCAGACTGTTAAATAGCCATCACTAGCCGGCTACCACCCAGTTACTCAACCCTGCACTTTAGAGGCTGCTGCCCTATATACATAGACATGGAATCACTGGTCACTTTAATAATGGAACACCGGTCCCTTTAATAATGTTTACATACTGCTTCACTCATCTCATATGTATATACTGTATTCTATTCTACTGTATTTTAGTCAATGCCACTCTGACATTGCTCGATCTAATATTTATATATTTCTTAATTCCATTCTTTTACTTTTAGATTTGTGTGTATTGTTGTGAACTGTTAGATACTACTGCACTGTTGGAGCTAGGAACACAAGCATTTCGCTACACCCGCAATAATTTGATTTGAATCACCACAAAGACAAGGGAGGATTCCAATGCCTGGCAAATAAGTGCACCTAAAAAAGCAGACATTGAATATTCCTTTGAGCATGGTGAAGTTATTAATTACACTTTGGATGTTGTATCAATACATCCAGTCACGGCAAAGATACAGGCGTCCTTCCTAACTCAGTTGCCGGAGAGGAAGGAAACCTCTCAGGGATTTCACCATGAGGAAAATGGTGACTTTAAAACAGTTGCAGAGTTTAATGGCTGTGAAAACTGAGGATGGATCAACAACATTGTAGTTACTCCACAATACTAACCTAATTGACAGAGTGAAAAGAAGGAATCCTGTACAGAATAAAAATATTCCAAAACAGTTTGCAACAAGGCAGTAAAGTAAAACTGCAAAAAATGTGGCAAAGCAATTCACTTTATCTTTTAAATACAAAGTGTTATGTTTGGGGCAAATCCAAAACAACACATTACTGAGTACCGCTCTCCATATTTTCAAGCAAAGTGATGGCTGCTTCATGTTATGGGTATGCTTGTAGTAGTTAAGGACTGTGGAGTTTTTCAGGATAAAAAAGAAACGTAATGGAGCTAAGCACAGGCATTACGGAGAATTGATTGTAGGCTAGTAACAAAATAATCGCTATTTAATCCATTTTTAATTCAGGCTGTTGCACAATAAAATGTGGGGAAAAGTCAAGGGGTATGAATACTTTCTAAAGGCACTGTAGCTCCTCCTGTGACATTAAGTGTTCTAAGCTAGTTCTTGTGTTTTGCTAATGAGTATTGATGACAGAGGAAATTGTATCCCATTGCCCCAACACACTTCCAAAACAACTATTGAAACTTCCTTCACAAGTGTCTCCATAAGTGTCAAATATAACCTCTGGCGCTCAGTGCGGAAGGATCTGGAAGTAAACGCTTAGCAGGTTAGTCCCGGGAGACATTTTCTGGCAGATGAACACTTAATTAACTGGAATGCGATTTGGCAAAGAAAAGAGGATTTTCTGAGGTTGTTAATGCAGTCGTAGAGTAGTCTGCGTTAGAGATATTGCTTCTCTATTTCCAGTCATAATTGCATATATGGACACTCCATTGTAAAGTGATATGGTACAGGCTGGACATACTGGTTTGTGGTATAAGACATGCATGGTGGAGATATGGATTCACAAGTAATTCAACTGTCAATCAAACATTCTTGTCCTGTCACTTTGATACAATGCACTTCCTCGTATGTTGTAAGTAAGTGTCTTGCGTTCATATCCTCCCCTATGAACAAACTATGTTAAATAACAATTATCTCACCGCATGCTCAACTCTATAATACGGAAGCTTTGGGGATGACTGACATTTTTATTTTGTCATATCATAACATCAAAATGCTTGTCACATCGTTCATATCAAAGCCGATGTACGAAATGGATTTGGAAATGTAGACAACAAAGTCACCCCACTGGGCACAGACATCAATTCAACATCTATACCACATTGGTTCCAAGTAATTTCATTGAAATGACGTGGAAATAACGTTGATTCAACCTTTGGGTGACCAGTGCGATGGCGTTGACACTGTCTCCCACACTGTCTCCCATTGTTACAAATGCACTTTGCTAGGTTTACTCTTCTATTTTCCTCTCTCTCTCAATCCCCCCCACCCCTCTCTCTCTCTCTCTCTCTCTCTCTCTAACCTTTATTTTAACAAGGAACACACTAGCAAGACAACATGGTTAGGGGAGCAACACAAAGACAACATGGTTAGGGGAGCAACACAAAGACAACATGGTTAGGGGAGCAACACAATGACAACATGGTTAGGGGAGTAACACAATGACAACATGGTTAGGGGAGCAACACAATGACAACATGGTTAGGGGAGTAACACAATGACAACATGGTTAGGGGAGTAACACAATGACAACATGGTTAGGGGAGTAACACAATGACAACATGGTTAGGGGAGTAACACAATGACAACATGGTTAGGGGAGTAACACAATGACAACATGGTTAGGGGAGCAACACAATGACAACATGGTTAGGGGAGAAACACAATGACAACATGGTTAGGGGAGCAACACAAAGACAACATGGTTAGGGGAGCAACACAATGACAACATGGTTAGGGGAGCAACACAATGACAACATGGTTAGGGGAGCAACACAATGACAACATGGTTAGGGGAGCAACACAATGACAACATGGTTAGGGGAGCAACACAATGACAACATGGTTAGGGGAGCAACACAAAGACAACATGGTTAGGGGAGCAACACAATGACAACATGGTTAGGGGAGCAACACAATGACAACATGGTTAGGGGAGCAACACAATGACAACATGGTTAGGGGAGCAACACAATGACAACATGGTTAGGGGAGTAACACAATGACAACATGGTTAGGGGAGTAACACAATGACAACATGGTTAGGGGAGTAACACAATGACAACATGGTTAGGGGAGTAACACAATGACAACATGGTTAGGGGAGTAACACAATGACAACATGGTTAGGGGAGTAACACAATGACAACATGGTTAGGGGAGTAACACAATGACAACATGGTTAGGGGAGTAACACAATGACAACATGGTTAGAGGAGCAATACAATGACAACATGGTTAGGGGAGTAACACAATGAC
This sequence comes from Oncorhynchus mykiss, assembly GCF_057628025.1. Taxonomy (NCBI): domain Eukaryota; kingdom Metazoa; phylum Chordata; class Actinopteri; order Salmoniformes; family Salmonidae; genus Oncorhynchus; species Oncorhynchus mykiss. The sequence continues at coordinate 9,797,928 of NC_143022.1, read as the reverse complement.
AACATGGTTAGGGGAGCAACACAATGACAACATGGTTAGGGGAGCAACACAATGACAACATGGTTAGGGGAGTAACACAATGACAACATGGTTAGGGGAGTAACACAATGACAACATGGTTAGGGGAGTAACACAATGACAACCTGGTTAGGGGAGCAATACAATGACAACATGGTTAGGGGAGTAACACAATGACAACATGGTTAGGGGAGTAACACAATGACAACATGGTTAGGGGAGTAACACAATGACAACATGGTTATGGGAGTAACACAATGACAACATGGTTAGGGGAGCAATACAATGACAACATGGTTAGGGGAGTAACACAATGACAACATGGTTAGGGGAGCAACACAATGACAACATGGTTAGGGGAGCAACACAATGACAACATGGTTAGGGGAGTAACACAATGACAACATGGTTAGGGGAGTAACACAATGACAACATGGTTAGGGGAGCAACACAATGACAACATGGTTAGGGGAGTAACACAATGACAACATGGTTAGGGGAGCAATACAATGACAACATGGTTAGGGGAGTAACACAATGACAACATGGTTAGGGGAGCAACACAATGACAACATGGTTAGGGGAGCAACACAATGACAACATGGTTAGGGGAGTAACACAATGACAACATGGTTAGGGGAGTAACACAATGACAACATGGTTAGGGGAGTAACACAATGACAACATGGTTAGGGGAACAACACAAAGACAACATGGTTAGGGGAACAACACAAAGACAACATGGTTAGGGGAGCAACACAATGACAACATGGTTAGGGGAGCAACACAATGACAACATGGTTAGGGGAGTAACACAATGACAACATGGTTAGGGGAGCAATACAATGACAACATGGTTAGGGGAGTAACACAATGACAACATGGTTAGGGGAGCAACACAATGACAACATGGTTAGGGGAGCAACACAATGACAACATGGTTAGGGGAGTAACACAATGACAACATGGTTAGGGGAGTAACACAATGACAACATGGTTAGGGGAGTAACACAATGACAACATGGTTAGGGGAACAACACAAAGACAACATGGTTAGGGGAACAACACAAAGACAACATGGTTAGGGGAGCAACACAATGACAACATGGTTAGGGGAGCAACACAATGACAACATGGTTAGGGGAACAACACAAAGACAACATGGTTAGGGGAACAACACAAAGACAACATGGTTAGGGGAACAACACAAAGACAACATGGTTAGGGGAACAACACAATGACAACATGGTTAGGGGAACAACACAAAGACAACATGGTTAGGGGAACAACACAAAGACAACATGGTTAGGGGAACAACACAAAGACAACATGGTTAGGGGAACAACACAAAGACAACATGGTTAGGGGAACAACACAATGACAACATGGTTAGGGGAACAACACAAAGACAACATGGTTAGGGGAACAACACAAAGACAACATGGTTAGGGGAGTAACACAATGACAACATGGTTAGGGGAGTAACACAATGACAACATGGTTAGGGGAACAACACAATGACAACATGGTTAGGGGAACAACACAAAGACAACATGGTTAGGGGAACAACACAAAGACAACATGGTTAGGGGAACAACACAAATACAACATGGTTAGGGGAACAACACAAATACAACATGGTTAGGGGAACAACACAAAGACAATGACAACATGGTTAGGGGAGTAACACAATGACAACATGGTTAGGGGAGTAACACAATGACAACATGGTTAGGGGAACAACACAAAGACAACATGGTTAGGGGAACAACACAAATACAACATGGTTAGGGGAACAACACAAAGACAATGACAACATGGTTAGGGGAACAACACAAAGACAACATGGCTAGGGGAGTAACACAATGACAACATGGTTAGGGGAACAACACAAAGACAACATGGTTAGGGGAGTAACACAATGACAACATGGTTAGGGGAACAACACAATGACAACATGGTTAGGGGAACAATACAATGACAACATGGTTAGGGGAACAACACAATGACAACATGGTTAGGGGAGCAACACAATGACAACATGGTTAGGGGAGCAACACAATGACAACATGGTTAGGGGAGCAACACAAAGACAACATGGTTAGGGGAACAACACAATGACAACATGGTTAGGGGAACAATACAATGACAACATGGTTAGGGGAACAATACAATGACAACATGGTTAGGGGAGCAACACAAAGACAATGACAACATGGTTAGGGGAACAACACAAAGACAATGACAACATGGTTAGGGGAACAACACAATGACAACATGGTTAGGGGAGCAACACAAAGACAACATGGTTAGGGGAACAACACAAAGACAACATGGTTAGGGGAACAACACAAAGACAATGACAACATGGTTAAGGGAACAACACAAAGACAATGACAACATGGTTAGGGGAACAACACAAAGACAACATGGTTAGGGGAGTAACACAATGACAACATGGTTAGGGGAACAACACAATGACAACATGGTTAGGGGAACAATACAATGACAACATGGTTAGGGGAACAACACAATGACAACATGGTTAGGGGAGCAACACAATGACAACATGGTTAGGGGAGCAACACAATGACAACATGGTTAGGGGAGCAACACAAAGACAACATGGTTAGGGGAACAACACAATGACAACATGGTTAGGGGAACAATACAATGACAACATGGTTAGGGGAACAATACAATGACAACATGGTTAGGGGAGCAACACAAAGACAATGACAACATGGTTAGGGGAACAACACAAAGACAATGACAACATGGTTAGGGGAACAACACAATGACAACATGGTTAGGGGAGCAACACAAAGACAACATGGTTAGGGGAACAACACAAAGACAACATGGTTAGGGGAACAACACAAAGACAATGACAACATGGTTAAGGGAACAACACAAAGACAATGACAACATGGTTAGGGGAGTAACACAATGACAACATGGTTAGGGGAGTAACACAATGACAACATGGTTAGGGGAACAACACAAAGACAACATGGTTAGGGGAACAATACAATGACAACATGGTTAGGGGAGCAACACAATGACAACATGGTTAGGGGAACAACATAATGACAACATGGTTAGGGGAGCAACACAATGACAACATGGTTAGGGGAACAACACAAAGACAACATGGTTAGGGGAACAACACAATGACAACATGGTTAGGGGAACAACACAATGACAACATGGTTAGGGGAGCAACACAATGACAACATGGTTAGGGGAACAACACAAAGACAACATGGTTAGGGGAACAACACAATGACAACATGGTTAGGGGAGTAACACAATGACAACATGGTTAGGGGAACAACACAAAGACAACATGGTTAGGGGAACAACACAATGACAACATGGTTAGGGGAACAACACAATGACAACATGGTTAGGGGAGCAACACAATGACAACATGGTTAGGGGAACAACACAAAGACAACATGGTTAGGGGAACAACACAATGACAACATGGTTAGGGGAGTAACACAATGACAACATGGTTAGGGGAACAACACAAAGACAACATGGTTAGGGGAACAACACAAAGACAACATGGTTAGGGGAACAACACAATGACAACATGGTTAGGGGAGCAACACAATGACAACATGGTTAGGGGAGTAACACAATGACAACATGGTTAGGGGAGTAACACAATGACAACATGGTTAGGGGAGTAACACAATGACAACATGGTTAGGGGAGTAACACAATGACAACATGGTTAGGGGAGTAACACAATGACAACATGGTTAGGGGAGCAACACAATGACAACATGGTTAGGGGAGTAACACAATGACAACATGGTTAGGGGAGTAACACAATGACAACATGGTTAGGGGAGCAACACAATGACAACATGGTTAGGGGAGCAACACAATGACAACATGGTTAGGGGAGTAACACAATGACAACATGGTTAGGGGAGTAACACAATGACAACATGGTTAGGGGAGTAACACAATGACAACATGGTTAGGGGAGCAACACAAAGACAACATGGTTAGGGGAACAACACAAAGTTTTGGTGTCGCTCCTGGAAGGGGGTCACTGTATGTATATGGTTGTGATGTGTGGTTGCCCCACCTAGCTATCTTTACATACATGCACTAACTGTAATTCGCTCTGGATAAGAGAGTCTGCTCAATGACTCAAATTTAAAAGTAAATGGCACAACAAAAACAATGAACACTTCCCCTGTGAGAACATGGGCTGACTTGGTTTAGTCTGGTCTCATAGAGTAGACGTTACATAGTAAACATAAATTCGATTAGTAGTGTATGTTACATTTCATAAGGTTATTTAAGACAGAATGTTACCTAAGGCAAAAATGAAAAGAAGGTGGTTTTTCTGGGTGGATGGGTAGGCGAATAATGCGAATATCTAGCAACCCAAATGTTACGTGTTTGAATCTCATCAAAGACAAGTTTAGCATTTTAGTTCATTAGCAACTTTTCAACTACTTACTACTTTTTAGCTAATTTGCAACTACTCCTAACTCTAATCTTTATCCCTAACCCTAACCTCTAGATTAGCTAACGTTAGCCACCTAGCTAACGTTGAAATATCATACTTATTCACAAATTTGTAACATTGCAATTCGTACAAATTGCAATTCATAACATATCATAAGACATGGATGATGGACATCCACAAATTAATACATGACATGTGAAACGTACAATATCATACTGAAGGGAGACAGATATATGTTACGTCTACCCCTGAGTCCAGGTTGTTTAACAATAACCATCCTATAGCAACTTCAAATACAACCTACTTTGGACTAGCACTATAAGTATTTATATTGTATCATGCACTTATCCACCTATTCTTAAATGCTGCCTGTGTTTCTTAATCAGATAAGAGACAAACCCCGGTCCAATTTCCTTCATTCTACCTCCTCTCTTGTTGGACCTCCTGTGGTCTCCAATCAGAGCTGAACGTGGGCTGAGATTGTGCTGTAACTCCAGATCCCTGCTGCTAGGACCAGCAATAACACAACCTGTCAGGCAAGGCTTGTAAAACCTAACCACTCTTATTTGTCGCCCAGTTCTAAACCGTCACCATCTATAGCTAATCTGATTGGTATGTGAGGAAAGAGAATGGAACAGGACAGAACTGACCAGAACTACAACAACGGGCCATAAATTGATGCTGGCTTTCTAGACACGACAACAAGGTTTCGCCAGGTGAAGAAATAAAGCTGGTTGGTCAAGCTTTGTCTCCTGGGTTGAACCATTTGTAATGTTGACCACTATTGCAGGTACTAAAAATGTCTCCCCCCCACTTTATACAGAACCTATGGTACAGTCCAACATCAGACCAAGTCCCCATTAAAAACATAATGTCAAATACTATTTGAGGTATTCTTGATTTAACTTGGAGTTTGCACTTTTGGAACAATTCCATTCCTTTCATTGTGCAGGGCAGACTAAAAATAAAGTACACATCAAAAGTGAGTGAGTGAGTGAAGCAAGACATCATCTTGGGAGGAGTGAAGAATGAAGAGAAGATGGCGGGGGGGGGGGGGGGGGGGGGGTGTTGGATACAGTTACTGTAGCACACAAACCTCCTGCCTTCTCCACGCTCGCCTCCCTTTAATCACTGTTTCCCATATCACTCCTTGAACAACCTCAAGGTCTCTGGCATTTCTACCTCCATTTACCTGCCCATTATTAACGGCCACAATAAAAGAGGGCATTCAGCACATTTTAGAGGCTTCCTGCCCAGAGTCTTCCTGCCCAGAGTCTTCCTGCCCTGAGTCTTCCTGCCCTGAGTCTTCCTCCCCAGAGTCTCCCTGCCCGGAGTCTTCCTGCCCAGAGTCTTCCTCCCCAGAGTCTTCCTGCCCAGGCTGCAGTTTCTAATGAGGAAGGATGGCAGAGTAGAGTGCTCTGCTGGGAGGATCCCCTCTACGAGCCGTGCTGGGGGTAGCCTGATTACTCTTGGCTTGAGTCAGAAATGACAATTCATTCTCATCAGAGAATGAGACCTCGCCTCTTCTACTGTCCTAGATCCGTACAGCAGAACAGTCTCTCAGTCCCACTATAGAAAGATCCATGCAGCAGAACAGTCTCTCAGTCCCACTATAGAAAGGCTTAGTTATGTGCTTATCCATATGGAAGCCTATGCAATCGTTTAAGGGTGCACATGTCTGTAGGCCTTAAAAAGGATTCTCACACTACTGAGCCAAACCAAGCTGTGCTGAGCTGGCCTTGTTCTGAGCTGGCCTTGTTTTGAGCTGGCCTTGTTCTGAGCTGGCCTTGTTCTGAGCTGGCCTTGTGCTGAGCTGGCCTTGTTCTAAGCTGGCCTTGTGCTGAGCTGGCCTTGTTCTGAGCTGGCCTTGTGCTGAGCTGGCCTTGTGCTGAGCTGACCTTGTTCTGAGCTGGCCTTGTTCTGAGCTGGCCTTGTTCTGAGCTGGCCACATCCATCATAGTCGCTGGAGCCGTGCTGAAAAGGGCCCATGTGAAACGGAAAATACCAGAGCCAGCAACGTTTGGTTTAGGTTGGTTTCAGGGTTGAGTCAAATGGTCGTCCAACATTATGAAGGATGTTATGCGTGTGGAAAGATGAGCCATGCTCGCCAGCCTCAATGTACGAAAAAGAGATGCTCCCATCAAAGTTGTCAGTTGATCTAATGTAATATGATGACAGAGTGGTTTTCCCAATACAGTCACTGGCAGTTACCGCTGAATGTGATATGGACAATAAGAGACAGTGAAGCCAGTACGATATAATATATATCCTCAATGGGTCCAATCTTCACAAGAGGGTACGTTCTCATCTATTGTAACAAACCTGAAATCATTTGTTTTCATTTGGATCCTTCTCTCCGTGCAAGGACATCCGTCAGCTGCTCAGGTTCAAGCTTTCCCTGGGCTGAAATAGCACTATCTTCATTGTCCCTTGTTCCTGACGTCAACAGAAATCGTATATACTGTATATCAGCCAACCGGAGAGAGAAGCATAATCTGTCAATCAAAAGTGCTATAGCGATTCATGGCAGACTTAGTTGTTTACTTCAAGACTTTGCAGTCTTATTATGAGACTGACTAACTTGATAAGCAATTGCTCAATTTACTGTCAGATCACATACCATTCAAGTTGTTCTTTTAACTCATTGAACTTTGTTGAATAGGGGTGCTCGCAATAATCCTTGCTAATTAAAGATGAAAAATGAGTTGAGAAAACCCTTAATGGCTATGATCCGTTTAAAATAAATCTCCTCAAAGACTTCGTTGTGTAGTTGTGATATGATATCCCTACCACAATCAACAACAGACACCCTCAGTGTGACGCCAGAACAGTTGACTTCAATACCCCTGTGATTGTGTCTTAATTATGTCCTCCCCACACACACTCACACACACACTCTCACACACACACACACACACACACACACACACACACACACACACACACACACACACACACACACACACACACACACACAATGCTCCCGGGGGACAGTAGTGTGAGTCACCTGCTGTAATCAGGTTGCCCAGACACAGGCCCTCATGGCCCTTGTTACCTTGACTGACTTTGGCCAATGAAAACATCTGAGAAAGGCATCGGCAGAGGAGGGGCAGGGGAATTAGGTTTTGTGCTAGCATCAGCCTCCCTGGGCTTAGGGGTGATTCTCTGCCTCTGTCTCGCTCTTGTTCTTGTTCCACACCTTAATAGATGACGGTGAGGAGGATCCTGCTGTGTAAACAAGATGGATTGCTGCTTATAGTTTATTGTGTTGGCTGTGTCCTTTGCAATGATAAACAACTAATGTCAATGAGTGTATATATACAGCCTTATATATACAGCCAGGTCCAAAATGATTGGCACCCTTTGTAGTCAATTAACCATTTCTTTGTAGATGTTGATGTGTGCTTGGGGTTATTGTCTTACTGGAAGATCCACTTGCGGTCAAGTTTCAGCCTCCTGGCAGAGGCAACCAGAATTCTGGCGAGAATGTCCTGGTACTGAGTAAAGTTTATGATGCCGTTGACCTTAACAAGGACCCCAGGACCAGTGGAAACAAAATAGCCCCATACCATCATAGATCCACCACCATATTTTACAGTACATATGGGGTTATTTTCTGTGTATGATTGCTATTTTTGACACCAACCCAACCAACCCAACAAATGTAGTCTGTTTGTCAAGCATCTCATCCAAGGCAGGCTATCTGAACAGATGCCTATTTGGGTTGATTCTGTCAGCAGAATCAGGCCAACAGGCTTTTGGACCACCACCACACAGACAGATCCAAGTGATTAAGTAAACACTTTGAGAAGCCAATAAGTCAAATGCTGAACACCAGGTATAAATAACTGTCTTCAGCCTCTTTGTTCTCCCTCCCTCTCTCTCTGACTGCCTGACTGACGGACGATATAAATAGCAAGTCATTTAACTGTTGAGAAAAACTCACACAGCTTCTTTCATTCCATATAATAAATAAAGATTGTTTTGATGACCCTGCCATGACCCTGTAAGTATACTGTACAAACGTATAAACGCAACAACGATTTTACTGAGTTACAGATCATATAAGGAAATCTGTCCATTGAAATAAATTCATTAGGCCCTAATCTATAGACTTCACATGACTGGGCAGGGGTGCAGCCATGGGTGGGCCTCGGAGGTCATAGGCCCACCCACTGGGGAGCCAGGCCCAACCAATCAGAATGAGTTTTTCCCCACAAAAGGGCTTAATTACAGACAGAACTTCTGCTCAGTTTCATCATCTGTCGAGGGTGGCTGGTCTCAGACGATCCCGCAGGTGAAGAAGCGGAGGTCCTTGGCTGGCTTAGTTACATGTGTTATTTGGTTGTGAGGCCGGTTGGACGTACTGCCATATTCTCTAAAACTTGAAACATCTGTGGCATTGTGTTGTGCGACAAAACATTTTAGAGTGGCCTTTTTATTGTCCCCAGCACAAGGTGCACCTGGGTAATGATGATGCTGTTTAATCATCTTGTTGACATGCCACACCTGTCAGGTGGATGGATTATTTTGGCAAAAGGAGAAAAGCTCACTAACAGGGTTGTGAACAAATTTGTGCACAACATTTGAGAGAAATATTCTTTTTGTGCATATGGAACATATCTGGGATCTTTTATTTCAGCTCATGAAACAAGGAAACAACACTTTACATGTTGCGTTTATATTTTTGTTCAGTATAGATAGACAATGTTATAAAGCTACTTTTCCTTCTATCAATCTTGTACATTCTTTACGCCCATTGGGATCCATTAAAACATCATTGTGCACTTTTGGTTGCTCATGTTTCCAGAGCTTTTGAAGAGTCAGGATTCAGTGAGTTCATATTCCACTCTCTCAGGCTGCCATGTCAGTCATTCAACTTGGAAAAGTGGATGACATTCACTTCCTTGACTTTCATTTGCAATGCTACTCAACATTTCACAGGCATTGGATTGAACAGTGAAGAAATGGCAGTTAATAGTTAATAGTGTGGCTCCCTGCCGTGAACATTTACAACAGAATGACTTCCCTGGAGTTTCATTAAAGACACTGTACAGTTACCTGCATGGGCTGCAAAATAACTTGCCGTTAAAGCAGTACGAAATACAGCCGGCTATGAAGAGTTTTGCATGATCCATCACTCATCTTACCGGCTGTATTTCTGCCTGCTTGAACAGCGAATAGCTCAGATACACATGAAAACATGGAACACTGCTCAGAGATGCACAAAAATGATATAACATTCAAAATGGCTGCATCTTAACTTTTTAATTTAAAAAATATTTGTATTAAGTCTTTATTTAACTTTATCATGCCTGTCTCTCTGATGGCTCTCCATAACTCTTGCCAATGGAAAATAAGTTGTTGTCTCAGCAGCCAAAGTGAGGCTAATTCATACATCATTAACTATGTATTAGCACGTTAGCCAGCACACCATTAGCATCTCATGTAATTATGCTAATCTATTAAAATCTCACCCCCTGGCAAATTTACCTACAGTTCCACTTACATGGCTGATGTTCCATGCCAGATTATGCAGGGACGTGCTGAGCACAGTAAATGGCTCTTGACCAAGCATTAGCATGTCATTTCAGAGAGGCATTTAGCAACAACCTGCCAGGGCTTTCCTGCCTTACCGTTTAAAATAGCAGGGAAACATGGTGGGGACGGCATTTTGTATTTAGTCGAAAGACGAGGAGCCCTTCCGTGTTTTATCGATAGGCGCTTCCAATTACATTTTACTGTGAAGATTGTGGAAGAAACGGAGAACGTTAATAAGGTGACACCTGAAATGCATTGAAGACACAGCAGGATCCATGGGTCTAGGATTTCACGATAGCTTTCAGGTGTTCAGCCAATTCCTCAATCCTAGTTTTAAAACTTCTCTGTCATCTATTCTATTACTAAAGAGTCCGATCACAACCAAGTGTCTTGGAATTGATGTGAACTATTATCCATCACTGTTCTTAATGAGCAAAACATCGGAAGAGACAGTACTGTGGCACAATCAGTCCAGGGAGAGAAACTCAACTTGAGGAGTGAGTGAATTATGATTTAGGCGCACTCCAAGGCTGTTAGTTCGCTCCGCTGGTTTTTGATGGAGAATGATGGTACTGGCGGTTAAGTGCGTTGGGTCAGTAACTGAAAGGTTGCTGGTTCGAATCCCAAAGCCAACTAGGTGAAAATTCTATCTATGCCCTTGAGCAAAGCACTTAACCCTAAATGCTCCTGTAAGTTCATAATGGAAAGGCGATTTGCCAGAACTGGTCATCACCAGTGGATTGGACTAGAGGCTCTTCAGCAACTGGTCATCACCAGTGGATTGGACTAGAGGCTCTTCAGCAACTGGTCATCACCAGTGGATTGGACTAGAGGCTCTTCAGCCATGATTAGATGGGCGCTGAGGCCCAGTGACTATGCTGTGAGACGCACCTAATCACGTCATCTGTCTTCATTCCCAACATATTTGGGGCGGCAGGCAACCTAGTGGTTAGAGCGTTGGACTGGTAACCGAAAGGTTGCAAGATTGAATCCCTGAGCTGACAAGGTACAAAATCTGTCGTTCTGCCCCTGAACAAGGCAGTTAACCCACGGTTCCTAGACCGTCATTGAAAATAAGAATTTGTTCTTAACTGACTTGCCTAGTTAAATAAAAAAAATAAAAAAAAATATCTGGCTAGTAGATTGGAGTGCTTACGCAGGCAGCTCTCTGCTAGCCCCTTGGGCAGAGTTCATTTGTCGAGCAGCTTGTACGTAAACTAGGGCTGTTAACAAATTATTATTTTTGTTGCGAGTTCATCGTAGGATTTGTTGCGATTAATCATGATGGATCGCAAATTCAGAATTTACTCAAATTGAGCTGCAATTAAAGATTTTTTTTCATACAAAAATATTGATGCCTTGATTTTGTCCAAAGTAAGGTTTAGAAAAATCCGGTAAATTGATGAAGCACACTTTCTTTAACCTCAATGTGAACTTGTTTTGACATCGCATTGTTGTTTTTAGCTGTAGACATTGTGCATTTTTAACACTTTCAGACAAAGCGATTCATCACAATAAAAATAAAGTGTGCACGCAAATGACCAAAAAGTTAACTTGAATTACCGTAATTAACTTTGACAGCCCTCGAGTAAACACATGAAGAGTGCTGGCTATTTCATACTTTAGATGTTCATTGAAGAGGTGACAACTTCCTGTCTGATGGTTCACTTTAGGAAAAAAAACTAAAATAAGAGGAAGCTGACACTAGCTCAATGGAAATAGCTGGTATAATCTCAAAACGAAGTTAAAGGCATTAACAAGTCCCTTTCATAGACGCCAAAACTTTAATCAAATAAAAAAATATTACAGTGTTTTGGAAAGAGCAGGAGGCAGGATAAGGTGATGAAAAGGTTCAGTGCATGTTTATTTTTTTCAAGATGCGCGGTACTGCCTTTTAATTGCTAATTACTCAAGAGTTTACATCATAATCTCAACTGCCTGTCAAGCGTATCAGAGGCACTATCTCAGCGTGGATATGGAAGATGGGCATTACTAAGTAATAGACTGGGCTGCTGTTGTTTCTCTATAAATACTACCAGTCATCTCTGACAAGAGGACTCCTTGCCAGGGCTAAGGTCGTGACTGACCTTTCCATGGCAGCTTCTCAAACAACCCAGGGATATATCAAAGCTGGAGAAAAGTCTTTAATTGACATGATATGGTGCAGGGCAGAGAGAGAGACAAGCCAGTAGGAAGTAGGAAATGACGAGATTAAACCTAGAGAGGTTATAGCTAGATGAAACATGGACAGGAAATGACAAGATGGAACCTGGACAGGAAATGACAAGATGGAACCTGGACAGGAAATGACAAGATGGAACCTGGACAGGAAATAACAAGATGGAACCTGGACAGGAAATGACAAGATGAAACCTGGACAGGAAATGACAAGATGAAACCTGGACAGGAAATTACAAGATGAAACCTGGACAGGAAATGACAAGATGGAACCTGGACAGGTTATGGCTAGATTAAACCTGGACAGGAAATGACCAGATGGAACCTGGACAGGTTATGGCTAGATGAAACATGGACAGGAAATGACAAGATGGAACCTGGACAGGAAATGACAAGATGGAACCTGGACAGGAAATGACAAGATGAAACCTGGACAGGAAATGACAGGAAATGACAAGTTGAAACCTGGACAGGAAATTACAAGTTGAAACCTGGACAGGTTATGACCAAATGAAACCTGGACAGGAAATGACAAGAAGAAACCTGGACAGGTTATTACCAAATGAAACCTGGACAGGAAATGACAAGATGAAACCTGGACAGGAAATGGATAGATGAAACCTGGACAGGTTATGACAAGATGAAACCTGGACAGGAAATGGATAGATGAAACCTGGAGAGGTTATGCTCTTGAGGAGAGTCCTCTGCATGCCAGGTCAAACTAACCATCTGGTTCATAACAGCTGGCATCTTCTGAAAACACTTTTCTAGCTTTTTTGTCATGTTTTTAGTAAGTCGAAATGTAAGAAAAGAATGAAAACAGAAGTAGTGTAGATTGGATTTGCATGTAGAATAATGATAGCTACAGTGCTATAATGTTACTGTACTACTAAACGATGGTTGTATTCACCCGTCTTTTTCTCTTGTTGAGGCGACAGAACATAGTGAGACGTAATGAGATGACAGCATATTTGGTGTTGTAATATGCAAACAGGATTGTCTTCCGGTGAGTGCTTGAGTGCCGAAGGTGAAAGGACTACTCAGATGGCATTGTGGGATCAATTTAGAAAATGTCATTACGGAGTCCTCGGGTATAACCATGTTTCCCTGCCTCACTGCACCCAATTGTGTTAAAACGTTTATCCATGACCTTTTAATTCAACTACTTTCAGTGGGTTCTCCCTCAGTAATAAGGAATTTGTGTGTGCCAGCTCTCAGCATCCACTTCACTGGCTGCTGGTATGCCTGAGTTATCCATCCTAGCCATGCATCCTCTACCTGATGTAAGGTGTAACAAGACAGTGTTTCAGTTCAGTTCCACCCTCCTATGTCCTTCAGATGAAACCCACTAAACATATCTTCCAGAGTTCACCTGTACTAGTCAGAATCAAATCAAATCAAATGTTATTGGTCACATACACATGGTTAACTGGAACCAAAAATGGTTCTCCTATGGGGGCAACTGAACAACCCTTTTGAGTTCCATGTAGAACCCTTTCAACAGACAGTTCTACCTGGAACCCAAAACGTTCCTCCTATGGGGACAGCCGAAGAACCCTTTAGGAACCCTTTTTTTCGAATGAGTGAGTGTTAGGAATGTTTTTTTTTTAAATGGAACCCCCACAACAGTAACCAGAAATGTGTGAAGCACCTCTGTTTGTAGACAAACATACAATGTGTATTGTTTTCCTCAAATTATTTTAGATCTTATGAACTCATTTTTCCTTTTACAATCACATATATTTCAGTAAATGAGCAGTAGGTACCAAGTCATCAGAAACAGACACACTTTGACCTACGAGAAATCATCAACTGCCCGATTCAGGCCCGGAAAAATTGCGAACCCAGTTTGTGACTTACAGCTCTGGTGAAGAAGTCAGGAGAAAACCAACAGCTGTTAAACTGCTCTTGAAGCCTCAATAGACGTGTGTGATCAGCACACTCATAAAGGGTTCCAAAAGGGTTCTTTGGCCGTCCCCATAGGAGAAACTTTTTGGGTTGCAGGTAGAACACTTTTTGGTTCCAGGTAGAACTGTCTGTTGAAAGGGTTCCACATGGAACTCAAAAGGGTTCTACCTGGAACCAGAAATGGTTCTGAAGAACCATTTTAGGTTCTAAATAGCATTTTTTTTTCTGAGAGTGCAGATTAGCATACAATTTTTGGCCCATCTCTTTTTAACTTTGTAAGCCTTCACAGGTAACAAACAAAGAACAAGCTTATGTATGATACATCTTCGTATAGAGATTTACAGGGCTGTCTCTTCTAATTTGCTGAGGACACCTCTTTCACAATAAATGGGCTCAACTAGCGAAAACAAACTGCTTCAGCAAGCAGTATCCTGGGGAAACTGAGGCATCATGGGACGTGACGGAACAAGCTGGGCAGTAGGTGGAACCTGGTGATAACAGTACCAAACAAGGCCACAGATAGGCCAGATGTCTGTGTGTATGTGTGTGTGTGTGTGTGTGTGTGTGTGTGTGTGTGTGTGTGTGTGTGTGTGTGTGTGTGTGTGTGTGTGTGTGTGTGTGTGTGTGTGTGTGTGTGTGTGTGTGTGGAACTGTAATACACATCACAACAACACACACAATTAACCGCTTTTCCTCACTCACCCTCCTCTCTTCGTGTCTCTCTCTCTCTGTCTCTCTCTCTATTTGTCTCTCTCTCTTTGTCTCTCTCTCTCTATTTGTCTCTCTCTCTTTGTCTCTCTCTATTTGTCTCTCTCTCTTTGTCTCTCTCTCTCTATTTGTCTCTCTCTCTCTCTGTCTCTCTCTCTATTTGTCTCTCTCTCTCTATTTGTCTCTCTCTCCATTTCTCTCTCTCTCTGTCTCTATTTGTCTCTCTCTCTTTGTTTCTCTCTCTCTCTCTCTATTTGTCTCTGTCTCTTTGTCTCTCTCTCTCTCTTTGTCTCCCTCTCTTTGTCTCGCTCTCTGTCTCTCTCTTTGTTTATTTGTCTCGCTCTGTCTCTCTCTCTTTGTCTCGCTCTGTCTCTCTCTATTTGTCTCGCTCTGTCTCTCTCTATTTGTCTCGCTCTGTCTCTCTCTATTTGTCTCGCTCTGTCTCTCTCTCTTTGTCTCTCTCTTCGTGTCTCTCTCTCTGTCTCTCTCTCTATTTGTCTCTCTCTCTTTGTCTCTCTCTCTCTTTGTCTCTCTCTCTCTTTGTCTCTCTCTCTTTGTCTCTCTCTCTTTGTCTCGCTCTGTCTCTCTCTCTTTGTCTTTTTGTCTCTCTCTCTCTTTGTCTTTCTCTCTCTCTCGCTTTGTCTCTCTCTCTCTATCGCTCTCTCTTTGTCTCTCTCTCTCTCTCTTTGTCTCTCTCTCTTTGTCTTTCTCCCTCTCTCACACACACAAACACACTAAATGATTCTCTATTCCAAATGTATTTTGTCAAGTCAGTGCGGAGATCATTCTTTGCCAAGTCATCATTATGTTTTATTTCATGCCACAACACTCCTTAAACAAGGAACAATGAATACATATTACTATTGATTACAGACCACAAAACCTCTCCTTGTGCCAGAGAAAAGAGCAAACGGATTTAAACCCTTGGTGTCAACAAACTGAGCATTTTCAGTCAGTCCATTTATCAGAGTTTACACCAAGAATTTATAAATAAAATTGATTTTTAAATAAAGTTTGGCCATCGGTTTTGTGTATCAAAATGTAAAAGTTGATAAAGTTACCGATAGAAGCTGTGCCTCCCTTTTTAAAACAACAAAACATGGCGGATGGAAAAAGAAAATGTACCTGGGTAAAATAAAAATGTTGAATATGTATAACACACACACACACACACACACACACACACACACACACACACACACACACACACACACACACACACACACACACACACACACACACACACACACACACACACACACAGAGAGAGACTGGGCTCACACTTTCCCCACGTTTTCAATAATAATACTATATAATCTAAACAAACAACACATAAAAACACACATCAACTATTGTCATCAATTTGCTGCATCAAAGCCCTGGTCTTTGGACTGGATATGATAAGCTGTTACATAATCAGCCTTCATCTTTTAAACATCAAAACATTATATCACACACATCCTTTGGCTCATAGCATTGACCTGGCATATAGCTGCAGCTGGTAGGATGAGAGCCCGCAGCTGTATCAGTCTAATCACTTCGTTTCAGGTGGCTGTGAGGATTCAAAGGGAAACACGCACCAGAATGGACCAAAATAGAGACACAAGCTGGCGTCCTCCGTTACCTGCGAGTCGACGGCAAAAAAAACAGTTGTTCTGCATCCTGGCCCTCTGTGATGAATGATGGTGACAGAGAAAAGTGAATGGACAGTAATGCCCTGACCAACATCACTGTCTGTTGGACCAGAGGAGAGTAATGCCCTGACCAACATCACTGTCTGTTGGACCAGAGGAGAGTAATGCCCTGACCAACATCACTGTCTGTTAGATCAGAGGAGAGTAATGCCCTGACCAACATCACTGTCTGTTGGACCAGAGGAGAGTAATGCCCTGACCAACATCACTGTCTGTTAGACCAGAGGAGAGTAATGCCCTGACCAACATCACTGTCTGTTGGATCAGAGGAGAGTAATGCCCTGACCAACATCACTGTCTGTTGGACCAGAGGAGAGTAATGCCCTGACCAACATCACTGTCTGTTAGACCAGAGGAGAGTAATGCCCTGACCAACATCACTGTCTGTTGGATCAGAGGAGAGTAATGCCCTGACCAACATCACTGTCTGTTAGACCAGAGGAGAGTAATGCCCTGACCAACATCACTGTCTGTTGGACCAGAGGAGAGTAATGCCCTGACCAACATCACTGTCTGTTGGACCAGAGGAGAGTAATGCCCTGACCAACATCACTGTCTGTTGGACCAGAGGAGAGTAATGCCCTGACCAACATCACTGTCTGTTGGACCAGAGGAGAGTAATGCCCTGACCAACATCACTGTCTGTTGGACCAGAGGACAGTAATGCCCTGACCAACATCACTGTCTGTTAGACCAGAGGAGAGTAATGCCCTGACCAACATCACTGTCTGTTGGACCAGAGGAGAGTAATGCCCTGACCAACATCACTGTCTGTTGGACCAGAGGAGAGTAATGCCCTGACCAACATCACTGTCTGTTAGACCAGAGGAGAGTAATGCCCTGACCAACATCACTGTCTGTTAGACCAGAGGAGAGTAATGCCCTGACCAACATCGCTGTCTGTTAGACCAGAGGAGAGTAATGCCCTGACCAACATCACTGTCTGTTAGACCAGAGGAGAGTAATGCCCTGACCAACATCACTGTCTGTTGGACCAGAGGAGAGTAATGCCCTGACCAACATCACTGTCTGTTAGACCAGAGGACAGTAATGCCCTGACCAACATCACTGTCTGATGGATCAGAGGAGAGTAATGCCCTAACCAACATCACTGTCTGTTAGATCAGAGGAGAGTAATGCCCTGACCAACATCACTGTCTGTTGGACCAGAGGAGAGTAATGCCATGACCAACATCACAGTCTGTTAGACCAGAGGAGAGTAATGCCCTGACCAACATCACTGTCTGTTAGACCAGAGGAGAGTAATGCCCTGACCAACATCACAGTCTGTTAGACCAGAGGACAGTAATGCCCTGACCAACATCACAGTCTGTTAGACCAGAGGAGAGTAATGCCCTGACCAACATCACTGTCTGTTAGACCAGAGGAGAGTAATGCCCTGACCAACATCACTGTCTGTTGGACCAGAGGAGAGTAATGCCCTGGCCAACATCACTGTCTGTTAGACCAGAGGACAGTAATGCCCTGACCAACATCACTGTCTGTTAGACCAGAGGACAGTAATGCCCTAACCAACATCACAGTCTGTTAGACCAGAGGAGAGTAATGCCCTGACCAACATCACTGTCTGTTAGACCAGAGGACAGTAATGCCCTGACCAACATCAGTTGGTCAGGGCATTACAGTACAGTGAAATCTCTTTGTTGGACCAGAAGCAGAGTTTGGCGTGAGGACCAAAGTCCTGATAAAGAGGGAGAGTTTGGCGTGAGGACCAAAGTCTTGATAAAGAGGGAGAGTTTGGCGTGAGGACCAAAGTCCTGATAAAGAGGGAGAGTTTGGCGTGAGGACCAAAGTCTTGATAAAGAGGGAGAGTTTGGTGTGAGGACCAAAGTCCTGATAAAGAGGGATAGTTTGGCGTGAGGACCAAAGTCTTAAAGAGTGTTACTTTCTATCTACACTTCAAAAGAGTCCTGTTGGCGGCTGATTGGGAGGTCTGCACAGTGTCATACCACACACCCCTTCCTCTCTCTCTCTCTGTCTGTCTGTCTCTCACTTTTTCATTCTGTCCATGTGTGTGGGTGTGGGCTCAGCATGCAGAGCCTGCGGCTGCATCTTTCATGCATCGCTAGCTGGAAGAGGAGACGGGGGACGTCTCCCCTTTGACCCCTCCCCCTCATGCCCACTGCTGTACCCTCCCTGTCAGCTGGTACAGGAATATTAATCATACAGGCACCACCTGACCCCAGGACAGTCCCTACACCCACTCACTCACTCACTCACTCACTCACTCAAAGCAGACACTTCAAAACACAGACACAGCCAACAGCAGCAGATGGGGACCGAGGGGAGTGTTTGGATGGCAGATGGGGACCGAGGGGAGTGTTTGGAGGGCAGATGAACACCGATGGGAGCGTTTTAAGGGCAGATGGGGACCGAGGGGAGTGTTTGGAAAGCAGATGGGGACCGAGGGGGAATGTTTGGAGGGCAGATGGTGACCGAGGGGAGTGTTTGGAGGGCAGATGGGGACCGACATGAGCATTTGGAGGGCAGATGGGGACCGATGGGAGTGTTTGGAGGGCAGATGGGGACGAAGGGGAGCATTTGGAGGGCAAATGGGGTGAGGGCATTTCCCTGCTAACTACAGGGTTTAAAGCCTCCTTCCTTTAAGCTTCTCAGCTGGCACTCAGCTGGCATAACATTGATATTTTAATAATATGGCCCATCTGTCTGGTCCAGGTATATACGTCCCTCTGAATATGGCCCATCTGTCTGGTCCAGGTATATACGTCCCTCTGAATATGGCCCATCTGTCTGGTCCAGGTATATACGTCCCTCTGAATATGGCCCATCTGTCTGGTCCAGGTATATACCTCCCTCTGAATATGGCCCATCTGTCTGGTCCAGGTATATACGTCTCTCTGAATATGGCCCATCTGTCTGGTCTAGGTATATACCCCCCTCTGAATATGGCCCATCTGTCTGGTCCAGGTATATACAGCCCTCTGAATATGGCCCATCTGTCTGGTCCAGGTATATACAGCCCTCTGAATATGGCGTATCTGTCTGGTCCAGGTATTTACAGCCCTCTGAATATGACATACCTGTCTGGTCCAGGTATATACAGCCCTCTGAATATGACATACCTGTCTGGTCCAGGTATATACAGCCCTCTGAATATGACATACCTGTCTGGTCCAGGTATATACAGCCCTCTGAATATGGTGTATCTGTCTGTTCCAGGTATATACCCCCCTCTGAATATGGCCCATCTGTCTGGTCCAGGTATATACAGCCCTCTGAATATGACATACCTGTCTGGTCCAGGTATATACAGCCCTCTGAATATGGTGTATCTGTCTGTTCCAGGTATATACCCCCCTCTGAATATGGCCCATCTGTCTGGTCCAGGTATATACAGGTATATACAGCCCTCTGAATATGGCTTATCTGTCCTAGATATATACCCCCCTCTGAATATGGCATATCTGTCTGGTCCAGGTATATACCTCCCTCTGAATATGGCGTATCTGTCCCAGGTATATACCTGGTCCACTGTAGGTTGCCTAACCCATAATGGCTGCAGCAGAAATCCTTTAGTGGAGTTGGTATTTCTATAAGTGCTACTCCCACCACTCCTGCCCTCGCCAACCAGCGCCACTGTACAAATAGCACCAGAACACACAGTATACAGTCTGCTCCAAAATGATTAGCACCCTTGATAAAGATGAGGGGGAAAAAAATACTGAAAAATAATACTATTGGGCCCCAGGACTTGAGGAAGGAAAAATAGCCCCATATCATCAAAGATCCACTACTATATTTTACAGTAAGTATGGGGTTATTTTCTGCATATGCATCTTTCTGTTGACGCCAAACCCACCACTGGTATGCGTAGCCAAAGAGCTCTGTTTTCATGTCGTCTGACCATAGCACCAGTTCCAATGACATTTAGCAAACTTCAGGCATTTAGATTTGTTGGATGACATGAAAAAAATAGCTTTTTGGCCACTCTGACACCAGTGGTGGGTTTGGCTTCGAAAGAAGTGACTGACATGGCAGCCTGAGAGAGTGGAATGTGAACTCACTGAATCTTGACTCTTCAAACGTTCTGGAAACACGAGCAACGAAAATGCATCGCTAAGTACACAATGATCTTTTAATGGATCCCAATGGGCATAAACAACGTACCAGATTGATAGAAGGAAAAGTAGCTTGATAACATAGCCTACGTTGACTATTTTCATGACTCCAGTTTATTTTATGAATCTGACAAAACATTGGCTTAATTACTCAACAGTATTTTTTATTTAAACTAGGCTACATTATGAAGATACGTTTTCAAATAAGGTATTTTTTTAAGGTCTGAAGTGCAATTTATGAACTAATTAATTAATGAATTTCAAAAGAGGAAAATGCCTTTAGGTGGTGACATTGAACATACATCTAAAAGTGAATTGTGAGAGAGCAGTCTGATTGTAAGCCAAATGGTGCTACTCATAGCATTTTATGTCAAATGGCTCACAGTTCCATCATGAATGAAAGCACAGCCAACGCAAATGATTGGTTCTGTGTGGAAGACATGATGCTAAAAGCTTATGAATGGCAGGGTCATCAAAACAGGGTCATCAAAACAGGGTCATCAAAACAATCTTTATTTATTATTCAGAATGAAAGAAGCTGTGTGTGAGTTTTTCTCAACAGTTAAATGACTTGCTATTTATATCGTCCGTCAGTCAGGCAGTCAGAGAGAGAGGGAGGGAGAACAAAGAGGCTGGAGACAGTTATTTATACCTGGTGTTCAGCATTTGACTTATTGGCTTCTCAAAGTGTTTACTTAATCACTTGGATCTGTCTGTGTGGTGGTGGTCCAAAAGCCTGTTGGCCTGATTCTGCTGACAGAATCAACCCAAATAGGCATCAGTTCAGATAGCCTGCCTTGGATGAGATGCTTGACAAACAGACTATATTTGTTGAATGACATGAAAATGAAGCTCTTTGGCCACGCACACCAGTGGTGGTTTTGGCGTCAAAAATAGCAATCATACGCAGAAAATAACCCCATAACTAATGTAAAATGATGGTGGTGGATCTTTGATGTTTGCTTCCACTGGTCCTGAGGCCCTGAGGCCCCTGGTCCTGAGGCCCTGAGGCCCCTGGTCCTGAGGCCCTGAGGCCCCTGGTCCTGAGGCCCTGAGGCCCCTGGTCCTGAGGCCCTGAGGCCCCTGGTCCTGAGGTCAACGGCATCATAAACTTTACCCAGTACCACAACATTTTAGGGGACCGTCCATAAGCACAAGACAAAGGACATTCTCTCCAATCTCATAAAACATTTTATAAAAATGATCCGTGCTGTTATCCTCACAAGGTTGAGGTATTGAAAGGTTTTGAAAACAGGGATGCCAATCATTTTGAACACTTATCTTTTTGAGAGAAAAAAATATTACCTGTTTAAACAAAAATGTATTTCTCTGAGCAATTGTATTAGTATAAAATTAAATAAAACAAAAACAACAAAATTATATTATGATTATACCGTCTTTGTTATTCATTGTTATCAAGCGAGCCAATCATTATGGACCTGGCTGTATCTTGAAGTAACAATAATTGGCAATAGAAGTACAATGTGACAACAAAATGAATGTGCAGGGAACCACCTCTGAATTTACAATAATCCTTTTAGATTCCCTCTCCTGACCCATTATTTCTCATTCCGAGAGCATTTCGGGGTGATGAATGCCCTTTAAATAGTCTCACAACAGGGACTCCATCCTGCCAGCTCTATGCATCTGGAGCCTACAATTTCCCACCAATCGTTTTTGAGATGTGTCTCTCTATGTCGAGGAGCCTCACTTGACACACCGTTTGACAAATTCCAATATCAATTGATATAATTTCCTCTGTCACTTTCTCCAGGAAGACACTTTTTTTTCCCCCCTCCATCATATTTAGATTCAGTCACTAACAGTAGCCTAGAATGGGGTAGCTTATAGTAACATCACAGAAGAGCCCCTTTTCAACACTACAACGTTACATAACAGGGAGCTTGGTGTCGTAAAACAAGCCTTTCAATTTCAACTGGGGAAGAAATTACCCACAACAGAGTCTGTTTGTTGTCTCGTCTCCTTTAATCAACAGACTGGTTTCTTCTTTTTCCAGAACAGCCGGATTCTGCTCATTAGCACGAGGAAGGGCGTGTCGCAGCAGAATGTGTTCCTTATCATTACTGTTGATCACCACGATGCTTATGAGAGGCCTCTGATTGGTGTGTGAAGAGCCATTGTTAATGACACGATAAGACTGTAAGCGGTTTGCCAGCTTTTTGCCTGTAATTATCTGCAATGATCGCAGGCTCTTGGAGATAGCCATTGTGCTAGGTGTGGGGGTGGAACAAAGAGGTTAAGTTTGGCGGAGTCTAGAGGAAGGGATGGAAAGGTTCAAATTCAAAGGTTGAATATCTTTGTTCAGGAAAGGCAAATTCATCTTCCACCATTAAAAGAGAGATCGGCTGTATGGATTATAGAGAAAATGTACAGAATGTACGGTGAAAATGTACAGAATGTACAGTACATTTGTTGATATGCTCCTGTGCCAGAGTTTTTGAAAGTGTCTTTGACTGTTAATTGAAACGGTACTGTCCTCCTAATTTTAGCCACTCTTTCTTACTGTAGCTCTCCCCTTCTCCAGCCACTCTTTCTTACTGTAGCTCTCCCCTTCAGCCACTCTTTCTTACTGTAGCTCTCCCCTTCAGCCACTCTTTCTTACTGTAGCGCTCCCCTTCAGCCACTCTTTCTTACTGTAGCCCTCCCCTTCTCCAGCCACTCTTTCTTACTGTAGCCCTCCCCTTCTCCAGCCACTCTTTCTTACTGTAGCCCTCCCCTTCTCCAGCCACTCTTTCTTACTGTAGCCCTCCCCTTCTCCAAAACAGCTTTTGCCATATGAAAGAAGCATTACACAAGCACTCTCCAGTCACTTTAAATTAAACTCCCTACACGTGAAGTCGCCCTCACATCTGACACTGCGGGGAAACAGGAAGTGATAAATATTTGTTTATCAACACATCTCCTCGCTCTAACCCTTAGTCCCCAAATGACAGGACACATGTTCTCCTCTCGCGGCTGAGGAGCCCGGTTCTGGGGCTAATTAACTCCCCACTGCTGGGGCTGACTTTTATGAATGGGGCGCTCAGGGAGATGGATGAGCTAGCATTCCACCCGCTCCCAGAGAGGCAGCAGTGCTGAGGTCTGGCCTAGTTTTCTGGAATGAGATGGGCTTGGTGGCTCTGGGGAATCACCTGCGTTGGTAAAACAAGCTAGCGTACGCACAAAGGCCTAACTAAAGGTCTACATTTTATCACTACTGTATGCTATCTGCAGAGCTGAGTTAATTCAGCTGAAATGGTGGACGGCGACATTATGAGCTCATTTCCCATGACCTAATCCAGCCTCTTTATCAGAGATGTGTGCCTTGAATTCTAAATAAATCACTGACCGTGTCACCAGCAAAGCACCCCCACACCATCCCACCTCCTCCACCATGCTTCACGGTGGGAACCACACATGCGGAGATCATTCGTTCACCTACTCTGCGTCTCACAAAGACACAGCAGTTGGAACCAAAAATCTCCAGTGGACAGATTTCCACTGGTTTAATGTCCATTGCTCATGTTTCTTGGCACAAGCAAGTCTCTTCTTATTATTGGTGTCCTTTAATAGTGGTTTCTTTGCAGCAATTCAACCATGAAATTGTGATACACACAGTCTCCTCTGAACAGTTGATGTTGAGATGTGTCTGTTACTTGAAAAAAAATTGGTATGCAATTTCTGAGGCTGGTAACTCTAATGGACTTGTCCTCTGCAGCAGAGTCTTCCTTTCCTGTAGCGGTCCACATGAGAGCCAGTTTCATCATAGCGCTTGATGGTTTTTCAAATCAAATCAAATCAAACTGTATTTGTCACATGCGCTGAATACAACAAGTACAGACCTTACTGTGAAATACTTACTTACAAGCCCTTAAGCAACAGTGCAGTTCAAGAAGAGTTAAGAAAATATTTTTAAAATAAACTAAAGTTAAAAATGATAAAAAGTAATACAATAAAATTACAATAACGAGGCTTCATACAGGAGTACCGGTACCGAGTACATATTAGTCAAGGTCATTTGTACATGTAGGTAGGGGTGAAGAAACTATGCACAGATAACAAACAGCGAGTAGCAGCAGAGTATGAAGAAAATGGAGGGAGGGGGGATTTCAATGTAAATAGTCCGGGTGGCCATTTTAGTAATTGTTCAGCAGTCTTACGGCTTGCGGGTAGAAGCTGTTAAAGAGCCTTTTGGTCCTAGACTTTGTGCTCCGGTACTGCTTGCCATGTGGTAGCAGATAGAACAGTCTATGACTCGGGTGACTGGAGTCTCTGACAATTTTTGTGGCTTTCCTCTGACACTGCCTATTATATAGGTCCTAGATGGCAGGAAGCTTGGCCCCAGTGATGTACTGGGCCATACGCACTATTCTCTGTAGCACCTTACGGTCAGATGCTGTGCAGTTGCCATACCAGGCGGTGATGCAACCGGTCAGGATGCTCTCGATGGTGCAGCGGTAGATCTTTTTGAGGATCTGGGGACCCATGCCAAATCTTTTCAGTCTCCTGAGGGGGAAAGGGTGTTGTCGTGCCCTCCACACGATGTTTGGACCATGATAGTTCGTTGGTGATGTGGACACCAAGGAATGTGAAACTCTCAACCAGTTCCACTACAGCCACGTCGATGTTAATGGGGGCCTGTTCGGCCTGCCTTTTCCTGTAGTCCACGATCAGCTCCTTTGTCTTGCTCACATTGAGGGAGAGGTTGTTGTCCTGGCACCACACTGCAAATGCACTTGAAGAAACGTTCAAAGTTCTTTACATTTTCTAAATTGACTGACCTTCATGTCTTAAAGTAAAGATGGACTGTCGTTTCTCTTTGCTTATTTGAGCTGTTCTCAGGAAAATAATATGGACTTGGTCTTGACTGCCTTGTTCAGGGGCAGAACAATAGATTTTTACCTTGTCAGCTCAGGGATTCGATCTTGCAAACTTTCATTTACTAGTCCAACGCTCTAACCACTAGGCTCCCGTCATACCATTTACTTCCGATCTGACTGGAGTGGCCAATACGTCTTCATTGATGACAAACAGTGTAAGAAGTGGAGTTCTTGAACGTGCCCCTGTGGGCCCTGTCAGTCCCCTGCTGTAGTGGATCAGAATCAAAAACCTTGTTTTTTGCTTCTTTCAAGGGATACCTTTACACTGTGAAGTCTGTGTTACATAAGCAGAGGTTTATGCAGGCTCATTGGACAAAAACGTTATATTACTTCTGTCTTTACTGAGTCTAGGTTGGTAGTCCATGAGAAAGTCTTCAGTCTTCCTATTTCTTCTTTAGCGATATTCTTCTTAGTGGACAGCAGATTCAAATAACCTCTTCAAGCCCTTAAAACATGTGCATGGTCGTGTCTGTGCTTCCATTTTAGTGATTAATAAAGCACATTTCAACAAATAATTTTACCTTTATTTAACTAGACAAGTCAGTTAAGAACAAATTCTTATTTACAACGACGGCCTACACCGGTCAAACCCGGACGACGCTGCGCCGCCCTATGGTACACCCAATCACAGTCGGTTGTGATACAGCCTGGATTCGAACCAGGGTGTCTGTGGTGACGCCTCAAGCACTGAGGTGCAGGTGCCTTCGGGCTGTTGCGTCCCTCGGGAATCAAAAGTTTGGCCGGATAATTGCCTCTTAGAAGGCTTTAAGGATGTCTGTATGTCACAGGATATGAAGTGGTACAGTCTTTGCCATCAATGTAAGATATATTTGTGTTATTTTTCCAGACTCTTATTATTTCGGCCATCGGAAAACTGTTGAAGCGTATTTTATTGTGTCCAGTTGGCTTTGAGTTTTAACCTGGGTTTTGCATTGCATTTGTGGCCTGAAGAGGCAAACAAATCAGAATCAACTCACTCAAAAGAGCAAAGTAACTCCCTCGTTTGTCATGATATCAATTTCGCATCCTCCGAACCTAAGGAGAAAATTTAAATCTCTAAACGAGTTTACGAGGACCTCCAACGGTAGAGTGCTTTATTAAAATAATATCCTACACCTCTTTCATCATTTTACCACTCAAGACTTTTGTCAGTGAATGTAATAAAATACGCTATGACAGTTATTGTGAAAGATGATCTCCTTTCAATCTCTGGAATCTAACATGAGCATTGCCCACTGTGAAAATGATACCCCCCTGACAGAGTAGGCGTGCTAAAATTGACAGATGGGACATTGTTTCAAGCGTTATCCATCTCTCACTCTACAATATCCTTCTCAAATCCCTCATTGCAATGTATTTCCGAAACAGTGAAATGGCAGAAAATGCTATGACATTTCTCTCTGTTTACACAACGAGTGGATCAATCTAATGTCCTCGGAACAGCAAATCAACGTGTTCATCAACCGCAGACCAATAATCTTGCTGATCCTCCAATGATTTCTGCTCATTATGAGATGAAATAGCTCTCTACTAGCCATGTGCTTCTACTGTACCTCTTGCGGAGGCTACGGTGGTAACCTTTGAGGACAACAGCGGCATCGAAAGCGGTTTAGTAAATCAACCAGTCAGTCAGGTACTCTACCTCAGGGTCGTGTTCATAAACAATGTTGCTACGGAAACCGAAAGTGCATTTTTAAAAAAAATAATAATCTTCAAAGAGTTTACTGAACATGCCCCAGAAGTGGTCTTGGCTGGTAACATCGCATGGACAAAAACAATAAGTATGACAATAAACACACAATGTTTTCCTAACTGGCTTTTCTGAAGCTTTGACTGTCTTCAAGTGGCTCAGCTGGTTGGCATTTTCTTCCAACACCGAAGTAGTCTGTTTGATTCCTGCTTGCGACTCATATACTGAATATACTTGTACACTGAAGTAGTCTGTTTGATTCTTGCTTGCGACTCATATACTGAAAATACTCATATACTGAAGTAGTCTGTTTGATTCCTGCTTGCGACTCATATACTGAATATACTCATATACTGAAAATACTCATATACTGAAGTAGTCTGTTTGATTCCTGCTTGCGACTCATATACTGAATATACTCATATACTGAAAATACTCATATACTGAAGTAGTCTGTTTGATTCCTGCTTGCGACTCATATACTGAATATACTCATATACTGAAGTAGTCTGTTTGAGTCTTGCTTGCGACTCATATACTGAATATACTCATATACTGAATATACTCATATACTGAAGTAGTCTGTTTGATTCTTGCTTGCGACTCATATACTGAAAATACTCATATACTGAAGTAGTCTGTTTGATTCCTGCTTGCGACTCATATACTGAATATACTCATATACTGAAGTAGTCTGTTTGATTCCTGCTTGCGACTCATATACTGAATATTATTATTGAATTGCTATAAACGCTTCTGTCATCTCTCTAAACACACATCTGAGCAGACTGCTGCTAGTGTTATTAGGAGAGTCTACCACTGCAACATGATCCAGCTCTAAATGGCTGTGGTCTTTAGTTCAGGTTGGGAAGTCCCCTAGAATGCCTCTGCGCCCAGGTGTTTCAATCAGGCATGGGTCCTTCAAAGGAAGACATGTGGTGCCGTTAATTCCATTCACATGGTCACATCACACAGAACCTTCACTTGCAAGGTGAGCAGAGGAGGCTGCTTTCATGTATTGTAGACCCACACACACAAACACACACACACACACACACACACACACGCACACACACACACACACACATGCACACACACACACACACACACACACACACACGCACACGCACACGCACGCACACGCACACACCCACATCTAAAAGGGAGCCCCAGATGAACTGCAGCTCATCTCCTAGTGTAATACATTCTCACAATCACTGTCAGCGCCAAGCACACTTAGTGTACTAAAGGAAATGAGGAAGAGCGACGGGCTCTCGTGCTAAAACAGCATATCAGTGGGGTCTTATCATGTGAATTTATGATACCGGGGCATGGAATAAAACAACACAAAACAACACCAAACAGTGAGGAAATGTAACATGCAATTTAAACTAGCAAATTCTTTCTCTTAACAATCTGACTAAGAAAAGGGTGTTGGTGATAGAACGGATCTTCCTAATTCTCGCTGAAGTCTGCTTTCCAGTAAACAAACGCCCCTAAAACCCTAAAACGCTCTTCCCAGTCAGGGGTTAGATGACAGTGACCCACGGGAGAACAACCAGGGATTAGATGCCAGTGGCCCACAGGAGAACAGCCAGGGGTTAGGTGACAGTAACCCACATAGAGAACTACCAGGGATTAGATGACAGTAGCCCACATAGAGAACTACCAGAGATTAGATGACAGTGACCCACATAGAGAACTACCAGGGATTAGATGACAGTAGCCCACATAGAGAACTACCAGGGATTAGATGACAGTAACCCACATAGAGGACTACCAGGGGTTAGATGACTGTAACCCACATAGAGAACTACCAGGGATTAGATGACAGTAACCCACATAGAGAACTACCAGGGATTAGATGACAGTAACCCACATAGAGGACTACCAGGGGTTAGATGACTGTAACCCACATAGATAACTACCAGGGATTAGATGACAGTAACCCACATAGAGAACTACCAGGGATTAGATGACAGTAGCCCACATAGAGAACTACCAGGGATTAGATGACAGTAACCCACATAGAGAACTACCAGGGATTAGATGACAGTAACCCACATAGAGAACTACCAGGGATTAGATGACAGTAACCCACATAGAGGACTACCAGGGGTTAGATGACTGTAACCCACATAGATAACTACCAGGGATTAGATGACAGTAGCCCACATAGAGAACTACCAGGGATTAGATGACAGTAACCCACATAGAGAACTACCAGGGATTAGATGACAGTAACCCACACGGATTATAAAACAGTGACCCACAGGAGAACACACAGGGATTATAAAACAGTGACGCACAGGAGAACAGACAGGGATTAGATGACAGTGACCCACATAGAGAACTACCAGGGGTTAGATGACTGTAACCCACATAGAAAACTACCAGGGATTAGATGACAGTAACCCACATCTGTTCTCCTGTACGTCACTGTTTTATAATCCCTGTCTGTTCTCCTGTGGGTCACTGTTTTATAATCCGTGTCTGTTCTCCTGTGGGCCACTGTCTTCTAATCCCTGGCTGTTCTCCTGTGGGACACTGTCATCTAATCCCTGGCTGTTCTCCTGTGGGTCACTGTCATCTAATCCCTGTCTGTTCTCCTGTGGGTCACTGTCTTCTAATCCCTGGCTGTTCTCCTGTGGGTCACTGTCATCTGATCCCTGTCTGTTCTCCTGTGGGTCACTGTCATCTGATCCCTGTCTGTTCTCCTGTGGGTCACTGTCATCTGATCCCTGTCTGTTCTCCTGTGGGTCACTGTCATCTGATCCCTGTCTGTTCTCCTGTGGGTCAGGGGTTAGAAGACAGTGACCCACAGCACTGGCTGACAGGCTTCTGGTTCTGTCCAGCCAGAAACCATCTGATTCAAATCATTACTCTACTTCCTGGAATAGGCAGGGAAAGTAAATGGGTTTAATCAAGAGTATAATTATTTATGTTTGGGAGTGTTCCGTGGCCGTCTGAGAGTAAAGCCTCCAGACCTTGTCTTAACACCTCAGGAAACAGGGATGTCTATTGTAGAAAAGGCTAATTAAAAACACATTTGTTTTTCCATAGTATGAGTAAAACATGATACTCATTACACCACCCACAACACCAGACTATCACATTACACCACCCACAATAAAACACTATCACATTACACCACCCACAACACCAGACTATCACATTACATCACCCACAACACCACACTATTATATTA
Source organism: Oncorhynchus mykiss (assembly GCF_057628025.1). Taxonomy (NCBI): domain Eukaryota; kingdom Metazoa; phylum Chordata; class Actinopteri; order Salmoniformes; family Salmonidae; genus Oncorhynchus; species Oncorhynchus mykiss. The sequence continues at coordinate 9,767,505 of NC_143022.1, read as the reverse complement.
CACCACCCACAACACCACACTATTACATTACACCACCCACAACACCACACTATTATATTACACCACCCACAACACCACACTATTACAGTACACCACCCACAACACCACACTATTATATTACACCACCCACAACACCAGACTATCACATTACACCACCCACAACACCACACTATTATATTACACCACCCACAACACCACACTATTATATTACACCACCCACAACACCAGACTATCACATTACACCACCCACAACACCACACTATTATATTACACCACCCACAACACCACACTATTATATTACACCACCCACAACACCACACTATTATATTACACCACCCACAACACCACACTATTACAGTACACCGGAGTCTGATAGTTGGAAGAGGAAATCCGATGAGATACTTGTATGGAAGAACAGTGTGTCCCAGAGAAGAGGCAGTCTTAAGTTTTTAGTAGTGAGAAACAACATTGCAACAGTGCGCTAGGGTCCGTTTCCGTAGGGTATGAATCAGCCTTAACGGGCAGCGGCAATGCAATGGAGACCACCTCCGAAACACAAGCACACACTAACCTGCTAAAATAAAGAAAAACAATGGGAAAGGAAAATGCTAATGGCCAAGTCTTTAAAACACTACAACACAAGCTGTATCGAATCAGTGACCTACTTAAATACAGTACTGTACCAGTGAAGGAGATTTAGTGGCAGAGATAGGAGACAAGCCCTTCAAGAAAGCCATACTACTGTACCTGTAACGAACCTTATAGAGGAACGAATAAGACAACCTATCAATGTACAAACCTTAGAGAGGAACGAATAAGACAACCTATCAATGTACAAACCTTAGAGAGGAACGAATAAGACAACCTATCAATGTAATGAACCGTACAGAGGAACGAATAAGACAATCTATCAAACCATTGCTGTATCAAACCATTGCTTGATATGACTAGACGAGACAATGTCTCTCCATTGTGCCATAGGATCTAACTACAATCAGGCATCTATGGTCAGACAATCCCTAAGGTCCTATGTTTTGTAATTGCATGATCATGTTGTCCAGCAGAGCAAGTATGCTGATTGGTGTTGAAGACATTACCGTATACAGTGATTCAATTCCTTAATAAAATCCACTGTATCTTTGTTATTATAAACGCCAAGAAAAGCTGCCGGCAAGTCTACATTGTGAAGTCTGAACATTATGGTTTGCTGTCCAAAGGAATGATGGCATAGCAGTCCATGCAGAAGAAGAATGCTTTAATGTCCAGTTACTTAGGGAGGAATGGAAATTCCTTCTTTTTTTTTGGAGCCCAACCCTCGAGACACAGTTCAGCGCCTCTGGATCAGTCGAAGGGGAACTGACAGTTTATTAACTCCTCATATGAAACAAACAGGCAATACTTAATATCAGTTCAAATAAAATCACATTTCTAGATAATTTTTCAAAACCAACTTCATAGGTTTTAAAAATAGGTTATATTTGACAAATAATTCCATGGCGTACAGTAAGATATTGCTGGCAGAATAGATGGATGCAGTTCAATGCATGATTAATATAATTCACCAAATTAATTTCTTGGTAGTCCAAAAAATGATTACTATCAGGTTGTGAATCACAGCTGGCCTGGTGCATTGTTTGGGTGTTCGGGCAAGGAATGTCGATCACAGCAAGCAACACAACAGTGTACAGCTTACACTCGGTTTGTTGTTTTTATGAAATAGTGTTCATTAAATAGTTTTCAATCATAGCTAAAGTTTGTATTGCTGTTGATTTACATCTGGGACTGCAAGTTTGCGTCCCAGATTTCTCTTAAGTTGCAGTTAGCTGCTAGCAGAGTCCTGTTAAGTAGTAGTTAGCTGCTAGCCATCATGAAAATGGAGCAGGCTAGCGCTAGCAGTGCTAGCCCACTGGTGTTTTTATCCAAGGCTGGGAATAAATGCTTCAGGTGTGAGATGATTTTCACATATTCACAGGATGAGGATAAGGTGGAACTGGACAATTGACAGGGATTTGTCTGCCCTAAATGCACTACCATCAAGTATCTTAGAGAAGAGATCCTCTGACTGTTAGCTTGGCTGGGAGAAAAGGAAAACCTGCTTTCTAAGTACCCCGACCTTGCTGTAACCCAGGCAAACCGAATCTCAGTTTTAAATGCCTCCTATAGCAAAGATGTTGAGTCGGAAGGCGTTGATCTGTTCCAATCCAACGAACAGATGTTAAACTCAACTCCGCGGCCCCATGGGAGACTGGACACTCGCAATGCGTAGCAGATCAGGGAGGCAGTCTGGCCACCCATCTATCCGAGAAAATCCGATCCAGCTATCAAACAGGTTTGCCCCGCTAGAGACGGACCTACCAGCCCCAGATGTATAGGATCCTGGGTGTATACCAACAGCCAGTGGCCGCCCAGTGGCACCCTCCCTCACAACCACTGCATTTCAGCAGGTTGTTTCCCCAATGGGATTCCATCACTATCACGTTCAATGTGATGAGGAGAGATTTTGGCCTGCCTATGGTCTGTGGACCGACCAAGGTCCACTGTCACCCAGTCAGCTGACACTTTGCCCGAAACGAGTACCTGAACAAACTTGGCAATGACAGGAATTTCTCTTTTTGTGACAACTTTGATTTGCTGTGAGAAGAACCAGCACTTTTTTAAAACAGACAGGATTCACCCTAACCACAGGGGTCCAAGGAATATTTCCAGCAACATCAAACTGTTTAAGAGACTGACAGACAGTGTCTGGTAGTGCTCCAGTACTCCCTGTCAGAATAAACAACAGAGGACATGGAAACCATATCAACTCCTATAGAAATAACACTACGGTTATTGTGAGTAACCTAGTTTATATTCCTTTAATTCCACCTTCTAGTGAGTTTATACAAACTGTCATCTCCTACCATTCTGATAGATTTGAGACTGGCAGAAAAAATTGTTGTAACGTTAATAATTTGATTGCTAGTCCATTGGTTACCTCTAGGCAGATGCCCCAGGGACAGAGTGGCCCACACTCATTGATATGGCACATTTAAATGTTAGAGCAATCACAGGTAAAACCTTTCTTGTGAATGACCTCATTACCTAGAGCAAAAGTTGATTGCATGATTGCATGTTTCTCACTGAAAAATGGCTGTCTTCAGACTGTAATGTCGTTCTTATTGTGCATCCTGTTTCTATTGATCATCCTTGAGATGTTTCTACAGGAGTCCACCTGTTGTAGATTCAACTGATTGGACATGATTTGGAAAGGCATACACATGTCTACACAAGGTCCTATAGTGCATGACAGTGCATGTCAGAGCATGCTCTGAGACAGGATTGTGCCGAGGCACAGATCTGGGGAAGGGTACCAAAACATTTCTGTGGCAGTGAAGGTCTGCAAGAACACAGTGGCCTCCATCATTCTTAAATGGAAGAAGTTTGGAACCACCAAGACTCTTCCTAGATCTGGCCGACCCGGCCAAACTGAGCAAGGGGCTTGGTCAGTGAGGTGACCAAGTACCAGATGGTCACTCTGACAGAGCTCCAGAGTTCCTCTGTGGAGATGGGAGAACCTTCCAGAAGGACAACCATCTATCTCTGCAGCACTCCACCAATCAGGATTTTCTGGTAAAGTGGCCAGATGGAATCCACTCCTCAGTAAAAGGCACATGACAGCCCACTTGAAGTTTGCCAAAAGGCACCTAAAGAACTCTCAGACCATGAGAAACAAAATTCTCCAGTCTGATGAAACCGAGATTGAACTCTTTGACCTGAATGCAAAGCTTCACTTCTGGAGTAAACCTGGCACCATACCTACGGTGAAGCATGGTGGTGGCAGCATCATGCTGTGGGGGATGTTTTTTTCGGCGGCAGGGACTGGGAGACTAGTCAGAATCGAGGGAAAGATGAACAGAGCAGAATTTTCACAAATACCTTACTATAATTCCCAAACATTATATGAATTTATGAAAAAGTGCAAAGGACCATATCTAAGTGCTTGCTTATCAGATAATGTAAAAAGACAAACAAAAAAAATATTTTCTTCCTGGGGGTGTATATGAGCTGATATTAAGTTGCTAAAATGCTGTCAGTTCCACTTTAAGATTACCTTGCTCAAGGCAGGAGATACCATCTAGGATACTGATGCCAACAACCCTCCGGTTGCCTGTTATACTCTCTACCAGATTTGTTCTTCATTGCAGCTCACTCCTCACCAGACCTGAGATTCAAACTGTCAACCCATTGACTGCTGACTCATCTCTCTATACCTCTAGGCTACCTGCCAACTGTCTGTAACATTCTCCTTACAAAATATTGTAGAAATGTATTTGAAAAATCACATTCAGAGAAACATTTGCAAATACCTCAGAGCTTTTCTGAAATGGATGAGCAGTTTTGCTGAGTCTGCACATTTGACAATTCTGTATGTTGCTGGTTAGTGGTGCTGTATGTTGCTGGTTAGTGGTGCTGTATGTTGATGGTTAGTGGTGCTGTATGTTGCTGGTTAGTGGTGCTGTATGTTGCTGGTTAGTGGTGTTGTATGTTGATGGTTAGTGGTGCTGTATGTTGCTGGTTAGTGGTGCTGTATGTTGATGGTTAATGGTGCTGTATGTTGATGGTTAGTGGTGCTGTATGTTACTGGTTAGGGGTGCTGTATGTTACTGGTTAGTGGTGCTATATGTTGCTGGTTAGTGGTGCTGTATATTGCTGGTTAGGAGTGCTATATGTTTATGGTTAATGGTGCTGTATGTTGCTGGTTAGGGATGCTGTATGTTGATGTTAGGGGTGCTGTATGTTACTGGTTAGGGGTGAGTATGTTGCTGGTTAGTGGTGCTGTATGTTGCTGGTTAGTGGTGCTGTATGGTTCTGGTTAGGAGTGTTGTTTGTTGCTGGTTAGTGGTGCTGTACATTGCTGGTTAGGGGTGCTGTATGTTGATGGTTAGTGGTGCTGTATGTTACTGGTTAGGGGTGCTGTATGTTACTGGTTAGTGGTGCTATATGTTGCTGGTTAGTGGTGCTGTATATTGCTGGTTAGGAGTGCTGTATGTTTATGGTTAATGGTGCTGTATGTTGCTGGTTAGGGATGCTGTATGTTGATGTTAGGGGTGTTGTATGTTACTGGTTAGGGGTGAGTATGTTGCTGGTTAGGGGTGCTGTATGTTGATGGTTAGTGGTGCTGTATGTTGATGGTTAGTGGTGCTGTATGTTGATGGTTAGTGGTGCTGTATATTGATGGTTAGTGGTGCTGTATGTTGCTGGTTAGTGGTGCTGTATGTTGATGGTTAGTGGTGCTGTATGTTGATGGTTAGTGGTGCTGTATATTGATGGTTAGTGGTGCTGTATGTTGCTGGTTAGTGGTGCTGTATGTTGCTGATTAGGGGTGCTGTATGTTGCTGGTTAGTGGTGCTGTATGTTGATGGTTAGTGGTGCTGTATGTTGATGGTTAGTGGTGCTGTATGTTGATGGTTAGTGGTGCTGTATGTTGATGGTTAGTGGTGCTGTATGTTGATGGTTAGTGGTGCTGTATATTGATGGTTAGTGGTGCTGTATGTTGCTGGTTAGTGGTGCTGTATATTGCTGGTTAGTGGTGCTGTATGTTGCTGATTAGTGGTGCTGTACATTGCTGGTTAGTTGTGCTGTACGTTGCTGGTTAGTGGTGATGTATGTTGCTGGTTAGCGGTGCTGTATGTTGCTGATTAGTGGTGCTGTACGTTGCTGGTCAGCGGTGCTGTATGTTGCTGGTTAGTGGTGGTTTGCCAGAGGTTCTTGGGAAACATTGAAAGCATGTTTTGTACTCTGATTAATTATTTGATAAAACAATTTTATTCTTATCTAACAACCTTATCTAACTATTCCCAAGTGTAGCTTTCAAAGTATTTGGATGAGTTTCAAAGAGCATACACACTACGCTCATTGTTATACACAGCATAAAATTGGTAGACCGCACAGTTTTAGTCCAATGACACATGGCAGACACTACTCTCTGAAAGATGTGTTTCCCAGATGTGGTGGGAGATGGAATGGCGTATGTACTGTAAGCCCTATTGTTGACCTGGCAGTTTAGAACAAATAATCAGGATTAGAGAGATGTGGAGGGAGATAGAATGGAGTATGTAAGCCCTATTGTTGATCTGACTGTTTCAATAATCAGGATTAGAAAGATCGGCAGAAGGTGGGAATAGAATTTCTATCAGATTTCTGCCCGGCAATTATGTTTGAGCCAACCGATGAGATTACTCAGACAGTATCCAATGGTGTACACTGGGCCAAAATAAAAAACAGGATGGCGTTATGACATCTATACAACACCAAGATATTAAATCCCCAACATTGTCTCGTTGGCATATCACCACAACCCTGGTTTATTTATGAAAATAATAATCTGTTTTACAAAGGCATAATAACAACCAGGTACATTAAAATGATAATGCCCTCGAAGCCGGTGTTTGGAGGACATATTGGTAAGGGTGTTTTTTTTAAATCACATTTATACAACGGTTTAGCAACACATTCAAATAAGGATTGACATATCTTCATTAAAAACTGTATTTTAATGAAATGATTAATTCTGTTTTATCCTTCCACGAGATATAGTCTCGACACATCTAGGGTTGCAGCCCAAGCCGGTGGGTCGTTCATTCGATCAGTTAGGTTTCCAGAGATGCAACCCAGTCGATGTATTTTTATTCTACATCTATGGACGTGACCTGGTCGTTCGTTCTAAATGTACCGTTGCCATGCTGGCTGGCATTGTTCTTATCACCTTGCTTGCTAGCTGTTTTCCAGTGACATTTATTTGGATACATCCATAACAGTGAGCTAATGATGCGCGATTTCTCCGGGCATAGAACATTTGCTCTCTCGCCCGGACACTGTTCCGAAGAGCTAGCCAACTACACAGCAGACACAATCACCTCCAACGGATGCTGGAAAGACAGTAAACTAGCTGCATTTAATTTCTTTTGACCTGTTTGAACATTGCTCTGTATATACAGTATGCATGCAATTTTTGGTGATTCATGATTTCCACTGGCTGAGAAAAGCTGCCTGCCTGACTCATCCCGACACGTTCATTACTAGGGGACATCTGGAGATTGAATTTCAATATTGAAACAATGTTGCAAATGTTGGAGAGACATTCAGCAAAGTTTATATAAATCTACGCTGATGAAAACCAAACACTAGTCTAAAAGAAATGGGAGATAATGTCCAGGTTTTATTTTTTTAAAGAGGACATCAAGTTTATAAATTGCCTGGTTGGGCTAATGAGATAGTGGACTGCGCAGTGAGATGGAACAGTAAATTGGCATTTCAACGTCATAGCCCTAGCCAGTGGTAACTTGTGGAATAGACACCGGCTGGAAAACGGTTTAAACCAATTAGCATCCAGGATTAGAACCACCAATTGTATAAAGGCATAATAACAACCAGGTACATAGACATAATAACAACCAGGTACATAGACATGATAACAACCAGGTACATAGACATAATAACAACAAGGTACATAGACATAATAACAA